>NC_088333.1:26140000-27340000 GCF_036884655.1 Musa acuminata AAA Group | reverse complement strand
AAAACATTATGCTTTTAACTAATAAAATTATATGATTTTTAAGTATTGAATGAATTATTGGTTCTTTTTAGATATCTATTTTGATATTGTGTTCATTTAAAATGATCAAAAAAATATTTGATTATTATAGTTTTAAATATTATATTATTTATGATGCTTATTGTTTTTAAATTATTTAGTTAATTGGCTAATATATATATATTTTTAAAAAATATATAAATTAATTATTAATCTTCAAATATGTAAAGTAAAGTAATATATTGGATTTATAAGAAGATCACACCATCATATTTGGAAGATCTTTATATAATCTGTCAAGTCGGATCAATCTATTAATGTCACGAGTGATGCAAAAGTCTGAGACAGCACATGCACAACGGTGGTGGCATAACAATCTTATCTTTGATCGGGGAACCTACTGAAAGAAAGATTTGAGTTAATCGTAAGGTAGTGTGTTTTAGCTCACACTCCCTTTATTTGCCACAAAAAACATAATGTCACCAATCAACTCGATCCAAAGCATCCTAAACATAATAATCATTTTCATTCGTAGCTCAAGAGCGAAAATTAAGAACCTAATGGGATATAAAGAGAAATAACTTTTGTATATGAACAAATACTAGCAGGCCATGATATACAGCGGAATTAAATGAAATCACAATCAAATAGAAAAGATATACGTGGAAAATACTTCCAATGTGAATAATAAAAATCACGGGACAAACTAGAGATAATCCACTTTGAGAATAATGAATATACAAATCTCAATCTCTTGCTCTAAACCCTAACAACAATCACAGGAGAATAATTGGGATATAAGGATTATGTCACTGTCCACAATATCTAAAACCTCCCCAAGTAATCACAACAAAAATAACAAAAATTTACTGTAGATTTGATCTAACCTGAGATGAGAACACTGCTAGATGATTGAAAACAATCTCTCTGCGTTGTCCTTATTTTCTTCCATTTCTTTCTCTTATTTTTCTGCCTTTTTCTTCACATCTTTTCTGCTGCGAAGATCTCCATCTTGTTGCCCTCGTTTCTACCCTATTTATACAGTATTTGGCAGCCATCACACCCCCCTAATGTTAATTAAGATTAGGTTAAGAGGGGATGAGATGTGGGCTGATAAAACCTACATCGGGTTGAATATGGACTGTCAGCCCAACAGAACCACCATTTAGGCTCGGGGACTCTTTGCAATGGCCTATTCCTTTTTTGGATGGCCAATGCTACATCCTCTATTTCATTTAGTCCCTTGTATGCCAAGTTTAATGCCGTCCAAAAAAGAATAAAAATTCTCTCTAAGTGGATCCGAGGTCAAGACATCTTTGTTGTATAAAGACTAGTATCAAGAATTATTCTTTAATGTTCGAATTAAGTTTTTTAAAAATAAATTTGAGAGAAAAAACTAATATCTAATCTTGATAATTATACTTGTATAATCATCGTCCTCCTCTAACCACTTGCGATCAGGGAGATTATTTTTATAATAAAAAATATTCGATTTTTTTTACTAGCATGATGTATTTAGATTATTATTATTATTATTATTATTATTTTGTTATTTTCTAGTAATATGATGGTGTCGACACATGAAAAAAGTGAAACATTTCTCACACCACTTTGTATTGGAGGAAGGAGTGCATCATCGTCCATCTCGAGGATGCATATAGTGCAAGGATAGTAGCAACGTTTTGTATCATCGTTCATCTCAACGGGTCACCTCTTGTATTAACCATTTTCCCTTTTTGTTGTGTTCATTTGTGCTACTTTTTCTCCTCTTTTTTTTTTTTTTCTTCTTCTTTTCCGTCTCTGAGCCTTGAAACATCCTATTTGATTACTTGCCAGTTCTGACGTGCAGTGAACCTTTTCGATAATTAAGATTTATTAATGTTTTAATGTTAGAAAATATTTATATGTAAAAAGAGGATAAAAAATAGTCTCGAGAGAATCTATTAACTTGAAACTTCTTTTGGATTGAATTGATGTTAATTCTAATTAGTATGATTCATTGTTCAACAAAGAATTTCTAAGAGGAGATAGTTGGAGGATGGACTTGAGATGATAATCAGAAACTGTTGCTGCTTTTGTTTGTCTGTTTAGGTATCTTCTCACTGATCTGTGTTTTTCTTTCATCCCATTGTGTTATAGATTGTCCTGTTGCTGCTTGTTCTCATTAACTTCTACTTTTTCCTCTCTCTTTAATCTCCACACGATTTGAGCTTTTGTGGCACGAAGAATTGGCCTACATCTCCTCTGATGTTGCCTAGACAAACCTCCTTGTTCACCATCTTCTACTGAGAGGAGGGGAAACGAAGGAAGAAGAGAACATCTTGGTTGTCTGATATAAAGCGCCACATCAATGGTGATCGGAGGCTGTGGGCCTGGAAAAGCATTCCATCCGTTTGGCACATGTGCTTTCCCATGGTCCTCTAATATTCCATTTGTTTGCTACTTAGTTTCAGAGTTCAACGAGAGAGTAAGCAATGATAGAAGGTGGACTATTTGGATCTGCTTCTTTTTCTTTGTTGCTGCTATTGGATCTGTGGATGATCGCTTGTTCTAAGGTCTTGCTTGTTGGGGATAGTAGGAGGGATCTACAAGAAAGCCATCAATGAAGACCCCACAATTGGGTAATAGAACCGAAAGAGCATTGGAGCTGGGAGAGGGCGTGCAGCCTCAGTAAAAGAGACACCAATAAAAAGAAGAAAAGAAAGGATTAGGAGACACAGAAATCTCCAGACTGTTACAGAAGATTGATACTCTTGATGTCTCCCTTTCGGATATGGGTCATTCTTTTAGCTGCTCTCCTTGCAGATACCATGTGTCCTCCTAATCTATTGCATCCCAACAATGTTAGAATTATCCACCCTTGGCAAATTACTAGAGAGAGAGAGAGAGAGAGATGGGACACGGAGAAGAGTGGATCTGGATACAAGTTGCCAAGCTCTGCTACTGCAACAACTAGAACTACTTCTACAACTATCACTCCCCACAACAGTGGATGTCCTGTGAAGGGAGCTGCTACATCTCGACATGTTCTGTTCAGACTTAGGGATGCAAGCCCCAAAACTCTCCCTTTCCCCTTGTTCTCCACCTTCATCCCACGTCCACTTCTGAGACATGCTTAGTTCACTCAAGACCGATGGAGGAGGAGCTCAAGATACCCACCTTCATCCCGATCCTCACCATCCGAATCCTCAACCTGGCCTGATCTCCTCGACTGTCAATGCACGGCAATTACTGATCAGCTGTGCCGAGCTCGTCCACTGCGGCGACCTCCCCGCTGCTGAACGTGCGATCTCCATCCTCACCGCAGCAGCAGCCCCCTATGGCGACTCCATCGACCGCCTCATCCGCCAGTTCTGCCGTGCCCTCTCTGTACGCATTGGCAGGGTTTCTCCTTCCGCCGCCTCCTTGGGGTCCCTCCAATCATCCTACTTGTTGTTCAATCAGATGACCCCATTCCTCCGCTTCTCGCACCTCACTGCAAACCAGGCCATCCTTGAGGCTGTGGATGGCCACCGCCACATCCACATCCTCGACTTCGACACCTACTACGGCCTGCAGTGGCCGCCCCTCCTCCAGGCCATCGCCGACCGCTCTGACCCTGGTGATCCTCCCTTCATCCGTATCTCTGGCACCGGAAGCAGCCTCGAAACCCTCCAACGCACCGGTGACCGGCTTCGAAATTTCGCCCACTCTTTGGGCCTAGAATTCCAGTTCCACCCTCTTCTCCTCCCTCCTTCCGTTCACTCCACTAACACCAGTTACAATTTCACCCCATCTTGTTTACAATTCCATCCCAGCGAGACTCTTGTAGTGAACTGTGTGCTGTTCTTGCACAAGCTACAGAGAGAGGACGGAAATGACGATGGATCTCGGAAGCTGCAGGCATTTCTTCGAACTATACGAGTGATGAACCCATCGGTGGTCACGGTGGCAGAGAGAGAAACAGTACACAGCTCGCGGAGCTTCATGCAGAGGTTCGTGGAGGCCCTGGACTACTACACGGCAGTGTTCGAGGCATTGGAGGCGACGCTGCCTCCGACAAGCGAGGAGAGAATGGCGGTGGAGCAGGTGTGGCTGGGGCGGGAGATCGAAAGCATCGTGGGTGGGGAGGGCGACGGGCGGAGGGAGCGGCACGAGCGGTGGGATAGTCTAATGCGCGATGCCGGATTCTCGAGTCTCGCTCCCAGCACCTTCGCCGTGTCGCAGGCGCGGCTGCTGCTCCGCTTGCATTATCCTTCAGAAGGGTATCAGCTCCAACTGGTGAGGGATTCCTTTCTCTTGGGTTGGCACAGCAGGCACCTCTTCTCTGTGTCTTCTTGGCACTAAAAGGCTACTTTCATTTGAAGTGGATTCTGGGATTATTGGAGATGCGATCAAAAATGAGGACGAGGGACGGAAGTTATAAGATACATCTATACATATATATATATATATATATATATATATATATATATATATATATATATATATATATATATATATATATATATATGATCTTGGCTAGAAACCCTAACCCTAGCTTGGCCTATATTCTAACGGGAGGAGGGAGGCAGCAAGGGGATAACGTACGCACGTTGCATGGGAAACCTTGGATTTGTGAACACAATCGACAAGTGCCTTCCTGCCTTCACGTAGGGTTTTCTCCCTTGCTTCTTTGATCTTTTATGTCTTTGAACTGTAGCGAGATCATGTACTCCATGTAGATTGGTCTGCATTGATTGTTGCGCTTTTTGGTTCAATTATTACGACATTTCATGCAGGGTATCATTGCAGTATGCTGCTGTTATATATCTCTCTTTCTTCAGATTATGCTGCTAATTGGCACTCACCAGAGTCCTCTCTCTGCTAATTGGATCACTTTCTCATTGATGGTCATGCTTGATCACCACTACATATTATCACATAGATTGAGCAAGCTTTCGTCTTAGAAAAGGAAAAAATGAAAGAAAATAGAGTCCAGCTATTTGTCATGTGTCTAAAAAGATGTTATCTGTTCTTCCCTTGTGCGCCTGTCTGAAATAAATGCCTCTTAGTATCCAGTGAAAGTGCATCATTTCTCCATGCCAACCTGCTTAAATCCTGCTTGCAGTTCCCTTTAAGCAAAATCATGGTTACTCGCAAGACCAAACTTTTGCCAACCTCCTTTAATTTACTCCACCTTTTGGCATAAGTCATTCCACTCGGAGGACCTTTTCCTTGGGATCTTCCATGTCCGATGAGCTTTCATGATTGCCTACCTGCAAAGCTAGGGCTTGTCGAATAAAATGGAACCTTTTGTGAGAAATAAGAAAACAGGACTCAAAATTGCTAGAAACATTGGATTTATGTATCCTCGAAAGATAGACAGAAAAAGAGAGGGGCAGTCAAGATAGTCTACATTTTCTATTATTGCTGATGTACATTTCTTTTTCTGTCTTCCTTGTTGTAAGGACTTTTAGGCTAAATAGTATAGATAGATGAAGGGCTTATCCAGTTTTCATTGTTATATCTGAGATTGATATGGAGACCATTGAAGATATATTCTTTTTATGGTTATATGGTTGTTTGTGATGGTCCTGAGTTACTTTGTCCTTAATTACTTTAATCTTTTCTTATTAGCATTCTCTCTTTAGTTTTAGTGTAGTTGAGATTCTTATCATAATACATGTAGACTTTCAAGCTATTCATCTAAATTTGTCTGTTATTTGTTCTGTGCTTGTCACTCTACTTCTCCATAACAGTAGTCACATGCAGATTGATTTGTGTCAAACGCAGATACCTCCTTATACAACGCAATATACTGCATGTATCATGCTCTCATTGTCATGGAACAGAAGGAAGTAAAGTATCATCAATTGAATCAGCTGAAACTGGATTAACTGATTCAAGCATAACTATCATCAATTGGTTTCTCTTATGATGTGAATCAAGAAAACAATGCCATGTGGAGGTGGTTCTTCTTGGAGAAACCAGAAAGGGTTGGCAAGAAGGGGAAGCAGTGTAGACAAAGCTGTTGTACAAGTGAAAAAGATAAGATTCTACGTTTGTTTGTGTAGTGATTGAATGGGAGGAAGGACAAGATATGATGAGATTACTGCTAAGAACTGGGCTTCTTCTTTCCCTCTCTTGGTAGAAAGAGTGGAGAGACACACACCCTAAACTTTCTTGTTCGTGTCCAAATGCAAATGCCAACACTCAGGAAGGAGACATCACGCCCATGTGTGTGGTGTGTACGTACCGGGGGGACAAAGGCATAGAAGCTAAACATGTCCATCGTACAACTTCGAGTAGAAATCCTTTCTGTACCACGTACAATGATTCATTGATTTCGTTGGCTACCAGAGGGATCTGATATTAATGCAGAATCCAACATTCCCGCAATTATTGTACTCGATGCAACCACTCCTCTTCTTCTTTTCCTTGCTCCCAAGCTCGTTGGGTTAAGTCCCTTCATGCAAGTCATGCACTTCATCATTTACAGGTTAGAACATGCAGCTCATGTTTCTAAGAGTGATGTGTTCCATCATTGGACCGGGGAGAGTTAAACGCGGATGTATGTTCATGGCTAAGCATGCTAATGGTGGATTTGTTGCGGTGAATTAATACTGAAAACATTGCCACCACTACTTCCCATCTTTCAACTGGTACATGAAGAATACAAATCTGGAGTGCTTTTACAACTGTCAATTATCTATAAAAACGACATCCGATAGGGCCACAGTGTAGTTCACCAGCCTTTGAGATGAGGCTCACATGGACATGGATTGACTTGTCCTCAGTTGACTGAATGTGTGATATACATATATATTTATATATGTATATATACATATATATATATATGTATGTATATATATATGTATATATATACATGTATATATATATATGTATATATATGCATGTATACATATATATATATATATATGTATATGTATATATATATACCTAACTGGACTTTTGGAAAACAGCAAGTTATATGTATGCTGTACCCAAATCTAATCAAGATCTGAGCCAATTAAATCTGAAAGTAAGATGGTGTGGAACTCAGATTCATACGCTTAATGGCCCAGCAGTAGTGTCTCTCAGATGAAGAATGAGACACGGGAGCAACAAGAAAGCGCCCGTTGCGTGTTGGCGTTTCAGTGTGTCTGACACAGAAAGATCCTCCGGCGATTCTAAAGCCACTCGTCGCAGCAGCAGCTGTGGGAACCGTGAAAGCGCTGTTTGCTCCTCTTTTGCTACAGTGCTCCGACATCTGATGCGCAGCAGCAATCAGAAAGCATGGGAGTTCGTGGTCCACCAAGCACCAGCACAGGGGAGGACGAGCTCAGCTTCCATTAGTGAGTGATCCTATCTGGGCATCTTGTGCATTCCTCTCACAGGATCACATGAGAAATTAACTCTGGCTTCTTAGATCTCTGAGAGGAAACCACCGGAAGCCAGTGTTAATAATGGATTCCCCAGCTGGTGACAGGGATGTAACAAAGCCACTCTTAGTGCATGCTTCCAAGTGATCGGAGTGTTTGTATATGGGCAGACCTGTGAAAAGTGGTACGTGTGAAAGTCGCACACGATGGAGGTCTGATGCTCCAAGAGGCATGTTTCTGGATGACTACGACAGATCTACATGAAGATTAGTGATGCTCCAAGAGGCATGTTTCTGGTTGACTAGGACAGATCTACATGAAGATTATTGTTCTTGGAAGACAGCGAGTTAGATTGCTGTTTCCTTTTATTAGTGTTCTTGGAAAGGAGATAAGGGGATTGGGATATGACTGACAAGATGAAGCGCGACGGTGTCACCAAAAATGGCTTTATTAATGACAGGAATACAAAAAGAGCCATCTGCGAAATCTGACTCGTATGAGGCCCAGCAATGACTGTGTTGCCTAATAATTGGCACGCATTGCACCGACTTCGACAGACGACACACGTGTGGTGGCAGCGAAACTATGCCAAGAACATGTAAGATCTATCGTAGATTATGTTATGACGTTCCTCCCTCTCTCTCTTACCGTCTGCCACCCTGACGAGAACGTGTTTGTTCTTTCTTCGTCTCTCTCTCTCTCTCTCTCTGACGACGTCTGCCACCTTGATGAGAACTTTTTGAGCTAGCAACAGTTGCAATCTTTCTTCATCTCTCTATCTATCTGCATCGTATTGTCAGAGTCGCGCATGATACACTATCAGTGGCATCAGCTCTTCTAAAGAGCTATTTAGATTCTGTATCTATCGATGATTGCTTCATCAAAAGATAGAGCTAACAGTTCTAATATCTTGACCACACAGGAATCAGCTGTAAGCTCTTTCTATAGTCACAGATCTCCTGTAAGAACAAACAAGTATGTCAAAGGTATTTGTTGATGGAGCTCAAACAACTCCAATATACTTGAGCTCAGCTACCTAAAAAGAGAAAAAATGGTAGCTGTTGCAAGTAAGTGAGACTCGTAAGAACTGAGGTTTCTGCCTTACCTGCTCACCTGAGAACTAAGTATGAGAGACTGGTGCAGGGAGCCCAGGATTACCGCAGAACCGGTGGGGTTCCTGGTCTGCGTTCAGTATTCCCCATCTGTTCCATGCACGGATCTACCAGCAAGAATCTTTTGGGCTGGCATTTGGATTCTTTCCTCTTTGGTGCATGCTCGATGCTTCTTTGTGTGGGACGGTCTCACATCTCTTCCTTGATCAGAGATTAGGTTCAATCACATACAGAATCTGAGTTGAAAGCCATCTGATACCATTATTTAGTTGACGCAGGTATTGTGGATTGAGAGGAGAGAATGAAGAATTAGTTTCATAATATTTGATGATATTTTGTTGTCACAAAGTGGTAGAACTTAGTCTCATTTTTATAAAAGAAAATGCTTGAATGTTTGATACTATATATTCTTTACAATTGATATAGTTGGTGGAATGTGATAGACTCGTGAAATCACGATGCTTGTGAAAACACTATGTTTTCTTGAGGCATGATTTATCACTACGTGCATCTCTACAATGTAAAATCATCGAACATTGCAGCTGCTTTACCTAATACCCTAGTTTATTTCACGGTGGAAAATGTCTATTACTGTAGTTTATTTCGTAGGGTAGGGTAAAACTATTTATTACTATTGTTATGCAACTGGAACAATAGCTCAATCTTTACCTTCGGTTAGTAACTACAGCAAATAGGTCAATCGTTACTTACGATTGGAGGAACCGAACCCTAGTGTTTTTTCTTTGTAGTATCCCGATAACTCCTATTATGACAAATTTTCAACTGCAGGGACAAGTCGTACTGTGGCTGATATCCGCAGGGATAGACTATCGAAAACCGTAAGTAGAGGTATATTTTGTTAATTATCTTATGTGACCAAAGCAAGCGATTATGGTGCAAGAGTCCATCCCCATCCCACTCCACGTCGACGACCGTGGTTGTCTCGTATCAGATCACAGTGCTTCCACTTTCCACGTTTATGGAATGAAAGAGGCGATGGAGTCACTTGGAGCGCAAATTTCTAGGAGGAAAAGTAGATCGTTTCAGAGGTTGATTGGTCCTCCTAAGTTTGTGCAGTGAAACTTAATTTTGCTCAAGTTACTTGGAACCTACGTCTTGTATTCGAATCATCTTGTGGAGGACTCGGATTCTCTATTCCACTAGTAGATATTGTAAAATTATAGTAGTTGAGCGCGGTGAATAAGGATGGGAAAGATTTGGACTTGCTTCCCGTTCTAGATAATTGAAAAATTGATGAACATGTATGTTAGTGATCATTTTGGTTGTCAGATTGAAGAAGTGATGAAGTTGATCCGTCTGATGCATTTTTCGGGTTTGTCGTGACTGAGAACAGAAACATCTGGGCTGGTTGATGGATGGTGTACTTTTCATAAACCAAAGGACCTCGAAAAATTACATCCGAGAAATAAATCAAGAAATAAATTTAATTAAAAGTCAGAATATCTGAGTGCCTAAAAATTCTATGCTCACCTATGAAAGGTCATAGACGGGAGGGAGCATCGGGGATGTTCTCTTTTTACATGATTTATTTATTAGACATATCTAAGTGGCACTGTGCCACTATTTTGTTGATCGAACGTGCTTCTTCTTATTGATTGAACATGCTCTGGCGGTGTTGTGTCATCTCATCACCCAAGTTAGTCATAGATGTTGAGCATCAATTAATCACTTACAATTCCATTAGTTACTACTATGTGTTGAGTTTTTATTAATTATAAAATATATTCGGTGGTGCACGAGATTTTCATCAACATGTGGTAGAGGATCAATGTCTATAATATTTAAATCATTATATTTAAAGAGATTATTTTCAAGAATTTAAATCTCACTATCGAAGAGTAATCTTATCCATAAGTAACACAGCGTGTTTGGCAAAAAAAAAAAAAAAAACAAAACAAAAGGAAAGCCATCAAGTCCAGTAATCCACTGTGGCCTTTCGTTTGATACGTGGCCTAAAGAATCAAATCCAACACAACGGCGGGCTACACAAGTGGAAAGTATAATGATATCAATAAAGATGAAAATATAACTCAAATAAGAGTTTTTCCATCCTTTTGGTCGATCAAACACAGTTAAATGTGAGATAAATAAATAATATTATTTCTGAAAAATATTATTTCAAAAAGTCTAATACATCCAAAGCCTTACTCGTCTATACAGAAAAACTGTCTTCATCTCCCACCTAATTACCATTAAAATATATGGGTTAATGTCTATTTTAATCTTTGTGATTTTAATCATAAACCATTTAAATCTTTATGATTTATTCTTGTATAAAATAATCTTATATTTTTAAAAACATTGTATATAAGTCCCTACCATCAAGTCTCAATTAACGAATGTTAGAATCTACTCACGTTGACTCATAATCAACTATTAATATAAATGATATATATAATTTAAGTAAAAAAAAGATTCATTTTAGTCTTTTTGGTTTTAGTTTTGGATCACTTAGGTCCTTATGATTTTATTTTTGTCTAAAAAAACTTTACATTTTTTAAACATAACATAAAAGCACCTACTATCAAGTTTGAGTTGACAAACATTAGAGTCGCTTACGTGGGACTTACAATAAACTATTAATATAATAATATATAATTTAAATAAAAAAAATAAGATAATTATCAATAATGAGAGTAGATGTCTGTTAGTCATATGTGGCCTACAAGTCAATCACGTGAGTGATGATATATGTAACATGATATGCATTCTTTTTGCTTATTATATTTTGATATTTTATCACTTTATATTATTTGTTATATATATATATATATATATATATATTTATTTATTTTGTAATGTCTATGAATCTGTGCAATGAGAAACAGATCTTGATGAGATCATGATAACGAGACTGATGCACCTTTAAACACAAACACTAAATAATCCTGGTCATAGATTACTCGAGAGGGACATTGAGATAACTTGACAAACTGGTGTATTATATACCCATCCATATGATGGAGACAACTGGTCTCATAGCTGCTCATGTGGGGACACTAGGGCTATAATATAAGTACTCATTAGAGAATGAGTTTACTGATTGATCCGCTTACGGAATGTTGAATGGTTATGTTAGGATCGAAATCGACACTTGGGGGGGGGGGGGGTGAATTAGTGCATACGTAAAAATCATGTTGAGTCGAAAATATTCATACGATAAAAGCTCGTATCGGAAATGTTTAATTTTCAAAATATTCATAAGAGTGTGCAACTAAAGTAATGATAAAGCAGTTTGTAATAAAGGTAAACAACAAAACATAAATGCAAACCGATTTATAGTGGTTCGGTCATCGTGACCTACATCCACTTCCGATTCCTCTTTACTCGAGGCCACCGACTTCCATTACCGGTCTTCCTTCAATGGGCGAAGACCAACTACCCTTTTACACTCTTTCTCCTTTTCACGGGTTTAGGAGACAACCCTTACAAGCCTCACACCTCTTTTCAATAATCTCAAAACTAGAAAGCGAGAAGGATACTTAGCAATTTTACATCCTAGAATAACAACCCCTTTCTGCTTTAATTCATGCTACGCTATACAAGAATAGCTTCATATTTATAGACCCCAAATGACTTCAAAATTGGAGTAAAAAAAAGTCTCATCTTGGACTTCCCAGGTCCTAGTGGTACCTCCGCCTATAGTACTGACACTGAGCGATACCACCACCTAGTTTGGTAGTACCATCGCCTAGACTAGCAATACCACTGCTTGATATTGAGTGGTGCCACCGCCTAGTCTGGCGGTACCACCGCCTAACACAGTCTTAGAAATTGTGTCTCGGAGACTAAGCCACTAGTGGTGCTACCGCCTGGACCGACGATGCCACCGCTTGACCCAACTTTTGGATCATTGAATAAACCTTTCTCTTGGCACAAAACAATCCCACTTTGGGCTCAATTGGCCTTTAATTAAGTTGGCATAATTACATTCTAAACCAACCTAATTATAACTAAAACTACTTCGATCTAGATAATTATTACAAAGCATTAATCACATGTTGTCCGACATGTTATTGGTTCATTGGCGCTTCGTCCAATCCTTTGGCGCATAGTCCTCTTTTATGGCCTTTTGCTCAATCGACATGTTGATCTCTGCAACTCCGATCTCCTTGGTATAATGTCCGCTCTTCTAGGCCTGATGCCCGAACTCATGGAACGAAGCCTTCTACCGACACGTCGACCGATCCTCCAGCTCGACGTCCAATCTTCTAACATATTTCACTCCGGCCCAACATTGATTCTTCTTACTTTATTTATTTCTTCATGATCGAAGATAGTCATGTGACACTTAAAACGTAGATTAAATCATAAATGCTATCAATTGGTTTTATCATCAAAATCTAAGATTCAATAATCTCCTTATTTTTTATGATGATAACCAATTGATAACGGAGTTTAACTAAACTCCCCCTATCAATATACCATATTGATAGAAACATGAATTCAAAAATAAATTATGAATCCAAGCACATGTCATCATAAAATCATGCATAATCAAAATTTTAATACATCATTCCATGCATGATCATTATCATAACTTCTCCCCCTTTGTCATCAACAAAAAGGAGAAGAGCAACTAACAAATTTTTGAAATATAATTTCAAATCATTGTATTATAAACATAATTTCAAGGTTTCGAAACATCATTACATATATCATCATGCAAGCTAGTAAGTTTTTCAGATATAAAAGTTAGCAAAACTTTTGCATCTTTTAAGATGTGTAAGATAGCATATTTTATTTTCTTTGTGACGTTCAAGCTGCTAGGATCGAGTCGGCACTAAGAAGGGGGGGGGGGGGGTGTGAATTAGTGCAACGAATAAATCATGTTAGTTTAAAAAATCTTCGTACGATAAAAATCGATCTCGGAAATGTATTTAACTTAAAAGCATACAGAAGAGTGTAATGGAAGTCAAGAAAGTAAATAGTTTGCAGTGAAGGTAAATAGCAAGAATAGAAATGCAAACCAGCTTATAGTGGTTCGATCATCGTGACCTACATCCACTCCACCGATTCCTCTTCTGTTGAGGCTACTAGCATCCACTATTGATCTTCTTTCAACGAGTGAAGATCAAGTACTCTTTTACACCCCTCTTCTCCTTTTCATAAGTTTAGGAGACAATATTTTACAAGCACTCACTCCTCCCTAAATAGAATTCTAAACTTAGAACTAAAGGAGGGAACTCTCAAGTAATTGTTATAGTATTTTCTCACTTTTAAGCCCTTTGTGCTTGTGTATGTTAACTAGGGATGAGAGGGGTATTTATAGGCCTCAAGTAGATTCAAACTTGGAGCCTAAAATGGTCTCATCTCGGGTTTCCTGGGTCTTGGCAGTACCACCGCCTGCAGCACTGACACTAGGCGGTACCATCGCCCAATTTGGTGGTAATACCGCTTGACACCTTGCCACTAGGTGATACCATCGCCCAATCGGGCGGTACCACCACCTGACAGTCTCTCGGAGACTATGTCTAGGCGGTACCACCACCTAGACCAACGGTACCATCGCTTGACATAGTCTCGGAGATTGTGCCATGACAGTTCCACCTGTTTAGTCACTGTTTGGATCTTTTCACTTGGCTCAACATAGCCCAAACTTAGGTCCAGTTTGTCACGGACTTAGCTGGTTTTGCCTAAGTCGTGCGGCACCCTTGCGTGTCCGTCCGCAAAGGTCTGCCTCCCCGAAACCTCCCATTGTCCCTTAGGACCAACAAAAGAGAGAACGGGTTAGAGAGAACGCCTCAATCGGGATCCACAAGCAAACATATCCGAAAAAAACTTCATAGACAATGCAAATTACAAATAGACTTTACAAGCTCTGAACAGTTGCACAACAAAGGGTAAAATGGTCCATTACAGACCAAAAATCTCTCGTACGTGTCCACATGACACAACCTTTATTTACAAGCCTAAAGAGGCCACCAACCCAACTAAAATGAGACTATTAAGCCTTCGACCGTCCCTCTACATGCTGTACAAGGTATGAACATACTAAAAGACACGGACATATATAAGCATTACATCAAACATCCTGTTTAGAAGTTTATCCGTGACATTCTCCCCCACTTATTTTTTCAATGTCCTCGTCGAAGCCTCTGTGAATACTACAACTCCTCGCCTTTGCTGAGTCTTCAATCTTCCGCTCCAGCTGCAATGCGCCTCTTGGCTCCCAACTGCTCTCCGTTGTTGTTTTTGAGTAGTCGAACCTTTGATCCGCCATGCTGCTTCAACTCACTAATGACTCTGACTCTGGTGTGGGGTTGGCTGAGTTGTGTTGATCCTTGTTGATTCCTACGGATACCCCAGATGAAGGAAAAGACCATCCTTACTGCGCTAGTCTCTCAAATGCCTCATGCTGCTTGAACTGGGTGGATGCTTGTTGGAGCTTTAACGAGCATCGTCTCGCAAACTTCTAAAGTTTTGGGTCCTTCCTCCACCAAATTTGCTCATTGACTCTTCTTTCACTTAGTTGTCACATCCAAGTAGGTTCGCATCACTTCCGCTTTCGATTGGCATTTCGTTGGGAAATAAAGCGGACAATCTACTCTCAATAACACTGATCACTGTTGGTGAGGATTTGACAACTATTGTCTTCCATTATCTTCGAAGGGTCTTTGAACATATGCATAGTTCCTCTATTGGATAGATAAGAGAATTGGGGTACTCGGTTTCACCCATTCTCTTAAGAGTTGAGAAGGAAAAGGTTACTTGACTTTGCCCGCCTCCTCGAGGTTGTACTCCATGCATCGAGCTGGTTACTGGCCTTCGCCTGCTCTTTGCTCACACTTCTGAAGCACTTGGAGTGTTTGCACTCCTTGCATTGAGTTAGTTACTATGATTCACCTTCTCAATGCCATCGAACTTCTGGAATGCAGGAAGTTTTCACCCCAACTTAGAGTAATTCTCTCATAGGTTTGGTCGCCTCTGGGATTGTACCGTGTTCTTCATTAACCCTGCCGCCTACTCCACTGAGTAGCAAAGGTACAGCACCGCGTACTGCCTGCTTCGTTCCTTGGTTATGCCCTCTAGCATGACCCGAAGTCCTTCACTTTCGGCTATCTTAATGGGAAGCTCATTGACACCGGTCTTACAAAGTTCCTCGGCCTCTGCCCTTCAGCCTTGTCTCGGTACTTGGAGATTGCCTCTCCATGCTCCACCTCCTCGGCCCCTTTCACGACCAAGCGCTCTCCCTCCATGAGAGCAAGGGATCAATGACTTTCACGGAAGTCCCGCCTCTGCGGTACCATAGCGCTGACATGCCCATGGCACTACTATCTGTCGCCTCGCATCTGCATCCCTTTTCTTCATGATCAGTAGATATGTCTCCATGACACTCCTCTGAGTCCACCTCCATTCTAACTGATGCTTGATTTTGGGTAGCTAAGTCCCTATGGACTCGTCATCGCTTCCTCGCCCCTTTCGACCCCCTACTTCAACACCTCTGTGTTCTCCAAGCAGTCGGTTTGGTCGATGGAAAGACAGACTGCAACTCCCATGCATGGCCTCTACCATCACGTTGTAGGGTTTGCACCGATTCTGTTCTCCTTAAGCTTCCTTGGTAGCAACGTTCGCTTACTCGACCTTGTCCTTTGACTTGTCGGGCTCCCTTAAGCGAATATGAGCTCTGGAGCAGTCCAACTCTCCAGCTGCTTCGATCATACCTCTGCATGATCAAGTCCCTCCCATGGAACTCACTAGTACTTGCATTCGAACTTTTCCCTTGGTGGAACACAGCCCCCATATGCTGATGACCAAGGCTTTCATTCGATGCAAAATTCGAGGCACGCTTGGAAGACCCGCCTCTGCGGTACCATGGCCTTCACTCCTTGGATCCATAGCCCTTCTTGTCGTCGTGTTGTTCACCAAAGTGGAGCTTCCAATAGCTCCCGATCATACCTCCATATGACCTAATCCCTCACGGGACTAGATCGTGTCTATCGCATTTGCCACGAACTGTTCCACCACGATCCGCTGCACCATGTCGCCTCCTGGTGACATCTCTATTGCATTCTGATCCTTGTGGGATGAACTCGAATTGTGAACCCTCCATGTGTGGCCTCTGCCAATACATTGCAGGGTCTCTTCCACCTTCGATTTTCTTCGCTCCTTTGGCAATCGACCTTCATCCACCCACTCTTGGGTCATACCTAGATGAAGCACCGCTCTAGGAAAGTCCGTCGCCTAGTAGCTCCCGAAGTCCACCGACTTCACTATAATTTGTGAACCATTGTTTGGATCCTGGGCCTCTGCCCCTACCAGCACAATCTCCACTACGCACCACTTCCTTCATGGCAACTTAAATGGCAACACTGTGGCATATTCTTCAAGAGTACCCACCTCTGAGTCCTCATGCCCCATGCTAAGGCCTTCTGAACCCAATTTCAACTCCGCAAATTGAGTTGCCTTACTTCCTCCATCAAGTGCTTCTCCGAGATAATGTGCATGTGCCCAGAAGCTCCTTTCGTCTTTGGCACCATGCAAGATGAGTCCGCTCCGTCAGAATGAAGGACCCATAGAACAACATGATTCTACTCTTGCCTCTGCAAGAGTTTATGTCCTTGACCTCTGTCTAAGGAAAGCACTGTGCCTCTGCTCCATGTTCCAACTTTTATGCTGGCTCCCATTATAGAGGTCCCCTATCAAACCCTAATGGGTCCCCCCTGTTGAATCTCGGATTTTGATGATGAAGTCAATTGTCATTTATTTTCTAATCTATGTGTTGAGAAAAGTGTGTAGGATTAACTACGATGAAAGTTAGACATGCAGTAGGAGTTGCGTCGGAGTCAAGACAATGATCACGTTGGGAGTTCGAGAGTTCGATGGAAGTTCGGACAGTCGTCGGAGGTTCTGCGGGAACAAATCCGAGAAGTCCATAAGCTTGCCAAAGAAGCTCGTCGGAACTCGCCAAGTGGATCGTCACAAGTCCAGGAGTTTGCCGGAAGTCCGCAGGAGCATCACCGAGGGTTCATCGGATGATCGACGGAAGTTCGCCGGAAACTCATCGGAAGAAGCGATTGACGCACCGGAGCAAGCTGCAAAAATTGTCCTAGGATTTATCGTAGTTAGCATAATGATTAAGTTGGGAATGGGAGGTGATCCCATTAGCTTAATCTTGGGGCAATTGGGCCCCTGAAAAACCCAAACTGGGCCGAATGGATCTACCCATTCGGACCCTGATTGTTGTAGGAGTTGCAACCGCCTGAGCTCGGTCTTCGAGCTCTGGCAGAGAGGTGCAATCGCCCTTGATAGAGGTGGTGTTGGGAAATCATGGGGGGCGACATCATATGCGCAGCGGAAGAACAAGAAAACAAAAATCTCCGATTCCCAAAAAGATGTTCGTCGTCGTGCGAAGATTGGTGCGCAAAAAATCCGCAAAACACAAAACTGCGTATAGAGATTGTGTTACCTAGGGAGATCGTATATCCCTGTTTCCTTGCAGATCCTTAGGAGAGGGTGAAGGAGGTCAAGCGTCCTCCTCTCTAGCGGTGATCCACACAGCAGGGTTGCGACGACGCTCCTCAAAAACTCCAGGCCTACTCTGAGGTGGAGAGGGAGAGGAGAATAGGAAGGGCAAGCAAAGACTCTAGCCTATGAGGCTGTGAATCCCTCATATTTATAGAGATCCCGTGTCAAACCCTAATGGGTCCTTCCCTAGTGGGTATTGGATCTGCATCCAATAAGACAAGGGCTCCGTCGGATATCTCATATCCGAACCTCTACTCATCGCAATGCCTACCATATGTGTGTGACCCTCTATGCCCAATATCGAGCTGGCCGTGAGTCATACCTGTCAGAACTCCTTCTAACTAAGTGAATTATTATCTCTGTAATAATTCACTCGACTCATCGACTACGGACGTACTAGGCCACTACGCCGTAGTCCCGAGATGATACAGGGGAATCCAATCCATTGGACCTATAGTTACCATGTACCTATAGTCCCTCATCCATCTAATATCCCAGAGACCGTATATCGAGCATGGTGCTGTCAGACCCATACGGTTTCTACTCAAGTCTCGCTCTAATCGGATTCTCCCGGAGAACTCTTTCTCTCTCAACCCGAATGACCATGGCCAGGGATTTTCTGAGCAAGAACACATGGGATATTCCTCTCATGACGCCGAGAGTGGATGATCCTCTGTCAACACTCAATAGCCCTCGTAAGGTCGACTACCACTCCCAATGACCAGCTGTACTAGATCTGGGACAGCCAAACCTATAAGTCTGGTATCAAAGAGTGGAGCACTCATACAGGACATCCTTGGTGTCTCAAGTCTAAGGACCAGATACACCACTAGGACTACGGAATCGCTGTCTGACAATAAGGCATCATCAACCATCCAACATTCCGTAAGCGGATCAATCAGTGAACTCATTCTCCAATGAGCACCTATACTGTATCCCTAGTGTCCCTACACGAGCAGCTATGAGACCAGCTGCATCCATCATATGGACGGGTATACAGCACACCAGTCTATCCGGTTATCACGATGTTCCTCTCGAGTAACCTATGACCGGGATTATTTAGGATATGTGTTTAAAGGTGAATCGATCTCATTATCGTGATCTCATCACGATCCGATTCCCATTGCACAAATCCAAGGACATCACAATATATATATATATATATATATATATATATATATATATATATATATGCATTTATGCAATAGTTATAAAGTGATATACACCAAAATATAATAAGCAAAAAGATTCTGTATCAAGTCACACGTGCCATCACTCACGTGATTGGCTTGCTGGGCACCTATGACTAGCAATCTCCCACTTGACCTAAAGCCAATCACCTATGTGTCTGATCCCCATCAGACTCCTGTGACACTCAAAGACAATCTGAGACAACTGCTTTGTCAGTGGATCTGCAATGTTATTTTCGGATGGAACTCTTTCCACTGCTACATCTCCTCGGGTTACGATCTATCTAATAAGCTGGAACCTCCTCAGAACACTTCTGATGAGACCCGGGTTCCTTTATTTGAGTAATCGCCCCATAGTTGTCGCAATATAAGGAAGTCGACTTCTCGCTATTCGGAACGACTCCCAAATCAGTGATGAACATCTTCACCCAGACTCCCTCCTTTGCTGCATCTGATGCAGCAATGTACTCCGCCTCTGTGGTCGAGTCAGCAGTGGTATCTTGCTTGGAACTCTTCCAGCACACTGCTCCTCCATCAAGGTGTACACATACCCTGAATTCGACTTGCTATCATCGACATCAGACTGAAAACTTGAGTCAGTGTAGCCTTCAACCTTAAGGCTATTACCAACATATACTAGTAAAAGATCCTTAGTCCTTCTCAAGTACTTAAGGATACACTTCACTGCTTTCCAGTGCTCCAAGCCTGGATCCGCTTGATACCTGCTCGTGACACTCAGAGCATTCGCTATATCAGGCCTAGTACATAGCATGACATACATGATAGACCCTATTGCTGAGGCATAATGTATCATATCCATGTTCGCCCTTTCTTCTGGAGTCTTTGGGGACATACTCGTAGAAAGCGATATCCCATGTCTCATCGGTATGAGACCTCTCTTGGAATTTTTCATGCCAAACCTTTTGACAATGGTTTCTATGTACCTGGACTGGGACAAGCCAAGCATCCTCTTGGATCTATCTCTATAGATTCTAATCCCCAAAATATAGGATGCTTCCCCCAAGTCCTTCATGGAGAAGTGTCTAGATAACCAAGCCTTTACTGTGGATAGCATTCCTATATCATTCCCAATGATGAGGATGTCATCCACTTATAACACCAAAAAGGTGATAGCACTCCCACTTACGTTTCTGTATACAAAAGGCTCATCTTCGTTCTTAACAAAGTCATAGGATCTGATTGCCTCATCAAATCTTATGTTCCAACTTCGGGAAGCTTGCTTTAGTCCATAAATGGATCTAAGCAATCTACACACCTTATCTGGGCAGTTCTTGGACATGAATCCCTCAGGTTGCATCATATACACCTCCTCCTCGAGGTTCCCGTTGAGGAATGCGGTTTTCACATCCATCTGCCAGATCTCATTATCGTAGTGTGCTGCAATAGCCAATAGAATTCTGATGGATTTTAGCATTGCTACGGGTGAGAAAGTTTCGTCGTAGTCAACACCTTGCCTTTGACGATACCCCTTAGCGACTAGCCTTGCTTTACAGGTCTCTACCTTTCCATCTACTCTGATCTTTTTCTTAAAGATCCACTTGCAACCGATGGGTACAATACCTTCGGGCGCATCAACTAGGTTCCAAACCTTATTGAAGTACATAGAATCCATCTCAGAATTCATGGCTTCTTGTCATTTCCCGGAGTCTATACTCATAATAGCCTCCTCGTAGGTCTGAGGATCAATATCCTCTACATCCTCTGCTCTAATATGTCCCACATATCTCTCAGGAGGATGGGATACTCTATCAAACCTGCGTAAAGTTGATACTTGTGTATTAGGTACCTGAACAGACTCGGGCTGTAGAGTGGTGCTTGAGCTTGGTTCTCCAACCTCGCTCAATTCTATCATTCTCCCACTGTCTCCGTCAAGAATGTGTTCCTTCTCAAGGAACACTGCTCTCTTAGCTACAAAGACCTTTTGGTTCTCAAGATGATAGAAATAATACCCACAAGTTTCCTTGGGGTATCCCATAAATTTGCATCGCTCTGTCCTTGATTCTAACTTATCGGGGTTGTGTCTTCTAACATGGGCAGGGCAGCCCCAAATCTTAACAACCTTAAGATCAGGCTTCTTCCCTTTCCATATCTCATATGGTGTAGACACTACCGACTTAGTTGGAACTCTGTTCAGAAGGTAAGCTGCGGTTTCTAGGGCATATCCCCAGAATGAGATGGGTAGGTCAGCGAAACTCATCATGGACCGTACCATATCTAATAATGTACGATTTCTTCTTTCAGAGACACCATTGAGCTGAGGTGTATAAGGAGGTGTCAATTGGGATAATATCCCATGGTCCTTGAGGAACTGAGTAAACTCTATACTTAAGTATTCACCTCCTCGATCTGATCGAAGAGTTTTGATACTCTTTCCAGTCTGGTTCTCCACCTCATTCTTATACTCTCTGAATTTCTCAAAGGCCTCGGACTTGTACTTCATTAAGTACACATATCCATAGCTTGAGAAATCATCAGTAAATGTAATGAAGTAGGAGTAACCTCCAATGGCATGAGTTGACATGGGTCCACATACATCACTATGTATGAGTTCCAACAACTCATTGGCTCTCTCTCCAGTTCTACTAAATGGAGATTTGGTCAGTTTTCCACGAATGCAAGGCTCACAAGTTGCATATGACACATAGTCGAATGGATCTAGATATCCATCATTTAGCAACTTTTGAATCCTTCTTTCATGGATGTGACCTAGCCTACAATGCCACAGGAATGCACTGTTTAACTCATCTCGTTTCCTTTTAGACACATTTACATTCATGATAGGTGGAGTGGTGTCTAACATAAATAAACCATTATGCAATGTTCCTTTCGTGATGATCTTATCATCTAATAATATCGAACAACCATTGTTCTCAAAAACAAATTTATATCCACTAATTGTTAAACATGAAATGGAGATAATGTTTTTGATAAAAGAAGGAACAAAATAACATGCATCTAATGCAATAAAAGCTCCACTAGGCAGATGTAGGGCGACCTCGCCAACAGTTAATACAACAACTTTTGCTCCATTACCCATCTTGAGGTCCATCTCACCTCTCTCTAGTCTCCTAGGCCTTGCCAGAACCTACAACGAATTGCATATATGATAAGCACTACCGGTATCCAATACCCATGTGTTATCATAAGAGTCTGACAAATGAAGACTGATCATGAATGTACCTGAAGCTTCATCAAGCTTTTGTTTCGCCCTTTCTACAAGGTACTCTTTGCAGTTTCTCTTCCAATGCCCATCTTTACCACAGTGGAAGCACTGGCCTTTGTCCTTTGCTGGGTCTTTCTCAGCAACCTTTGCTTTACCTTGTTTGCCCTTGCCCTTTTCTTTCTGGTCTCACCAGTGTAGAGAACTGGCTTCTCTTTCTTAATAGTACTCTCTGCCTCCCTCGACATATTGAGGAGCTCTGGGAGAGTCACCTCAAGCTTGTTCATATTAAAATTCATTATGAACTGTGAAAAGGAATCTGGTAGGGACTGAAGCACAATGTCCACACACAAGTTATCCTCTAGGACCATTCCTAGACCTGTGAGTTTCTCTATCCACTCAATCATCTTTAGGACATGGTTCTGAACCGGTGTCCCCTCAATCATCCTAGCGCGGAAAAGGCTCTTGGATATCTCATATCGTTGAGTCCTTCCCTGTTCCTCAAACAATTTGCTGACATGTAGGAGAATGGATCTGGCATCCATCTTTTCATGTTGTCTCTGTAACTTTGGAGTCATAGAGCCCAACATATAGTACTGAGCAAGAGTGGAGTCATCAATGTACTTAACGTAGCGAGCGATCTCATCCTCGCTTGCCCCTTCTTCGGGCGTAGGCATCACAGTATCAAGGACGTACACGATTTTCTCCGCTGTGAGAACAATTCTCAAGTTACGGAGCCAATCCGTATAATTTGGACCAGTGAGGCGGTTGACATCAAGTATGCCACGTAAGGGATTTGAAAGCGACATTTTCTGAAAATAAAGATGTAGCAGAAATGAATAACATGCAGATTTTGCAAGAAATAAACTATCAAGATATGGACTTCTATCTTAATATGCTCCCACTATTTTACTAACGAGTCACGCGACACCCTCAGCACGTGAAACGGAAGTCTCCGACACACTTCTAGTGAGGATCAGGATTCAATCAGCGTCTTAGTGTAACCTCGAGGGACTCGACCAATCACACTAAGCCTAAAAGGTAGGCAACTCTTGCCGATCACAACTCCTTGTGATTCCCATCCTGTTCGGCCTCCGAATCACCATGGCCTCGAGGGACTCGACCAACCATGATGCTCGGTTAAGTCAACACCTTCGTTACAATATGAGTCTGATTTGATGATATACCCTCAAGGGACTCGACCAAGCATACCATGCCCTCAGGTCACCGGTGACATCTCTATGTCGTAAGCAAGATAGCGAATCGCGATATAGGTGAGTCTCGAGGGACTCGACCAACTCAACCTACACCGGGAATCGGTTCCTACTCATAACGATGGAAGGCCACGTGGGTCAATCTAATTGCCTCACGTTTACCGACTTAATATTATCGAGAGATGTTTCTATAATTTGGTCTCCTAATATGACATGTCACACATATATATATTTAATATATATCTACATCGCATGCAAATATATATACATATCTAGTATGTGTATAAGCAATCACATCAGATGATCATGGACCACAACCTAATATGATTAGGCCCGAGCCAGTAGGCCTAATCACTTATATCAAGATCTATGTGTGAAACGGTGCATCTCCATGCCCTGTGATCGTCCATCTCATCCTTGTCGGTTCCGTCGACATCTTGATGCATCTCCATGCATCACGATCGTCCGTCTCGTGGGTCCCGCTATCGCATCCACGCTCCCGCTGCGCCTCCTCATGTGATTACAACTTAATCATAGGCACGTAGGCCCGACAATAAACGAGAAATATAATGGAGGTTCGCAGACCTCAATAATAATAATCACAAGTACACACATCACACGGTCCATGATCATCCGTCCACACATCATACATCACATGTATAAATAATCATCATCATGTAGGACTACTAGATAATAATACAAAATAATAATCAACTAAACCTTTTAATTAATTAATATTTTTCTGAAATCAGGAATTTCGTAATTTGGACAAAAGACAAAAACTGGAATTTCTCAAATTCCGAGGGGCAAAACTATCTTTTGCCCAGAAAACCCTAATACCCTTTCCCCTTTTTGCTGCTGCCGCCGTCGCCACCCTGCCGGCGGTGGCCTGTGCGATAGGGCGAGGGCACTGCCCTCGCCTGCAGCACGCCCGCTGGCGGCGATGCCGCTACGGGTGGGTGCCCCTTTCGGGCACCGCTGCCTCCGCAGACGGTGCTGTACCGCCGGGCGGCCGCCCTTGTGGGGGGAGTTTTGCCCGCGGGAGCAGCAGCGGCAAGCGCCACTGCCCTGCGGCGTTTCTGCCCGTGGGCTGCCAGCCCCGCCAGTTGCAACCCTGCTGCAAGCAGACTGCCGGCCGGCTGCTTGAGGCACAGCGCTTGCGCATGCGCCGACGCTGTGCTGCCTGGCTGCGGCTGCGGCTGCCGTTGCAGGTGGCTGCAGGCATGCAGATCGAGGGCAGCAACTGTTGCTGCCCTTCCTCGCTTTTGCCTCAACGATTTTGACGTCAATATTCTTCCTAAACACAACACACGCAGTTCAAAACCAATCATTCGCACGAACAACCTGGCTCTGATACCACTGTTGGGAAATCATGGGGGGCGACATCATATGCGCAGCGGAAGAACAAGAAAACAAAAATCCCCGATTCCCAAAAAGATGTTCGTCGTCGTGCGAAGATTGGTGCACAAAAAATCCGTAAAACATAAAACTGCATATAGAGATTGTGTTACCTAGGGAGATCGTATATCCCTGTTTCCTTGCAGATCCTTAGGAGAGGGTGAAGGAGGTCAAGCGTCCTCATCTCTAGCGGTGATCCACACAGCAGGGTTGCGACGACGCTCCTCAAAAACTCCAGGCCTACTCTGAGGTGGAGAGGTAGAGGAGAATAGGAAGGGCAAGCAAAGACTCTAGCCTATGAGGCTGTGAATCCCTCCTATTTATAGAGATCCCGTGTCAAACCCTAATGGGTCCTTCCCTAGTGGGTATTGGATTTGCATCCAATAAGACAAGGGCTCCGTCGGATATCTCATATCCGAACATCTACTCATCACAATGCCTACCATATGTGTGTGACCCTCTAGGCCCAATATCGAGCTGGCCGTGAGTCATACCTATCAGAACTCCTAACTTAGTGAATTATTATCTCTGTAATAATTCACTCGACTCATCGACTACGGACGTACTAGGCCACTACGCCGTAGTCCCCAGACGATACAGGGGAATCCAATCCATTGGACCCGTCTGTCCTCAGTTACCATGTACCTATGGTCCCTCATCCATCTAATATCCCAGAGACCGTATATCGAGCATGGTGTTGTTAGACCCATACAGTTTCTACTCAAGTCTCGCTCTAATCGGATTCTCCCGGAGAACTCTTTCTCTCTCAACCCAAATGACCCTAGCCAGGGATTTTTCTGAGCAAGAACACATGGGATATTCCTCTCATGACGCCGAGAGTGGATGATCCTCTGTCGACACTCAATAGCCCTCGTAAGGTCGACTACCACTCCCAATGACCAGCTGTACTAGATATGGGACAACCAAACTTATAAGTATGGTATCAAAGAGTGGAGCACTCATACAGGACATCCTCGGTGTCTCAAGTCTAAGGACCAGATACACCACTAGGACTGCGGAATCGCTGTCTGACAATAAGGCATCATCAATCATCCAGCATTCCGTAAGCGGATCAATCAGTGAACTCATTCTCCAATGAGCACCTGTACTGTATCCCTAGTGTCCCTACACGGGCAGCTATGAGACCAGCTGCATCCATCTTATGGACGGGTATACAGCACACCAGTCTATCCGGTTATCACGATGTCCCTCTTGAGTAACCTATGACCGGGATTATTTAGGATATGTGTTTAAAGGTGAATCGATCTCATTATCGTGATCTCATCCCGATCCGATTCCCATTGCACAAATCCAAGGACATCACATTATATATATGCATTTATGCAATAGTTATAAAGTGATATACGCCAAAATATAATAAGCAAAAAGATTATGTATCAAGTCACACGTGCCATCACTCACGTGATTGGCTTGCTGGGCACCTATGACTAGCAGGTGGCACCGCCCAAAGGCTCAGTCTTCGAACTCTGTTAGGCGGTGCAACCGCCCCAGTCAGGAGGTGCAACCGCCTGATCCTAGAATTCCGGGAATTGACAGTTTTGAGCTCCAAATTTGAACTGGGTTAGGGCCTATAAATATCTCACCCATTCAGCACTAAAAGGTAGCAACTTACACTCGAAATCTTGATCTCTTTCTGTGATTCTTAGAGCTCAAAATTGTTGTAAAGGCCAAAAGTTCTCTCTTTGTTCTTCAAAGTTTTGAGTTGTAAAGAGAGGAGAGAAAATTTCTGTAAGGGTTGTCTCCTAAGCCCGTCAAAAGGAGTGAAATTGTAAAACGGTGGTTAGCCTTCGCCTATTGAAGGAAGGCCTCTAGTTGACGTCGGTGACCTCGTCGGTGGAGGAAGCCAAAATTGGAGTAGGTCAAGATTGACCGAACCACTCTAAATCTCGGTTTGCATTTACTTTGAGCATTTTATCTTTACTACAAACCTCATAAATAGCTACTGCCTTCTGCGCTTTTACGAACGTGTTTCTAAGTTCAGAGCTTTCCGAATCTACGTTTAGACGTTAATCGGGTTTTATCGTACGAACTGTAACGGACAAACTTCTAGAACAAGATGTTGGATGTAATGCTTAAGTCTGTCCATTGTCTTTTGGCATGTTTATACCTTGTACAGTAGGTAGAGGGGCGACCGAAGGCTAAATAGTCCCATGTTAGTTGGGTTGGTGGCCTCTTTAGGCTTGTAAATAAAGGTTGTGTCATGTGGACACGTGCGAGAGCTTTTGGATCTGTAATGGACCATTTTACCCTTTGTTGTGCAACTATTCAAAGCTTGTAAAGTCTGTTTGTAATTTGCATTGTCTATGAAGTGTTTTTCGGACATGTTTGCTTGTGGATCCCGATTGAGGCGTTCTCTTTAACCCGTTCTCTCTTTTGTTGGTCCTAAGGGACAATGGGAGGCTTCGGGGAGGCTGACCTTTGCGGACGGACGCGCGAGGGTGCCGCACGCCTTAGGCAAATCCAGCTAAGGTCGCGACATTATAGTATCAGAGCGGGACAAGCACTCATAGAAACACTTGACATGCAAACGTGGGGGACCTAGCGGGGCTGCGTTGAGGGCAGTCAGCATGCGCGACCGTTTGAGGGAAAACGGGCATGGAGATGTAGGGAAAAGAGTCGCTCAGAGGAGCGGGCATCTAACATTGGCATTCAGAGGAATGGCCAACCCTTCGCGCAAAAGGCACCACGAGAACAGGCAAGCTTGGAAGAATGCAGAGTGCACAAAGGTTGGGATGGCTGAGTTTGAGCTACGGCTCAACGTTGGCAACTTGACTTGATGGTGCTCAAGGCAAGCAAGGCGCTTGACAAAGGATGAGACCATGCAAAGTGGAATGAGTTGCTCAGCGATCGAAAGAGTTGTGCAAAGCTCACAGAGGTGAGGGGAATTGCTAACTCTAAGAATTTGGTACTCATGCATGGGCTTGTATGCGGACGATGGAATGTTCGTGGCCATCCCAAGGCGGCCGAGACTTGGCGCCATGGAGCATTGAAACTTTCTCTTCGGCATGCAAAGGATACGTCCAGAAGAGGCTGAAGTGTGCAACGAGTTCAGCATGTTGCTAGGCCTTGAGGGGTGCAGTGGTGGCTGTATTGACGTGGAGGCGCAATCTAGCAAGTGCGTTTGCAGGAGGCAAGACATTGCACAGTTTGTTCAGCAGATCGGAGTAGTCCAAGGGGATGGTGGTCTCCGAAACGAAGAGAGATGTTGCTCCAACGGGACAGTTATCCAGGAGGGATAAGTCTCGGCACTCCAGAGGGAGAATCATGTAAGACGGACTTCACATGTTGAGGAGGAGTACCTCACAAACAACAACTCCACGAAGCTCAATGGACCGAGCAAGCAACGAGGAGTTGCCGCATGATCTCGCTTGAGAGAATGCATTGGTGGATGCATTGCGAGATAAAGTGGGGGAGCGACCTGAAGCAACTTAAATGAAGGCACACTTAGAGTCGATATGGAGATCGGACTCAAGGGAGGGCTGACCCGTGGAATGGTGGGCGCGAGGGCCACCATCGACTCAATGCAAAAACGAGGAGTGGAACAACTTGGGTGTAACTTGGCGAAGTACCCAAGCCGCATGAAGGGAGCCAGCAGAGAAGTTGGAACATGGAGCAGAAGCACAGTGCTTTCCTTAGACAGAGGTCAAAGACATGAACTCTTGCAGAGGCAAGGGTAGGATCATGTTGTTCCATGGGTCCTTCATTCTGACGGAGCGGACTCATCTTGCATGGTGCCAAAGACGAAGGGAGCTTTTAGGCACATGCACCTTATCTCGGAGGAGTATTTGATGGAGGAACTAAGGCGACTCAATTTGCGGAGGCGAAGTTGGGTTCAGAAGGCCTTAGCATGGGGCAAGAGGACGCAGAGGCGGGTACTCTTGAAGAATATGCCACAGTGTTGCCATTTGAGTTGCTATGAAGGAAGCAGTGCGCAGCGGAGATTGTATTGGTAGGGGCAGAGGCCTAGGATCCAAACAATGGTGCGCAGATTACAGTGAAGTCGGTGGACTTCGAGAGCTACTAGGCGACGGACTGTCCTAGAGCGGTGCTTCATCTAGGTGTGACCCAGGAGTGGGTGGATGAAGGTCGATTGCCAGAGGAGCGAACAAAATCGAAGGTGGAAGGGACCCTGCGATGTATTAGCAAAGGCCACACATGGAGGGTTCACAATTCGAGTTTATTCCACAAGGATCAGAATGCAATGGAGATGTCACCAGGAGGCGACATGGTGCAGCGGATCGTGGTGGAACAGTTCGTGGCAATGCGATACACACAATCTGTCCCGTGAGGGATGAGATCATATGGAGGTATGATCGGGAGCTACTGGGAGCTCAGCTTTGGTGAACAACACGACGGCAAGAAGGGCTATGGATTTAAGGAGTGAAGGCCATGGTACCGCAGAGGCGGGTCTTCCGGGCGTGCACTGAATTTTGCATCGGATGAAAACCTTGGTCATCAACATATGGGGGCTGGGTTCCACCAAGGGAAAAGTTCGAATGCAAGTACCAGTGAGTTCCATGGGAGGGACTTGATCATGCAGAGGTATGATCGAAGCAACTGGAGAGTTGGACTGCTCCAAAGCTCATATTCGCTTAAGGGAGCCCGACAAGTCAGAGGACAAGGTCGAGTAAGCGAACGTTGCTACTAAGGAAGCTAAGGAGAAGAGAATCAGTGCAAACTCTACAACGTGATGGCAGAGGCCATGCATGGGAGTTGCAGTCTGTCTTTCCATCGACCAAACGGACTACTTGGAGAACACAGAGGTGTTGAAGCAGGGGGTCGAAAGGGGCGAGGAAGCGACGATGAGTCCAGAGGGACTTAGCTACCCAAAATCAAGCATCAGTTAGAATGGAGGTGGACTCAGAGGAGTGCCACGGAAACATATCTACTGATCGTGAAGAAAAGGGATGCAGATGCGAGGCGACGGATAGTAGGGCCATGGGCATGGCAGCGCCATGGTACCGCATAGGCGGGACTTCTGTGCAAGTCATTGATCCCTTGCTCTCATAGAGGGAGAGCGCTTGGTCATGAAAGGGGCCGAGGAGGTGGAGTATGCAGAGGCAATCTCCAAGTACCGAGACAAGGCTGAAGGGCAGAGGCCAAGAAACTTCGTAAGACCGGTGTCAACAAATTTCTCATCAAGATTACCGTAAGTGAAGGACTTCGGGTCATGCAAGAGTGCACGACCAAGGAACGAAGCAAGCAGTACACGGTGCTGTACCTTTGCTACTCAGTGGAGTAGGCGGCAGGGTTGATGGAGAAGACGGTACAATCCCAGAGGCGACCTCATCTATCAGAGAATTACTCCAAGTTGGGGTGAAAACTTCCCGCATTCCAGAAGTTCGATGGCATTGAGAAGGTGAATCACAGTAGCTAACTCAACGCAAGGAGTGCAAACACTTCAAGTGCTTCAGAAGTGTGAGCAAAGAGCAAGCGAAGGCCAGTAACTAGCTCGATGCATGAAGTACAACCTCGAGGAGGCGGGCGAAGTCAAGTAACCTTTGCCTTCTCAACTCTTAAGAGAATGGGCGAAACCAAGTACCCCAATTCTCTTATCTATCCAGCAGAGGAGCCCTACACAAGTTCAAAGACCCTTCGAAGATAATGGAAGACAATAGTTGTCAAATCCTCACCGACGGTGATCAGTGCTACTGAGAGTAGATTGTCCGCTTCATTTCCCAACGAAATGCCAATCGAAAGTGGAAGTGATGCGAACCTACTTGGATGTGACAACTAACCGAAAGAAGAGTCAATGAGCAGATTTTGTGGAGGAAGGACCCAAAACTTCAGAAGTTTGCGAGGCGATGCTCGTTAAAGCTCCAACAAGCATCCACCCAGTTCAAGCAGCATGTGGAAATTTTGAGAGACTGGCGCAGTAAAGATGGTCTTTTCCTTCATTTGGTGGATCCGCAAGAATCGACAAGGATCAACACAACTCAGCCAACCCCACATCAGAGTCAGAGTCATTGGTGAGTTGAAGTAGCATGGCGGATCAAAGATTCGACTACAAAAAAATAGCAGCGGAGAGCAGCTGGGAGCCAGGAGGCGCATTGCAGCTGGAGCAGAAGATTGAAGACTCAGCAAAGGTGAAGAGTTGTAGTGTTCATAAAGGCTTCGACGAGGACATCGAAGGGATAAGTGGGGGAGAATGTAACGGACAAACTTCTAGAACAAGATGTTGGATGTAATGCTTATGTCTGTCCGTTGTCTTTTGGCATGTTTATACCTTGTACAGCAGGTAGAGGGGCGGCCGAAGGCTAAATAGTCCCATGTTAGTTGGGTTGGTGGCCTCTTTAGGCTTGTAAATAAAGGTTGTGTCATGTGGACACGTGCGAGAGCTTTTCGGTCTGTAATGGACTATTTTACCCTTTGTTGTGCAACTATTCAGAGCTTGTAAAGTCTGTTTGTAATTTGCATTGTCTATGAAGTGTTTTTCGGACATGTTTGCTTGTGGATCCCGATTGAGGTGTTCTCTTTAACCCGTTCTCTCTTTTGTTGGTCCTAAGGGACAATGGGAGGCTTCGGGGAGGCTGACCTTTGCGGACGGACGCGCGAGGGCGCCGCATGCCTTAGGCAAAACCAGCTAAGGTCGCGACAGAACGTCGCATTTCAGTTTGCGCTTGCATTCTGATTTTCATTATAAACTGCAAACTGCCTTCGTAGATTTACTTTAACATCATCTCGCTTAATCTTAAGTTAAAGTAATCTTAGAATCAGCTTTTACATATAAATCATTTTTATCAAACGAACGCAGCTTTCGGTTTTAATCGCAGAAAGTTTTCCGCTGCACTAATTCACCCCCCCCCCCCCCTCTTAGTGCTCTCGATCCTAACAATTGGTATCAGAGTGGGGTTAACTCTAAAACGGATTAAAACCCAAGAGAGATGGCTTATGCCAGAAACTAAGAGGGCCATTCTATTACACGTCCACCCATGTTCAGTGGGACGGACTACACCTATTGGAAGACCCGAATGAGGATCTTTCTTATTTCTATGGATTTTGAACTTTGGAATCTTGATGAAAACGGATTTTCGAAGTCTTCTCTTCCAATGATCGATTGGAATGAATTGGAGAAGAAGGCTTTCACTCTTAATGCAAAGGCTATGAATGCCTTATTTTGTGCACTTGATAAAAATGAGTTTAACCGTGTTTCAACTTGTGAAACCGCATTTGATATTTGGCACACACTCGAAGTGACTCACGAAGGCATAAGTAGAGTGAAAGAGTCAAAAATCAATCTTTTGTTACATTCTTTCGAACTTTTCCGGATGAAACCGAGTGAAACCATTGGCGACATATTTACCAGTTTCACGGATGTCGTCAACGATCTAAAAGGACTAAGAAAAAGTTTTTCGGATTTTGAGCTCGTAAATAAGATTCTAAGATCCCTTCCTAAAAGTTGGGATCCTAAAGTCACTGCTATTCAAGAGGCAAAAGATCTGCGCAACTTTCCTCTTGAAGAACTAATCGGGTCATTAATGACCTACGAGATGACTTGTAAAGCTCATGAAGAGCAAAAAAACATCCTTCCAAAGAACAGGAAGGATATGACACTTAAAACTTCAGAAGGCCACTTGAGAGAAAACTCAAGTGATGAGGACTGTGATGATGACTTAGCACTTCTAACAAGAAAATTTAAAAAATTCTTTAAAAGAAACAAGTTTAAGAATGACGTAAAAAATAAACTTGAACCCAAAAAGGACCAAGTTATTTGCTATGAATGCAAAAAGCCGGGACACTACAAGAATGATTGTCCCCAAGTCAAAAAGAGAACATCAAAGAAGAAGGCGCTCAAAGCAACATGGGATGACTCGAGCGCATCCGAAGAAGAGGAGTCCAACACCGATCAAGTTACTCATTACGCCTTAATGGCCATCGGAGATAAGGTAACAAATTTAATAGATCCAGATTTATCATTTGATGAATTATTAAATGCCTTCCATGACTTATTTGATGAATGCAAGATTATCAATAGAAAATACAAATTGCTAAAAAAGGAGCATGATAGTCTTACTTGTAATTTTGATAAGTTAAAAACTGAATATCATGATAGTTTAAATTCATGCATCAAATACCATGATCTAGAAACTCTCTAAAAAGAAAACTTGCTACTTAAGGACACCTTGAAGAAATTCGAGGTTGGTAGCAAGTCATTGAACATGATCCTTGCAAACAAGGGTCACGTTCCCAAAAGAAGTAGAATTGGATTTGTGAGAAGTTCTCACCAAAATCCAACCACCTTCATAAAAGGCACCATCTTACATGTTCGACACCAAAACAAATGCAACTTTTGTTGCAAATTTGGACACAAGACGCATTATTGTCCATTCAAGAAAATTAGTCCAAACAAATTGATTTGGGTTCCTAAAGGAACCATGATAAATTCTATACAACATGATAGACAATGTAGATCTATTTGTGAGGCACCCAAAAGCAAATGGGTACATAAAAATCATCCCTTCCTGTAAAAACATTAAAAACATAAAAATTTTAGGCTGGAGTAAGAAATAATATTCTGCTCCTTGATTCTCGATTTTAATGACCTAAGATCCAAAAAGGAACTCGCAATGCTCTCTAGCCTAAATAACAGATGGAGATTATAAATTTAAAATCACAAATGCGATTTAGATACAACCTTATTTGACTTAGAAACATTTGATTCCCAAATTCACATATCCTCTGGATTTTCGAACCCATCAATTTCATTCGTTCATAACCTTCAAATCCAACTCTGTATCATGAAGTGACTAAGTCTATCATGAACTTGCAAGGCTTACCAACTTGAACAAACTATCACAAACATGTATACGACATTGAGAGTATGCACGTTAAAAGATCTATCTTGATCGTGCAAAAGCCCTTACCTTAAAATGAAAACTCTTACGTAATTACGTAAGTAAAGTTGATTGCTCTGAATGAAAATTCTTCTCAAGACAAAAAACTCTCAGATCAGTTCACACTGATCAGAACAAGTGCTCATCATCTGCAGGCGGTGGCACCGCCCCAGCTGGAGGTAGCACCTCCAGCTGTCACGTGTTGCAAGTGGTTGCACCGCTCCAGCCAGAGGTGCAACCGCCCACAACTCTACCCTTTTTAACCCAAGCTAGGGTCGACGGTGAAACCGACCCCAACTCACTCCCTTCCCTCCTCTACTTTTCCAAGCCTCCTCCATCCCCATTTCTCCCCTCTTAGCATCCCAAATATCCCTCATTTCGAAGCAAAACATCAACAATCCTTCCCTCTCTTGAAAATCTCACTAAGGTACTTTCTAAGAAGCCCTTAAACTCTATTTTTTGATTCATTTACTCTTGCTCATCACTATTCTTCTAAACAACAGTAGTTATGGGATCTAGAAGATCCTCAAGGGACAAAGGAAAGAGGAGATTAGTAGAAGATTTTGATCTCACCCTTTTCAATTCAAAATACCATGCTGAAAAATTTTCCTCTTTCGAACTTAGGAGTGTCAATAAGGGAAAATACGTAGATTTAAATGAACTAAGAGACTTAGAGACAATCCAATGGTTTGCAAACTTAGATCTACTTTCAATTTTGCAAATTAACGAACCCATCTATCCAAGACTTGTTAGATTGTTTTACAACAACATACAAATAGATGAAGAAGAAAGAATGTCCACCTATCTTTTAGGACAACACATCTCAATTACGGATAGATTCATTTGCGACATGATAGGCATTCCCATGAAATGTAGAGGACTTTACTTTAGATGATCATGGGATGATGAAACTGTTGGAACAACATATGTTGAAGCCTTAGGAACAATTTTTGCCAATCCCAACTTAGCATTTGTTCCTAAAAGTTGTGAACATCTACTGCCTCTAAACACTAAGGTACTTCATCATATCCTAACTAGCATCATTCTCCCTAAACAATATCATCATGATGAAGTAAGCCAATTAGAATTAGGAACTATGTATTTGATCATGAAAAGACATAATATCTGTCTTGGTTATCTTATCCAACAAAACATGTTAGAACTATCTAAGAAAGACACGATGCTCCCATATGGTGGTATAATCACTAGAATAATGAAAGTCTACGATATTCTAATACCACCGGAAGAAGAAGTAATAAAAGTAGATAGATTTAGCATAATAAATAAAAATCTACTTCACCGATTAAGATGTTTTTATAGAAACGGTAACTGGGTTAGAATGCCAAGAAGAACTGATCCCCCTCAACTTGAACCAGAACCGGAAACACTAGTATTTAGGGGTACCCAATCTCCTCCGATCTGTCCCTTTGAGGAAACACATCCATTTGAGCAAACTACATCATCTGTCGAAGATATTGGGATTCGGATGGACCGATTCGAATAAAGACAAGAACAACTTGAACAACGACAAGATCAAATCCTATCTGAGCTGCAGCAAATTCATCGTCAATTTGACTCCTTGTTTAGGCACTTTAATTTTTCACCTCATGAATGAGCTTGTAGGAACACAATCATCTGTTGTTATTGTAAACTCCTTATGTTACTCACCATGATGTGCTTTGACTTGATCCTTGATATGGTTACCTGATATATTTTGAGCATATGTAGAGTTGTAAATATCTATCATGGTAAATATATGCCTTGTGCCTTGTGGTAAATATAAACTAAATGGTTATCTCGGATTTTATATTGAAACTAAAAGTTTTGAAAACCTTATGCTTTGATTTCCATGATAAATATAGTTTGAAAAAGTGATATACCAATGCAGTTGATAAGTCATTGTCATTGATATTAAACATCAACTAGCTGACATGTTTGATTTCACAAGAACAATTTGATTTAGGAATGTTGATGTGTCCGAACACATAAACTAGTTAAAATTCTCTTTCGGACTTTATTGAATAATCAAATCACTTGATTGTCATTACATCCCCAAATAACATGTTGGAAATTATATGTTGAAAACAAAAATGATTTGTCTTCATTTAAAAATCTGCAGCATAGTTTTGTCCGAATGCATGAAAGAGTTCATTTCATTTTCGGATTCGCTTAACAATTGGAACGATAAAAATCGGATTTTAACTTTTTCTGAAATGGATTTGATGAAATGATTCCTGCTTATGAATTCCATGGATGATAGTATTTTTACTTACAAAAAGCTGTTTCACACACATATCTTGACTCAAAGTAAACTCGCAAATCATTGGTATCACAAATGGCCTTCCTCCTTCATGCAAAAAGATTATAACAAAGGAAGAAGTATTCAAAGCAATCTACGAATCATGCTTTCCTTTATATGCTTAATTTCCTATCATTTACTATTGGAAATAACATGAATCAAGTAAAGGCATGAAACAATCATCGCACTTATCCTCAAAATTTACTTGTATTGTTCTCCTGATATCACAACTACCATGCTTTTTGTTGATGACAAAGGGGGAGAAATATATGAATTGATGCTATAATTATGCCATGCTTGCATCACCAAGAGATATATGAATAAATGCTATGATTTGCATTATGCCTTGTATCGTGTTAAGATATTAAACAAAAACTTGCATCGTAATTTTACGAGTTGATATCTTACTGTAACACCCCTCATTTCCGAATGTTCGTATAATTTTGGTGATAATGTAAGCATCTATTTTAATTGACAAAAGAGATAGAGTATGGATTAGAGGTAACTTATTTTTAAGATTTGGGAGATCTGTTCAAAAAAAAAAAAGAATCTGAGGACCTATATGTAAACCCTAAGGACCTAATCGTGAATATGATAAAAACAAGGACTAATCTGCAAAATGCACCAAATGACAAATCCCACCGCTTAAGCTTCTCTGCCTTCGTTCTTAAGGAAGCAGAGAAGGCAGCTCCTGGGTGATCAAGGAAAGAAAGAAAGAAAGAAGAAGAAGAAGAAGAAGAAGAAGAAAGAAACAAAAATTGGGGCTTTTAGGGTTCTTGCTTTAATCTTTTCACTTCAGGTCAAAATTTTCAAAGGAAGTGTTCTAACCCCATCCTACAGAAGTATTAGACTCTGTTTTTATGTTGATTCAAAATAAATTGGAAGATTTCTATTTAGAGACTGATATGTCTCTCTTTGGACTTAAAACCATGGATTCTGAAATATTTTCGGTATACTGACCCCTATACACTGTTTCGGATATAAGTTTTAGCACAAAATGTGAATTCAGGCAGGAACTATTTTGTTTGTAATTAGACTCTTATGTCTTTCTTTTGACACCGATTTTGTAGAATTTGGACACCGAATACTTACCCAAACATTTTTTTCAAATGAGACTATAGACGCTGTAAAACAGAGTTCAAGATTTCTGACCTATCGATACTAAAATGCCTATAACTCCCTGTTGAAAATTCTGATTTATACCAAACTGATTTTATTTGAAACTAGACTTGAAAATATTTCGTTTGACATATAATTTGAAAATTTTGGAATTCAATTGCCAACCCTATTATCTGTTGAGTCCGACCCTATAAATTCTACAAAACAGTGATTGTGATTTTGACCTTGTGTTACCAAATCAGAGGTAACTCTGTGTTGGGAGCCCTGTTTCATATGAAATCTGTTCCATCCGAATATAGATTGATATATGGTTCGACCATAGTTTTCTTATGGGTATTGGAGCATAATTGTTATTCTGAAATATTTTTTTGATGTGCCACTGGAATTCTGTCCGAAATCGAGCTTTGGTCGATTTCGCGTATTCTGTTCCATTCCTTTGGATACTTGAATTCGTCCAACCTTCTTATTTGAATTGAGCTAACTATAATTGGATTCCCTGTACACTCTTGCTTTCATTTTCCTTTCTAAAATGAATACATTTGTGAGAGATTTGTGTCCTTGCGTCATTTGTTCTTAAAAAAAAGGCACATGTAAGCTTCGTTGTTCCGCATGTGCTTCCGATATATGCTACTTATTGTTGAAACTGCCCTTTTGTACTCTGGTGTGTGAGATTGTCTGGACCTTTGCCAGAAATGGTAAAGGATATGCGCTATTTGCCCGCTATGTGGGGTCCCGTTATGTGGGATATTCTGGACCTTTGCCAGAAATGGTAAAGGGTATGCGCTTGTTGCCCGCTATGTGGGTATGTGATTAGAGCCTGCGATGCTCTGCCGACCCCCTTTGACTTCACCTAGATGTGGGTGGATGGAGCTCCCAGACGTGGGAGACTTTTGTCAGGTGGTCATTCAGAAATGGATGAATCACATTCTGACTGAGATCCCACTACACCCTCTATATGTTTGATATGACATCCAGAGTTTTGGTGAGTTATTTCTGTTCATACTCTGGATAAGATTGATATGATTGCAACGTCAAGGACGACGTTTGAGCTCTTGTACGATATGTGTACCTATATGCTCTGAAAGGCTTCATTCACTGATGATTTTGCTTCGAAATGTTCCATATGCCGTTGATATGCTTCAAAACATTTTATATGCCATTGATAAGCTCCGATATGTTTCCTTTGTTTCTGATATGCTCCAAATTACTCTATGCTCCATCTGTTAGGAACCAAATATGCATGATTGAAAGGACAAATTGTGATTCTGCTCCTAATGATATTATGTCTACGAAATCGTATATTCTGCTTTGTGTTTTGAAATTGTATCTCTTTGGAAATTGTACCATTTTGATATGGATATGTTAGTCACTTGCTGAGCTCTTTATGCTCACTCCGTTTGTTGATAAATTTTTCAGGATAGCGTATCGCTTGCTTAAATGTTAAGAATGGGCTGAGGCAGTGGAAAGTTTAGAAGACGTTGGGCAGAACTTTTGTTAGCATATATGTAGTTGTGTATAAGCTACCTTATATCTAATGAAATGTGACTATGAATCTAAACCTGTGGATTTTGTGCAAGTTAATGGATTTTGTGTATAGGGTTTTGGAATGTTAAATTAAATTCGTGTAATGATATGAACTTATGGTAAATCGATGATTGTGATGACTGCATAGAATTCCCCACTTGTGGATTTACACTGTGGTTTTTATTTTGATGAGTTGAGTTCAGATTGTATGAATTATCGAGTGATGTGTGCTATGTTTATGAATTGCACAGGATTATGAATTGGTAGATTATAGAAGTGAAAATTTTGATCTGAATGTTTTCTTAGTGACCTCAAATGTGTGTTTGGATCCTGGGTTAGTTGTGATGAAGATTTTAAATATTGTCGATATATATTTTTTTTTTTTAGGGGCGTGACACTTACCATGTGATGAAATGCAATACTTGCTAAAATATTTGAAATGTGTACTTGAAATGTGTACATCATGTAATGATATCAAAATCATCACAGTTTTACATGCTGATATCTTACAATATGATGAATTGTTACTATTACCATCATTCAAACTTGTAAAATTTGAAAATGAATGTCAAGCCTTGACATCATCTTCAGATAGATACATCATGATAGGAATCATGATGGGAATATTGATAAGTTCAAATGATTTTCACTTATGTCTCTTGAATTCTTAAGGTTTTGAATTCAAGAATGACTTATCTCAAGTATGGCATATAGACAGGGGGAGTTAAGTTTAACTCCATTATCAATTGATTGTCATCATAAAAAAGGGGGAGATTGTTGAATCTCGGATTTTGATGATGAAGTCAATTGTCATTTGTTGTCTAATCTATGTGTTGAGATAAGTGTGCAGGATTAACTACAATGAAAGTTAGACATGCAGCAGGAGTTGCGCCGGAGTCAAGACAATGATCACATTGGGAGTTCGAGAGTTCGACGAAAGTTCGGACAATTGTCGGAGGTTCTACGGAAACAAATCCGAGAAGTCCATAAGCTTGCCAAAGAAGCTCGTCAGAACTCGCCAAGTGGATTGTCGCAAGTCCAGGAGTTTGCCGGAAGTCCGCAGGAGCATCACCGAGGGTTCATCGGATGATCGACGGAAATTCGCCGGAAACTCGCCGGAAGAAGCGATTGACGCACCGGAGCAAGCTGCAGAAATTGTCTTAGGATTTATCGTAGTTAGCACAATGATTAAGTTGGGAATGGGAGGTGATCCCATTAGCTTAATCTTAGGGCAATTGGGCCCCTGAAAAACCCAAATTGGGCCAAATGGATCTACCCATTCGGACCCTGATTGCTGTAGGAGGTGCAACCGCCTGAGCTCGGCCTTCGAGCTTTGGCAGAGAGGTGCAACTGCCCCTGATAGAGGTGGCACCGCCCAGAGGCTCAGTCTTCGAGCTCTGCCAGGCGGTGCAACCGCCCCAGTCAGGAGGTGCAATCGCCTGATCCCGGAATTCCGGGAATTGACAGTTTTGAGCTCCAAATTTGAACTGGGTTGGGGCCTATAAATACCCCACCCATTCAGCACTGAAAGGTAGCAACTTACACTCAAAATCTTGATCTCTTTCTGTGATTCTTAGAGATCAAAATTGTTGTAAAGGCCAAAAGTTCTCCTCCCTCTATTCTTCAAAGTTTAAGTTGTAAAGAGAGGAGAGAAAATTTCTGTAAGGGTTGTCTCCTAAGCCCATCAAAAGGAGTGAAACTGTAAAAGGGTGGTTGGCCTTCGCCTATTGAAGGAAGGCCTCTAGTTGATGTCAGTGACCTCGTCGGTAGAGGAAGCCACAAGTGGAGTAGGTCACGATTTACTGAACCACTCTAAATCTTGGTTTGCATTTACTTTGAGCATTTTATCTTTACTACAAACCTCATAAATAGCTACTGCCTTCTGCGCTTTTACGAATGAGTTTCTAAGTTCAGAGCTTTCCGAATCTGCGTTTAGACGTAAATCGGCTTTTTTGTACGATCATTACATTTCAGTTTACGTTTACATTTTGATTTCAATCATAACTGCAAACTGCCTTCTGCGCATTTATAAAACATATCTCAAAGTTCAGTATCTTCAAGATTGGCATTTAGACGTAAACCGGTTTTTATCGTACGAACGTCGCATTTCAGTTTGCGCTTGCATTCTGATTTTCATCATAAACTACAAACTGCCTTCGTAGATTTACATCTAAATCGTTTTTATCAAACGAACACAGCTTTCGGTTTTAATCACAGAAAGTTTTCCGCTGCACTAATTCACCCCCCCTAGTGGGTATTGAATCTGCATCCAATAAGACAAGGGCTCCGTCGGATATCTCATATCCGAACCTCTACTCATCGCAATGCCTACCATATGTGTGTGACCCTCTAGGCCCAATATAGAGCTAGTCGTGAGTCATACCTGTCAGAACTCCTTCTAACTCAGTGAATTATTATCTCTGTAATAATTCACTCGACTCATCGACTACGGATGTACTAAGCCACTACGTCGTAGTCCCCAGACGATACAGGGGAATTCAATCCATTGGACCTGTCTATCCTCAGTTACCGTGTACCTATAGTCCCGCATCCCTCTAATATCCCAGAGACCGCATATCGAGCATGGTGCTGTCAGACCCATACGGTTTCTACTCAAGTCTCGCTCTAATCGGATTCTCCCGGAGAACTCTTTCTCTCTCAACCCGAATGACCCTGGCTAGGGATTTGTCTGAGAGAGAACACATGGGAAAGTCCTCTCATGACGCCGAGAGTGGATGATCCTCTATCGACACTCAATAACCCTCGTAAGGTCGACTACCACTCCCAATGACCAATTGTACTAGATCTGAGACAGCCAAACCTATAAGTCTGGTTTCAAAGAGTGGAGCACTCATACAGGGCATCCTTGGTGTCTCAAGTCTAAGGACCATATACACCACTAGGACTACGGAATCGCTGTCTGACAATAAGGCATCATTAACCATCCAGCATTCCCGAAGCGGATCAATCAGTGAACTCATTCTCCAATGAGCACCTGTACTATATCCCTAGTGTCCCTATACGAGCAGCTATGAGACCAGCTGCATCCATCATATGGACGGGTATACAGCACACTAGTCTGTCCGGTTATAACGATGTCCCTCTCGAGTAACCTATGACCGGGATTATTTAGGATATGTGTTTAAAGGTGAATCGATCTCATTATCATGATCTCATCACGATCCGATTCCCATTGCATAAATCCAAGGACATCACAATATATATATGCATATATGCAATAGTTATAAAGTGATATACGCCAAAATATAATAAGCAAAAAGATTCCGTATCAAGTCACACGTGCCATCACTCACGTGATTGGCTTGCTGGGCACCTATGACTAACAATCTCCCACTTGACCTAAAACCAATCACCTATGTGTTTGATCCCCATCAGACCCTTGTGACGCTCAAAGACAATTTGAGACAAAGACTTTGTCAGTGGATCTGCAATGTTATCTTCGGATGGAACTATTTTCACTGCTACATCTCCTTGGGTTACGATCTCTCTGATAAGCTGGAACCTCCTGAGACCCGGGTTCCCTTATTTGAGTAATCGCCCCATAGTTGTCGCAATATAAGGAAGTCAACTTCTTGCTATCCGGAATGACTCCCAAATCTATGATGAACATCGTCAACCAGACTCCCTCCTTTGCTGCATCTGATATAGTAATGTACTCCGCCTCTACGGTCGAGTTAGCAGTAGTATCTTGCTTGGAACTCTTCCAGCACACTGCTCCTCCATTCAAGGTGTACACATACCCTGAATTCGACTTGCTATCATCGACATCAGACTAAAAACTTGAGTCAGTGTAGCCTTCAACCTTAAGGCTATTACCTCCATTTACTAGTAAAAGATCCTTAGTCCTTCTCAAGTACTTAAGGATACACTTTACTGCTTTCTAATGCTCCAAGCCTGGATCCGCCTGATACCTACTCGTGACACTTCGACCATGCGCTATATCAGGCCTAGTACATAGCATGGCATATATGATAGACCCTATTGCTGAAGCATAAGGTATCATATTCATGTTCGCCCTTTCTTCTGGAGTCTTTGGGGACATACTCGTAGAAAGCGATATCCCATGTCTCATCGGTATAAGACCTCTCTTGGAATTTTCCATGCCAAACCTTGTGACAATGGTTTCTATGTACCTGGACTGGGACAAGCCAAGCATCCTCTTGGATTTATCTCTATAGATTCTAATCCCTATGGATAGGATGTTTCCCCTAAGTCCTTCATGGAGAAATGTCTAGATAACCAAGCCTTTACTATGGATAGCATTCCTACGTCATCCCCAGTGATCAGGATGTCATCCACATATAACACCAAAAAGGTGATAGCGCTCCCACTTACCTTTCTGTACACACAAGTCTCATCTTCGTTCTTAACGAAGTCATAAGATCTGATTGCCTCATCAAATCTTATGTTCCAACTTCGGGAAGCTTGCTTTAGTCCATAAATGGATCTAAGCAACCTACACACCTTATCTGGGCAGTTCTTGGACACGAATCCCTCAGGTTACATCATATACACCTCCTCCTCGAGGTTCCCATTGAGGAATGCAGTTTTTACATCCATCTGCCAGATCTCATAATCATAGTGTGCTGCAATAGCCAATAGAATTCTGATGGATTTTAGCATTGCTATGGGTGAGAAGGTTTCATCGTAGTCAACACCTTGCCTTTGACGATACCCCTTAGCCACTAGCATTGCTTTATAGGTCTCTACCTTTCCATCTACTCCAATCTTTTTCTTAAAGATCCACTTGCAACCAATAGGTACAATACCTTCGAGTGCATCAACTAGGTTCCAAACCTTATTGGAGTGCATAGAATCCATCTCAGAATTCATGGCTTCTTGCCACTTCCCGGAGTCTGTACTCATAATAGCCTCCTCGTAGGTCTGAGGATCAATATCCTCAACATCCTCTCCTCTAATATGTCCCACATATCTCTCATGAGGATGGGATACTCTATCAGACCTGCGTAAAGTTGAAACTTGTGTGTTAGGTACCTGAACAGACTCGGGCTGTAGTGTCTTCCATAAATATGTCAAGAATGTGTTCCTTCTCAAGGAACACTGCTCTCTTAGCTATAAAGACCTTTTGGTCCTCGAGATGATAGAAATAATACCCACAAGTTTCCTTATGGTATCCCACAAATTTGCATCACTCTGTCCTTGATTCTAACTTATCGGGGTTGTGTCTTTTAACGTGGGCAAGGCAGCCCCAAATCTTAACAACCTTAAGATCATGCTTCTTCCCTTTCCATATCTCATATGGTGTAGACACTACCGACTTAGTTGGAACTCTGTTCAGAAGGTAAGCTGCGGTCTCTAGGGCATATACCTAGAATAAAATGGGTAGATCAGCGAAACTCATCATGGACCGTATCATGTCTAATAGCGTACGATTTCTCCTTCTAGAGACACCATTGAGCTGAGGTGTATAAGGAGGTGTCCATTGGGATAATATCCCATGGTCCTTGAGGAACTGAGTAAACTATGTACTTAAGTACTCACCTCCTCGATCTGATCGAAGAGTTTTGATACTCTTTCTAGTCTGGTTTTCCACCTCATTCTTATACTCTCTGAATTTCTCAAAGGCCTCAGACTTGTACTTCATTAAGTACATATATCCATACATTGAGAAATCATCAGTAAAGGTAATGAAGTAGGAGTAACCACCAATGGCATGAGTTGACATGGGCCCACAAACATAACTATGTATGAGTTCTTACAGCTCAGTGGCTCTCTCTCAAATTTCACTAAATGGAGAGTTGGTTAGTTTTCCACGAAGGCAAGGCTCGGAAGTTGCGTATGACACATAGTCGAATGGATCTAGATATCCATCATTTAGCAACATTTAAATCCTTTTTTCATGGATGGGACCTAGCCTACAATGCCACAAGTATGCACTGTTCATCTAATCTCGTTTCCTCTCGGACACATTTACATTCATGATATGTGGAGTAGTGTCTAGCATAAACAAACCTTTATGCAATATTCGTCTCGTCAATCTCTCCTCGACTTTGCTAGAATTTACAATAAATTATAGATGTGATAAGCAATACTGGTATCCAATACCAATGCACTATCACAAAAATCTGACAATTGGAGATTGATCATGAATGTACCTGTGCTTCTCCAAGCTTCTATTTCGCCCTCTCTGCAAGGTACTCTTTGCAGTTCCTCTTCCAGTGCCCATCTTTACCACAATGGAAGCACTGGCCTTTGTCCTTTACTGGGTTTTTCTTAGCAACCTTTGCTTTACGTGGTTTGCCCTTGCCCTTTCCTTTCTTAAGGGACTTTTCTGCTTTCCTTTTCTTTCTGGTCTCACTAGTGTAGAGAATTGGCTTCTCTTTCTTAATAGTACTCTCTGCCTCCCTCAACATATTGAGGAGCTCTGGGAGAGTCTCCTCAAGCTTGTTTATATTAAAATTCATTATGAACCATGAAAAGGAATCTGGTAGGGACTGAAGCACAATGTCCACACACAAGTTATCCTCTAGGACCATTCCTAGACCTGTGAGTTTCTCTATCCACTCAATCATCTTTAGGACATTGTTATGAACCGGTGTCCCCTCAGTCATCCTAGCGCGGAAGAGGCTCTTGGATATCTCATATCGCTGAGTCCTTCCCTGTTCCTCAAACAATTTATGGACATGTAGGAGAATGAATCTGGCATCCATCTTTTCATATTGTCTTTGTAACTCAGGAGTTATAGAGCCCAACATACATCATTGAGCAAGAGTGGAGTCATCAATGTACTTCACGTAGTGAGCAATCTCATCCTCGCTTGCCCCTTCTTCGGGCGTAGGCATCACTGTATCAAGGACGTACACGATTTTCTCCACTGTGAGAATAATTCTCAAGTTACGGAGCCAATTCGTATAATTTGGACCAGTGAGGCGGTTGACATCAAGTATGCCACGTAAGGGATTTGAAAGCGATATTTTCTGAAAATAAAGATGCAGCAGAAATGAATAACATGCAGATTTTACAAGAAATAAACTATCAAGATATGGACTTCTATCTTAATATGCTCCCACTATTTTACTAATGAGTCACGCGACACCATCAGCAAGTCAAACGGAAGTCTCCGACAGACTTCTAGTGGGGATCAGGATCCAATCAGCGTCTTAGTGTAACCTCGAGGGACTCGACCAATCACACTAAGCCTAAAAGGTAGGCAACTCTTGCCGATCACAACTCATTATGATTCCTATCCTATTTGGCCTCCGAATCACCATGGCCTCAAGGGACTCGACCAACCATGATGCCCGGTTAAGTCAACACCTTCATTACACGATGAGTCTGATTTGATGATGTACCCTCGTGGGACTCGACCAAGCATACCATGCCCTCAGGTCACCGGTGACATCTCTATGTCGTAAGCAAGATAGCGAATTACGATATAGGTGAGTCTCGAGGGACTCGACCAACTCAACCTACACCGGGAATCGGTTCCTACTCATAACGATGGAAGGCCACGTGGGTCAATATAATTGCCTCACGTTTACCGACTTAATATTATCGAGAGATGTTTTTATGATTTGGTCTCCTAATATGACATGTCACACATATACATATTTAATATATATCTACATCGCATGCAAATATATATACATATCTAGTATGTGTATAAGCAATCACACCAGATGATCATGGACCACAACCTAATATGATTAGGCCCGAGCCGGTAGGCCTAATCACTCAGATCAAGATCTATGTGTGCAACGGTGCATCTCCATGCCCTGTGATCGTCCATCTCGTCCTCGTCGGTTCCGTCGACATCTTGATGCATCTTCATGCATCACCATCGTCCGTCTCGTGGGTCCCGCTATCGCATCCATGCTCCCGCTACGCCTCCTCATATGATTACAACTTAATCATAGGCACGCAGGCCCGACAATAAACGAGAAATATAATGGAGGCTCGTAGACCTCATTAATAATAATCACAAGTACACACATCACACGGTCCATGATCATCCGTACACACATCATACATCACATGTATAAATAATCATCATCACGTAGGACTACTAGATAATAATAAAAATAATAATCAACTAAACCTTTTAATTAATTAATATTTTCTAAAATCAGGGACATGTAGGGAATTTCTCAATTCCTAAGGGTATTTTCGTAATTTGGACAAAAGACAAAAACTAGAATTTCTAAAATTCACAGGGGCAAAACTATCTTTTTGCCCAAAACACTAATTCCCTCTTACTGCTGCCGCCGCCGCAACCCTGCTGGCAGCGGCCTATGTGGCGGGGCGAGGGCGCTACCCTTGCCTACAGGCGGCACGCCCGCTAGCGGCGCTGCCGCTGCAGGTGGGCGCCCCCGCGGGCGCCGTCGCCTCCGCGGGCGGTTCTGCCGGCGGGGCAACGCCCGCAGGCGGTGCTGTCCCGTCGGGCGACCGCCCCTATGGGGGGGGGGGGGGGGGGGGTTTCGCCCGCGGGAGTAGCGGCGGCAAGCGCCGCTGCCCTGCGGCGTCTCACCCCACGAGAGAAGCGGCCTCAGGCGCCTCTGCCCGTGGGCTGCCAGCCCCGCCGGACGTAAGCCTGTTGCAAGCAGGCCGCCGGCCGACTGCTGCAGACGCAGCCCCTGTGCTGCCCGCCTTCGGCTGCGCTGCACACACGGAGATCGAGGGCAACAACTGTTGCTGCCCTTCCTTGATTTTGCGTCAATGAATTTGACGTCAAAATTCTTCCTAAACACAACACACGCAGTTCAAAACCAATCATTCGCACGAACAACCTGGCTTTGATACCACTGTTGGGAATTCTTGGTGGCGACATCATATGCACAGCGGAAGAATAAGAAAACAAAATCCTCGATTCCCAAAGAGATGTTCGTCGTCGTGCGAAGATTGGTGCGCAAAATCCACGAAACTTAAAACTGCATATAGAGTAGATTATGTTACCTAGGGAGATCGTATATCCCTTTTTCCTTGTAGATCCTTAGGAGTGGGTGAAAGATGTCAAGCGTCCTGCTCTCTAGCGGTGATCCACACAGCAGGGTTGCGACGACGCTCCTCAAAACTCTAGGCCTGCTATGAGGTGGAGAGGGAGAGGAGAATAGGAAAGGCAAGCAAAGGCTCTAGCCTATGAGGCTCTGAATCCCTCCTATTTATAGAGGTCCCTTGTCAAACTCTAATGTGTCCTCCACTAGTGGGTATTGGATCTGCATCCAATAAGACAAGGGCTCCGTCGGATATCTCATATCCGAACCTCTACTCATCGCAATGCCTACCATATGTGTGTGACCCTCTAGGCCCAATATCGAGTTGGCCGTGAGTCATACCTATTAGAACTCCTTCTAACTTAGTGAATTATTATCTCTGTAATAATTCACTCGACTCATCGACTACGGATGTACTAGGCCACTACATCGTAGTCCCCAGACGATACATGGGAATCCAATCCATTGGACTTGTCTGTCCTTAGTTACCGTGTACCTATAGTCCCTCATCCATCTAATATCCCAGAGACCGTATATCGAGCATGGTGCTGTCAGACCCGTACGGTTTCTACTCGAGTCTTGCTCTAATCGGATTCTCCTGAAAAACTCTTTCTCTCTCAACCCGAATGACCTTGGCCAGGGATTTGTTTGGGTAAGAACACATGGGATATTCCTCTCATGACGTCGAGTGTGGATGATCCTCTATCGACACTCAATAGCCTTCGTAAGGTCGACTACCACTCCCAATGACCAGCTGTATTAGATCTGGGACAGCCAAACCTATAAGTCTGGTATCAAAGAGTGGAGCACTCATACAGGACATCCTTGGTGTCTCAAGTCTAAGGACCAGATACACCACTAGGACTACGGAATCGTTGTCTGACAATAAGGCATCATCAACCATCCAACATTCCGTAAGCGGATCAATCAGTGAACTCATTCTCCAATGAGCACCTGTACTGTATCCCTAGTGTCCCTACACGAGCAGGTATGAGACCAGCTGCATCCATCATATGGACGGGTATACAGCACACCAGTATGTCCGGTTATCACGATGTCCCTCTCGAGTAACCTATGACCGAGATTATTTAGGATATGTGTTTAAAGGTGAATCGATCTCATTTTCGTGATCTCATCATGATCTGATTCCCATTGCACAAATCCAAGGACATCATAATATATATATGCACATATGCGTGATATACACCAAAATATAATAAGCAAAAAGATTCCGTATCAAGTCACACGTGCCATCACTCATGTGATTGGCTTGCTGGGCACCTATGACTAGCAAATTCCTCGCCACTTGCTCAGGTTATTGAGCTTCGTGGAGTTGTTGTTTGTCGAGGTACTCCAGGTACTCCTCCTCAACATGTGAGGTTCGTCCCGCATGATTCTCCCTCTAGAGAGCCAAGACTTATCCCTTTGGATAACTGTCCCATTGGAGCAACATCTCTCTTCGTTTTGGAGACCACCATCCCCTTGGACTACTCCGATTTGCTGAACAAACTGTGCATTATTCTGCCTCCTGCAAACGTGCTAGATTGCAACTCCATGTCAATGCAACCCCCGCTGCACCACTCAAGGCCTAGTAACATGCTGAACTCGCTGCACACTTCAGCCTCCTATGGACGTATCCTTCACATGCCGAAGAGAAAGTTTCAATGCTCCATGGCGCCGAGTTTCGGTCGCCTTGGGATGGCCGCGAACATTCCATCGTCCGCATATAAGCCCATGCATGAGTACCGAATTCTTTGATTTAGCAATTCCCCTCACCTCTGTGAGCTTTGCATAACTCTTTCGATCACTAAGCAACTCATTCCACCTTAGATGGTCTCATCTTTTACCAAGCGCCTCGCTTGCCTTGAGCACCATCAAGTATAGTTGTCAACGTTGAGCCGTAGCTCAAACTCAGCCATCCCAACCTTTATGCGCTCCGCATTCTTCCAAGCTTGTCTGTTCTTGTGGTGCCTCTTGCGCGAAGGGTTGGCTATTCCTCTAAATGCCAATCTCAGATGCCCGCTCCTTCGAGCGACTCCTTTTCCCTACATCTCCATGCTCATTTTCCCCCAAACGGTCGCGCGTGTGCTGACTGCCCTCAACGCAGCCCCGCTAGGTCCCCCACGTTTGCATGCTAAATGTTTCTATGAGTGCTTGTCCCACTTTGATACCATCTGTCATGGACTTAGTTGGTTTTGGCTAAGTTGTGCGGCACTCTTGCGTGTCTGTCCACAAAGGTCAGCCTCCCCGAAGCCTCCCATTGTCCCTTAGGACTAACAAAAGAGAGAACGAGTTAGAGAGAACGCCTCAATCGGGATCCATAAGCAAACATCTCCGAAAAACACTTCATAGACAATGCAAATTACAAACAGACTTTACAAGCTCTAAATAGTTGCACAACAAAGGGTAAAATGGTCCATTATAGATGAAAATCTCTCGCACGTGTCCACATGGCACAACCTTTATTTACAAGCCTAAAGAGGCCACCAACCCAACTAAAATGAGACTATTAAGCCTTCGGCCATCTCTCTACATGCTGTACAAGGCATGAACATACCAAAAGACACAGACATACATAAGCATTACATCAAACATCCTGTTTAGAAGTTTGTCCGTGACAAGTTGGCCCATAATTGAGTTAGTCTAATTACATTCTAAACCAACTCAATTAGACTCTAAACTAACTTGATCCAAACATAATCGATTGCAAGCGAATCCTATGTTGTCCGGCATGTCATTGGTTCTTCCGGCGCTTTGTCTGATCTTCCGGCGCTTTGTCCGATCTTTCGGTGCATCGTCCTCTCCTTCGGTGTATTACCCAATCATCATGTTGTCTTCTCACAACATTCGATCTCCTTGGCGTAGTGTCCGATCTTCTTGGCCCGATGCCTAAATTCACGGACCGAAGCCTTCTGTCAACACATCAACCGATCCTCTGGCCCGACGTCCAATCTTCTGACATATTTGCTCTAGGTCAACGCCCGATTCTTCCTACTTTAATTAATTTGCCTTTTCTGATCGAAACTAGTCTTACATAACTTAAACACACATTAGATGACAAACATATCAATTGGTTTCATCATCAAAATCTAAGATTCAATAATCTCCCTCTTTTTGATGATGGCAACCAATTAATGATAGAGTTAACCTTAACTCTCCCTTTCAATATGACATATGTGAGATGAATCTTAAATTCAAAATGAATTCAAGGCAATTTGAATCATTAATCCAAGCAACATGTCATCATAAAATCATGCATAATCAAAATTTCAATACATCATTCCATGCATGATTGTCATCATGACTTCTCCCCCTTCGTCATCAATAAAAAGGAGAAGTGCAAGTATCAAGTGTTTGAGAAATGCAAGTTTTACAACATATAAGCTAGCAAATTTTTTTCATCACTTTACAACATGTATAATCATCAAAGCATCATTTAATTTTAAATATGTGCATGATTGTAAATTTTACAAGTTTACATTTTTGCTTCTTAAGATAGGCAAGCTAGCAAGCAAGTTTTTCTATCTTTGAAATGTACAAGCCAACAAATTTATCTCCCCCTTTGTCCTTTCCAAAAAAAAGGGAAGAATACAAATTCGTAATTCTTTTCCCTTTACATCAATTTTCATATCATGACAAAGATAAATATCATTCTTAATTCAATATGTGCATCAATATAGTTTCAAATTAAAACATGCATAATTTTAAAATCTTACATTTCATCATTACTATTGGGAAATCTTGGGGGCGACATCATATGCGTAGTGGAAGAACAAGAAAACAAAATCCCCGATTCCCAAAGAGATGTTCGTCGTCATGCGAAGATTGGTGCGCAAAATCCGCGAAACTTAAAACTGCATATAGAGTAGATTGTGTTACCTAGGGAGATCGTATATCCCTATTTCCTTGCAGATCCTAAAGAGAGGGTGAAGGAGGTCAAGCGTCCTCCTCTCTAGCGGTGATCCACACAGCAGGGTTGTGACGACACTCCTCAAAACTCCAGGCCTGCTCTGAGGTGGAGAGGGAGAAGAGAATAGGAAAGGCAAGCAAAGGCTCTAGCCTATGAGGCTCTGAATCCCTCCTATTTATAGAGGTCCCCTGTAAAACCCTAATGGGTCCTCCCCTAGTGGGTATTGGATCTATATCCAATAAGATAAGGGCTCCATTGGATATCTCATATCCGAACCTCTACTCATCGCAATGCCTACCATATGTGTGTGACCCTCTAAGCTCAATATCGAGCGGGCCGTGAGTCATACCTATCAGAACTCCTTCTAACTCAGTGAATTATTATCTTTGTAATAATTCACTTGACTCATCGACTACGGACGTACTAGGCGACTACGCCATAGTCCCCAGACGATACAGGGGAATCCAATCCATTGGACCTGTCTGTCCTTAGTTATCGTGTACCTATAGTCCCTCATCCCTCTAATATCCCAGAGACCGTATATCGAGCATGGTGCTGTCAGACCCGTACGGTTTCTACTCGAGTCTTGCTCTAATCGGATTCTCTCGGAGAACTCTTTCTTTCTCAACCCGAATGACCCTGGCTAGGGATTTGTCTGAGCAAGAACACATGGAATATTCCTCTCATGACGCCGAGAGTGGATGATCCTCTATCGACACTCAATAGCCCTCGTAAGGTCGACTACCACTCCCAATGACCAGTTGTACTAGATCTGGGACAGCCAACCTATAAGTCTGGTATCAAAGAGTGGAGCACTCATACAGGACATCCATGGTGTCTCAAGTCTAAGGACCAGATATACTACTAGGACTACGGAATTGTTGTCTGACAATTAGGCATCATCAACCATCCAACATTCCGTAAGCGGATCAATCAGTGAACTCATTCTCCAATGAGCACCCGTATTGTATCCCTAGTGTCCCTACACGAGCAGCTATGAGACCAGTTGCATCCATCATATGGACGGGTATACAGCACACTAGTCTGTCCGGTTATCACGATGTCCCTCTCGAGTAACCTATGACCGGGATTATTTAGGATATGTGTTTAAAGGTGAATCGATCTCATTATCGTAATCTCATCACGATTCGATTCCCATTGCACAAATCCAAGGACATCACAATATATATATGCACATATGCAATAGTTATAAAGTGATATACGCCAAAATATAATAAGCAAAAAGATCTTGTATTAAGTCACACGTGGCATCACTCATGTGATTGGCTTGCTGGGCACCTATGACTAGCAATCTCCCACTTGACCTAAAGCTAATCACCTATGTGTCTGATCCCCATCAGACCCCTGTGACGCTCAAAGACAAAATGCGACAACGGCTTTGTCAGTGGATCTACAATGTTATCTTCGGGTGGAACTCTTTCCACTGCTACATCTCCTCGGGTCACGATCTCTTTGATAAGTTGGAACCTCCTCAGAACACTTCTAATGAGACCCGGGTTCCCTTATTTGAGTAATCGCCCCATAGTTGTCACAATATAAGGAAGTCGGCTCCTTGCTACTCGGCACGACTCCCAAATCTGTGTTGAACTTCTTCACCCAGACTCCCTCTTTTGCTGCATCTGATGCAACAATGTACTCCGCCTCTATGGTCGAGTCAGCAGTGATATCTTGCTTGGAACTCTTCCAGCACACTACTCCTCCATTTAAGGTGTACATATACCCTGAATTTGACTTCCTATCATCAACATCAGACTAAAAACTTGAGTCTGTGTAGCCTTCAACCTTAAGGCTATTACTTCCATAGTAAAAGATCCTTAGTCCTTCTCAAGTACTTATGGATACACTTTACTGCTTTCCAGTGCTCCAAGCCTGGATCCACCTGATACCTGCTCGTGACACTTAGAGCATGTGTTATATCAGGCCTAGTACATAGCATGACATATATGATAGACCCTATTGCTGAGGCATAAGGTATCATATCCATGTTCGCCCTTTCTTGTGGTGTCTTTGGGGATATACTCGTAGAAAGCGATATCCCATATCTCATCGGTATGAGACCTCTCTTGGAATTTTCCATGCTAAACCGTTTGACAATAGTTTCTATGTACTTGGATTGGGACAAGCCAAGCATCCTCTTAGATCTATCTCTATAGATTCTAATCCCCAGTTATAGGATGCTTCCCCTAAGTCCTTCATGGAGAAATGTCTAGATAACCAAGCCTTTACTGTGGATAGCATTCCTACGTCATTCCCAATGATCAGGATGTCATCCACATATAACACCAAAAAGGTGATAACGCTCCCACTTACATTCCTGTACACACAAGGCTCATCTTCATTCTTAACGAAGTCATAAGATCTGATTGCCTCATCAAATCTTATGTTCCAACTTCGGGAAGCTTGCTTTAGTCCATAAATGGATCTAAGCAACCTACACACCTTATCTGGGCAGTTCTTGGACACGAATCCCTCATGTTGCATCATATAAACCTCCTCCTTGAGGTTCCCATTGGGGAATGCGGTTTTCACATCCATTTGCCATATCTCATAATCATAGTGTGCTGTAATAGCCAATAGAATTCTGATGGATTTTAGCATTGCTACGGGTGAGAAGGTTTCATCGTAGTCAACACCTTGCCTTTGACGATACCCCTTAGCCACTAGCCTTGCTTTATAGGTCTCTACCTTTCCATCTACTCCGATCTTTTTCTTAAAGATCCACTTGCAACCGATGGGTACAATACCTTCGGGCGCATCAACTTGGTTCCAAACCTTATTGGAGTATATAGAATCCATCTCAGAATTTATGGCTTCTTGCCACTTCCCAGAGTCTATACTCATAATAGCCTCCTCGTAGGTCTGAGGATCAATATCCTCAACATCCTCTCTTCTAATATGTCCAACATATCTCTTAGGAGGATGAGATACTCTATCAGACCCACGTAAAGTTGAAACTCGTGTCTTAGGTACCTGAACAGACTCGGGCTATAGAGTGGTGCTTGAGCTTGGTTCTCCAACCTCGCTCAACTCTATCATTCTCCCACTATCTCCGCCAAGAATGTGTTCTTTCTCTAGGAACACTGCTCTCTTAGCTACAAAGACCTTTTGGTCCTCGAGATGATAGAAATAATACCCACAAGTTTCCTTGGGGTATCCCATAAATTTGCATCGCTCTGTCCTTGATTCTAACATATCGGGGTTGTGTCTTTTAACGTGGGCAGGGCAGCCCCAAATCTTAACAACCTTAAGATCATGCTTCTTCCCTTTCCATATCTCATATGGTGTAGACACTACCGACTTAATTGGAACTCTGTTCAGAAGGTAAGCTACGGTTTCTAGGGCATATCCCCAGAATGAGATGGGTAGGTCAGCGGAACTCATCATGGGCCGTACCATGTCTAATAACATACAATTTCTCCTTTCAGGGACACCATTGAGCTAAGGTGTATAAGAAGGTGTCCATTGGGATAATATCCCATGGTCCTTAAGGAACTGAGGAAACTCTTTACTTAAGTACTCACCTCCTCGATCTGATCGAAGAGTTTTGATACTCTTTCCAGTCTGGTTCTCCACCTCATTCTTATACTCTCTGAATTTCTCAAAGGCCTCGGACTTGTACTTTATTAAGTACACATATCCATACCTTGAGAAATCATATGTAAATGTAATGAAGTAGAAGTAACCTCCAATGGCATGAGTTGACATGGGTCCACATACGTCACTATGTATGAGTTCCAACAACTCAGTGGCTCTCTCTCCAGTTCCACTAAATGGAGAGTTGGTCAATTTTCCACGAAGGCAAGGCTCACAAGTTGCATATGACACATAGTCGAATGGATCTAGATATCCATCATTTAGCAACTTTTGAATCATTCCTTTATGGATATGACCTAGCCTACAATGCCATAGGTATACACTGTTCACCTCATCTCGTTTCCTCTTAGACACTTACATTCATGATATGTGGAGTAGTGTCTTGCATAAACAAACCTTTATGCAATATTCCTCTCGTCAATCTCCCCTCGGCTTTGCTAGAATTTACAATAAATTGTAGATGTGATAAGCAATACTGGTATCCAATACCAATGCACTATCACAAAAATATGACAATTGGAGATTGATCATGAATGTACCTGAAGCTTCTCCAAGCTTCTATTTCGCCCTTTCTGCAAGGTGCTCTTTGCAGTTCCTCTTCCAGTGCCCATCTTTACTATAGTGGAAGCACTGGCCTTTGTCCTTCGTTGGGTCTTTCTTAGCAACCTTTGCTTTACCTGGTTTGCCCTTGCCCTTTCCCTTCTTAAGGTACCTTTCTGCTTTCCTTTTCTTTCTGGTCTCACCAGTGTAGAGAACTGACTTCTCTTTCTTAATAGTACTACTCTCTACCTCCCTCAACATATTGAGGAGCTCTGGGAGAGTCACCTCAAGCTTGTTCATATTAAAATTCATTATGAACTGTGAAAAGGAATCAGGTAGGGACTGAAGCACAATGTCCACACACAAGTTATCCTCTAGGACCATTCCTAGACCTGTGAGTTTCTCTATCCACTCAATCATCTTTAGGACATGGTTATGAACCGGTGTCCCCTCAGTCATCCTAGCGCGAAAGAGGCTCTTGGATATCTCATATCGCTGAGTCCTTCCCTGTTCATCAAACAATTTGTGAACATGTAGGAGAATGGATCTGGCATCCATCTCTTCATGTTGTCTTTGTAACTCAAGAGTCATAGAGCCCAACATATAGCACTGAGCAAGAGTGGAGTCAACAATGTACTTCACGTAGCGAACGATCACATCCTCGCTAGCCCCTTCTTCGGGCGCAGGCATCACTGTATCAAGGACATACATGATTTTCTCCGTCGTGAGAACAATTCTCAAGTTACGGAGCTAATCCATATAATTTGGACTAGTGAGGCGGTTGACATCAAGTATGCCACGTAAGGGATTTGAAAGCGATATTTTCTGAAAATAAAGATGCAGCAGAAATGAATAACATGCAGATTTTGCAAGAAATAAACTATCAAGATATGGACTTCTATTTTAATATGCTCCCACTATTTTACTAACGAGTCACGCGACACCCTCAACACGTGAAACGGAAGTCTCCAGCAGACTTCAAGTGGGGATCAGGATCCAATCAGCGTCTTAGTGTAACCTCGACGGACTCGACCAATCACACTAAGCCTAAAAGGTAGGCAACTCTTGCTGATCACAACTCCTTATGACTCCCGCCCTGTTCGGCCTCCGAATCACCATGGCCTCGACCAACCATGATGCTCGGTTAAGTCAACACCTTCGTTACAAGATGAGTCTGATTTGATGATATACCCTCGAGGGACTCGACCAAGCATACCATGCCCTCAGGTCACCGGTGACATCTCTATATCGTAAGCAAGATAGCGAATCGCGATATAGGTGAGTCTCGAGGGACTTGACCAACTCAACCTACACCGGGAATCGGTTCCTACTTATAACGATGGAAGGCCACGTGGGTCAATCTAATTGCCTCACGTTTCTACTTATAACCTACTTATAACCTACTTATATCTACATCGCATGCAAATATATATACATATCTAGTATGTGTATAAGCAATCACACCAGATGATCATGAACCACAACCTAATATGACTAGGCCCGAGCTAGTAGGCCTAATCACTCACATCAAGATCTATGTGTGCAACGGTGCATCTCCATACCCTATGATCGTCCATCTCGTCCTCGTTGGTTCTGTCGACATCTTGATGCATCTTCATGCATCACAATCGTCCGTCTCGTGGGTCCCGCTATCGCATCCACTCTCCCGCTGTGCCTCCTCATGTGATTACAACTTAATCATAGGCACGCAGGCCCGACAATAAACGAGAAATATAATGGAGGCTTGCATACCTCAATAATAATAATCACACGTACACACATCACACGGTCCATGATCATCTGTCCACACATCATACATCACATGTATGATAATAATAAAAATAATCATCATCATGTAGGACTACTAGATAATAATAAAAATAATAATCAACTAAATCTTTTAATTAATTAATATTTTCTGAAATCAAGGACATGTAGGGAATTTCTCAATTCCTAAGGGTATTTTCATAATTTAAACAAAATATCGAAACTGAAATTTCTCAAATTCACAGGGGCAAAACTATCTTTTTGCCCAAAACCCTAATTCCCTCTTACTGTTGCCGCCGCTGCCACCCTGCTGGCGGCGGCCTGTGCGGCGGGTCGAGGGCGCTGCCCTCGCCTGCCGGCGGCACGCCCGCTGGCTGCGCTGCCGCTGCAGGTGGGCGCCCCCTCGGCGCCTCACCCCATGGGAGAAGCGGCCGCCGGCGCCTCTGCCCGCGGGCTGCCAGCCCTACCGGACGCAAGCCTGCTGCAAGCAGGCCGCCGGCTGACTGCTGCAGACACAACCCCTATGCTGCCCGCCTTCGGTTGCACTGCACGCACGTAGATCGAGGGCAACAACTGTTGCTGCCCTTCCTTGTTTTTGCATCAACGATTTTGACGTCAAAATTCTTCCTAAACACAACACACGCAGTTCAAAACCAATCATTCACACGAACAACTTGGCTCTGATACCACTGTTGGAAAATCTTGGGGGCGACATCATATGCGCGGCGGAAGAACAAGAAAACAAAATCCCCGATTCCCAAAGAGATGTTCGTCGTCGTGCGAAGATTGGTGCGCAAAATCCGCGAAACTTAAAACTCATATAGAGTAGATCGTATATCCCTGTTTCCTTGCAGATCCTTAGGAGAGGGTGAAGGAGGTCAAGTGTCCTCCTCTCTAGCGATGATCCAGGGCTGCGACGACGCTCCTCAAAACTCCAGGCCTGCTCTGAGGTGGAGAGGGAGAGAAGAATTGGAAAGGCAAGCAAAGGCTCTAGCCTATGAGGATCTAAATCCCTCCTATTTATAGAGGTCCCCTGTCAAACCCTAATGGGTCCTCCCCTAGTGGGTATTGGATCTGCATCCAATAAGACAAGGGCTCCGTCGGATATCTCATATCCGAACCTCTACTCATCGCAATGCCTACCATATGTGTGTGACCCTCCAGGCCCAATATCGAGCTGGCCGTGAGTCATACCTATTAGAACTCCTTCTAACTCAGTGAATTATTATCTTTGTAATAATTCACTTGACTCATCAACTACGGACGTACTAGGCCACTACGCCGTAGTCCCCCAGACGATACATGGGAATGCAATCCATTGGACCTGTCTCTCCTCAGTTACCGTGTACCTATAGTCCCTCATCTCTCTAAGAACACAAGAAGACCACTTGAAAGAAAACTCAAGTGATGAGGACTTTGATGATGACATGACACTTTTAACAAAGAAGTTTAAAAGATTCATAAAAAGAAATAAATTTAAAAATGATACGAAAAATAAATTTGAACCTAAGAAAGAACAAGTGATATGTTTTGAATGCAAGAAGCCGGACAGTTCAAGAGTGAATGTCCCCAAGCAAAGAGGAGGCAACCAAAGAAGAAGGCTCTCAAAGCTTCATGGGATGACTCAAGTGCTTCCGAAGAAAAGGAGCCAACCAACACCGAGCAAGTTGCTCACTATGTGCTAATGGCTATTGGAGATGAGGTAACAAGTTTATTAGACACAAATTTAACTTTCGATGAGCTTTCAAGTGCTTTGCACGAATTGTTTGATAAATGTAGAATCTTGAATAAAAAGTACAACTCTTTGAAAAAGAAACATGCTTCTCTTATTAGCGAATTTGATCGAGTAAAGATTGAGCATGAAAATAGCTTAACTTCCTGCACAAAATGTCATGAACTAGAAATACTTCAAAAGGAAAACTTGCTACTCAAAGAAACTTTAAAGAAATTTGAGGTTAGTAGCAAGTCCTTGAACATGATCCTTGCCAATAAGAGTCACGTTCATAGAAAAGGTGAAATCAGATTTATGAGTAGCTCTCACCAAAATCTAACCACCTTTGTTAAAGGCCCTACTTTGCATGTTTCACCCCGAAAGAAATGTAACTTTTGTTACAAATTTAAGCATGTAGCTTATTATTGTCCATTTAAGAGATGTAGTCCACACAAATTGATTTGGGTTCCTAAAAGAACCTCAAATAACTCAATGTAACATGATAAGCTATATAGATCGATTTTTAAGGCACCCAAAGTCAAATGGGTACCTAAAAATCATCTTTTTTTGTAGAAAAATATACTATCACAAGCTAGGAGCAAGAGATGGTATCTTGCTAGTAGTTGCTCAAGGCATATGACCGGAGATCCATCTCAATTCTCTAAGATCACTAGCATAGACGAAGGATATGTCACCTTCGGAGACAACAACAAGGGTAAAATCATTGGCAAAGGAATCATAGGTAACAAATCCACATTTTCTATTAAAGATGTGTTATTAGTTGATGACTTAAAGCATAACCTTTTGAGTATTAGTCAATTGTGTGATAAAGAATACATCATTAAATTTGAATCTAATGCTTGCATTATTAAAAAATCACACAAAAACACATCTATGATTACACTAAAACAAAATAACATATACACTATTGACATTAATGATCTTTGTAATAAAATGTGTTTTTCGATTTTGAATGACGATGATTGGCTTTGGCATAGGAGATTAGGTCATGCTAACATGAAACTAATCACTCAAATTTCATCTAAAAAACTTATAAGAGGAATTCCTCATATCAAGTTCGTCAAAGATAATGTGTATGATGCATGTCAACTAGGAAAACAAATAAAATGTAACTTCAAACCTAAGAACCAAATAAGCATCTCTAGACCTTTGCAATGGATCCATATGGACTTGTTCGGACCAATTACTACATCAAGCCGAGGAGGTAGCAAATACGCATTTGTCATCATTGATGATTATAGTAGATACACATGGACTTATTTTTTGGCACACAAAAGTGAATGTTTTAGGTATTTCTCTAAGTTTTGTAAACTTGTTCAAAATGAAAAGGGTTTTATGTTTTTATCAATTCGAAGTGATCATAGTGGTGAATTTCAAAACTGTGATTTCTAAGAATTTTGTAAATCTAATAGATACAACCACAACTTATCTACTCCAAGAAATCCTCAACAAAATAGAGTAGTAGAAAGAAAGAATATAAACTTACAAGAAATGACAATAACTATATTGAATGAACATAGCCTACCCAAATATTTTTGGGCCAAAGTCGTAAACACGGTATGCTATGTCATGAATAGAGTTCTAGTAAAACCCTTACTAATGAAAATCTTCAACTTAGCAACCATATACCCCGATAGCTAAAGAGCTATGATACATATGGAATGCAAATTGACCCCCTCCAACGAATTAAAACAAGATGGATCGTTCAAGATTGAGGTTAGGAAAACTATTCTAATCACATAATCAATGAAAATTTGATGAAATAATTAGAATAGTACTTTGATTCCCTTAAAACGCCACAAACTAAGAAGCTTGATAAGTTGAAAGGAAAAACAAAGATTTTTGGGTTTTGAACGCCACAAACAAAAATACTTGATAAGTTCCAAAGTTCATGCAAGAACTTAAAAACAAAACACTCACCAGTGTTGTAAGTTGAATACACTTCTCAATTTTTTCTCCCCTTACAAAGAGAGTCGGCCTTGTTTATATAGTACAAAGGCCAAGTACAAAGGGAATGAATATATTAAATAACATTCATATTTCCTAATACATGAATGTAGATTACTCATGAATCTACATTGAATTGTTTTGAATAATTATTCATGAATAAGCCCACAATTCCTAATATGGTCCAATATGGTTGAATGACCTTTATTCTTCAAAGATGGCTAAAAATTCATCTTTCTCTCAAGGTTGGACTTTCTCTTCATGATGTTGACCTATTTGAATCAGGTTGATTATTTTAGGCTCTTCTTGTATCCATAAAACCTTGACCAAGTTTTGACTAGCTTGCTCCTTCCAAATGCCTTCTAATAAACAAGTTAAAGCTTCTTTCATCCTTTTAGTTTTCGCTCTTGTCATTGGTCCTCGATGAATAGTTAAAGGGTCTTTGGTAGAATTATAATCAACTTGCTCATTCATATCATTCCCCCTTTCCTTGAAAGTATTCATCCTCGAATCAGTGCCTTCATCACCTGCATCAAACAAAGATAAATCAGAAACATTGAAGGTTGCACTAACATTTCCATACTCACCCGGTAGTTCCAACTTGTATGCATTGTCATTGATTTTTTGAGAGACTCAAAATGGACCATCTCCTCTTGACATTAGTTTATATTTCCTTTGGTTAGGAAATCTTTCCTTCCTCAAGTGTACCCAAACCCAATCACCAAGTTCAAATACTACTTGCTTTCGGCCTTTGTTGTGTTGTTTCTCGTATTGTAGAGTTTTCTTTTCAATTAATGTCTGGACCCTTTCATACAATGCTTTGACAAAATTAGCTTTTTGCTTACCATCCAAGTTGGCCTTTTCCAGAGGTAAAGGTAGCAAATCCATAGGAGTTAATGGATTGAACCAGTACACAACTTCAAATGGGGAATGGTTTGTTGTAGCATGCACACTTCTGTTATAAGCAAACTCCACATGTGGCAAACATTCCTCCCAATTTTTTAAATTCTTTTGAATTATGGCCCTCAAAAGTGTTGATAAAGTTTGATTTACCACCTCCGTTTGTCCAGCTGTTTGTGCATGACAAGTGGTTGAATACAATAGCCTTGTACCTAACTTGCTCCAAAGTGTTTTCCAAAACTGGCTAAGGAACTTCACATCTCTATCACTCACAATTGTCTTTGGAATGCCAAGTAATCTTACAATTTCTTTGAAGAACAGCCCCGCAACATGTGTTGCATCATCTGTTTTGTGGCAAGGAATGAAATGTGCCATCTTGCTAAATTTGTCAACAACAACAAAAATAGAATCTCTTCCACCTTTTGACCTTGGTAAACCTAAGACAAAGTCCATGGATATATCAACCCAAGGCTCACTAGTTATAGGAAGAGGAGTATACAATCCATGAGGCATTACTCTAGATTTAGCTTGTTTACAAGTAATGCATTTCTCACACAATCTCTCAACATCTCTTTTCATGTGCGGCCAAAAGAAATGATCACTTAACACATCTAAAGTTTTTCTAATCCCGAAATGCCCCATTAAACCTCCACTATATGCCTCTCTCACAAGTAATTCTCTCATTGAACATTGAGGAATACACAACTTGTTTTCTTTGAAAAGAAAATCATCATGCCTGTAGAACTTATCAAAACCCCCTTTCTCATATGCCTCATAAACATTAGCAAAATCATGATCAGAATTGTATAAATTTTTAATATACTCAAAACCCAATAATTTTGTATCAAGTTGAGAAATTAGAGCATACCTTCTAGAAAGAGCGTCGACAACTACATTTTCCTTACCTTGTTTATACTTGATGATGTATGGAAAGGATTCAATAAACTCCACCCATTTTGCATGCCTACGGTTTAGTTTTCCTTGTCCTTTGAGATATTTCAAGGACTCATGATCGGTGTGTATAATGAATTCCTTATACCAAACATAGTGCTGCCATGTCTCTAATACTCTTACCAAAGCGTAAAACTCCGTGTTGGGTAGTTAAGACTTGCTCCACTTAGCTTCTCACTAAAGAATGCAATGGGTCTGCCTTCTTGCATTAAGACTCCTCCAATTCCTATTCCACTCGCATCACACTCAATCTCAAAAGTTTTAGCAAAGTTCGATAAAGCAAGCAAAGGTGTTGAACTGAGTTTGTCTTTAAGCAAGTTAAAAGCATCATCTTGTTTTTCACCCCATCTAAATCCCATATTCTTTTTGATGCATTCAGTTAATGATGCAGCAATTGTAGAAAAATCCTTAATGAATCTTCTATAAAAGCTAGCAAGACCATGAAAACTTCTAACATCACTAACACTAGTAGGTTTTGGCCACTCCCTAATTACTTTCACTTTTTTTTTATCAACATGTATTCCTTTATCATTAACAACATATCTAAGAAAAGTAATTTTATTAGTGCAAAAAGTACATTTCTTTATATTAGCATATAACTTTTCTTTTCTAAGCACGTCAAAAATAGCTTTTAAATGTGTTACATGCTCATCTGAACTTTTGTTATACACAAGTATATCATCAAAATAAGCCACTACAAACTTTCCAATGTAAGCACATAAAATATGATTCATCAATCTCATGAAAGTACTAGGTGCATTAGTTAGGCCAAAAGGCATAACCAACCATTCATATAAACCATGTTTAGTTTTGAAAGCGGTTTTCCATTCATCACCTTCATGCATTCTTATTTGATGATATCCAGATTTTAAATCAATTTTTAAAAACACATAAGAACCATGCAATTCATCCAACATATCATCTAGCCTAGGAATAGGATGTCTATACTTTACCGTGATTTTGTTGATGGCTCGGCAATCAATATACATTCTCCATAATCCATCCTTTTTAGGCACCAATAGAACAGGAACTGCACATGGACTCATGCTTTCTCGCACATACCCCTTTTTCATAAGCTCACTTACTTGCTTTTGGATTTCCTTGGTCTCTTCGGGGTTGCATCTATATGCTGGCTTATTTGGTATGCTTGCACCTGGAATGAAATCAATTTGATGCTCAATTCCTCTAATTGGTGGCAAACCATTAGGAACTTCTTCAGGAAAGAGATCCTCATTTTTCTGCAAAAGATCAACAATAACACTAGGCAAACTCTTGTCAATTTTGTTAGAAACAATCAAAACATCCTTGTACATAAGTACAAGTAAGGGCTGCCTCATGATTAAGGCTTTCTTCACATCACTCATTTTGGCATAAACACTCATTTTTCTTTCACTCAAACTTTCTTTGTTTTCTCTCCCCTTGTATTTCCCAATACTCTCATTTTTATCACTCAACTCACCATTTTATTTTTTCTCTCTTTCTTTTTCCCTCCCCAAAGTTTTGGTTAATGAAGACTCAAGCTCCTCATATTGTTGTTTTATGCGCATTTGGTCCTCAAAAATTGTCTTTGGAGGCAAAGGTCCAAGCTAATATTTCTGTCCATCTATGATAAAAGAATAACGGTTCTTAAATCCATCATGTATTACCCTTCGATCATATTGTCATGGTCTCCCCAATAACATATGACTAGCATACATAGGTACCACATCACACCAAACTTCATCCTTATATCTACCAATTGAAAAGGAAACTAACACTTGTCGATTTACCTTTACTACACCACTATCATTCAACCATTGTAACTTGTAAGGTTTTGAATGCTTACAAGTAGGTAATTTCAATTTCTCCATGAGCAAGGTTCTTGCCACATTTGTGTAACTTCCACTCTCAACAATCACATTACACAACTTGTTAGCAATCAAACAATAAGTATGAAACATATTTTCACGTTGTTCACTATGTTCATCATTTTCATTTTGTAAACTAAGTATGCGTTGAACAACTAGATTTTCACCTTTAGCTTACTCTACATCACTAGTATCCTCTAGAATATTTTCATCATCCTCTTTCTCACTTTCAAATTCTATAATTCCATCCCTCATGAACATAACTCTTTTATTAGGACATTCGCGTGCCACATGTCCATGCCCAAGGCACTTAAAACACTTAATACCTCTAGTTTGATTAGGTAGATTCTCACCTTTACCCTTGCTGCCTAATTCATTTCTACCTTTAGTCTCATCAATTTTAGGCTTAACAATGGGTTTATCAACCTTTTTACTCCAATTCGGTTTCCAAGAAGAAGAAGAACCCAAATACAATTTTGAATCATACCTTGTGCCTTTTCTTTTGAGTTGCCTCTCAATCTTCATGGCCACATTCACCACGTCTTCAATATCCACATAATGTTACAATTCTACAAGATCAGCAATGTTCTTATTTAATCCACTCAGGAATCGAGCCATGGTGGCCTCACGATCTTCATCCACATTAGCCCTTATCATGGCTATCTCCATCTCTTTGTGATACTCAAAAACACTCATGGAATCTTGTGTCAAGGTTTGTAGTCGTTGATGCAAATCCCTATAGTAATAGCTAGGGACAAATCTCCTTCTCATGATTTGTTTCATCTCTAACCAAGTCTCCATGGGCCTTTCACCATTTCTACGCTTGTCTTTACACAATTGATCCCACCAAACAATAGCATAATCAAAAAATTCAATAGCGGCTAATTTTACCTTTTTCTCTTCAGAGTAGTTGTGATATTCAAAGATCATCTCCACTTTTCGTTCCCACTCCAAATAGGCATCTGGATTATTCTTCTCTTGAAAAGAAGGAATTTTCATTTTGATGCTGCCTATGTTTCTGTCCACACCATCAAAACGTCCTCTCCTAGTTTGTCTCCTACGATTAATATCTTGATCAATTAGAGTAACTTGGTCATCATCCATGTCATCGCCACCATCATATTCATCATTGACAAAGGTTGGTTGTCTCCCACGTCGTGGTTCACCTTGCAATCTATTAATTGCATCATCATGCCTTTCTAGATGATCTCTTACATCTCCCATCACTTTGAACATATGTTCAAATTGTTACTGCATTGCTTGAACTAAAAGATCATTGGATGAATAACTCGCTTCTTTATCTTTAGACATGTATACAACCTGAAAAACAAAGTTAGAACAACCTCACTAACACTCCCTCACGTTTTTTTCACTCTAGATTTGATTCACTCCACTCGTGTTTCACACAATTTTTTGGCTTTTCTCTATACTGATCTTACCACTCTTGCCTTTTACCTCTCTTGTTTTGTTATTTGAGTTCTTAGATTAACTAAGGTACCTAAACAAACAATTCAGATTATGGCAATTCAAAAAAATAGTGAAATTGGACAGGTTTAAAAGTAAATAAAAGATAGGCCAATTTAAAGGTGTGTGTAATGCACTTTAATCATAAGCAAAGACTAGAATTTAAATATCAATTGAGCAAAGAATTTTTTTTTTTTTTTTTTTTTAGGAATGAAGAAAGATTTCCAAATCGAAATAGAAATTCAAATGAACAAAGATCAAATTCTATAACTTGCAAGTATTCTTTGAATCCATAATTTTTTTTTCTAATTCTGATCTCTTTTTTTTTTTTAACCTTTGATTTTCCCTCTTTTTCTTTAGCCTTTGATTTTCTCTCTTTTTTTTTGACTTTTTGATCTTTTTTTCTTTTTTTTTATACCATAAAGTGTGGAATTATAAATAAGAATACTAATAACGCAAGAAGCACAACAATGAAGATGAAAGAAGAAAAATAATTATAGATATTAGCCAAAAAGAAGAAGAAAAGAAAAGAAAAAATCTAAAAGATAGTAAATAAATAGATACGCAAACCTCAAACTTGAGCTGAGAGCTCTGATACCAAATGATGGAAATCTTTAACTTAGCAACCATATGCCCTGATAGCTAAAGAGCTATGATACATATGGAATGCAAATTGACCCCCTCCAATGAATTAAAATAAGATGGATCGTTCAAGATTGAGGTTAGGAAAACTATTCTAATCACATAATCAATGAAAATTTGATTAAGTAATTATAATAGTACTTTGATTCCCTTAAAACGTCACAAACTAAGAAGCTTGATAAGTTGAAAGGAAAAATAAGGATTTTTGTGTTTTGAACGCCACAAACAGAATGCTTGATAAGTTCTAAAGTTTATGCAAGAACTTAAAAACAAAACACTTACCGGTGTTGTAAGTTGAATACACTTCTCAATTTTTTCTCCCCTTACAAAGAGAGTCGACCTTGTTTATATAGTACAAAAGCCAAGTACAAAGGGAATGAATATACTAAATGACATTCATATTCCTAATGCATGAATGTAGATTACTCATGAATCTACATTGAATTATTTTGAATAATTATTCATGAATAAGCCCACAATTCCTAATATGGTCCAATATGGCTGAATGACCTTTATTCTTCAAAGATGGCTAAAAATTCATCTTTCTCTCAAGGTTGGACTTTCTCTTCATGATGTTGACTTATTTGAATCAGGTTGATTATTTTAGGCTCTTCTTATATCCATAGAACCTTGACCAAGTTTTGACTAGCTTGCTCCTTCCAAATGTCTTCTAATAAATAAGTTAAGGCTTCTTTCATTCTTTTAGTTTTCGCTCTTGTCATTGGTCCTCGATGAATAGTTAAAGGGTCTTTGGCAGAATTATAATCAACTTGCTCATTCATATCACTTACTCACCAAAGCTCCTTATGAGTTGTGGAACAACAAAAAACCTAATGTTTCATATTTTAAAGTTTTTGGGTGTAAGTGTTTTATCTTAAATGAAAAAGATGCCTTAGGAAAATTTGATGCTAAATCCGATGAACGAATTTTTCTTGGCTATTCTTCTATTTCTAAAGCATTTTATATTTTTAATAAAATAACTTTGATTATAAAAGAATCTACTCATGTTATTTTTAATGAAGTTTTCGAAGTTAAGAAAAATGATTTTGATGATGATGTTAATTTTGATGCTTTGAATTTAAATGAAACTCTTTCTCCATCTAGCAACTTAGATACATCTACTTCCGAAACATCCTTACCCAAGGATTGGAAGTATGTAGATGCTCATCCTAAGGAGCTAATCATAGGAGACACATCTAAAGGGGTTCAAACTCGTTTCTCTCTTAAGAATTTTTTTGCAAACGCCGCTTTTCTCTCCCAAATTGAACCTAAATGCATTGATGATGCCTTGAAAAATGATTGATGGGTCATCACAATGCAAGATGAGTTAAATAAATTTGAGAGAAATGAGGTGTGAAAGCTTGTTCCTAGGCCAAATGACCATTTAGTTATTGATACTAAATGAGTCTTTAGAAATAAGCAAGATGAATTTGGTATCATGGTTAGAAACAAGGCTAGATTAGTAGCCAAAGGTTTTAACCAAGAAGAAGGGATCGATTATGAAGAGACCTTCACTCTTGTGACATGATTAGAATCTATAAGAATGCTCCTTGTCTATGCTAGTAGTAATAATTTTAAGTTGTTTCAAATGGATATTAAAAGTGCTTTTCTTAATGGTTTTATTTCCGAAGAAGTTTATGTTGAACAACCTCCCGGATTTAAGAATGATAATCTCCTTAATCATGTGTTTAAATCGACTAAAGCTCTCTATGGATTGAAACAAGTCCCAAGTGCTTGGTATGAGAGACTTAGCTCATTTCTTATCGAAAATAATTTTTCTAAAGGCAAAGTCGTTACTACATTGTTTATCAAAAATTTTAAAAATAATTTTCTTATTGTTCAAATTTATGTTGATGATATTATTTTCGGTTCTATGAATGAATCTCTATGTGAGTCATTTGCTAAAAATATGAGTCTTGAATTTGAAATAAGTTTGATGGGGGAATTAAGTTTCTTTTTAGGCTTACAAATCAAACAACTAAGTATTGGTATTTTTCTTAGTCAAACAAAATATGCTTTAGATTTGCTAAAAAAGTTTAATATGGATAGTTCAAAGGCTATCAACACTTCTATGAGCACCTCCACTAAGACATTGATGAAAGTGGAGAAAGCTTTGATCAAAAAGCTTATAGGGGTATGATAGAAAGTTTACGTTACCTCATCACAACTAGACCGGATATCATGTTTAGTGTAGCATTTTGTACTAGGTTTCAATCTAATCCTAAGATATCTCATCTTAAAGCAGTTAAGAGAATACTTAGATATATTAAAAGAATCACAAATCTAGGATTATGGTATCCAAAATTTGAGAACTTTGAAATAATTGCTTGTGCTGATACGGATTTTGCTGGATATAGATTAGATAGAAAAAGTACATCTAGAATATGTCAATTTTTAAGACACACACTTATTTCTTGGTCTTCCAAGAAACAAAATTCGGTTGTACTATCTACAATCGAAGCCGAGTACATTGCAGCTAGTGCATGTTGTGCACAAGTTGTGTAGATGAAAAGCACTTTAGAAGATTATAAGATTCATCTTAAAAATATTCCTATAAAATATGATAACACAAGTGCAATATGTTTAACAAAAAATCACATTCAACACTCTAGAATTAAACATATTGATATCAGGCATCACTTTATACGAGATCATATTAATAATCATGATGTAATCTTAGAGTTTATTGATATGAAACATCAATTAGCCGATATTTTTATAAAACCCTTAAGTGAAAAACAATTTGATATTATTAGAAGAGAATTAGGAATGCTTATTTATCTGAATGCATGAATTTATTAAATTTCATTTTCGGACTTTCTTGATTCTTTGGATCACTCACTTAAATTCTGTGTTGATAATTTTATGATGCAAATTTTACATGATGATTAGATTGTGTGCTTCAATAATATGTTTACTTTGATGTTGGAATTTTGTGCTTTGATGCTGAAAGTTTCTATGATATTGTGATCTCTTTAAATGATGAGCATATTATCATACAATGATACAATATCATGTTTACTTTGATGATTATAATTTCTATTGAATATTGAGAAGTTTTAATCATACATCGGATTCTTAACTTTTGAGTGCTACAAGCACTAATGATATTATCTCATACAAGTAGTGATGATAGGCTATGATGAAACATTTTATAAATGCATGAAGTGTTTATACATATCTTGATGTTTGATTCATGGAAATCATTGACAAATGCATCTCTCACGGATTTCGCTCTTATGAATTTTTAATAAGAAATAGATTTGATGTAATGCTCTTCTCACTTTAAAGTTTTATTCATGAATTTCTCCTTCATGTGATATTCCTCTCCCATGAATTCTTCACATGAAAATTGAAGGAACTCCAATGGATATATTAATCCTTGAAAGATGAATTCTCATATATGATAATGAAAGCATGTGTGTGATAATTTTCGTGGGGATTTGATTTCATATGGATATCTCGATCCTTTTCATGAATCCCTTCTCTTTGTCAAAATGAAAGTATGTTTTAACGTTTTTGACTTAATTCAAATAATTTTACAAACTTAGTTCTTAATAGATTGCCTCCTTACATTCTTTCCTCTTCTTCATGCAAAATTGTGATGATAAGGGGGAGAAGTTGTTAGAATCTATTGTTTTAATGTTGATAACATTTAATGATGAGAACTTTTAAGTGTGAAACTTGCTTGATTTTTTTTTTTATCACACTTGCATTATTGAATTGTTCTCCTTTTTTTGATGACAAAGGGGGAGAAATAATACCAAAATTAGTAAATTGATGACAAATGTATGCAATGTATTTCATCATATATACTTGAAATATTTGCTTGATAAATTTCTTTCATTATGATAAGATATCTAGAATATCATACTTGAAAATAGATGTCATGCCTTGACATCATTTTGATAAATACTTGGTATCGTATTTTGAGAATGATAGATCATGATAGAAATCATGATATGCATGTTGATCAGTTTAATAAACTTATCTTATTAGTTTATTTCTTGAATTCAAAGGCCTTGAATTCAAGAATATCTTTTCTCAAGTATGACATATAAATAGGGGGAGTTAAGGTTAACTCCATCATCAATTGATTGTCATCATCAAAAAAGGGGAGATTGTTGAATCTCAGATTTTGAGGATGAAGTCAATTATAAATTGTTTGATTTAATCTATATGTTGAGAAGAGTGTGTTGATTAACTATGATAGCAATAAGACATAAAGTAAGGTTTGTGTCGGAGTCAAGATCAAGATCACATTGGGAGTTCGAGAGTTCGACAGAAGTCCGAACGTTCGTCGAAAGTTCTACCGGAACCGACCGAGAAGTCCAAGAGTTTGCTAAAGAAGCTTATCAGAACTTGCCAAGAAGATTGTCGTAAAGTCCAGGAGCTTGCCGGGAGTCCATTGGAACATTGCCGAGAGTTCGCCGGATGTTCGTCGGAAGTACGCCGGATGCTCGTCGGAAGAGCAATTGATGCACCAGAATAAGCAACACTATAATCATGTCTTAGTTAGTTAGAGCGTAAATTAAGTTAGGATTAGCAGGTAATCCTACTAACTTAATTAAAGGCCAACTAGGCCCTTAATAGGGCTGATTTGGGTCGAATTGAGCACCCAATTCAGCCCCTGAAAACATGGCCGGCGGTGGCACTGCTTGGAAGGCTGCCCTTGGATTTCTGGGCCATGGTACCGCTGACAGTAATGCTGCTAGTGGTGGTACCACCCGTATTCGACGGTGGTACCACCCAGTGTCAGATCAGCGATGGTAGTACCACATAGTAATGGTGGTGGTACCGCTAGTAACTCAGATTCCGGGGATATGACACTTTTTGGCTCCAATTTTGAAGCCATTGGGGCCTATAAAAATCCTGCCCTTTTCTGCATGAAATGGTATGAAAATATTGGCTTAATCTTGAATTCTTGAGTCATAAAAGTGTTGTAAAAGTTAGAGTTCTCCTCCTTCATCTCTCAGCCTTATAACCATCCAAAAAAGAGGAGTGAGACTTGTAAGGGTTGTCTCCTAATCCCGGGAAAAGGAGAAAGTGATGTAAAGAGGTGTTCGGTCTTCACCTGTTGAAGGAAGGCCTTTAGTGGATGCCGGTGATCTCGTCGGAGGAAGAATCCGAAAGTGGATGTAGGTCACCTTGACCGAACCACTCTAAATTCCGGTTTACTTTTCATTTATGCAATTTACTTTACTACAAACCTCATTAATCTTCTCTTGATCTTTTACGAAAGCTTTCAAGTTCAACTTCTATATGAAACTGATTGAATCAAAACCATTTTTGTCGGAATCGGTTTTAAATGAAACGAACAATTTTATGAAATTACGAAAGTTTTCTGCTGCACTAATTCACCCCCCTCTTAGTGTCGCTCTTGATCGTAACACCCGAAACCATGGCTCGAAGCCTTCTGTCTATACGTCAACTGATCATCTGGTGCGACCTCTAATCTTCTGACGTATTTTTCTCTGGCCCAACATGATTCTTCTTACTTTAATTATCTCTCCTTGATCGAAGCTTCCTACGTCACTCAAAACGTAAATTAAATCATAAATACTATCAATTGGTTTCATCATCAAAATATGAGATTCAATAATCTCCCCCTTTTTGATGATGACAACCAATTGATAACGGAGTTAACCTTAACTTCCGGAGTTTAAACAAACTCCCCCTATCAATATGCCATATTGATAGAACTCTTGGATTTAAAAATCCAAGTAACATGTTATCATAAAACTTATGCATAATATCATACTTCTCCCCCTTTGTCATCAACAAAAAGAAGAAGTTCAACTATCAAGTGTTTGAGATATAAGTTCAAATCATTGCATACTAAACATAATCTCAAGTTTTATCATCATGCAAGCTAGCAATAATTTTGAGTTTTGCAAATTTGTAAATTTTGTTAGATGTGCAAGTTAGTATGTTTTGTTTCTTGAGATAGGCAACATAACACTTCTTGGTGATGTTCAAGATAGCAAGTTCTACATCATGCAAGCTAGTGAATTTTACAACATTTTAGAACATGCAAGCTAGCAAATTTTTTACATCATTAAAAAAAAATGTAAGCTAGTAATATTTGAGATGTTCAAGATAGACTATTTTTGTATCTTCTTGAAATGTGTAACTTAGCAAACATTGCTTCTTTTGAGATTTGCAAGATAGCACTTCTTGCTTCTCTTTTGAGATGAGCAAGCTAGTAATTCTTGCTTCACTTTTGAGTTGGGCAATCTAGCAATTTTTTGATATGCAAGCTAGTAAGATAGCAAGTTTTACATTAAGCAAGCTAACACATTTTGCACCATGCAAGCTAGCAAATTTTACATAATTTTAGAACAAGTATAGCTAGTTCTTTCTCCCCCTTTGTCATTGTCAAAAAGAAGGGAAGAAATTAATTTTGTAATTCTTTTTTCCTTTACAATAATTTTCAAATCATGGCAAAGGTTAAATAATAAAGATGAAAAATCAAGTCATGAATGTCAAAATAATTTTTCATCATAAATATTTCATCATTGCATGCATCATTATCATAAGTTGAAGTTTTGCATGCATAATATCAAATCATCATTCATAATTACATCAATATTTCAATCATTATTTCAATCATAAAAAATGAAAGATCAAGTCTAAAATTCGAGAAATCAAGAGAAACCATGATTCATTTTAACAAATCTTCTCTTAAATAATTAATGAAAATAATTCTTAGGAGATCATGATATAGATAAAAATTTTCCTATAGCAAATAAAGTCATGAGAGAACACAAATGATCTCGATTCATGTATAATATCTCTCAATTAATTATGAATCATAAAAATTATAATTTCAAAAAATCATGATTCATTTAAAAAATCTCCTCTTAAAAAAATACCAAGTAGAATTGTATGAGAACGATTAATAAAAAAAAACTTCATTCATATTAAATCTTAATTTGTAAATATCAAGGAATCAAGATCATGATTTGGATAAAAAATTATTCAAATTTAAATCATCAAATCATCAAAATCACTTTCATAGTTCAAGAGATTCAAAATAATATAAATAGATTTATCAATCTCTTATTCAAAACTCAATTAGATAGAAAAAAATTCAAGAAAAATGTTTTCCTCTTTATAGTTGTTTAAATTTATGTGATTTATTTCATACAGGCATGCCTTTATAATTTATACCAAACAAAAATATGCATCAATTTTAAAATTGAATAAGCCACTTTCATTACGGTAAAAATCGATAATCCATAAATCGCAAGAATCATCATGCATAATTTTGAAAGATAAACTAATTTTGCATGATCTCAAATCATCATTACTTTGGTCATGACATCAAAACATGGTTTTAAGTTTTCAAGGTATAACATGAACAATTTTATATTAAGCATGATATCGAACCTCTTAACATTTTCATTACGACATCAAGATACATATTATTTCTTCTTAAAAACATACATAGGATTATCATTACATTAAATCTAACATTTTATTCCTTTATCATAAAACATGTAATTTTAAAAAAAAAATTTCTAAACTAAATTAATAATAACTCATGAAAAGTATTATGTAATTTCAAAGTAAACTAAGGGCATTTTGATTACCTCATTGTCGAAAGACATTAAGACGTAGTTTGCCACCTCGCATTTGTTGATTTTCTCCTCGTCTTCGGAGGAGCTCGATTCATCTTTTGGCAACTTCTTCTTACGTTCATAACAAGTAGTTCCGCTCGTTTTTAAGTTTATTTTTGTTCTTTAATCGTTGTTTCATTACTTTTGAAATTTCATGAGGAGTTCAAGTTCACCATCACTTGAGCTTATACTCAAGTGGTCTTCTTTTATTTGAAGTGCTAATTAGTTCCTATCAGGATCGGGGTCAACATTAAGAGAGGGGGGGAGGGGTGAATTAGTGTAGCGGTAAAAATTACGTCTTTAAAACTTCGTTTCGATTAAAATCGTTTCTGACGTAAAATCGTTTTGTAAAGGTAATACCTTGAAAGTGTATGTTTATGAAGTGAATGTAGTAGGCAAGTAAGGATTCAGTTTGCAGTATGTAAATGGCAGGAAGTAAATGTAAACCAGAGAACATGCCAATTTTATAGTGGTTCAGTCGTCGTGACCTACATCTAAATTGCTGATTCCTCCTCCGTCGAGGCCATCGGTATCCACTATCGATCTTCCTTTAATAGGCGAAGATTAACCTCCTTCATACACCTCTCTTCTCTTTTTACCGGGTTTAGGAGACAACCCTTACAAGCACTCACTCCTCTCTTATAGAATTCTAACACTTATACTAGAAGAGGATTCTCACAAGAGATTTCTATAGTGTTTTTCTACTTTTAAACTCTCTGTGCTTGTGTGCTTTAACCAAGGATGAGAGGGATATTTATAGGCTTCAAGTTGATTCAAAATTGGAGCCTAAAAACATCTCATCTTGGGTTTTCCAAGCACGGGCGGTACCACCGCTTGCGTTGGGCGGTACCATCACTTAACCTGGGTGGTACCACCGCCTGGGAGGCTGTGCTGGGTGGTACCACCGTCCAGACTGGCAGTGCCACCGCCTGGCACCTTGCTAGGGGTGGTACAACTGCCCAGACTGGCGGTACCACTGCCTGACACAATCTCGAAGACTGTACCACGATGGTAAGACTTCTTGGGGCATTATTTGGGCCTCTCATTGAGCTCAACATAGTTCTTACATGGGCCTAGCTGGCCCCTAATTAGGTTGGCCCAAATCCAAACCTAATTACGTGCTAACTATGATATCTAAGACATAATCTGAGCTAGACAAGTCCGTAAGTCTTGGTTCTTCCGACGAGGTTCTGGTGAACTTCCGACGATCTCTCGGCAATATTCCGGTGGACTCCCGGAAAGCTCCTGGACTTCACGATGATCTTCTTAGCAAGTTTTGATGAGCTTCTCTAGCAAGCTCTGAGACTTTTCGGCTGATTCCGACAGAACTTCCGACGAACGTCCGAACTTCCGACGAACTCTCAAACTCCCAACGAAATCGCGTCCTTGACTCCGGGACTTCATGTTGCTTCATGCCTTACTATCATAGTTAATCCTGCACATGTAAAACACACTTCAATCTAGACAATTAATACTAAGCAATAATCATGTTGTCCGGCATGTCATTGGTCCCTCGACGCTTCGTCTGATTCTTCGGCACATCGTCCTCTCTTGCGGCCTATTGCCTAATCGGCCAGTTGACTCTGTAACTCTGATATCCTTGGTGCAATAACCGCTCTTCTTAGCTCAATGCCCGAATCCATGGCTCGAAGCCTTCTGTCGATACGTCGACCGATTCTCAACCCGACGTCCAATCTTTTGATATGTTTCTCCGGCCCAACATGATTCTTCCTGCTTTAATTATCTCTCCCTGATTGAAGCATCCTGCATCACTCAAAACACAGATTAAAACATAAAAACTTATCAATTGGTTTTATCATCAAAATCTGAGATTCAACACTTCTTGTTCTTTAGAAGGTTGTTCTCAAGTTCGTTTTATGTACTGTGCACCATTTCATATATCATCAATAAACCAAAAAGTTCTTCAAGTGAAAAATTATTAAGATCTTTTGGATCCCAACTCTTATTAAGAGAACGTAAAATTTTGTTTACAAGTTCAAAATCCGAAAAACTTCTACCAAGTGCTTTTAAACCATTAACGACATCCGTAAAACTGGTGTACATGTCTCCAATGGTTTCACTTGGTTTCATATAAAATAGTTTAAAATCATGCAATAAAAAGTTGATTTTTGAATTTTAACTTTGCTAGTGCCTTCATGTGTGATTTTAAGAGTATGCCAAATATCAAAAGCCATTTCACAAGTAGAAACCCGATTGAATTCAGTTTTGTATAAGGCGTAAAATAAGGCATTCATAGCCTTTGCATTTAAAGAGAAAGTCTTCTTCTCCAACCTATTCCAATCATTCATTGAAAGAGAAGATTTTTGAAAACCAAATTCGAGTATATTTCATAAATCGAGATTTAACGAAAGCAAGAAAACTCTTATTCAAGTTTTTTAATATGTGTAGTCTGTCCCATTAAACAAGGGAGGACGAATGAGACAATGACCCTCTTGAAAGCCGAAAAGAGCCATTTCTCTTTGGGTGTTAAACCAAATGAGAAAAACGAGGCTCTGATACCAACTGTTAGGAATGAGTCGGGACTAACAGGGGAGGGGGGGGGGGGTTGAATTAGTGCAGCGATAAAATCATTGAAAACCGATCCCAAAAATATTCTTAACTTGAAAACATATTTGTAAACATATTTGTAAACATATTGAAAGTAGTAAGAAAGTAAAGTAGTTTGCAGTTAAAGTAAATTGCTCAAAAGAAACGTAAAACAAATTTTTATAGTGGTTTGGTCATCGTGACCTACATCTACTCCACCGATTCCTTTTCCGTTAAGGCCACCGACATCTACTAATGATCTTCTTTTAATAGGCAAAGATTAACTTCCTTCTTACAACTCTATTATCCTTTTGTAAGCTTAGGAGAGAACCTTATACTCCCGTTTTACAAAGCTTCCCTCACACTCTCCCTTAGAATGGTCTCTAAACTTTAGGAGGAGAGACTCTATACTTTACTAGGGTTTTCAACTCTAGAAATAGAGTTTTTGTTTACTTTTCTTGCCACTCCATACAGGAATCGCTAGGGTATTTATAGACCCCAAATGGCTTAAAAAATGGAGCCAAAATTCAAATCCGCTGAAATTTCAAGGTACGGGTGTTACCACCACCTGTACTGGGCGGTACCACTGCCTAGTCTAGTGGTACAACCACCTAGAAGACTGTGTTTGGGTGGTACCACTATCAAGACTAGCAGTACCACCACCTAACAGGGTCTCGGAGATTATGCTACAATGGTTTCACTTGTTTGGTTACTATTTGGGCTTTTCTCTTGGCCCAACATAGCCCAAACTTGGGCCCAACTATCCCTTAATTGGATTGGCCCAATTATAATCCTAATTATGTGCTAACTATGAATTCTAAGATATTTACTAAGCTAAACAAGTCCGTAAGTTTAGTTTCTTCCCGCGAGCTTCCGGCGATCTTTCGACGAACTTCTAACGATCTCTCGGTAATGTTCCGGTGGACTCCTAGTAAGCTCCTGGACTTCACAATGATCTTCTTGGTGAGTTCCGACAAGCTTCTTTGGCAAGCTCTAGGACTTCTCGATCAATTTCGACAAAACTTTCGACAAACGTCCGGACTTCCGACGAACTCTCGAACTCCCAACGAAATCACATTCTTGACTCTGGGACTTCATTTTGCTTTATGCCTTGCTATCATAGTTAATTCTGCACACATAAAACACACTTTGATCTAGGTAATTATTACTAAGCATGAATCATGTTGTCCGACATGTCATTGGTCCATAGATGCTTAGTCCGATTCTTCGGCGCATCGTCCTCTCTTGCGGCCTATTGCCCAATCAGCCAGTTGATCTTCGCAACTCCGATATCCTTGGTGGAATATCCACTCTTCTTGGCCCGATGCCCGAAACCATGCTCCGAAGCCTTTTGTCGATACGTTGACCGATCCTCCAACGCGACATCCAATCTTCTAATGTGTTTTTCTGCTTTAATTATCTCTCTCTTGATCAAGGCTTTCTGCATAACTCAAAATACAGATTAAATCATAAATACTATCAATTAGTTTCATCATCAAAATATGAGATTCAATACCTTTTGTCTTCAACAAAAAGGAGAATCATTAAACAAAACAAGTGTTTGAAAGCTTGTCAAGTAAGTTTTACACCAATTTATCCAAGCTAGCAAAAATGAGAAGTTACGCAAAAACTTTGTATGAAAAATGAGAAGCTAGCATTTTTGTTTAAGAGATTTTTGGTTCTTTTAGCAAGTTTCTTTCTTCCTTTGTCATAAAAAGATAAGAAAAAGAGGAAGAAGAGTAAGGGAGAAATTCATTCTAAAAAAAAAATCAAGAACCAAATTCATGAAATGATTTGAACCAAGTCAAATCTATAATAAAAGAGTTTCATTGAATCAAGCTTCTATTTTAGCAAAGAGAAAGGATTCATTAAAAGGATCAAGATGTCCAAATAAAATCAAATCCCTATTCTTGTGAATGATCATCACATTCTAAAAGTCCATGAATAAAAATTCTTCTTTCATGAGAAGAGAGAAAGAATTCATGGCAAATGATCATTAAATGAAGTATAAAAAATTCATGAATAAAACTTCATAAATCAAATCCCTTTTCTTATAAATAGAAGGAAGAATGATTCAAAAGAATTAATTAAGTTATTAATCCAAAAATCCATGAATCAAGGCTCTTCTTTTGCAAATAGAAAGATAATCTCGATTTAAGAAGAAAATTCAAGTTATGAAGAACCGAGAAATCCAAAAAAGGAATTCTTCATTTGGAAGATTTAGCATGCCTAATTCTCTTATGATGAATCAAAATGTTCCTCATTCAATTTCAAATCATCAAATTATCAAAATCACTTTTTAAGAGATTCATTAAAAATAACATAAATAGATTCATTAATCTCTTTTTAAAAAATCGATAAAGTAGAGAAATTCTTTAAGAAAAATGTTTTCCTTCCCTCTTTTTTTTTTGTTTGATTTATTTCACACAAGCATGCATAAGTTTTTTATGCCAAGTCAAAGCATGTATCATCGTGACCAAAAAATATAACACATTAAACATACAATTTCTTTAATCAAGAGACAATACATTTTAATTCCAATGACAATACATTTTCCTTTTTATGTGTTTCATTTTATGTGATTGATTTCATATAAAATATACTCAAGTTTTGATTTCATCTTATGTAATTGATTTTATATAAATACGGACTTTGCTGGTTTTGCCTAAGTTGTGCGGCACCTTTACGTGTCCATCCATAAAGGTCAGCCTCTCCAAAGCCTCCGATGGTTGCTTATGGATCCTGTTTAGAAGTTTGTCCGTGACATTCTCACCCACTTATTCCTTCGACGTCTTTGTCGAAGCCTTTGCCGACACTACAATTCCTAACCTTTGCTGAGTCTTCAATCTTCTGCTCTAGCTGCAATGCACCTCCTGACTCCCAACTTATTAGGACTCTAGCTAGGAGAGTCCTAATTAAGAGGGACATTCATGTAAAACTGTTAGGACTTTAGCTAGGAGAGTCCTAATTGAGAGGGACATTCTGTTAGGACTCTAGCTAGGAGAGTCCTAATTGAGAGGGACATTCTGTTATGACTCTAGTTAGGAGAGTCCTAATTGAGAGGGACATTCATGTAGGAGGTTTTTTCTTAGAGAAGAATTAGGAGTTGTAAGGGAATAGGAGTCTTGAGTAGGAGTCCTATTAGGAGTTGGTTAGAAGTAAGAGTCTTAAGTAGGAGTCCTATTAGGAGTTAGAGTTTAGAAGCCCTATAAATAGCCATATATTCCTCCTCTTTTCATAAGCAATAGATGAATCTTTTCTGCAGCCTTTGAGCAGCAACTTGGAGGGAGGAACCCCTATAGAGTTCCAAGTAGGCCGATCCCCTAAAGAGATTAACCCCAAGTTTAGAATCTGCAAGGGTTCTAACACCTGGTATCAGAGCAGTGTTCTTGGCATCTCACTGCCCTTCCACAGCCATCCATCAACCCTCTACAACCATCCAAAGCAATTCCCACAATTGCTTAAAAGATCGTCACCGAATTCCGCCATCATCTCCACCACCACGGATCATCCTTTGATCTCCCCGTGAATTGCAACAGGTTCTGGTTTCCTACCTTACTGCTGCTGCAATTTAGTTATCCTTATTCGAAAATCCAAAAAAAAAAAATTGTTCCTATATTGCTGCATAAACTTTTCGTCACAAAGTTTTCATCTCTACGACGAAAGATACATTGGAGAATTCCAGCCACATAACACCATCTGTTTGATCTTGCTACTGTGCTTTTTCTATCCAAATTTCTACAAAATTTTTATGACATCTTTGACACTTCCTAACAGTGGATTTTCCTTTGGTTTCATCAAAAAATTCTCAATATAAACTACTGATCTTTTATGTTCAATCTGCTGCACTTGAATTGCAGAATTCAAGCCGCATAGCACCATCTGTTTGATCTTGCTACTGTGCTTTTTCTATCCAAATTTCTACGAAATTTTTATGACATCTTTGACACTTCCTAAAAGTGGATTTCCCTTTGGTTTCATCGAAAAATTCTCAATATAAACTACTGATATTTTATGTCCAATCTGCTGCACTTGAAAATCTATGCTGCAGAAAATTTCAGCTGCATATCATTGCCTTAACCCATCTATTTGCAATCTTTTTTGAATGAAATTTCTTATACACTACATAGATCATCTTGGCTTCCATCTAAGATTGATCTATTAAGAAATTCATCTGTAAAAATGATTTTGTGTTGCTGCAAATTTTCGTCGTAAACCGCTAAAATTTTTCGACGAGAATTCTGCTATCGCAACATGCACCAATTTCCTTGCTGTTATACTGCCGAAATTTTCTTGATTAAATTAGATATCCTTACTGTCATATAAACTATGATTTTTCTATCAATTCCCTCCTCAATTCTCTTAAGTTTTTGGTGAAAATTACGTCGAGATACCGTTGTTTCTTCGACGACAATTCTACTCTTACAAGACAGCACATACTTGCTGCAACTTCTACGGATTTCTGTCAAACCTTTGCTACCATCTACCACAGATCCAAAACTTTCATCCACAACCCTAAAACTCTGCCAAACCACACCCTCAAACTGTACCCAAAATAGCCACAAAACAAGCCTAAACCGCAGCCTACATCCACCAATCCACCAACCCTTTCATCCATCACTTCTCTCAACCTATACATGCCTTTAACCCAACCACAAAAGAGAGATTTGGGGGCATATACTATGGAATCTAAGGAGGCAATCAATGCTAAATTCGAAGCCTTGGAGGTGCGAATGGAGGATAAGATTCGGATGCTCTTTACCGAACTCAGATTGGGCCGACCACTAAGCCCGAAGAAATCAAATCAAGGAGAGAGCTTTGCCTAATCACATCAAGCCCGAATAGATGACTTCCAAGGGAGGAGAGGCTATATGACTGACCCCAACTATCCATGCATGAGAGTGAACTTCCCTAGATGGGAAGAAGGAGACCCGATTGGTTGGATCTCGCGCGTGGAGCGATATTTTCGGTACCACAAAACCGCGGATGTATCTATGGTGAAAATTGCAGCTATACATCTTGAAGGGGATGCTATACAGTGGTTTGACTGGTTTGAACATACTTATGGAGTCCTTTCATGGCGACAATTCAAAGAAGGACTGCTGATTCGTTTCAGACCAACCGATTATGAGAATATTGACGAACAACTAGCAAAGATCCGACAAACCTCCACCATTCAGGAGTACCAAACCAGGTTTGAAAGGTTATCTAATCAAACTCATGATTGGTCTCAAAAACAGCTATTGAGGACCTTCATTGAGGGCTTGAAGCCGGAGATCCGAGGAGAAGTTAAAGCGCGACAACCGTATACACTTATGGCAGCCATCTCTTTCGCACGACATCAAGAGGAGCAATTGAACCATGAAGCTCGAAGGACTAGGGTCACTCCTCAACCAGTAATATTGAAGCCCTTAGCCCCTCCTATTGTTGACCGAGTCCCTGCACTAAAAAGGTTGACAAGTGAAGAGCTTCAGGAGCGATCTGCGAAGGGGTTATATTGGCATTGCGACGAGCCGTGGAGCCATGAGCATCGCTGTAGTAAAGGGAGACTTTTTATCATTGAACCAGTAGAAGAAGAGGTCATTGAACATCCAGAAGAGAGCATTGAACATAAAGAAGAAGATGAAGAAGAAGAGCCACAACCGACCGAAGTTACAGTACATGCACTAGCCGGCTACTCAAACTCACAAATGATGAAAGTTGGAGGCCTTCTCAAACAACAACTGATCACTATTTTTATCGACACGGGCAGCACTAATAATATCCTAAACAGTAAGGTTGCTATCCGAATGGCATTACCTATCGAGAATCGTTGCAGGTTTGATGTTAAGGTCACCGACAGACGGATTTTGAAGTGTGATCGTAGGCGCCCGCAGGAGAAACTATTGTTGCAGGACCAAGAGATAATTGCATATTTCTTCCTTCTCCCTCTTGATGATCATGAGGCCATGCTCAGAATTAAATGGTTGACAACATTAGGTGATTTTTCTTGGAATTTTATGAAACTAATTATGAAATTTTACAGTAAGGAGAAACAGGTGATACTGCACAGGAAACGTGGGGGCGACGTAACGATGATTTGCACACAACAAATGAAGAAGGTTTTGCATAAAGCATGTAGTGGTTTTTTGGTACAACTTGAGCAACAAACTAAGGGAGAGCCAACAAAATTGGAAGATCCAAATCTACTTCCTTTGCTTGCTGAATTTTTAGATATATTTGACGAACTACGCAACCTACCTCTTACCCGTCGGCATGATCATTGTATAATGATTCTTCCAGGCCAATCTCCAGCAAATGCTCAGCCATATCAGTATCCACATCTCCAGAAGGATGAAATAGAAAGAATTGTAAAAGAGATGCTCAAAACAGGAGTTATTCGGCCATGTTGTAGCCCCTACTCTTCACCGGTGCTCCTCATACGAAAGAAGGATGGAATATGGCGATTATGTGTTGATTACCGAACTCTCAATGGCATAACCATCAAGGATAAATACCCTATTCCAGTAGTAGATGAGTTGCAAGATAAAAGGGACCATAAATCTTCACAAAGCTGGACCTTTGATCCGGTTATGCGAAGAAGACATACCGAAAACCACCTTTTGAACACATAATAACCACTATGAATTTTTGCTTTCTTCAAAAGAATGTGGAATATCTTGGGCATATCATATCAGAGGAAGGTGTGGTAGTAGACCCCTTCAAAATTGGAGCAATGCAAAATTGGTTGACCGCGAGGAACATAAAATTGCTACATGGCTTTCTGGGTTTAACAAGCTACTACTACAAGTTCGTGAAAATCTATGGAGAGATCAGTGCACCACTTACTTACTTTCTGAAAAAAGATGTCTTCCAATGGTCGGACAGAGCCTCCGTTGCCTTCGACAAACTTAAGGCAGCCATGACGACGACGCCGATGCTAAAACTACCAGATTTCAACCAACCCTTCATTATTGAGGCCGACGCATCTAGAGTCGGAATTGGAGCAATTCTCATGCAAGATGGTCGACCACTCACATACACTAGCAAGGCATTATCCCCCTCCCATCAAAATAAGTCAACATATGATAAGGAGATGCTCGCCATTGTGCGCGCAACAACGAGGTGGAGACCCTACTTTATTGGTCGACGATTTCAAATTAAAACCGACCATAAAAGCCTTAAGTACTTTTTGGAGCAAAAGATATCATCCCTTGAGCAGCAAAACTGGGTAACAAAACTTCTTGGATTTATTATGAAATAACTTACAAAAAGGGGAAAGAGAAAGTTCTTGCAGATGCGCTTTCGCAGCTACCCGAGCAAGCTGAAGTTTTTGTCATTTCACTTCCGACCAGCGACTTCCTTGAGGATATTAAGATGGAATGGCAGGAAAATTCAGAGACTAGTAAGATTATAAAAAAATTGGAGGAAGCACCAAGCTCCGTAGCTCATTACAATTGGGACTCAAAAGAATTACACTATAAGAGTACTAAATTGAAAAGGAGTATGGCATATCACTCACAAACCGATGGCCAGACAGAAGTTGTAAATAGGTGCTTGGAGATAGCCCAAAGCCACCCACCAAATATGACTACCCAAGGAGGACTTCAGACTCAGCCAAGTGCCATTATTATTCGACGGATTATGACTCGACGACGATGATCCACTACTGAATTGCTAATACAGTGGGCAAACCTACTAACAGAAGATGCCACTTTGGAGAACTATGATGACTTGAAGATCAAATTCCCAAAATTCATGAATCGTCAGCCTCGAGGACAAGGCTGATTTGAAGAGGGCGGGTTTGTTAGGACTCTAGCTAGAAGAGTCCTAATTAAGAGGGACATTCATGTAAAACTGTTAGGACTTTAGCTAGGAGAGTCCTAATTGAGAGGGACATTTTGTTAGGACTCTAGCTAGGAGAGTCCTAATTGAGAGGGACATTCTGTTATAACTCTAGTTAGGAGAGTCCTAATTGAGAGGGACATTCATGTAGGAGGTTTTTTCTTAGAGAAGAATTAGGAGTTGTAAGGGAATAGGAGTCTTGAGTAGGAGTCATATTAGGAGTTAGGGTTTAGAAGTCCTATAAATTGTTGAATCTCGTATTTTGATGATGAAACTACTTGATATATGTTTATGATTTAATCTACGTTTTGAGTGACGCAGGATGCTTCGATCGGGATGAGATAATTAAAGCAGGAAAATCATGTTGTGCCGAAGGAACATGTCAGAAAATTGGACGTCGGGCCGGTGGATCGGTCGACGTATCGATAGAAGGCTTTGGGCCGTGGAATCGGGCATCGGGCCAAGAAGAGCGGGTATTGTGCCAAGGATATCAGAGTTGCCGAGTCAACTGGACGATTGGGCAATAGGCTGTAGGAGAGGACGATGCGCCGAAGAATCAGACGAAGCGTCGAGGGACCAATGACATGTCGGACAACTTGGTTAATTGCTTAGGATTAATTGTCTCGATCGAAGTTTTGTTTTTGTTGTGCAGGATTAACTATGATAACGATGAAGACATAAAGCGAAACAAAGTGTCGGAGTCAAGCGCGAAGGATTTGTTGCGAGTTCGAGAGTTCGACGGAAGTCCGAAGGTTCGTCGGGAATGCTACCGGAACTAGCCGAGAATGAGTTGGGAGATTGCCGAAGGGTTTTTCGGAAGCTCGCCGGAAGGTTCATTGGAAGTTCGCGGAGCTCACTGAGAAAGATCGGAGCTTGTCGAAGAAGCTCGTTGGAACTCGCTAAGATCAAATCGTGAAGTCTAGGAGCTTGCCGGGAGTCCGCAGAATGGTTTCCGAGAGTTCATCGGAAGACCGTCGGAAGTTTGCCGGAAGCTCGCCAGAAGAAGTCTTGACTTGCGAACTTTGTAATAGCTTAGAAAATGTCTTTAAATTCATAGTTAGCATGTTAATTAGGGTTAGAATTAGGTGTTAATCCTATAACCCAACTAGGGGCCAATTAGGCCCAAGTTCGGACTGGTTTGGACCAAGTTTGGAGCCAAACCAAGTGAGCTAAAATAGTGAAAGAGGTGGCACCGCCAAGGTTGGAGGTAGCACCGCCCAGGAGAGGATCTCCTAGCGAAGCTGGGCGGTGCAACCGCCCTAAGCAGGAGGTGGCACCGCTTGGGCTCAGTCTCCGAGCGAGACTGGGCGGTGCAACCTCCCCTGACAGAGGTAGCACCGCCTGAGCTCGGTCTTCGAGCTCTGGTAGGAGAGGTGCAACCGCCTCAGTCAAGAGGTGGCACCGCCTAGGGCTCAGACACCGAGCCAGACTCAGGCGGTGCAACCGCCCCTGACAGAGAGGTGCAACCGCCTAGGCTCAGTCTCCGAGCTCTGCCAGGCGGTGCAACCTCTCCAGTCAGGAGGTGCAACCGCCTGATCCCGGAATTCCGGGATTTGATCGTTTTGAGCTCCAAATTTGAACTGGGTTGGGGCCTATAAATACCCCACCCATTCAGCAAAGAAAGAGCAATAGATAGACACCAAAATCTTGATCTTTTCTGTGATTCTTAGAGCTCAAAATTGTGGTTAAGGCCTAAAGTTCTCCTCCCTCTGTTCTTCAAGTTTTGAGTTGTAAAGAGAGGAGAGAAAGGTTCTGTAAGGGTTGTCTCCTGAGCCCGTCAAAAGGAGTGAAACTGTAAATGGGCAGTTGGCCTTCGCCTATTGAAGGAAGGCCTCTAGTTGACGTTGGTGACCTCGTCGGTGGAGGAAGCCAAAAGTGGAGTAGGTCAAGATTGACCGAACCACTCTAAATCTCTGGTTTGCTTTTACTTTGAGCACTTTATCATTACTGCAAACCTCCTACATAGCTACTGCCCTTTGCGCTTTTATGAACGAGTTTCTAAATGCTGATCTTTCCGAATATGCATTCAGACGTAAATCGGTGTTTTCGTACAATCTTTACATTGCAGTTTACGTTTACGTTTTGATTCCATTTATAACTGCAAACTGTCTTCTGCGCTTTTACGAACGAGTTTCTAAGTTCTGATCTTTCCGAAACTGCGTTTAGACGTAAAACTGCGTTTAGACGCAAACTGCGTTTAGACGTAAAACTGTGTTTATACGTAAACTGCGCAAACTGCGTTTAGACGCAAACTGCGTTTAGACGTAAACTACGTTTAGACATAAAACTGCGTAAACTACGTTTAGACGTAAAACTGCATTTAGACGCAAACTGCGTTTATACGTAAAACTGCGTTTAGACGTAAAACTGCGTTTAGACGCAAACTGCATTTAGACGCAAACTGTGTTTAGACGTAAACTGTATTTAGACGTAAACTGCGCTCAATCTTAAGTAATCTTAGAATCAGCTTTTACATCGAAATCATTTTTATCGAACGAACGCAGCTTTCGTTTTTAATCGCTGAAAGATTTCCGCTGCACTAATTCACCCCCCCCTCTTAGTGCTCTCGATCCTAACAATTGGTAACAGAGCCCGGTTTTTCTCATTTCGGATTTACACCCGAGAGAAATGGCTCTTCATGGCTTTCAAGAGGGCTTTTCGGTCTTTCGTCCATCATTGTTTAACGGATTGGACTACACTTATTGGAAAACTCGAATGAGAGTTTTCTTGATATCTACGAATTTATATTTATAGAATATCATTGAAAACAGTTTTCAACTTCCCTCCAAACCGATGAACGAATGGTCGGATTTGGTGAAGAAGTATTTTTCTTTAAACGCAAAGGCTATGAATGCCTTATTTTGCGCTTTGGACAAAAATGAGTTCAATCGGATTTCTACGTGCGAAACAGCTTTTGACATTTGGCGAACACTTGAAATCACGCACGAGGGAACTTTTTATTGCATGATTTTGAGCTTTTTCGAATGCAACCAAGTGAGACTATAGGCGACATGTACACACGTTTCACGGATGTCGTCAATAGTTTAAGAGCTCTTGGAAAATGTTTTTCGGATTTTGAACTCGTAAACAAGATATTGTGTTCTCTTTCTAAGAAGTGGGATTCAAAAGTAACTGCAATACAAGAAGCTAAAAACCTAAACAACTTGCCACTTGAAGAACTAATTGGTTCATTGATGACATATGAAATGGTGCACAATGCACATGATGAACATGTTGAACACAATCACCTTCCAAAGAACAGGAAGGATTTGGAACTCTGGACAAATGAATGTCACTTGAGCGATGACTCAAGTGATGAGGACAATGATGAATAAAACAACCTTCCAAAGAACAGGAAGGATTTGGGACATAGAACATTTGAAGACCACTCGAGCATAAGCTCAAGTGATGGTGAACTTAAACTACAAATGAAACGAAAATTAAAAGGCAAAAAGAATGGAACTACTTGCTTTAAACGAAAGAAGAAGAATAAAAATTGGGATGAATCAAGCTCCTCCGAAGACGAGAAAGTCAACAAAAGCGAGGCGGCAAACTACGCCTTAACAGCCTACGACGTTGAGGTAATTAAAATGCCTTTGGTTTATTTTGAAATTACTTGATGCTTTCATGATGTATTTTCTTTTTTAGTTTACAATTAATTTTCTTGAAAATTACATGTTCAAAAATAAAAATACAAAAATTATGATCATGCTTGTAATTTCGAAAATGATAATATTACATATCTTATGATAAACAAATAAAATGATTTTGATTGAAAATATGAAATCAGAGTTAAGAAGTAATAATGTGTTTCATGGTGATGTCCATTGTTATTTCTCGATTTTGAGTATATTAAATCATGTTTAATTTGAAGTTATGATTAATGAGTTTTATCAAAATCATGATCATGATTTGTCAAATTGAAATAATAGGAATGATGATTCGGAATCATATAATAATGAGTTTATATATTTTAAAAAATATATGATGATAATGATGCATGCAATGATGAAACATTCATGATAAAATAATTGTTTTGACATTCAAGACTTGAATTTTCATCAATGCTATTTACCTTTGTCATAATTTAGAACTTAAATTAAAGGGTCTTCCCTTCTTTTTGACAATGACAAAGGGGGAGCAAAACATGTTTGAAAGCTAATTTGCTAGCTCTTATAATTCAAAAAAGGGGAGAAAGAAAATAATTACACTTCTCAGGAATTGCTATCTTAAACATCACCAAGAAGTGCTATCTTACAAATCTCAAGATGCACAAATACAAACATGCAAAATTTGTAATTTTGCACATCATTAAAATTTATGATGCTCATGCATGTTCTAAAATGTTATAAGATTCACTAGCTTGCATGATGTAGAACTTGCTATATTGAACATCACCAAGAAATGATATCTTGCAGAAGCAAAAAGTTAACTTGCACATGTAGCAAAACTTATATTTCAAGAAGCAAGAGTTGCTTTCTTGAACATCTCAAAATTACTAGCTTGCGTGTCTTAAAATTATAAACTTGCCATCGTACTACCATGATGATGAGCATGTCTTATCTTCATGATTGTATTTGAAAAACTATGGCAAAAATACGTCCTAATGATTGAACGTGTTAAAATTATTTTTCGAACCTTCTTGATTGAATGATCGAATCACTTGATTGGCATAATGATTTTACACAATTACATGTTGAAAATTATGTGCTTGAATACAAAACTTCCATGATAACAAGCATGCTTTACCTTCATGATTGTAATTGAATATCTATAGCAAAACCTTGTCCGAATGGAAGAAAGAGTCAAATTTCATTTTCGGATTCTCTTGAATCTAACATATCAAGTTCAACTCTCTTCCAAACTTAACAAGCATATGTCATATCAAGTTTAGTTCATATCATTGATTTTTGACATATGTAATTAACTAGCAAATACATCTCTCATACACACATCATGTGAAAAATATTTTTTGAGAAATAGATTTGATGAATATGGATGAAAGTGTTTTTACTTGCAAGGATTTATTTCACATACATATCTTGGTCCTTGTAAAAATGAAGCATGATTTAATCTCTCATCGATTCTAACTTCACTCGAAGTAAACTCACAAATAGCATGTATCACAAATAGTCTTCCTCCTTCATTCAAAAAGATAATAACAGATAAAAAAAAAAAGGGGAAGAAGTTTTCAAAGCTATCTCCATGTCATGTTTTCCTTGAGATGTTTGATATCCTATCACTCACTGTTGGAAAATGACATGAACCTAGTTATGACATGAATAACAACAAGCACTTATGCTTAAAATTTGCTTATATCGTTCTCCATTTTGTTGATGACAAAGGGGGAGAAATATATGAATTGATGCTATGAACACTGATGCTATGCTTGCATCATCAAGAGATATATGAATTGATATGATTGCCATATTTGCAATGCTTGCATCATTAAGAGATATATGAATTGATGCTATGATTGCCAAACTTGCATTATGCCATGTTTGCATCATGCGTTAAGATATCAAGAACTTGTATCGTAATTTTACGCGTTGATATCTTACCATGTGATGAAATGCTACAATTGATAAACACTTGAAATGTTTGCGTTATGATATCAAAATCTTACATCGTAATTTTTCATGTTGATATTTGATATTAGCAAACTTGCATGATGATAAAACTTGATACTATGTTTTTCATGCAATGAGTTGAATATATATCACAAACGATTGATTGTGATACTTCTCCTTTTTGTTGATCACAAAGGGGGAGAAGTATGTTGATGAAAGTATGTCGATGACATGACATATGATGCATAAGTTTATGCATATGTTCATGTTGACGTGTTGCAAGTATTCATGATGAATATTGCAATGACTTGAATTCAGTTTGAATTCAAGGTTCTATCAATATAACTAAGCTCTTGCAGGGCATCGGTCGATAACACCAGAGCCTTACTTGAGCAAGAAACTTTCCCTGTACTCACCTTTGTGCCCAAACTTTTGTAAGCAATTTAAGCTTTCTCTAGTTCTTTGTGCCCAAACTTTTCATTTTCTGCTTTCATTCTGTTAGTTCCGCTCCGCTTTTCATTCTGGTATTTAGTTCCGCTGTTCACATTCCGCTGTTTTCATTCTGCTGTTTTCATTCTGCTGTTTTCATTCTCTTTCACATTCCGCTGCTTTCATTCTGGTATCAGAGCCTACTGTTTTGATATAGTCTCTTACTTTGCTTATGATATTAATGCTATATATACATGAAATTGATTTCTCTTGCAATCTGAACTTGTGAGGAGCCCGAGGAAGGCAATTAGGTCAGAGAACCGCAGTAAGACCTTTGACGCAAGCCCTCTAAAGTTAAGAAAGTAAGTAGGATTAAGCTCATGCATATCTAGTATATATCTAAGCTTTGGGAAGAATCTATTCAAAAGTGGTATACCGACTCTCATACCTCCCATCTTGATTACTTAAATCTAGCCGAGACTTCAAAACCTACCCAAAAGGAACTTGCCCACAATATTTCAGTTATTTACGACCGAACTTGTCTCTCAAGTAGAGTAAATCTAAGAAACTTTAAGCTCCTGCTTGAAGAAAATCAAAAGCCATACAATCCCAAGTAGTACCGGACGAACTCATCTCCAGACTAGCAAACCTCAACTTGGGTCCTTCGGAAAGACCTAAAGAGGCAAAAGGAAAAATTCTGGTCTTCAAAGACCCCATAAAAATTTTCCAAGAAGCAAGGAAATGACTACCAGAACTCAAGAGGTGTCTACATCAACTCCTCTCGTGGAAGACCAAATCAGGAATTACCGGAGAAACCAGAGGAGAATATTCAACGCCAGGAGGCGACTCGGGCAGCTTATCTCCAGAAATACGAACCCAAATATACAAATTCTGGAACAACAGATAGACCCTCAAGCACAACTACAATTATCTATGAGGGAAAGGGCTACAATAGCGCCTGCTGAGGTGCTATATCATTCAAGAAGAGATGATGTACATCATAGGGTCTACACACACAGGTCTGAAGAAGCCATGTTGGTCACAAATAACCAGGAAGACAGGGCTTTTATACAAGAACGAAGTTTTGACCAACTGATCCGGAGTGGGATGAGATACATCCATCTAGGGATCCTTCAAGCAAGGATCCAGACACTCCACCGACAAGAAGAAGGAACACTAGCACTATTGGTGTTCCGCGACAACAGATGGGCTGACGACAGGTCCATCATTGCAACTATGGAAGTAGACCTGACTAGAGGGAGTCAATTAGTCTACGTGGTACCAGACACCATGATGACGGTAGGAGATTTCTACCGTAACATACAACTCTCAATACTAACCCATGGTTATGATACATGGCAGAATGGAGAGGCCAATTTATTAATCACCAGGGGATTGGTAGGGCGACTTTCAAATACCCCGAATGTCGCCTTTGCATATGAAATTTCAGGGGTGGTGGACTACCTAACAAGCCATGGCGTAAGAGCTTTGCCAGGTAGGAGGTACTCCACAACAGAAATTCGAGGAAGAGACTGGATGATCAGGCCTACGCAGGTCTCGATTCCCGTGCAACCTGTTGAGCTCAGGAGCCGAAACCTGATCGATGGGAGAATTTCGATCAGTTTTGAAAATTACAAAGCTGCATCAACATCCAGTAGGATCCAGTACAACAACGCTGATGATGAAACGTTCAGTGACGAAGAAGAGATACGAAGTCACACAATAGCCGTCAACATCCAACTTTCCAGTGATGAAGAAAACGAGGCAGAAGAACTGCAAAAGGATCTAAACTTTTACTTCCAAAACATCTACACTTCAAATAAGGAAGTAGAAATGCCGTATCCACAAAAACCTCAGAAGGAATTAATTGCGGCAGGGCTAGAAGAGGACCTAGTTATGGAATACCCACAACTAGCAAAACTGTCACATCAGGTATACTCATCATCCGCCATCTCAAATTACAGGCCACCAGCAGACTCAACAATGGGGCCAGTAAACTACCCTCCAGCAGTAAATATTGAATCTACAAGTCAACGACCTGAATACGAAGGAGGCTCGAGACGACCAAGGTTCAAAGCCAAAAGCTTTTCTGAAGCCTGGAACCTTCCCTCAGCTTTTCAGCAACAGGGAGCAATCTTCATAATCCCTTCCCAATTGGGAATGTTTGACGAGGTATTTATGAGATGGGAATCTATAACAAAAAATTTAGTATCTTTACAAGGATTCACAGATCCCCTAGCAAAAATGGAGTTCATAGAAAATCTTCTCGGGGAGGTTGAGAAATTGGCATGGATCCAATGGAGAATGGCATACCCAGAGGAATATCAATTACTCATAGCCAATGCAGATGGAACGGGAGGTACGCAAAATATTCTTTCCCAATTAAGAACAATTTTTATATTAGAAGATCCGTTCCAGGGATCTACCACGGCTCAGGAAGAGGCCTACCGTGATCTTGAAAGGTTGTCATGCACTAACCTCAAATATATCATTCAGTTCTTAAATGATTATATGCAATTGGCATCCAAAACAGGAAGAATGTTCTTAGGACCTGAATTATCTGAAAAATTATGGTCCAAGATGCCAGGAGAATTGGGAAAAAGAATTAAAGAAGCATTCGAAACCAAGTATAGAGGGAACACTATAGGAGTAATCCCAAGGATTTTATTTTCCTACAAATATCTGGAGGCAGAATGCAAAGATGCCGCCTTCAGACGAGCACTGAAAGACCTATCTTTCTGCAGTGAAATCCCTATCCCGGGATATTATAATAAACCGGAAAGGAAATACGGAGTGAGAAGATCAACTACATACAAAGGAAAGCCCCATTCTTCCCATGCAAGGATTGAAAAGAGGAAGCATTTACTAAGAAATAAGAAGTGCAAATGCTATCTCTGTGGCGAAGAAGGACACTTTGCAAGGGAATGTCCTAATGACAGAAAGAACATTAAGAGAGTAGCCATGTTTGAACAAATTAATATCCCTGAAGACTATGAGATATTATCTGTTCAAGAAGGAGAAAATCAAAGCGATGCTATATACTCAATTTCGGAAGGAGAGGACATTGAAGACCTACAACATGGTATTCACTCCTTTACTCATAAAATCTTTGCTTTAATAGAAGATAGTAGGACATGGTGGATTGGACCAGATACAGGCTACAGGGCAAGAATACAAGTTTCCCAGGAACAAGCGGAATGCAGGCATATATGGGAAATCAATACTGAACTACCACCAACACTGGAAGAATGCAAGTGTTGCAAAAGAAAATCACAAAGGAGGCATAGGAGACATTGTCCCCTATGCAAGATAACGTCATGCGGAATGTGCAGTATCTACTATTTTGACAAAAGAACACCCATCATGATGGAGGAACCACCAAGGTATGAACCAAAGAACCTGCTTCAAACTCAGCAAGACTTTATTAATCACTGTGAAGCAGAGATAAGAAGACTCAAGCTAGCAGTCGAGTTTAAACAGCAAAAGTCCAAAGAGCTTGAGGAAATAAATATTCAAGCTATAATAACAGCACAAGAGAATCTTCAGCTGAAAAAGGAGCTCTCAAAACTACAAGAGAAATATGGAAAATTGGAAAAAGAAATACTAGAGGTAGATCAACTACGACTGGAAAAAGTAGATCTACTAAGAGAAATACAAAAGCTCGGAAAAAGAAAAGCTGAAGAAAATGAAGAAGATGAAGAGGCCTTTGTCCTCTTAGAAGACGAAACTCAAAAGATCCTCTCTATGGAGACAAGAGAAACAGGAGGATCAAGGAAGTCCAAGAACATGCTCTTCAACCTCAAGGTACAAATGGAAATCTTAAATATTCCTCCTTTTGAAATAAATGCAATACTGGACACAGGAGCCACAACCTGTTGCATAGATGAAAAGGCTGTACCAAAGCCGGCGCTAGAAGAAAATCCCTATGTAGTTCACTTCAGTGGGATTACCTCCAAAACTACCGCTAGTAAAAAATTAAGGGGAGGAAAAATGACCATTGGAAATAACAGCTTCAGAATCCCATACACCTATGCGTTCCCGATGAAGCTCGGTGATGACATCCAGATGATAATAGGCTGCAATTTCATAAGAGCCATGCAAGGAGGAGTAAGGATAGAAGGTAACACTGTTACATTCTATAAGAATCTGACGACTATTAACACTCTACCTTACATCTCAGCAGCCCCAGCAATAGAGGAATTGGATTTAGAAGAAGATGATTACATACAAATACAAGAATCAGTGTTATATTCAGCAGAAGCCCAACAAAGTCATGAAATTATAAGGGCTAAATTCGGAAGCCTACTAGACCAATTGAAGGCTCAGGGATATGTTGGGGAAGATCCCCTCAAACACTGGAAGAAAAACAAGATAATGTGCAAATTGGAAATCAAAAATCAGGATTTCACAGTAGAAGACAAACCCCTGAAGCATCTAACACCGCAAGCGAAAGAAGCTTTTTCTAAGCACGTAAAGGCATTACTGGAGATTGGGGTCATCAGACCTAGCAAAAGTAAGCACCGAACAACTACAATAATTGTCAATTCAGGAACAACGGTGGACCCCATAACAGGAATAGAAAGAAAAGGAAAAGAAAGGATGGTCTTCAATTACAAGAGACTCAATGATATCACTGAAAAAGACCAATACAGCCTTCCGGGTATCAACACGATTCTCAAAAAGGTTAGCAACAGCAAAATTTATTCAAAATTTGATTTGAAATCTGGATTTCACCAAGTCGCTATGCACCCGGAATCTATTGAATGGACTGCATTCTGGGTCCCTGAGGGATTATATGAATGGTTGGCAATGCCATTCGGCCTTAAAAATGCTCCTGCGGTATTTCAAAGGAAAATGGACAACTGTTTCAAAGGCACTGAAGATTTCATTGCAGTATATATAGATGACATCTTAGTCTTTTCAGAAAATGAAAGGGAGCATGGACAACATCTCGCTAAAATGTTGGAGATATGCCAGGAGAATGGACTCATTTTGAGTCCAACAAAAATGAAGATAGCGGTAAGGGAAATTGAATTCCTCGGGGCAATTTTGGGAAATTCGAAAATAAAGCTCCAGCCCCACATTATCAAGAAGATTGCAGAATACAAAGAAGAAGACTTGACCACAAAGAAAGGCCTTAGGTCATGGCTAGGTATTCTAAACTACGCCAGAAATTATATACCCAATTTGGGCAGACTCCTAAGCCCGTTATATTCAAAAACAAGCCCAACGGGAGAAAAACGAATGAATGAGCAAGATTGGAAGTTGATCAGAAAAATCAAAGGCCTAGTACAAAACCTTCCGGATTTGGAAGTCCCCCCTGAAAATTGCTTCATAATCTTAGAGACAGATGGATGTATGGAAGGATGGGGAGGGATCTGTAAGTGGAAGAAACAGAAGTATGATCCCAAAAGCACTGAAAAAATATGTGCATATGCTAGTGGCAAGTTCAGCCCGATCAAATCCACCATTGATGCCGAAATGCACGCCGTTATGAAGACTCTAGAAGCTCTGAAGATATACTTCCTAGACAAAAGGGAGATTATTATAAGAACGGATTGTCAGGCCATAATAAGCTTCTTCAACAAGTCATCTCAGAACAAACCTTCCAGAGTCAGGTGGATGGCCTTCGTAGATTATATAACGGGGAGCGGCGTGGACGTCAAATTTGAACACATTGAAGGAGAAAGTAATGTCCTGGCTGATTCATTATCTAGACTAATCAATATTTTGGTTGCAGGATGGCCAAGCGAATCTCTGTTTCTGATCCTAGAAGCCACCCAGGAGGTACAGGCCAAGCCCAATGCTCGGGTATTGGCTCACCTGAGTCAGATGATAAAGCAAGTGACCTCCTCCTACAGTACCAACAAGAATTGGATAAGATCACAGCCGGAACACGTGGAGGACTTTCATTCAATAAGATGGGATTATCAGAAAGAAGACTTGGAGCGATCCAGAAAGAAGCCTCCAGACAAGCGGTCAGTGCGCTCCAGCAATTCATCAACATCCACTCAATCAAAACAAAAGAATACAAGAAAAGAAGTGGAGGAAGGGACAATTGGTACAGGGATTGGTTACCGGTCATCATCCAACAACATGGCATATTGATAGGGGGAGTTTGTTTAAACTCTGGGAGTTAAGTTTAACTCCGTCATCAAGTGGTTATCATAATAAAAAAGGGGGAGATTGTTGAATCTCGTATTTTGATGATGAAACTACTTGATATATGTTTATGATTTAATCTGCGTTTTGAGTGACGCAGGATGCTTCGATCAGGATAAGACAATCAAAGTAGGAAAATCATGTTGTGCCGAAGGAACATGTCAGAAGATTGGACGTCGGGCCGGTGGATCGGTCGACGTATCGATAGAAGGCTTCGGGCCGTGGAATCGGGCATCGGGCCAAGAAGAGCGGGTATTGTGCCAGGGATATCGGAGTTGCGGAGTCAACTGGACGATTGGGCAATAGGCTGTAGGAGAGGACGATGCGCCGAAGAATCAGACGAAGCGTCGAGGGACCAATGACATGTCGGACAACTTGGTTAATTGCTTAGGATTAATTGTCTCGATCGAAGTTTTGTTTTTGTTGTGCAGGATTAACTATGATAACGATGAAGACATAAAGCGAAACAAAGTGTCGGAGTCAAGCGCGAAGGATTTGTTGCGAGTTCGAGAGTTCGACGGAAGTCCGAATGTTCGTCGGGAATGCTACCGGAACTAGCCGAGAATGAGTTGGGAGATTGCCGAAGGGTTTTTCGGAAGCTCACCGGAAGGTTCGTTGGAAGTTCGCGGAGCTCACTGAGAAAGATCGGAGCTTGTCGAAGAAGCTCGTTGGAACTCGCTAAGATCAAATCGTGAAGTCTAGGAGCTTGCCGGGAGTCCGCAGAATGGTTTCCGAGAGTTCATCGGAAGACCGTCAGAAGTTTGCCGGAAGCTCGCCAGAAGAAGTATTGACTTGCGAACTTTGTAATAGCTTAGAAAATGTCTTTAAATTCAAAGTTAACACGTTAATTAGGGTTAGGATTAGGTGTTAATCCTATAACCCAACTAGGGGCCAATTAGGCCCAAGTTCGGACTGGTTTGAACCAAGTTTGGAGACAAACCAAGTGAGCTGAAATAGTGAAAAAGGTGGCACCGCCAGGGTTGGAGGTAGCACCGCCCAGGAGAGGATCTCCCAGCGAAGCTGGGCGGTGCAACCGCCCCAGGCAGGAGGTGGCACCGCTTGGGCTCAGTCTCCGAGCGAGAAGGGCGGTGCAACCTCCCCTAACAGAGGTAGCACCGCCTGAGCTCGGTCTTCGAGCTCTGGTAGGAGAGGTGCAACTGCCTTAGTCAGGAGGTGGCACCGCTTGGGGCTCAGATACCGAGCCAGACTCAGGTGGTCCAACCACCCCTGATAGAGAGGTGCAACCGCCTGGGCTCAGTCTCCGAGCTTTGCCAGGCGGTGCAACCTCTCTAGTCAGGAGGTGCAACCGCCTGATCCCGGAATTTCGGGATTTGATCGTTTTGAGCTCCAAATTTGAACTGGGTTGGGGCCTATAAATACCCCACCCATTCAGCAAAGAAAGAGCAATAGATAGACACCGAAATCTTGATCTTTTCTGTGATTCTTAGAGCTCAAAATTGTGGTTAAGGCCTAAAGTTCTCCTCCATCTGTTCTTCAAGTTTTGAGTTGTAAAGAGAGGAGAGAAAGGTTCTGTAAGGGTTATCTCCTGAGCCCGTCAAAAGGAGTGAAACTGTAAAAGGGCAGTTGGCCTTCGCCTATTGAAGGAAGGCCTCTAGTTGACGTTGGTGACCTCGTTAGTGGAGGAAGCCAAAAGTGGAGTAGGTCAAGATTGACCGAACCACTCTAAATCTCTGGTTTGCTTTTACTTTGAGCACTTTATCATTACTGCAAACCTCCTACATAGCTCCTACCCTCTGCGCTTTTATGAACTAGTTTCTAAATGCTGATCTTTCTGAATCTGCATTCAGACGTAAATCGGTGTTTTCGTACAATCTTTACATTGCAGTTTACGTTTACGTTTTGATTCCATTTATAACTGCAAACTGTCTTCTGCGCTTTTACGAACGAGTTTCTAAGTTCTGATCTTTCCGAAACTATGTTTAGACGTAAAACTGCGTTTAGACGCAAACTGCGTTTAGACGCAAACTGCGTTTAGACGCAAACTGCGTTTAGACGTAAAACTGCGTTTAGACGTAAACTGCGCAAACTGCGTTTAGACGCAAACTGCATTTAGACGTAAACTACGTTTAGACATAAAACTGCATAAACTATGTTTAGACGTAAAACTGCATTTAGACGCAAACTGCGTTTATACGTAAAACTGCATTTAGACGTAAAACTAAGTTTAGACGCAAACTGCATTTAGACGCAAACTGTGTTTAGACGTAAACTGTATTTAGACGTAAACTGCGCTCAATCTTAAGTAATCTTAGAATCGACTTTTACATCGAAATCATTTTTATCGAACGAACGCAGCTTTCGTTTTTAATCGCTGAACGATTTCCGCTGCACTAATTCACCCCCCCCCCCTCTTAGTGCTCTCGATCCTAACATAAATAGCCATGTATTCCTCCTCTTTTCATAAGCAATAGATGAATCTTTTCTGCAGCCTTTGAGCAGCAAATTGGAGGGAGGAACCCCTATAGAGTTCCAAGGAGGCCGATCCCCTAAAGAGATCAACCCCAAGTTTAGAATCTGTAAGGGTTCTAACACAACTGTTCTCCGTTGCTATTTTTGAGTAGTCGAACCTTTGATTCGCCATGCTGCTTTAACTCGCTAATGACTCTGACTCTAGTGTGGGGTTGGCTGAGTTGTGTTGATCCCTGTTGGTTCCCGCGGATCCTCTAGATGAAGGAAAAGACCATCCTGACTATGCGCCAGTCTCTCAAATGCCTCATGCTGCTTGAACTAGGTGAATGCTTATTGGAGCTTTAACGAGCATCATCTCACAAACTTCTGAAGTTTTGGGTCCTTCCTCCACAAAATTTGCCTATTGACTCTTCTTTCACTTAGTTGTCACTTCCAAGTAGTTTCACATCACTTCCGCTTTCGATTGAAATCGTTGGGAAATGAAGCGGACAATCTATTCTCAGTAGCACTGATCACCGTTGGTGAGGATTTGACAACTATTGTCTTCCATTATCTTCGAAGGGTCTTTGAACCTATGCAGAGCTCCTCTGTTAGATAGATAAGAGAATTGGGGTACTCGGTTTTGCCCATTCTCTTAAGAGTTGAGAAGACAAAAGTTACTAGACTTCGTCCGCCTCCTCGAGGTTGTACTCTATGCAACGAGCTGGTTATTGGCTTTTACCTGTTCTTTGCTCACACTTCTGAAGCATTTGAAGTATTTGCACTCCTTGCGTTGAGTTAGTTACTGTAATTCACCTTCTCAATGCCATCGAACTTCTGGAATGCAGGAAGTTTTCACCCCAACTTGAAGTAATTCTCAAATAGATTTGGTCGCCTTTGGGATTGTATCATCTTCTCCATTAACCCTACCGCCTACTCCACTGAGTAGCAAAAGTACAACACCGCGTACTGCCTGCTTCGTTCCTTGGTCGTGCACTCTTGCATGACCCGAAGTCCTTCACTTTCAACTATCTTGATGAGAAGCTCGTTAACACCAATCTTACGAAGTTCCTTGGCCTCTACCCTTCAACCTTGTTTCGGTACTTGGAGTTTGCCTCTGTATACTCCACCTCCTTGGACCCTTTCACGATCGAGCACTCTCCCTCCATGAGAGCAAGGGATCAATGACTTTCATGGAAGTCCCGCCTCTACGATACCATGGCGCTACCATGCCCATGGCCCTACTATCCGTCGCCTCGTATATGCATCCCTTTTCTTCATGATCAGTAGATATGTCTCTATGGCACTCCTTCGAGTCCATCTCTATTCTAACTTATACTTGATTTTGGGTAGCTAAGTTCCTCTGGACTCGTCATCGCTTCCTTACCCCTTTCGACCCCCTGCTTCAACACCTCTATGTTCTCCATGCAGCTCCTTTTGGTCGATGGAAAGATAGACTGCAACTCCCACGCATGGCCTTTGCCATCACATTGTAGGATTTGCACCGATTCTGTTCTCCTTAGCTTCCTTGGTAGCAACGTTCGCTTACTCGACCTTGTCCTCTAACTTTCCGGGCTCTCTTAAGTGAATATGGGCTCTAGAGTAGTCCAACTCTTCAACTGCTTCAATTATACCTCTGCATGATCAAGTCCCTCCCATGGGACTCACTTGTATATGCATTCAAACTTTTTTCCTTGGTGGAACACAACCCCCATATATTGATGACCAAGGCTTTCATCCGATGCAAAATTTGATGCACGCACGGAAGACCCGCCTCTATGGTACCATGGCCTTTACTCCTTGAATCCATAGCCCTTCTTGCCATCGTGTTTTTCATCGAAGTGGAGCTTCTAGTAGCTCCCGATCATACCTCCGTATGATCTAGTCCCTCACGGGACAATGTCATGTGTATCGCATTGCCACGAACTGTTCCACCACGATCCGCTACACCATGTCACCTCCTGGTGACATCTCTATTATATTCTGATCCTTGTGGGATGAACTCGAATTGTGATCCCTCCATGTGTGGCCTCTGCCAATACATCGCAAGGTCTCTTCCACCTTCGATTTTGTTCGCTCCTTTGGCAATCGACCCTCATCCACTAACTCTTGGGTCACACCTAGATGAAGCACCGCTCTAAGATAGTCCGTCGCCTAGTAGCTCCCGAAGTCCACCGACTTTGTTGAAAATGGTACACCATTGTCTGGATCCTGGACCTCTGCCCCTACCAGCACAATCTCCGCTGCGCACCGCTTCCTGCCTAGCAACTTGACTGGCAAAACTGTGGCATATTCTTCAAGAGTACCCGCCTCTGCGTCCTCTTGCCCCATTGTCATGGACTTAGCTAGTTTTGCCTAAGTCGTGCAGCACCCTTGCGTGTCCGTCCGCAAAGGTCAGCCTCCCCAAAGCCACCCATGTCCCTTAGGACCCAAAAAAGAGAGAACGGGTTATTGAAAATGCCTCATTTGGGATCCACAAGCAAACAATTCTGAAAACACTTCATAAACAATGTAAATTACAAACAGACTTTACAAGCTCTGAACAGTTGTAAACAAAGGGTAACATGGTCCACTATAGACCAAAAATCTCTCATAAGTGTCCACATGACACAACCTTTATTTACAAGCCTAAAATGGCCACCAAACCCAATTAAAATGGGACTATTAAGCCTTTGACTATCCCTCTATATGTTAGGCAAAATATGAACATACCAAAAGACACGGACATACATAAGCATTACATCAAACATCCTGTTTAGAAGTTTGTCCATGACATTCTCCCCTACTTATTCCTTCGACGTCCTTGTTGAATTCTTTGCCGACACTGCAACTCTTTGCCTTTGTTGAGTCTTCAATCTTCTATTCCAGCTACAATGCGCCTCTTGGCTCCCAGCTGTTCTCCGCTGCTATTTTTGAGTAATCGAACCTTTGATCTGCCATACTACTTCAACTCACCAATGACTCTGACTTTGGTGTGGGGTTGGTTGAGTTGTGTTGATCCTTGTTGATTCCTGCGGATCCTCCAAATGAAGGAAAAGACCATCCTTAACGAGCATCGCCTCACAAACTTTCAAAGGTTTTGGTCTTCCTCCACAAAATTTACTCATCGACTCTTCTTTCACTTAGTTGTCACTTCCAAGTAAATTTGCATCACTTCCACTTTCGATTGACATTCTGTTGGGAAATGAGGCGGATACTCTACTCTTAGTAGCACGGATCACCAATGGTGAGGATTTGACAACTATTATCTTCTAATATCTTCGAAGGGTCTTTGAACCTGTGCAAAGCTCCTCTGCTGGATAGATAAGAGAATTAGGGTACTCAGTTTTGCCCATTCTCTTAAGGGTTGAGAAGGCAAAGGTTACTTGACTTCGCCCGCCTCCTCGAGATTGTACACCATGCATCGAGCTGGTTACTAGCCATCGCTTGCTCTTTGCTCACACTTCTGAAGCACTTGAAGTGTTTGCACTATTTGCGCTGAGTTAGTTACTGTGATTCACCTTCTCAATGCCATCGAACTTCTGGAATGCAGGAAGTTTTCACCCCCAACTTGGAGTAATTCTCTAATAGATTTGGTTGCCTCTGGGATTGTACCATCTTCTCCATCAACCCTACCGCCTACTCCACTAAGTAGCAAACATACAGCACCGCATACTGCCTGCTTCGTTCCTTGGTCGTGCACTCTTGCATGACCCGAAGTCCTTCACTTTCGGCTATCTTGATGAGAAGCTCGTTGACACCAGTCTTACGAAATTCCTTGGCCTCTGCCCTTCAGCCTTGTCACGGTACTTAGAGTTTGCCTCTACATGCTCCACCTCCTCGACCCATTTCACGACCAAGCGCTCTCCCTCCATGAGAGCAAGGGATCAATGACTTTCACGGAAGTGCCGCCTCTGCGGTACCATGGCACTGCCATGCCCATGGCCCTACTATCCGTTGCCTCACATCTACATCCATTTTCTTCACGATCAGTAGATATGTCTCTGTGGCACTCCTCCGAGTCCACCTCCATTCTAATTGATGCTTGATTTTGGGTAGCTAAGTCCCTATGGACTCATCGTCGCTTCCTCGCCCCTTTCGACCCTCTGCTTCAACACCTTTGTGTTCTCCAAGCAGCTCCCTTTGATCGATGGAAAGATAGTTTGCAACTCCCATGCATGGCCTCTGCCATCACATTATAGAGTTTGCACCGATTCTATTCTCCTTAGCTTCCTTGGTAGCAACGTTCGCTTACTCGACCTTGTCCTCTAACTTGCCGAGCTCCCTTAAGAGAATATGGGCTCTGGAGTGGTCCAACTCTCCAGCTGCTTTGATCATACCTCTGCATGATTAAGTCCCTCCCCTAGGACTTACTGGTACTTGCATTCGAACTTTTTCCTTGCTGGAACATAGCCCCCATATGCTGATGTCCAAGGCTTTCATCCGATGCACGCACGGAAGACCCGCCTTTGCGGTACCATGGCCTTCGCTCCTTGAATCCATAGCCCTTCTTGCCGTCGTGTTGTTCACCGAAGTGGAGCTTCCAGTAGCTCCCGATCATACCTTGTTAGGACTCTAGCTAGGAGAGTCCTAATTGAGAGGAACATTCTGTTAGGACTCTAGCTAGGAGAGTCCTAATTGAGAGGGACATTCATGTAGGAGGTTTTTTCTTAGAGAGGAATTAGGAGTTGTAAGGGAATAGGAGTCTTGAGTAGGAATCCTATTAGGAGTTGGTTAGAAGTAAGAGTCTTAAGTAGGAGTCTTATTAGGAGTTAGGGTTTAGAAGCCCAATAAATAGCCATGTATTCCTTCTCTTTTCTTAAGCAATAGATGAATCTTTTCTGCAGCCTTTGAGCAGCAACTTGGAGGGAGGAACCCCTATAGAGTTCCAAGGAGGCCGATCCCCTAAAGAGATCAACCCCAAGTTTAGAATCTGCAAGGGTTCTAACACCTGGTATCAGAGCAACGTTCTTGGCATCTCGCTGCCCTTCTACTGCCATCCATCAACCCTCCACAACTATCCAAAGCAATTCCCACAATTGCTTAAAAGATCGTCGCCAAATTCCGCCATCATCTCCACCACCGCGGATCATCCCGTGAATTGCAACGGGTTCTGGTTTCCTACCTTATTGCTACTGCAATTTAGTTATCCCCATCCGAAAATCCAAAAAAAAAAAAAATTGTTCCTATATTGCTGCATAAACTTTTCGTCACAAAGTTTTCATCTCTACAACGAAAGATACATTGTAGAATTTCAGCCACATAGCATTGTTTGTTTGATCTTGATACTATATTTTCTCTGTCATATAAACTAAGATATTACTATCAATTCCCTCCTCAAATCTCTCAAATTTTTTGTGGAGACTTCGTCGAGAAATCACTGTTTCTTTGACGATAATTCTGCTCTTATAAGACAACACAATTATGCAGCAAACTTTCGCTGATTTCTATCAAACCTATACATGCCTTTAACCCGTCAACAAAAGAGAGATCTTAACATCACATATTTGGAATCATATACTATGGCATCTGAGGAGGCAATCAATGCTAAATTTGAAGCCTTTGAGGCATGAATGGAGGATAAGATTCGGACTCTCCTTACCGAATTCAGTTTGGGCCAACCACCAAGCCCGAAGAAATAACAAAAAGGAGAGAGCTCTAACCAATCACATCATGCCCAAAGAGATGACTTCCAAGAGAGGGGAGGCTCTATGACTGACCCCAACTATTCGCGCATGAGAGTGGACTTCCCTAGATGGGAAGAAGGAGACCCAATTGGTTGGATCTCGCGCGCGGAGTGATATTTTCGGTACCATAAAACTGCAGATACATCCATGGTGGAAATTGTAGCTATACATCTTGAAGGGGATGCCATACAATAGTTTGACTAGTTTGAACACACTTATGGAGTCCTTTCATGACGACAATTCAAAGAAGGACTACTGATCCGCTTCGGACCAACTTATTACGAGAACATTGACGGACAACTAGCAAAGATCCGACAAACCTCCACCATTCAGGAGTACCAAACCAGGTTTGAAAGATTATCTTATCAAACTTGTGATTGGTCTGAAAAATAACTATTGGGGACTTTTATTGAGGGCTTAAAGCCGGAGATCTGGGGAGAAGTTAAGGCGCGACAACCATACACGCTTATGGCAGCCATATCTTTCGCACGACTTCAAGAGGAGCGATTGAACCATGAAGCTCTGAGGACTAGGATCACTCCATGACCTACAATACTAAAGCCCTCAGCCCCCCCTACTATCAACCGAGTCCCTGCACCGAAAAGGTTAACAAGAGAAGAACTTCGGGAGGGATCTGCGAAGGGGTTACGTTGGCATTACAACAAGCCGTGGAGCCGCGAGCATCGTTGTAAAAAAGGTAGACTTCTTATGATTGAACTAGTAGAAGAAGAGGTCATTAAACATCTAGAAGAGAGCCTTGAACATGAAGAAGAATATATGGAATAAGAGCCACAGCCGACCGACATTACGGTACACGCACTAGCCGGCTACTCCAATCCGCAAACGATGAAAGTTGGAGGCCTTCTCAAACAACAGCCGATCACTGTTCTCATCAACACGGGTAGCACTAATAACTTCTTGAATAGTAAGGTTGCTGCTCGGATGACACTGCATATTGAAGGTTGCAGCAAGTTCGATGTAAAGGTTGCCGACGGCAGAATCCTAAAGTGCGACCAAAGATGCCCGCAGGTGAAACTATTACTGCAAGACCAAGAAATTATCATCGATTTCTTCCTCCTACCAATCGATGACTATGAGGCAATTATTGGTATAGAATAGCTAACTACACTAGGCGATGTCTCTTGGAACTTTTCTAAATTAATTATGAAATTCTACTGTAAGGGCAAACAGATCATCCTACGCGGGAAGCGCGGAAGCAACGTTACCACTGTTTCGACCCAACGAATGGAGAAAGTTTTGCACAAGGTAAATGGTGGCTTTTTGATACATCTCCAGCCACAACCAGAAGAGAAGAAAATAGAAATTAAAGATCAAAATCTTGCCCAATTGCTTACTGAATTTGCCAACATATTTGCTGAACCACGCGGTCTTCCTCCTTCTCAGCAACATGACCATCGAATTCCAATCCTTCCGGGCAAGCCACTAGCGAACACTAAACCGTATCGATATCCTCACCTCCAGAAAGATGAAATTGAAAACATCGTAAAGGAGATGCTTGAAACAGGGTTGATTCGGCCAAGTTGCAGCCTATATTCCTCACCGGTGCTACTTGTACGCAAGAAGGACGGAACTTGGCGGATGTGCATCGACTACCGAGCTTTAAATGGCATCACTGTCAAGAACAAATACCCAATACCAGTGGTGGATGAACTTGTTGATGAATTGAAAGGAGCTCGAGTCTTCACGAAGTTGGACCTCCGATCAGGTTACCACCAAATTCGGGTATGTGACGATGACATTCCAAAAACTGCATTTCGCACACATGATGGCCATTATGAATTCTTGGTAATGCCTTTTGGACTCACTAATGCTCCTTCAACCTTTCAAAGTCTCATGAATGATATATTTCGGAGCTTTCTTCGTAAATTTGTGCTGGTATTTTTCGATGATATTCTCACTTACAGCCCTTCTCTTGAGACTCACTTTCAGCATTTACGGATTGTTTTGACGATCCTTCGGGAGAATACTCTTTTTGTTAAGCAACCAAAGTGTAGCTTTCTCTAGCAAAAAGTAGAGTACCTTGGGCATATAATATCAGAAGGAGTGGCGGTAGACCCAACAAAAATTGAGGCAATACAAGGCTAGTCGAAACCTACAAACGTGAAATTACTACGGGGGTTCCTTGGGGCCAACGCATCTGGAGTCGGAATTGGAGCCATTCTCATGCAAAATGGTCGACCACTCACATACACTAGCAAGACATTATCTCCCTCCCATCAAAACATGTCAATATATGATAAGGAGATGCTTGCCATTGTATACGTAGTAACGAGGTGGAGACCCTACCTGATCGGTCGGCGATTTCAAATTAAAACTGACCATAAAAGCCTCAAGTACTTTTTGGAGTAAAATATATCATTGCCTGAGCAGCAAAAATGGGTAACCAAACTTCTTGGATTTGATTATGAAATTATTTATAAAAAGGGGAAAGAAAACATTGTTGTAGATACACTCTCACGGCTACCTGAACAAGCTAAGGTTTTAGCCATCTCCCTTCCTACCACCGGTCTCCTCGAGGACATTAGGGAAGAATGGAAGAAGGATCCAGAGATCAGCAACATCATAAAAAAATTGGAGGAGGATCCAAGTGCAATAGCCCACTACACTTGGGATTCGAGGGATCTACGCTACAAAGGTCACATTGTGCTTATACCTAACTCCCCTTGCATCGCAATCATCTTGCATGAAATGCACTCCATACCTTCAGCAGGGCACTCTGGATTCCTAAGAACCTACAAAAGAGTGAAGCAAAATTTTTATTGGAGAGGGATGAAAAAAATTATTATTGAATATGTGGCACAATGTGATGTATGTCAACAGCACAAGGGTGAAACTATGGCAAATCTAGGGAAGCTACAACCACTACCCATACCAGACTCAGTGTGGACTGACATCTCCATGGACTTCATTGAAGGGCTGCCATCTTCCAAAGGTAAAAGCACAATTCTCATTGTGGTTGATCGACTTATGAAATATGCTCATTTTTGTGCTGTGAGAAATCCCTACACTACTGCTAGTATTGCCCAGATTTTCATAGAAAATATTATTAAACTGCATGGGATGCCATGGTCCATCGTAAGTGATCGTGACAGGTCTTCACTAGTAAATTTTGGACCGAGTTATTTCAGTTACAAGGCACCAAACTCAAGATGAGCACAGCGTATCATCCACAAACTGACGGCCAAACAAAGGTGGTAAATAGGTGCTTAGAGACGTATCTCCGGTGTTTCGCTAGTGACCGACCAAAAGAGTGGGCGAAATGGCTTCCCTGGGTCGAATGGTGGTATAATACTACATATTATTCATCTACAAAATGTGCCCCTTATGAAGCATTGTATGGTCGACCAGCACCTGTGATTCCAAAGTATGTAATTGGCTCGGCCAAGGTAGATCAGGTTGACCAAGAATTGATTAATAGGGACAAACTCTTACAACTGTTAAAAGATAATCTCTCTACTGCTCAAGCCAGAATGAAGCAGCAAGCCGACACACGACGAAGTGAAAGAGAATTTTCAGTGGGAGATTGGGTTTATGTTCGCCTACAACCATACAAGCAACTCTCTATCAACACTCGAGCCTCCATGAAGCTATCCCCACAATTTTATAGGCCCTATCAGATCACAGAGCGTATTTGAGCCGTGGCGTGCAGACTTAAATTACCTGAGGATGCCAAAATTCACCCTGTCTTCCACGTATCATGCCTAAAGCCCAAGTTGGGAGAACATGAGTCACCCTAGATCCAATTGCCCAACACAACTGAGGATGGAGTTATTCAAGCCCAACCCCAAGCCATCCTTGATCGTAGGATCGTGATGCGTCGCCGACATCCTTTTACTGAAGTACTAATGCATTGGAATAATCTACCACTTGAAGACGCCACATGGGAACCATATGAGGAGCTGAAGACCCGGTTCCCTGAGTTCATGGAATCTCAGCCTTGAGGACAAGGCTGATTTGAAGAGGGCGGCTCTGTTAGGACTCTAGCTAGGAGAGTCCTAATTGAGAGGGGCATTCTGTTAGGACTCTATTAGAACTCTAGCTAGGAGAGTCCTAATTAAGAGGGACATTCTATTAGGACTCTAGCTATGAGAGTCCTAATTGAGAGGGACATTCATGTAGGAGGTTTTTTCTTAGAGAAGAATTAGGAGTTGTAAGGGAATAGGAGTCTTGAGTAGGAATCCTATTAGGAGTTGGTTAGAAGTAAGAGTCTTAAGTAGGAGTCTTATTAGGAGTTAGGGTTTAGAAGCCCTATAAATAGCCATGTATTCCTTCTCCTTTCTTAAGCAATAGATGAATCTTTTCTGCAGCCTTTGAGTAGCAACTTAGAGGGAGGAACCCCTATGGAGTTCCAAGGAGGCCGATCCCCTAAAGAGATCAACCCCAAGTTTAGAATCTGTAAGGGTTCTAACATACCTCCATATGATCTAGTCCCTCACGGGACTAGTTCATGTGTATCTGCCACGAACTGTTCCACCACAATCCACTACACCATGTCGCCTCCTAGTAACATCTCCATTGTATTATGATCCTTGTGGGATGAACTCGAATTATGATCCCTCCATGTGTGGCCTCTGCCAATACATCACAGGGTCTCTTCCATCTTCGATTTTGTTCGCTCTTTTGGCAATCGACCTTCATCCACCCACTCTTGGGTCACACCTAGATGAAGCACCACTCTAGGACAGTCCGTCGCCTAGTAGCTCCCGAAGTCCCCCGACTTCACTGCAATTAGTGCACCATTGTCTAGATCCTGGGCCTCTATCCCTACCAGCACAATTTTCGCTGCACACCGCTTCCTTCATGGTAACTTAAATGGCAACACTATGGCATATTCTTCAAGAGTACCTACCTCCGCGTCCTCTTGCCCCGTGCTAAGGCCTTCTAAACCTAACTTCGCCTCTGCAAGTTGAGTCACCTTAGTTCCTCCATCAAATGCTTCTCCGAGATAAGGTGCATGTGCCCAGAAGCTCCCTTAGTCTTTGGCACCATGCAAGATAAGTCCGCTCCGTCAGAATGAAGGACCCATGAAACAACATGATCCTACTCTTGCCTCTATAAGAGTTCATGTCCTTGACCTCTGTCCAAGGAAAGCACTGTGCCTCCGCTCCATGTTTCATCTTCTATGTTGGCTTCCTTCATGCGGCTTGGGTAATTTGCCAAGTTACGCCCAAGTTGCTCCGCTCCTCGTTTTTGCATTGAGTTGATGGTGGCCCTCGCGCCCACCATTCCACAGGTCAGCCCTCCCTTAAGTCCGATCTCCATATCGACTCCAAGTGTGCCTTCATTTGTGTTGCTTTGGGTCGCTCCCCCACTTGATCTCGTAATGCATCCACCAATGCATTCTCTCAAGCGAGATCATGAGACGACTCTTCGTCGCTTGCTCGGTCCATTGAGCTTCATGGAGTTATTGTTTGTTGAGGTACTCCTTCTCAATATATGCGGTCCGTCCCACATGATTCTCCCTCTGGAGAGTTAAGCCTTATCCCTCTTAGACAATTATCCCATTGGAGTAACATCTCTCTTCGTTTTGGAGACCACCATCCCCTTGGACTACTCTGATTTGCTGAACAAACTGTGCATTGGTCTGCCTCCTGCAAACACACTTGCTAGATTGCAACTCCACGTCAATACAGCCCCCGCTGCACCACTGAAGGCCTAGCAACATGCTGAACTCGTTGCACACTTCAACCTCCTATGGACGTATCCTTCACATGTCGAAGAGAAAGTTTCAATGCTCCATGGCGCCGAGTTTCGGTCGCCTTGGGATAGTTGCGAACATTCCATCGTCCGCATACAAGCCCATGTATGAGTATTGAATTCTTTGAGTTAGCAATTCCCCTCACCTCTGTGAGCTTTGCATAACTCTTACGGTCGCTGAGCAACTCATTCCACCTTGTATGGTCTCATCCTTTACCAAGCGCCTTGCTTGCTTTGAGCACCATCAAGTATAGTTGTCAACAGTGAGCCGTAGCTTAAACTCAACCATCCCAACCTTTGTGTGCTCCGCATTCTTCCAAGCTCACCTGTTCTCGTGATGCCTCCTGTGCGAAGGGTTGGTCATTCCTCTGAATGCCAATCTCAGATGCATGCTCCTCCGAGCGACTCCTTTTCCCCACATCTCCATGCCTGTTTTCCCCCAAACGGTCGCACGTGTGTTGACTGCCCTCAACGCTGCCTTGCAATGTCCCCCACATTTGTATGCTAAGTGTTTCTATGAGTGCTTGTTCTGCTCTGATACCATCTGTCATGGACTTAGCTAGTTTTGCCTAAGTCGTGCGGCACCCTTGCGTGTCCGTCCGCAAAGGTCAGCCTCCCTGAAGCCTCCCATGTCCCTTAGGACCCACAAAAGAGAGAATGAGTTAGAGAAAATGCCTCATTTGAGATCCACAGGCAAACAATTCCGAAAACACATCATAGACAATGCAAATTACAAACAGACTTTACAAGCTTTGAACAGTTGCACAACAAAGGGTAAAATGGTCCACTATAGATCAAAAATCTCTCACAAGTGTCCACATGACACAACCTTTATTTACAAGCCTAAAATAGCCACCAAACCCAACTAAAATGAGACTATTAAGCATTCGACTATCCCTCTACATGTTAGGCAAAGTATAAACATACCAAAAGACACAAACATACATAAGCATTACATCAAACATCCTGTTTAGAAGTTTGTTCGTGACACCGTGCTAAAGCCTTCTGAACCCAACTTCGCCTCTACAAGTTGAGTTACCTTAGTTCCTCCATAAAATGCTTCTTCGAGATAAGGTGCATGTGCCCAGAAGCTCCCTTCGTCTTTGGCACCATTAAGATGAGTTCGCTCCATCAGAATGAAGGACCCATGGAACAACATGATCTTGCTCTTGCCTCTGCAAGAGTTCATGTCCTTGACTTTTGTCCAAAGAAAGCACTATGCCTCTGCTCTATGTTCCATCTTCTATGCTAGCTCCCTTCATGTGGCTTGGGTACTTCGCCAAGTTACACCCAAGTTGCTCCGCTCCTCGTTTTGCATTGAGTTGATGGTGGCCCTCGCACCCACCATTCCATGGGTCAGCCCTCCCTTAAGTCTGATCTCCATATCGACTCCAAGTGTGCATTCATTTGTGTTGCTTTGGGTCACTCCCCTACTTGATCTTGCAATGCATCCACCAATACATTCTCTCAAGCGAGATCATGTGATGACTCCTCACCGCTTACTTGGTCCATTGAGCTTCGTGGAGTTATTGTTTGTTGAGGTACTCCTCCTCAATATGTGCGGTCCGTCCCACATGATTCTTCCTTTGGAGAGCCGAGACTTATCCCTCCTGGATAACTATCCCGTTGGAGCAACATCTCTCTTCGTTTTGGAGATCACCATCCCCTTGGACTACTTCGATTTGTTGAACAAACTGTGCATTGTTTTGCCTCCTGCAAATGCACTTGCTAGATTGTGACTCCACATCAATATAGCCTCCGCTGTATCCTTCACATGCTAAAGAGAATGTTTCAATGCTCCATGGCACCGAGTTTCAGTCGCCTTGGGATGGTTGTGAATATTTCATCGTCCGCATACAAGCCCATGCATGAGTACCAAATTCTTTGAGTTAGCAATTCCCCTCACCTCTGTGAGCTTTCCACAACTCTTTCGGTCGCTAAGCAACTACTTCCACATTGCATGGTCTTATCCTTTACCAAGCGCCCCGCTTGCCTTGAGCACCATCAAGTATGGTTGTCAACGTTGAGCCGTAGCTCAAACTTAGTCATCCCAACCTTTGTGCGCTCCGTATTCTTCAAAGCTTGCTTGTTCTCGTGGTGCCTCTCGTGCGAAGGGTTGGCCATTCCTCTAAATGCCAATTGAGATGCCTATTCCTCTGAGTGACTCCTTTTTCCTACATCTCCATGCCCGTTTTTCCCACAAACGATCATAAGCGTGCTGACTGCCCTCAACGCAGCCCCGCTAGGTCCCCCACATTTGTATGCCAAGTGTTTCTATGAGTGCTTGTCTCGCTATGATACTATCTGTTACGGACTTAACCGGGTTTGCCTAAGTCGTGCGGCACCCTTGCATGTCCGTCCGTAAAGGTTAGCCTCCCTGAAGCCTCCCATGGTCCCTTAGGACCTACAAAAGAGAAAACGGGATAGAGAAAATGCCTCACTTGGGATCCAAAAGCAAACATCTCCGGAAACACTTCATAGACAATGCAAATTACAAATAGACTTTATAAGCTTTGAATAATTACACAACAAAGTATCAAAATAGTCCACTATAGACCAAGAATCTCTCACAAGTGTCCATATGACACAACCTTTATTTACAAGCCTAAAGTGGCCACCAAACCCAACTAAAATGAGACTATTAAGTCTTTGGTCATCCCTCTACATGCTGTACAAAGCATGAACATACCAAAAGACACGGACATATATAAGCATTACATCAAACATCCTGTTTAGAAGTTTGTCCGTGACAACCAGGCCCAGACGATAGTATCACTTGAGTCAATCAACAAGCACTGTTTGTACTTATTAGGCTTTTGGGTGATGGTACCACCTATAGCAATGATAGTACAACATATAACATAGGTCAGCATATTTGATTTGCTGAGAGAAGAGAAGAGAAGAGAACACTTTTCTCTTAGGCCTATAAAAAGGAGAAAAGTTGTAACAAAGAAATTGATCTTCATCAGTTAAAAAGAAGATCGGTAGTGAAAGCCAATGGTCTTGAGAGAAGAGGAGTTGAGAGTGGATATAGGTCGGAAAGATTGAACTACTATAAATTAATTTGCATTCCTTGTCTTGCCTATGACTTTTGTTTATGATTGCTTACTTATTATTATTCACTTTACTCACAAACCTTACTTGCACTCAATATTTGGTTAATATTGTTTTTGATACGGATTTTATGATCAAGCTTTAAATTAGAGCAGTTATTAGCCTAAGAATAGGAGGTGGTGCTAGTAGCAACTTGAGGATATGATATTGTAGAATCAGCAAGTAAAGGTTTAGAAAGAATGATCCACCAGTTATTAGATATCCACTAATGAGTGAGGAGTGGATAAGAAATATTGAGGAAATTTTTGAGCATGTAAGGAATCTAGATGAAGACAAAATAATTTGTGCAATATATATGCTATGAAAAGATCTCTATTATAGGTAGAATCTAAGAAGGGAGATCGTAGATGTTGAACAAATGATTTGAAAAAGATTCAAGGAGATTTTTTACTAAAAAGTATTTCAATACAGCCCATCGATTAACAAAAATGATAGAATTTATTAACCTCAAACAAGAAGGATAATCGATGATGGATTGTATCAGAAAGTTTGAGGAGACAATAAGTGTTTATGGTTTGATCTGCGTTTTGAGTGATGCAGGAAGCTTCGATTAGGATGAGATAATTAAAGCAGGAAGAATCGTGAAATATATGTCAGAAGATTGAACGTCGAGTCGAAGGATCAATCGATATATCGACAGAAGGCTTCGAGCCATGGATTCGGGCATCAGGCCAAGAAGAGCGGATATTGCACCAAGAAAATTGGAGTTGCGAAGGTCAACTGGCCAATTGGGCAATAGGTCGCAGGAGAGGTCGATGCGTCAAAGAATCGGACGAAGCGTCGATGGACCAATGACATGTCGGACAACATTCTTCATACATAATAATAATTGTCTAGATCGAAGTGTGCTTTTACATATGCAGGATTAACTATGATAGCAAGGCATAAAGCAAAATGAAATCCTAGAGTTACGAACACGATTTTGTTGGGAGTTCGAGAGTTCATCAGAAGTCCGAACGTTCGTCAGAAGTTCTATCAGAATTGACCGAGAAGTCCCAGAGCTTGCCAAAGAAGCTCATTGGAACTCGCCAAGAAGATCATCATGAAGTCCAAGAGCTTGCCGGGAGTCCGCTGGAACATTGCTGAGAGATCATCAGAAGTTCGCCGGAAGCTCATCGGAAGAAACTTAGACTTATGGACTTTGTTTAGCTTAGTAAATGTCTTAAAATTCATAGTTAGCACATAATAGAGATTAAAATTGGGCCAACCTAATTAGGGGACAATTGGGCCAAGTTTGGGTTGTATTGGGCCAAGAGAAATGCCCAAACAGTGATCAAACAAGTGAAACCGTCGTGGCATAGTCTCCGAGACTATGTCAAGGAGTGGTACCGCCAGTCTGGGTGGTGGTACTACCAAGACTCAGTCTCCAAGAGTGTATGGGCGGTGGTACCACCCAGTGTCAAACTATAGACGGTGGTACCGTCCAGTGTTGGCGGTGGTATCGTCCAATGCAGGAGGTGGTACCGCCCGTACCTTGAAATTTCAGGGGTTTAAATTTTAGGCTCCAAATTTGAATCCATTTGGGGCTTATAAATACCTCAACTATTCCTACATGGATTAGTAAGAAATATTGAACAAAACTATGTGATTCTAATGTTGTGAACCTTAGAAAGTTTAGTTCCCTCCTCCCTAGAGAGTTCTAAGGGAGGTGTGAGAGGGATACCTTATAAAAGAGGGTTGTAAAAGGTTGTCACCTAAACCTGTAAAAAGGAAAAGAGAGTGTAAAAGGGTAGTTGGTCTTTGCTCATTGAAAGAAGACCGATAGTGGATGCATGTGGCCTCGACGGAAGGGGAATCGGTGGAGTGGATGTAGGTCACGACGACCGAACCACTAAAAAAATCTGGTTTATGTTTCTTCTTGAGCAATTTACTTTAACTGCAAACCACTTTACTTACTTACTGCTTTCAATACATTTACAAATATGTTTTAAGTTAAAATCTTTATGAAACATTTTTCATTGGAATTGGTTTTAATCGAAACAAAGGTTTTTTAAACTAACGTAATATACCACTGCACTAATTCACCCCCCCTCTTAGTGCTGACTCATTCCTAATAGTTGGTATCAGAGCCACGTATTTCTCATTTGGTTTAATACCCAAGAAAAATGACTCTTCTTGGCTTTCAAGATGGTTACTCTCGTATTCATCGTCTCTTTTTCAATGGGACGGACTACATATATTGGAAAACTGAATGAGATTTTTCTTGCTTTCGTTAGATTTAAATTTATGGAATATTATTGAAAATGATTTTCGAAAGTCTTCTCTTCTAATGAATCATTAGAATGATTTGGAGAAGAAGACTTTTTCTTTAAATGCTAAAGCTATGAATGCTCTATTTTTCACTTTAGACAAAAAAGTATTCAATCAAATTTCTATATGCGAAATAGCTTTCGATATTTGGTAAACTCTTGAAATCACACACAAAGCCACTACTAGAGTTAAAGATTCTAAAGTTAATCTTTTAATTCATGATTTTGAGCTATTTCAAATGAAGCCGAGCGAAACTATTGTTGACATGTACACCCGCTTTATAGATGTCGTCAATAGTTTAAAAACTCTTGGCAAATATTTTTTGAATCTTGAACTTGTGAATAAAGTTTTATGCTTACTTTCTAAAAATTGGGATTCTAAAATAACGACAATACAAGAAGCAAAAGATCTCAATATTTTTCCATTTGAAGAACTTTTCGGTTTATTATTGACATATGAAATGACTTGCAATGCTCATGAAAAGCTTGAGAACCACCTTCCAAAGAACAGGAAGGATTTTGGACTTAGAACAATCGAAGATCACTTGAGTATAAGCTCAAGTGATGGTGAACTTGAACTCCTTACTATGAAATTTAAAAAGTTCATGAAACAAAAATTAAAGAATAAAAAGAACGTAACTACTTGCTATAAACACAAGAAGAGAGAAGCACTTTGGAATGAAACGAGCTCCTCCAAATACAAGGAGAAAATTAACAAAGGCGAGGTGACAAACTACGCCTTAATGACTTTCGTCAATAAGGTAAACAACTCAAACGAAACTCCTTTAATTTATTTCGAAATTACATGATGCTTTCATGAGTTATTCTTAATTTAGTTTAGAATAATTATTTTTCATAAAAATTACATGTTTAATAATGTAATGAAAATGCAAAAAAATTAGGATCATGCTAGATGTCTAATGAAATCATGCTTAATGAGTTTATCTTTCTAAATTATGCATGATGATTCTTATGATTTATGGATTATTATCGATTTTTACTATAATGAAAGTGGCTTTTTTGGTTTTAAATATGATACATGTTTTTATTTGGTATAAATGAAATAAATTATATGAATTGAAACAAATAAAAAGAGGAAAACATTTTTCTTGAAAATTCTTTTTCCCTATCTTATTGATTTTGATGAATCTATTTATATCATTTTTATGAATATATTAAAAGTGACTTTGTTGATTTAACAAGTTGAATGATTTGAAGATAAATGATGATTTTTCTCTTGATTATAACTTGTGATGTTTTGATTTCTTGATTTTGATTGGAGATGCTCTATGATTAATGAAATCATGTTTGATTTGAAGTAATGCATAATGATCATGCTTATTAAGTTTATCTTTTGAAATTATACATGATGATTTGATGTAATGATGATTTTTGAGTGATTTATGCCTTATTGATCTTTGTCGTAATAAATCTTACACTTTCGATTTTTAAACCATGATGTATGATTTTCATACAAAAATGACAAAGGCATGCTTGTATGAAACAAACAACTTCAAATAAAAACATAAAAAGAAAAATATATTATCATTCGAATTAAAATAATGAATCTACTTATGTTATGAATTTTATGAATATCTTGAAAATGATTTTGATTTAACGATTTGAATTTGAATGAGCTTTATCTTGATTTTTTGAGATTTATAACTAGAGATTTATTATGCATCAATCAAGATATTATATCATTTATTTCTCCTATGTTTCTTTTTGCAAATTGCTAAAGATAAAATAAATGATCAAAATATTGATTTATTGATGAATGTTTGGTACCAACGATCATGAAGTGATAAATGGTTAAAAATGTTGATTTAATGTTTGGTATCATGAATGTTTTATCATGCATGGGAGTAATGATGAAGGTTTTGAACACAAATGTTTGTATCATGTTTGATGATTTTATATTTTAAAATTATGTATGATGAGTTGAAGTGATGTTGGTTTAAATATATAAATCAACAACCTTTTTGTCAAATGAATCATGATTTTTGTTAATTCTTGAATTATAACTTGAGTTTTCTTTTTGAATCAAGATCATTTCCTATCATGCTTTCTATTTACAAAAAGTAAAAATTTGTTAAAAATAAGATATGATCTTTTGATATTTATTTTTGTTATTTACCTTTGTCATGATTTAAAAATTGATGTAAAGAAAAAAGAATTACAACATTGTATTCTTCCTTTCGTTTGACAATGACAAAGGGGGAGCAAAACTTGCTAGAAAACAAAATTGATAGCTTGTACTTCTCAAATGAGAAGAAAGAATGATGCTATCTTATGAATTTTGCTAAGTTAGATATTTCAAGAAATGCAAAAATGATCATATCTTGTACATTTCAAAAACTTGCTAGTTTGAACATTGTAAAGAAAAGCAAATATGCCAACTTACACATCTTTAAATTTGCTAGGTTGCATGATATAGAACTTGCAATCTTGAACATCACCAAGACTTGCTAGTTTACAAAAGAAGCAAAAGTGCTATCTTGCCTATCTCAAGAAACAAAACATGCTAAACTTGCACATCTAACAAAATTTACAAACTTACAAAACTCAAAATTATTGCTAGCTTGCATGATGATAAAACTTGAGATTATATTGCAATGATTTGAAATTATTTCTAAACACTTGTTAGTTATACTTCTCTTTTTTTTTATGACAAAGGGGGAGAAGTTATGATGATAATCATGCATGGAATGATATATTGAATAATTTGATTATGCAAGATTTTATGATGACATATTACAAATATCCATGATTAAATTTGCCTTAACTTGAATTCAATTTGAATTCAAGAGTTCTATCAAATATGGTATATTGATAGGGGGAGTTTATTTAAACTCCGGGGGTTAAGATAAACTTCGTCATCAATTGGTTGTCATTATCAAAAAGGGGGAGATAGTTGAATCTCGGATTTTGATGATAAAACCAATTAATAAGTGTTTATTATTTGATCTGCATTTTGAGTGACGTCAGAAGCTTCGATCAGGATGAGACAATTAAAGCAGGAAGAATCATTTTGGACCGATGAAAAATAAGTTAGAAGATTGGACGTCGAGTCGAAGGATTAATCGACGTATCAACAAAAGGCTTCGGGCCATGGATTCGGGCATCGGGCTAAGAAGAGCAGATATTGCACTAAAGAAATTGGAGTTACGGAGGTCAACTAGCTTATTGGGCAATAGGCCGCAAGAGAGGTCGATGTGTCGAAGAATCGGATGAAGCGTCGATGGACCAATGACATGTCGGACAATATGATTCATGCTTAGTAATAATTGTCTAGATCGAAGTATGTTTTTACATGTGCAGGATTAACTATAATAGTAAGGCATAAAGCAAAATGAAGTCCCGGATTCAAGAACGCAATTTTGTTAGGAGTTCGAGAGTTCGTCGAAAGTCTAGACGTTCGTCGAAAGTTCTGTCGGAATTGAACGAGAAGTCCTAGAGCTTGCTAAAGAAGGTCATCAGAACTTACTAAGAAGATCATCATGAAGTCCAAGAGCTTGCCGAGAGTCTGCTCGAACATTACCGAGAGATCATCGGAAGTTCGCCGAAAGATTACCAGAAGCTCGCCAGAAGAAACCTAGACTTATAGATTTTGTTTAGCTTAGTAAATGTCTTAAAATTTGTAGTTAGCACATACTAGGTATTAAAATTTTGCCAACCCAATTAGAGGACAGTTGGGCCAAGTTTGGGCTATGTTGGGCCAAGAGAAAGGCCCAAAAAGTGACCAAACAGGTGGTGGTACCGCTAGTCTGGGTAGTGGTACCGCCTAGACTCAGTCTCCGAGACTGTCTAGGCGGTGGTACCGCCTGTACACTGAAATTTCGGGGGTTTGAATTTTGGGCTCCAAATTTGAATCTATTTAGGGCCTACAAATACCCCAGCTATTCTTGCATAGACTAGCAAGAAATATTGAGCAAAAATCTATGATTCTAAAGTTGTAAACCTTAGAAAGTTTAGTTTCCTCCTCCCAAAGCTTAGAGAGAATTCTAAGGGAGGTGTGAGAGGGATACCTCGTAAAAGAGAGTTGTAAAAGGTTGTCTCCTAAACCTGTGAAAAGGAGAAGAGGTTGTAAAAAGGTAGTTGGTCTTCACCCATTGAAAGAAGACCAATAGTGGATGCTGATGGCCTCGACGAAAGAGGAATCGATGGAGTGGATGTAGGTTACGTTGACCAAACCACTATAAAAATCTGGTTTACGTTTCGTCTTGAGCAATTTACTTTAACTGTAAACCACTTTACTTGCTTACTGCTTTCAATATATTTACGAATGTGTTTCAAGTTAAGATCTTTACGAAACGATTTTCATTGGAATCGGTTTTAATCAAAACGTAGGTTTTTTAAATCGACGTAATTTACCGCTACACTAATTCAACCCCACCCCCCCACCCTCTTAGAGTCGATTCATTCCTAATAGTTCTCTCAATTTACATGCCATATGGTTAGCACTAATGCCTTTAGAGTGAATCAATTTATATAAGAACTTAGAGTACAAATCTATCGAGATGTAAATATGATAATGAATGCCCCAGATATTCCCTATTCTCTAGTAACGAAAAAGGTCATGGAGGTAGAGAAGGTCGAGCAAAGAATTTTTTAAGCCCAATAAATATACTGCAACCATGATATGCTAAAGAATGATTATTTTTTTTGGCAATAAGCCCCCACAATAGATTCAGGGTAGTAATAGGGACAATCCAAATACCCTACATAAGGAAAAATGGGTCAAACCTCTTATTTTTCTCAATCAGCTCAAGCGTAAAGACTCACTTACCTTGAATATATGAAGCATTATATGAAGTAATGCCTTAAAGGTAAAGGATTGTGTTTTTGATATAGAAAGCTAATACATTTAGCAAAAAACTGTATAATAATCTTATCAGAAGAGAAAAAGAACCGGGCAAAGTCTTTGTGATGACCAAGATAGAAGCAAAGGCAATCTTATCAATAATCTCAGGTAAGATTTATTTATAACGTTTTCTTGCAATGCATTAATTGATTCCAGCACTACATATTCTTTTGCATCATTAGATTGTATAGAAAAACTAGATAAACCATCTAAAGTACTAAATGTGATATATTGCATAATTAATACATAATTATTCCATCAAAGGATATAATGTATTTAGGTTAGGGATTAGGATCTTATCCATTTCACATTGTTGATAAAGAATTGATTGTATATATGATAATATTGAACATATAATATTTTGATGTTATATTGGGCATGGACTAGTTGTATAAATATCATAATAAGAATACGATAGTATTACAAAGTTTGTATTTGACTAGTTCTAAAGAAAAGACATTAATCTCTATTATTTTAATAATAAAAGCAAAGATACTCTTAAATAGTGGATGCATAAAATATTTGACAAATATGATTGATACTATAGTGGAACGAGAGGTTTCCTTTAGGTATTCTAGAGGGCCTCTCTAGATTGCCACCAAATAAGGAGATTAAATTTGTCAAAAACTTAATGTACGACAATGCACTTATTTCCAAAGCACCTAATAGAATGGTTCCAATAGAACGAAAGGAATTAAAGATACAATTACAAGAGTTCCACGATAAAGGGTTTATTCATCTTAGCTTTTCACCATGGGGAGCATCAGTCCTATTTATAAAGAAAACTGATGTGTGATCAATTATTATCCCGAGAAAATAAATGTAATTATTGATGCATTGAGTATAAAGTCTGTCAATTTAACTAGTTTATTAATAGTCCAAAGACCTTTTATATAAAAATATAAAAATTAAATATGAGATTATTCTTAGAAAATTAATTAAGAGATTAATAGTACTATCACCGGAGCCAACCCTTTTAGGAAAATAAAAATAAAAATTTATATGTCAAGGACCTTTATTCGAATCGATTGAAGTATGAGATTAAGGCAAAGAAAAAAAAGATTTTTATATTAACGAAGGGATCATCATAGTTCGAAGTAGATAATGTATACCAAAGGAGCCTAACATAAAATAAAAAAATTTAATAAAAGCATACTCATTTTTATACTCAATACATCTCAAAACAACCAAGATATATAAAAATTTGAAAAGCATGACTAGTAGCTAGGAAAAAAAGAGAGATATGATGCAATTTGTTAAGAAGTTTCTCACATGTTAATAAATCCAAATACAACATCATAGGCCAAATACAACATCAAAGGCCAGGTACCTTAAAATCATTATAAATACCCTAATGAAAATGGAATGAGATCAACATGGATTTTGTCATGGGTTTGCCTAATACTTAACAAAAGACATGATGAATTTTAGGTCATTGTAAATAGATTGACTAAGACAACCAGCCCACTTAATGACCTATTCATGTTAATTATTCTATAGATCAATATGTTTAATAATATATCTAAGAGATAATTTGTTAGGATCGAGAGCACTAAAAGGGGGGGGGGGGGGGGGGGGTGAATTAGTGCAGCGGAAATCTTACAGCGATTTTAAAAACGAAAGCTGCGTTCGTCCGATAAAAAACGATTTCGATATAAAAGCAGAATCACAGTGCAGTTTGCGTCTAAGCGCAGTTTTGCGTCTAAGCGCAGTTTGCGTCTAAACACAGTTTGCGTCTAAGCGCAGTTTGCGTCTAAGCACAGTTTGCGTCTAAGCGCAGTTTGCGTCTAAACTCAGTTTTACGTCCAAACGCAGTTTTACGTCTAAACGCAGTTTTACGTCTAAACGCAGTTTTGCGTCTAAACGCAGTTTTGCGTCTAAACGCAGTTTTACGTCTAAACGCAGTTTTACGTCTAAACGCAGTTTTGCGTCTAAACGCAGTTTTACGTCTAAACGTAATTTTACGTCTAAATGTAGTTTTGCGTCTAAAAGCAGTTTTGAACCTTGAAAAGCATTTTACATAGAAAGCAATTTGCAGTTATAAATGGAATCCGAATGTAAGCGTAAACTGCAGTGTGAAGATCGTACGAAAACACGATTTACGTTTGAATGCAGATTCTGAAAGATCAGAGCTTAGAAACTCGTTCGTAAAGGCGCAGAGGGCAGTAGCAATGTAGGAGGTTTGCAGTAATGATAAAGTGCTCAAGGTAAAAGCAAACCAGAGATTTAGAGTGGTTCGGTCAGTCTTGACCTACTCCACTTTTGGCTTCCTCCTCCGACGAGGTCACCGACGTCAACTAGCTGCCTTCCTTCAATGGGCGAAGGCTAACTGCCCTTTTACAGTTTCTCTCCTTTTGACAGGCTCAGGAGACAACCTTTACAGATCCTTTCTCTCCTCTCTTTACAACTCAAGACTTGAAGAACAGAAGGAGGAGAACTTTAGGACTTTACACAAATTTGAGCTCTTAGAATCACTGAAAAGATCAAGAATTCGGTGTGGATCTGTATCTTTTCAGTGCTGAATGGGTGGGGTATTTATAGGCCCATCCTAGTTCAAATTTGGAGCTCAAAACGATCAAATCGATCAAATCCCAGAATTCTGGGATCAGGCGGTTGCACCTCTTGGCCTAGGCGGTTGCACCGCCTGGTGCAATCAGGGTCCGAATGGTTCGCTCCATTCGGCCCAATTTGAATCTTTTCAGGGGCCCAATTGCCCCAAGATTAAGCTAATGGGATCACCTCCCATTTTCAAGCTTAATCATCATGCTAACTACGATTAACTCTAAGACAACTTCTGCAGCTATACTCCGATGCGTCAATCGCTTCTTCCGGCGAGTTTCCGACGAACTTCCGTCGATCATCCGATAAACCCTCGGTGATCCTTCTGCGGACATCCGGCATACTCCTGGACTTTGCGACGATCCACTTGGCGAGTTCCGACGAGCTTCGCTTGGCAAGCTTCTGGACTTCTCGGATCTGTTCTCGCTGAACCTCCGACGACCGTCCGAACTTCCGTCGAACTCTCGAACTCCCAACGTGATCATGATCTTGACTCCTGCGCAACACCGGCTGCTTGTCTTACTCTCATCGTAGTTAATCCTGCACACTTATCTCAACACATAGATTAGATAACAAATGACAATTGACTTCATCATCAAAATCCGAGATTCAACAATCTCCCCCTTTTTGATGATGACAATCAATTGATAAAGGAGTTGTCCTTAACTCCCCCTATCTATATGCCATAGTTGAGATAAGTCAACCTTGAATTCAAGACCTAAGAATCCAAATGACGTATTGATAAGTTAGATCAGTTAAACTTATCAATGCTCCCATCATGATGTATCTCTTCAAGAATGATGTCAAGGCATGACATACATCATCAAGTTTGTATGATAGTGTTTGTAACAATTCATCATGTAATCATATAAAGCTACGAAGGACTTTTACATGATGCACACATTTGAGATTTTCTAGCAAGTTTGCATTTACTTCACAAGATAGAATATCAAATCAAGACATGATGCAAACTATAGCACATGTTCACATATCTCTTGGTGATGCAAGGATGGCATAATTATAACATTGTTTATAGCATCACTCAAGTATTTGCAACTATGACATAGACATGATTATGGCAGTTCAGCTATGACATAGTGTTTATCAATTCATATGTTTCTCCCCCTTTGTCATCAACAAAAAGCATGATAGCATTATCAAGCACATAAAGGAAGTTATGACACATATAATACTTTGAATATCTCTTTATTGTTTGTTGCTTGAAGGAGGAAAGTCATTTTTCAAAAAGTTTTCATAAGAGTGTACAGGAAAATCCCATTTTTAGCATACAAACCGAAAAATGAACTTCTTACATGCAATTTGGTTAAAAATATTTGTCACATAATTTGCAACATGTTATTTGATCAAGCGATGTCAAGGCATGTAATAGTAATAACATCCGAAAAATAATTTTAACTAGTTTAAGTATTCGGATACATCAACATTCCTAATTCTCTTCTTATGTAATCAAATTGTTATTCACATAGGGGTTTTGTAAAGATATCAGCTAGTTGATGTTTGGTATCAATAAACTCTATGGTTACATCATGATTAGTGACATGATCTCGTATAAAGTGATGTCTAATATCAATGTGTTTTGTTCTTGAGTGTTGTATAGGATTTTTAGTTAAGCATATTGCACTCGTGTTATCACATTTAATGGGAATATCTTTAAGATTCACTTTGTAATCTTCTAAAGTGTTTTTCATTCATACAACTTGTGCACAGCATGCACTTGCTGCAATGTATTCAGCTTCGGTTGTTGATAGAGCAACCGAGTTTTGTTTCTTAGATGACTAGGATACAAGGGCATGTCCTAAAAATTGACATGATCCTGATGTGCTTTTTCTGTCTAGTCTACAGCCAGCGAAGTCCGCATCAGCATAAGCTGTTAATTCAAAATTTTCTGATTTTGGGTACCATAATCCTAGATTGGTAGTTCCATTAAGATATCTGAGTATTCTTTTGACTGCTTTGAGATGAGATATCTTAGGGTCTGATTGAAATCTAGCACAAAGTCCTACACTGAACATGATGTCTGGTCTGGTGGCAGTGAGGTAAAGTAAACTTCCTATCATACCCCTATAGGTTTTTTGATCGAAGCTTTCTCCATTCTCATCAATTTCTAACTTAGTGGAGGTGCTCATAGGAGTGTCAATGGCTTTTGAATTATTCATTTTGAACTTCTTTAGCAAACTCACAGCATATTTGGTTTGACTAATAAAGATGTCATTGCTTAGTTGTTTGATTTGTAGGCCTAAGAAGAATGTTAACTCTCCCATTAGACTCATTTCGAATTCACGACTCATAGTTTTCGCAAAGGATTCACAAAGAGATTCATTTGTAGAACCAAAGATAATATCATCAACATAAATTTGAACAATGAGAAAATTGTTTTCAAAGTTCTCGATGAATAATGTAGTATCAACCTTGCCTTTTATGAAATTATTTTCAATAAGAAAAGAACTAAGTCTCTCATACCAAGCCCTAGGAGCTTGTTTTAAACCATAGAGAGCTTTAGTTAATCTAAACACATGATTAGGGAGACTATTATTTTCAAATCCAGGAGGTTGTTCAACATAGACTTCTTCGGAAATAAAGCCATTAAGAAAGGCGCTTTTAACATCCATTTGAAACAACTTAAAATTATTACTGCTAGCGTAGGCAAGGAGCATCCTTATGGCTTCCAATCGTGCCACAGGAGCGAAGGTTTCTTCGTAATCGATACCTTCTTCTTGGTTGAAACCTTTGGCCACTAATCTAGCCTTGTTTCTAACCACGATACCATTTTCATTTTGCTTGTTTCTGAAGACCCATTTAGTACCAATAACTAGATGATCATTTGGCCTAGGAACAAGCTTCCACACTTCATTTCTCTCAAATTGATTTAATTCATCTTGCATTGCGATAATCCATGAATCATCTTTCATGGCTTCATCAACGCATTTGGGTTCAATTTGGGAGAGAAAGGCGGCATTTGCACAAAAGGTTTTAAGAGAAGATCGTGTTTGAACTCCCTTTGATGTGTCTCCTAAGATTAGCTCCTTAGGATGAGCATCTACATACTTCCAATCCTTGGGTAAGGAAATCTGAGAAGTGGATGCATCCAAGTTGCTAGTTGGAGACGGGGTCTCGTTTAAATTTAAAGAATCAAAATTAACATCATCGTCAAGATCATTTTTCGTGATTTCAGAAGTCTCATTGAAAACAACATGAATGGATTCTTCAATAATTAGAGTTCTTTTATTAAAGATACGAAAGGCTTTAGAAACTGTAGAATAACCAAGAAAGATTCCTTCATCGAATTTAGCATCAAATTTTCCTAAGTTGTCTTTTTCATTCAAGATAAAACACTTACACCCAAAGACTTTGAAATATGAAACGTTGGGTTTTTTATTGTTCCATAACTCATAGGGAGTTTTGGTTAGTAGAGGTCTCACTAGAACTCTATTTAAGATATAGCATGCAGTATTTACGGCTTCGGCCCAAAAATATTTGGGTAGGTTATGTTCATTCAACATGGTTCTTGCCATTTCTTGTAAATTTTGATTTTTTCTTTCTACAACTCCATTTTGTTGAGGGTTTCTAGGAGTAGAGAAATTATGGTTGTATCCATTGAGTTCACAAAATTCTTGGAAATCATGGTTTTGAAATTCACCACCATGATCACTTCTAATTGACGAAATCATAGAACCTTTCTCATTTTGAACGAGTTTGCAAAACTTGGTAAAAGATCTAAGGCATTCACTTTTCTGTTTTAAAAAGTAAGTCCATTTGTATCTGCTATAGTCATCTATGATGACGAAAGCGTATTTGCTACCTCCTAGGCTTGATGTGGAGATGGGTCCGAACAAGTCCATATGGATCAATTGTAAGGGCCTAGAGGTGCTTACTTGATTTTTAGATTTGAAGCTACTCTTAATTTGTTTACCTAATTGGCAGGCATCACATACATTATCTTTGATGAACTTGATATGAGGAATTCCTCTTACAAGTTCTTTGGATGATATTTGAGTGATTAGCTTCATGCTAGCATGACCTAATCTTCTGTGCCATATCCAAGCATTCTCATTTAAAGCAGAAAAACATGTTTCATTACATAAATCATTGATGTCAATAGTGTATACGTTATTTTGTTTTAATGCAATCATAGATATGTTTTTGTGAGGTTTTTCAATGACGCAAGCATTAGATTCAAATCTGATAATATATCCTTTATCACACAATTGACTAATGCTCAGGAGGTTATGTTTTAGACCATCAACTAGCAAAACATCTTCAATAGAAAAGTTGGATTTGTTACCTATGGTTCCTTTGCCAATGATTTTACCCTTGTTGTTGTCTCCGAAGGTGACATATCCTTCGTTTATGCTAGTGAGCTTAGAGAATTGGGATGAATCTCCGGTCATATGCCTTGAGCATCCACTGTCAAGGTACCATCTCTTGCTCCTAGCTTGCGATGGTTTAGTTTTCTACAAGAAAGGATGATGTTTAGGTACCCATTTGCTTTTGGGTTCCTCACAAATAGATCTACATTTTTTATCATGTTGCATAGAATTTGTCATGGTTCCTTTAGGAACCCATATCAATTTGTTTGGACTCAATTTCCTGAATGGACAATAATGTGTCTTGTGACCAAACTTGCAACAAAAGGTAGTTGGATTTTGGTGAGGACTCCTCACAAATCCAATCCCACTTCTTTTGGGAGCATGACCCTTGTTTGTAAGGATCATGTTTAATGACTTGCTACTAACCTCGAATTTCTTCAAGGTGTCCTTAAGTAGCAAGTTTTCTTTTTGACAGATTTCTAGATCATGACATTTTATACATGAATTTAAACTATCATGATATTCAATTTTTAACTTATTAAAATCACAAGTAAGACTATCATGTACCTTTTTTAGCAATTTGTATTTTCTATTTATAACTTTGCATTCATCAAATAAATCATGGAAGGCATTTAATAATTCATCGAAAGATAAATCAGCATCTAATAAATCCGTTACCTCCTCTCCGATGGCCATTAAGGCGTAATGAGCAACTTGCTCGGTGTTGGACTCCTCTTCTTCAGATGCGCTCGAGTCATCCCATGTTGCTTGAAGAGCCTTCTTCTTTGATGTTCTTCTTTTGACTTGGGGACAATCATTCTTATAGTGTCCTGGCTTTTTACATTCGTAGCAGATCACTTGGTCCTTCTTGGGTTCAAGTTTATTTTTCACATCGTTTTTAAACTTGTTTCTTTTGAAGAATTTCTTAAACTTTCTTGTCAAAAGTGCCAAGTCATCATCACAGTCCTCATCACTTGAGTTTTCTCTCAAGTGGCATTCAGAAGTTTTAAGTGTCATATCCTTCCTATTCTTTGGAAGGATGTCTTCTTGCTCTTCATGAGCTTTGCAAGTCATTTCGTAGGTCATTAATGACCCGATTAGTTCTTCAAGAGGAAAGTTGCGCAGATCTTTTGCCTCTTGAATAGCAGTGACTTTAGGATCCCAACTTTTAGGAAGGGATCTTAGTATTTTATTTACGAGTTCAAAATCCGAAAAACTTTTTCCGAGTCCTTTTAGACCGTTGACGACATCCGTGAAACGGGTAAACATGTCGCCAATGGTTTCACTCGGTTTCATTCGAAAAAGTTCAAAAGAATGCAGCAACAGATTGATTTTTGACTCTTTCACTCTACTTGTGCCCTCGTGGGTCACTTCAAGTGTGTGCCAAATATCAAATGCAGTTTCGCAAGTTGAAACACGATTAAACTCGTTTTTATCAAGTGCGCAAAATAAGGCATTCATAGCCTTTGCATTAAGAGCGAAAGCCTTCTTTTCCAACTCATTCCAATCGATCATTGGAAGAGAAGACTTTGAAAATCCGTTTTCAACAAGGTTCCACAGTTCAAAATCCATAGAAATAAGAAAGATCCTCATTCGGGTCTTCCAGTAGGTGTAGTCCGTTCCACTGAACATGGGTGGACGTGTAATAGAATGCCCCTCTTGGTTTCCGGCGTATGCCATCTCTTTTAGGTTTTAATCCTTTAGAGAGTTAACCTTGCTCTGATACCAATTGTTAGGATCGAGAGCACTAAGAGGGGGGGGGGGTGAATTAGTGCAGCGGAAATCTTACAGCGATTTTAAAAACGAAAGCTGCGTTCGTCCGATAAAAAATGATTTCGATATAAAAGCAGAATCACAGTGTAGTTTGCGTCTAAGCGCAGTTTGCGTCTAAGCGCAGTTTGCGTCTAAGCACAGTTTGCGTCTAAGCATAGTTTGCGTCTAAGCGCAGTTTGCGTCTAAACTCAGTTTTACGTCCAAACGCAGTTTTACGTCTAAACGCAGTTTTACGTCTAAACGCAGTTTTACGTCTAAAAGCAGTTTTGCATCTAAACGCAGTTTTACGTCTAAACGCAGTTTTACGTCTAAACGCAGTTTTACGTCTAAACGTAATTTTACGTCTAAATATAGTTTTGCGTCTAAAAGCAGTTTTGAACCTTGAAAAGCGTTTTACGTAGAAAGCAATTTGCAGTTATAAATGGAATCTGAATGTAAGCGTAAACTGCAGTGTGAAGATCGTACGAAAACACGATTTACGTTTGAATGCAGATTCTGAAAGATCAGAGCTTAGAAACTCGTTCGTAAAGGCGCAGAGGGCAGTAGCAATGTAGGAGGTTTGCAGTAATGATAAAGTGCTCAAGGTAAAAGCAAACCAGAGATTTAGAGTGGTTCGGTCAGTCTTGACCTACTCCACTTTTGGCTTCCTCCTCCGACGAGGTCACCGACGTCAACTAGCTGCCTTCCTTCAATGGGCGAAGGCTAACTGTTGGGAAATCGTAGGGGGCGACATCATATGCGCAGCGGAAGAACAAGAAAACAAAAATCCCCGATTCCCAAAAGGATGTTCATCGTCGTGCGAAGATTGGTGCGCAAAATCCGCAAAAACACAAAACTGCGTATAGAGATTGTGTTACCTAGGGAGATCGTATATCCCTGTTTCCTTGCAGATCCTTAGGAGAGGGTAAAGGAGGTCAAGCGTCCTCCTCTCTAGCGGTGATCCACACAGCAGGGTTGCGACGACGCTCCTCAAAACTCCAGGCCTTCTCTGAGGTGGAGAGGGAGAGGAGAATAGGAAGGGCAAGCAAAGACTCTAGCCTATGAGACTGTGAATCCCTCCTATTTATAGAGATCCCGTGTCAAAACCCTAATGGGTCCTTTCCCTAGTGGGTATTGGATCTGCATCCAATAAGACAAGGGCTCCGTCGGATATCTCATATCCGAACCTCTACTCATCGCAATGCCTACCATATGTGTGTGACCCTCTAGGCCCAATATCGAGCTGGCCGTGAGTCATACCTGTCAGAACTCCTTCTAACTCAGTGAATTATTATCTCTGTAATAATTCACTCGACTCATCGACTACGGAAGTACTAGGCCACTACGCCGTAGTCCCCAGACGATACAGGGGAATCCAATCCATTGGACCTGTCTGTCCTCAGTTACCATGTACCTATAGTCCCTCATCCATCTAATATCCCAGAGACCGTATATCGAGCATGGTGCTGTCAGACCCATACGGTTTCTACTCGAGTCTTGCTCTAATCGGATTCTCCCGGAGAACTTTTTCTCTCTCAACCCGAATGACCCTGGCCAGGGATTTGTCTGAGCAAGAACACATGGGATATTCCTCTCATGATACCGAGAGTGGATGATCCTCTATCGACACTCAATAGCCCTCGTAAGGTCGACTACCACTCCCAATGACCAGCTGTACTAGATCTGGGAACAGCCAAACCTATAAGTCTGGTATCAAAGAGTGGAGCACTCATACAGGACATCCTTGGTGTCTCAAGTCTAAGAACCAGATACACCACTAGGACTACGGAATCGTTGTCTGACAATAAGGCATCATCAACCATCCAACATTCCGTAAGCGGATCAATCAGTGAACTCATTCTCCAATGAGCACCTGTACTGTATCCCTAGTGTCCCTACACGAGCAGCTATGAGACCAGCTGCATCCATCATATGGACGGGTATACAGCACACCAGTCTATCCGGTTATCACGATGTCCCTCTCGAGTAACCTATGACCGGGATTATTTAGGATATGTGTTTAAAGGTGAATCGATCTCATTATCGTGATCTCATCACGATCCGATTCCCATTGCACAAATCCAAGGACATCACAATATATATGCATTTATGCAATAGTTATAAAGTGATATACGCCAAAATATAATAAGCAAAAAGATTCTGTATCAAGTCACACGTGCCATCACTCACGTGATTGGCTTGCTGGGCACTTATGACTAGCAATCTCCCACTTGACCTAAAGCCAATCACCTATGTGTCTGATCCCCATCAGACCCCTGTGACGCTCAAAGACAATCTGAGACAATGGCTTTGTTAGTGGATCTGCAATGTTATCTTCGGATGGAACTCTTTCCACTGCTACATCTCCTCGGGTTACGATCTCTCTTATAAGCTGGAACCTCCTCAGAACACTTCTGATAAGACCCGGGTTCCCTTATTTGAGTAATCACCCCATAGTGGTCGCAATATAAGGAAGTCGACTTGTCGCTATCTGTATCGACTCCCAAACTCCCTCCTTTGCCGCATCTAATGCGGCAATGTACTCCGCCTCTGTGGTCGAGTCAGCAGTGGTATCTTGCTTGGAACTCTTCCAGCACACTGCTCCTCCATTCAAGGTGTACACATACCCTGAATTCGACTTGCTATCATCGACATCAGACTGAAAACTTGAGTCAGTGTAGCCTTCAACCTTAAGGCTATTACCTCCATATACTAGTAAAAGATCCTTAGTCCTTCTCAAGTACTTAAGGATACACTTTACTGCTTTCCAGTGCTCCAAGCCTGGATCCGCCTGATACCTGCTCGTGACACTCAGAGCATGCGCTATATCAGGCCTAGTACATAGCATGGCATACATGATAGACCCTATTGCTGAGGCATAAGGTATCATATCCATGTTCGCCCTTTCTTCTGGAGTCTTTGGGGACATACTCGTAGAAAGCGATATCCCATGTCTCATCGGTATGAGACCTCTCTTGGAATTTTCCATGCCAAACCTTTTGACAATAGTTTCTATGTACCTGGACTGGGACAAGCCAAGCATCCTTTTGGATCTATCTCTATAGATTCTAATCCCCAAGATATAAGATGCTTCTCCTAAGTCCTTCATGGAGAAGTGTCTAGATAACCAAGCCTTTATTGTGGATAGCATTCCTATGTCATTCCCAATGATGAGGATGTCATCCACATATAACACCAAAAAGCTAATAGCGCTCCCACTTACCTTTCTGTATACACAAGGCTCATCTTCGTTCTTAACGAAGTCATAAGATCTGATTGCCTCATCAAATCTTATGTTCCAACTTCGGGAAGCTTGCTTTAGTCCATAAATGGATCTAAGCAACCTACACACCTTATCTAGGCAGTTCTTGGACACGAATCCCTCAGGTTGCATCATATACACCTCCTCCTCCAGGTTCCCGTTGAGGAATGCGGTTTTCACATCCATCTGCCAGATCTCATAATCATAGTGTGCTGCAATAGCCAATAGAATTCTGATGGATTTTAGCATTGCTACGGGTGAGAAAGTTTCGTCGTAGTCAACACCTTGCCTTTGACGATACCCCTTAGCCACTAGCCTTGCTTTATAGGTCTCTACCTTTCCATCTACTCCGATCTTTTTCTTAAAGATCCACTTGCAACCGATGGGTACAATACCTTCGGGTGCATCAACTAGGTTCCAAACCTTATTGGAGTACATAGAATCCATCTCAGAATTCATGGCTTCTTTCCACTTCCCGGAGTCTATACTCATAATAGCCTCCTCATAGGTCTGAGGATCAATATCCTCTACATCCTCTGCTCTAATATGTCCCACATATCTCTCAGGAGGATGGGATACTCTATCAGACCTACGTAAAGTTGAAACTTGTGTATTAGATACCTGAACAGACTCGGGCTGTAGAGTGGTGCTTGAGCTTGGTTCTCCAACCTCGCTCAATTCTATCATTCTCCCACTGTCTCCGTCAAGAATGTGTTCCTTCTCAAGGAACACTGCTCTCTTAGCTACAAAGACCTTTTGGTCCTCGAGATGATAGAAGTAATACCCACAAGTTTCCTTGGGGTATCCCACAAATTTACATCGCCCTGTCCTTGATTCTAACTTATCGGGGTTGTGTCTTTTAACATGGGCAGAGCAGCCCCAAATCTTAACAACCTTAAGATCAGGCTTCTTCCCTTTCCATATCTCATATGGTGTAGACACCACCGACTTAGTTGGAACTCTGTTCAGAAGGTAAGCTGCGGTCTCTAGAGCATATGCCCAGAATGAGATGGGTAGGTCAGCGAAACTCATCATGGACCGTACCATATCTAATAATGTACGATTTCTCCTTTCAGAGACACCATTGAGCTGAGGTGTATAAGGAGGTGTCCATTGGGATAATATCCCATGGTCCTTGAGGAAGTGAGTAAACTCTGTACTTAAGTACTCACCTCCTCGATCTGATCGAAGAGTTTTGATACTCTTTCCAGTCTGGTTCTCCACCTCATTCTTATACTCTCTGAATTTCTCAAAGGCCTCGGACTTGTACTTCATTAAGTACACATATCCATACCTTGAGAAATCATCAGTAAATGTAATGAAGTAGGAGTAACCTCCAATGGCATGAGTTGACATGGGTCCACATACATCACTATGTATGAGTTCCAACAACTCAGTGGCTCTCTCTCCAATTCCACTAAATGGAGAGTTGGTCAGTTTTCCACGAATGCAAGGCTCACAAGTTGCATATGACACATAGTCGAATGGATCTAGATATCCATCATTTAGCAACTTTTGAATCCTTCTTTCATGGATGTGACCTAGCCTACAATGCCACAGGTATGCACTGTTCAACTCATCTCGTTTCCTTTTGGACACATTTATATTCATGATATGTGGAGTGGTGTCTAACATAAATAAACCATTATGCAATGTTCCTTTCGTGATGATCTTATCATCTAATAATATCGAACAACCATTGTTCTCAAAAACAAATTTATATCCACTAACTGTTAAACATTAAATGGAGATAATGTTTTTGATAATAGAAGGAACAAAATAACATGCATCTAATGCAATAAAAGCTCCACTAGGCAGATGTAGGGCGACCTCGCCAACAGCTAATACAGCAACTTTTGCTCCATTACCCATCTTGAGGTCCATCTCGCCTCTCTCTAGTCTCCTAGGCCTTGCCAGAACCTGCAACGAATTGCATATATGATAAGCACTACCGGTATCTAATACCCATGTGTTATCATAAGAGTCTGACAAATGGAGACTGATCATGAATGTACCTGAAGCTTCATCAAGCTTTTGTTTCGCCCTTTCTGCAAGGTACTCTTTGCAGTTTCTCTTCCAGTGCCCATCTTTACCATAGTGGAAGCACTGGCCTTTGTCCTTTGCTGGGTCTTTCTTAGCAACCTTTGCTTTACCTTGTTTGCCCTTGCCCTTTCCCTTCTTAAGGGACCTTTCTGCTTTCCTTTTCTTTCTGGTCTCACCAGTGTAGAGAACTGGCTTCTCTTTCTTAATAGTACTCTCTGCCTCCCTCAACATATTGAGGAGCTCTGGGAGAGTCACCTCAAGCTTGTTCATATTAAAATTCATTATGAACTGTGAAAAGGAATCTGGTAGGGACTGAAGCACAATGTCCACACACAAGTTATCCTCTAGGACCATTCCTAGACCTGTGAGTTTCTCTATCCACTCAATCATCTTTAGGACATGGTTCTGAACCGGTGTCCCCTCAGTCATCCTAGCGCGGAAAAGGCTCTTGGATATCTCATATCGTTGAGTCCTTCCCTGTTCCTCAAACAATTTACGGACATGTAGGAGAATGGATCTGGCATCCATCTTTTCATGTTGTCTCTGTAACTCTGGAGTCATAGAGCCCAACATATAGCACTGAGCAAGAGTGGAGTCATTAATGTACTTCACGTAGCGAGCGATCTCATCCTCGCTTGCCCCTTCTTCGGGCGTAGGCATCACTGTATCAAGGACGTACACGATTTTCTCCGCTGTGAGAACAATTCTCAAGTTACGGAGCCAATCCGTATAATTTGGACCAGGGAGGCGGTTGACATCAAGTATGCCACGTAAGGGATTTGAAAGCGACATTTTCTGAAAATAAAGATGTAGCAGAAATGAATAACATGCAGATTTTGCAAGAAATAAACTATCAAGATATGGACTTCTATCTTAATATGCTCCCACTATTTTACTAACGAGTCACGCGACACCCTCAGCACGTGAAACGGAAGTCTCCGGCAGACTTCTAGTGGGGATCAGGATCCAATCAGCGTCTTAGTGTAACCTCGAGGGACTCGACCAATCACACTAAGCCTAAAAGGTAGACAACTCTTGCCGATCACAACTCCTTGTGATTCCCGTCCTGTTCGGCCTCCGAATCACCATGGCCTCGAGGGACTCGACCAACCATGATGCTCGGTTAAGTCAACACCTTCGTTACAAGATGAGTCTGATTTGATGATATACCCTCGAGGGACTCGACCAAGCATATCATGCCCTCAGGTCACCGGTGACATCTCTATGTCGTAAGCAAGATAGCGAATCGCGATATAGGTGAGTCTCGAGGGACTCGACCAACTCAACCTACACCGGGATTCGGTTCCTACTCATAACGATGGAAGGCCACGTGGGTCAATCTAATTGCCTCACGTTTACCGACTTAATATTATCGAGAGATGTTTCTATGATTTGGTCTCCTAATATGACATGTCACACATATGCATATTTAATATATATCTACATCGCATGCAAATATATATACATATCTAGTATGTGTATAAGCAATCACACCAGATGATCATGGACCACAACCTAATATGATTAGGCCCGAGCCAGTAGGCCTAATCACTCACATCAAGATCTATGTGTGCAACGGTGCATCTCCATGCCTTGTGATCGCCCATCTCATCCTCGTCGGTTCCGTCGACATCTTGATGCATCTCCATGCATCACGATCGTCCGTCTCGTGGGTCCCGCTATGGCATCCACGCTCCCGCTGCGCCTCCTCATGTGATTACAACTTAATCATAGGCACGCAGGCCCGACAATAAACGAGAAATATAATGGAGGTTCGCAGACCTCAATAATAATAATCACAAGTACACACATCACACGGTCCATGATCATCCGTCCACACATCATACATCACATGTATAAGTAATCATCATCATGTAGGACTACTAGATAATAATAAAAATAATAATCAACTAAACCTTTTAATTAATTAATATTTTCTGAAATCAGGGATATATAGGGAATTTCTCAATTCATAAGGGTATTTTCGTAATTTGGACAAAAGACAGAAACTGGAATTTCTCAAATTCCGAGGGGCAAAACTGTCTTTTGCCCAGAAAACCCTAATATCCTTTCTCCTTTCGCTGCTGCCGCCGCCGCCACCCTGCCGGCGGCGGCCTGTGCGGCGGGGCGAGGGCACTGCCCTCGCCTGCAGGCGGCACGCCCGCTGGGGGCGCTGCCGCTGCAGGTGGGCGCCCCCGCGGGCGCCGCCGCCTCCGCGGGCGGTTCTGCCCGCGAGGCAGCGCCCGCAGGCGGTGCTGCCTCGCTGGCGGCCGCCCCTGCGGGGTTTTTGCCCGTGGGAGCAGCGGCCACAGGCGCCGCTGCCCTGCGGTGCCTCAGCCCGCGCTGCTGCCCCGCGGCGCCTCTACCCGCGGGCTCAGCGGCCGCAGGCGCCTCTACCCGCGGGCTGCCAGCCCCGCCGGCAGCAAGCCTGCTGCAAGCAGGCCGCCGGCCGGCTGCTGCAGACACAGCGCTTGCGCATGCGCCGGCGCTGTGCTGCCTGGCTGCGACTGCGGCTGCCGCTGCAGGTGGCTGCAGGCATGCAGATCGAGGGCAGCAACAGTTGCTGCCCTTCCTCGCTTTTGCGTCAACGATTTTGACGTCAAAATTCTTCCTAAACACAATACACGCAGTTCAAAACCAATCATTCGCACGAACAACCTGGCTCTGATACCACTGTTGGGAAATCGTAGGGGGCGACATCATATGCGCAGCGGAAGAACAAGAAAACAAAAATCCCCGATTCCCAAAAGGATGTTCATCGTTGTGCGAAGATTGGTGCGCAAAATCCGCAAAAACACAAAACTGCGTATAGAGATTGTGTTACCTAGGGAGATCGTATATCCCTGTTTCCTTGCAGATCCTTAGGAGAGGGTAAAGGAGGTCAAGCGTCCTCCTCTCTAGCGGTGATCCACACAGCAGGGTTGCGCTAGAGGCTGTGAATCCCTCCTATTTATAGAGATCCCGTGTCAAAACCCTAATGGGTCCTTTCCCTAGTGGGTATTGGATCTGCATCCAATAAGACAAGGGCTCCGTCGGATATCTCATATCCGAACCTCTACTCATCGCAATGCCTACCATATGTGTGTGACCCTCTAGGCCCAATATCGAGCTGGCCGTGAGTCATACCTGTCAGAACTCCTTCTAACTCAGTGAATTATTATCTCTGTAATAATTCACTCGACTCATCGACTACGGAAGTACTAGGCCACTACGCCGTAGTCCCCAGACGATACAGGGGAATCCAATCCATTGGACCTGTCTGTCCTCAGTTACCATGTACCTATAGTCCCTCATCCATCTAATATCCCAGAGACCGTATATCGAGCATGGTGCTGTCAGACCCATACGGTTTCTACTCGAGTCTTGCTCTAATCGGATTCTCCCGGAGAACTTTTTCTCTCTCAACCCGAATGACCCTGGCCAGGGATTTGTCTGAGCAAGAACACATGGGATATTCCTCTCATGATACCGAGAGTGGATGATCCTCTATCGACACTCAATAGCCCTCGTAAGGTCGACTACCACTCCCAATGACCAGCTGTACTAGATCTGGGAACAGCCAAACCTATAAGTCTGGTATCAAAGAGTGGAGCACTCATACAGGACATCCTTGGTGTCTCAAGTCTAAGAACCAGATACACCACTAGGACTACGGAATCGTTGTCTGACAATAAGGCATCATCAACCATCCAACATTCCGTAAGCGGATCAATCAGTGAACTCATTCTCCAATGAGCACCTGTACTGTATCCCTAGTGTCCCTACACGAGCAGCTATGAGACCAGCTGCATCCATCATATGGACGGGTATACAGCACACCAGTCTATCCGGTTATCACGATGTCCCTCTCGAGTAACCTATGACCGGGATTATTTAGGATATGTGTTTAAAGGTGAATCGATCTCATTATCGTGATCTCATCACGATCCGATTCCCATTGCACAAATCCAAGGACATCACAATCTATATGCATTTATGCAATAGTTATAAAGTGATATACGCCAAAATATAATAAGCAAAAAGATTCTGTATCAAGTCACACGTGCCATCACTCACGTGATTGGCTTGCTGGGCACTTATGACTAGCACTAACTGCCCTTTTACAGTTTCTCTCCTTTTGACAGGCTCAGGAGACAACCTTTACAGATCCTTTCTCTCCTCTCTTTACAACTCAAGACTTGAAGAACAGAAGGAGGAGAACTTTAGGACTTTACACAAATTTGAGCTCTTAGAATCACTGAAAAGATCAAGAATTCGGTGTGGATCTGTATCTTTTCAGTGCTGAATGGGTGGGGTATTTATAGGCCCCATCCCAGTTCAAATTTGGAGCTCAAAACGATCAAATCGATCAAATCCCAGAATTCCGGGATCAGGCGGTTGCACCTCTTGGCCTAGGCGGTTGCACCGCCTGGTGCAATCAGGGTCCGAATGGTTCGCTCCATTCGGCCCAATTTGAATCTTTTCAGGGGCCCAATTGCCCCAAGATTAAGCTAATGGGATCACCTCCCATTTTCAAGCTTAATCATCGTGCTAACTACGATTAACTCTAAGACAACTTCTGCAGCTATGCTCCGATGCGTCAATCGCTTCTTCCGGCGAGTTTCCGGCGAACTTCCGTCGATCATCCGATAAACCCTCGGTGATCCTTCTGCGGACATCCGGCATACTCCTGGACTTTGCGACGATCCACTTGGCGAGTTCCGACGAGCTTCGCTTGGCAAGCTTCTGGACTTCTCGGATCTGTTCTCGCTGAACCTCCGACGACCGTCCGAACTTCCGTCGAACTCTCGAACTCCCAACGTGATCATGATCTTGACTCCTGCGCAACACCTGCTGCTTGTCTTACTCTCATCGTAGTTAATCCTGCACACTTATCTCAACACATAGATTAGATAACAAATGACAATTGACTTCATCATCAAAATCCGAGATTCAACATAATTATGTTTAATAATATATCTAAGAGATAATTATTCTATAGATCAATATGTTTAATAATATGTTTAATAATATATCTAAGTGATATGTCAATATCCATTATGTTTGATAAAGGCTCTAGATTCATATCAAGATATTGGAGAAGTGTACAAAAAGCACTAGGGACAAAGTTAGCTTTTAGCACTATTTTTCATCTTCAAACAGTCGATCAATAAAGAAAATCATTCATATATTAAAGGATATGCTAAGAGCTTGTCATGAACTTTAAGAGATCATAGAGCAAATATTTACCTTTGATAGAGTTTGTCTATAATAATAATTACCAAGCAACCATTGTGATGATACCATTTAAAGTAGTTCATTGGGATGAGATGGGTGAAAGAAAGTATTTGAGGCTAGATTTGGTGAGAGAAATACTAGAAGCAATAGTAAATATTCGCTAAAAAATGAAAGTAGCACAAAGTAGACAGAAATGTTATGCTAATAATATGGATTGTTGATAGAAAAGAAAAAGAATTTTGTAATAAGAAGATCGATTTAGTCAAATTGCTATGGAGAAATTATACAACGGAAGAAGCAACTTGGGAAAGGAAAGAAGAAATACGAGAAAAATATCGAAAACTATTCAGGTAAAAAATTTCAAGGATGAAATTTTTATTAGAAGAGGAGGATTGTAGTGCTTGAGTTTTATGCATATTGAACTATAATCGTAATGTCAATAGATGTACAAATAATATGTTTATGTCACTCTCACTTAGTGATATGATTTGTAAGGTCTATGTTTCATAAATATAATAAATAACATGTTCATATTTTTAACATTTAAGAGTAAAGTACATGATTTTCAAAAATATTATTTTTAGTATTATATGAAGTATTGGTTGAGCATATTAATATGTGTGTTAAACATAGCGTAATAAACCCAAAGTGTACTAACTGACTTGAATATGAGGTTAAGTTATGATAATAGATGTGTATATAGTGATTAAAAATGATGATAAAATTTTAATGGATCTTAAGTGAATCTCAAAGCTTAAATATATTTGATAATGATTAATATAAAGAAACTTGAGTTTTAAACATTATGTACGTAGAAAATCACATAAATGGAATGATAAAAATTTAAATATAAAAATAAATAGTATTATACTAAATATTGAAAAACATAATTGAAATTAGAAGATGAGTTTAGATAAAAAAAATATATATCATCTTTATCAAATCAAATTAATTCAATTCAAATTACTATAAATTAGAATTATACTAGTAAAAATTTAATGTCGTTACATTCTGTGAAACCATGAACACTCTTATAATCTGTACACGGAATTTGTAAACAAATGATCCTTGGAGATATAGATTCATCCGCCCGCATGTGAAACTATGGAATATGAGAATAAACAAGTATGAGTCATGTGTCAAAAGCATAAAAAAAAAAAAAAAAAAGAACTACCTACTTAATTGATGGGATTGTCATGTTCAAATATTTAAAATCAATTTAACCATAATATATTTATTGACCTCTTATAAATTAGTTTAAATTTTTACTTATTTTGAATAACCCTTAATCCCAAACTTTTTATAATTTAGTGCATGCAAGTCTTTAGACTACTTCTTCACATTCTGATGAAGACCTTACATAGTTGAGAGTCCAACCTTGAGGCATAACTCATCAATGATTTCAACACCATGAAGTATCATCATCCTCTAGCATCATCGATGGATATCTTTTTCAACTCAAGTTTTTTTATTGACCCTTTAACTTCATTGAGCTCGAATCTTAAATTCAAAATACTTAAGCCTATACTAATGGTAGTACGTACGTACACTCATCAGTCGATCTCTTGTAAGTATTAAGTCTTAACCCACTTTTGTTTTGATATGAGAATAAATCAAGATAAACTTATTCATTTTTAATGACAAGTGATAAAAAGATTTTATGATGAGATCTTACTCCCCACAAAAATCTATCGGATGATGCTATAAACTGTTTGACCTTTTGTTTGTGAGTCGGATACACTCGTATGATACTAACGATTAGGAATAACAATGGCATCCATTGGTAATTCTATCAAATCCCTAAGTTATGAGGAAAGAACCCAATATATTTATAGGACTTCTTAACAACCCTCTTACGTATAGGTTAATTTAGGCTTTACCCTATGAGTAGAACATTAATGTATGATGCAAATCAAATAGAGGGAAAAGCAGCAAACAAGAATAGGGGAACGAACCGTTAAGGATCAAATGGAATAGAGTTGATTTTGGTTTTGATTCAATTTTTCAGTTTAATTTGAACATCTCTCTATATAAAAATTATAGATGTTCAAATTGAATCAAAAAAATCAAACCGAACATGAACTGATTAAATCCAAATCAATTCATTAATAATTTTGTTTTGAATGTCATAAATGGTTTTAATTTGGGAGATTATTATTTTTTCAAATTGTTTGTTCAGACCAAATCGAACTGATATTAATTTAAAAAAAAAAATACTAACCCAACCCAGCACAAAGCTCCAAAAATTCTAAAATCCCTACCCATACCAAATCGATGAGTTCATCCATCTTTTTTCCGACTCTGTGACGACTCCTTCGTCCTCCGTCCTCTGTCCTCCGTCGCTTTCTCGGTCTCGCTCTATTATTGTCCCTCTAGGATATTTTTTAATATAAAAAAAAGAAAAAAAAACCACTAGCGCAGAGGGGCGAGCGAGCTGGCTGGTCCATGAAGTGGGAGGCATCATCATAAATGATAATTGTTGATAATAGATTATAATGGAGTCATCTACTGACCATCAGCGGTTGTGCTCTCAATCTAATGATAATTTCATCTTTTATGTTATTATTATTGATTCCTTTCATCTTTTGTATCTAATAAATTTTTAGAATGATATCTATAATATAAATTTTTTGAGAATATCAATCCAATTGGATCAAAATTTTAATTTGGTTTAATTAAATAAAACTGACTCATCCAACCAAATCGATTCATTTAAAAAATATATATATATATATATATATTTTAAATTATTTAAACTTAGAAACCAATTAATCAATTAACATTAATCGATTTTGAATCGATTAAATATAAGTCCAAAATGATTTCAATTCATAATACCTTTAACCGAACACCCCTAATAAAAATCAATTAATCATCAAGTGTTTTTAAATAGAGAAGGGGCTGATAAATGTTTTGAATTGAGTGACCAACAATTCCAAAAGCCGGAAATGGATAATGTATGAAGCTACATTAATCGTTCAAGCCATACATCAAGCATCACAAGTGCACTGCAGTAACGAGTCTCTGCAGTAAGCCATGCCATGCACGAATCATGTTTACACCAGCAGATCAGCGTGGTAAAAAGCCTTGATTATTTGTATCACGTTCAGCAAAAGAAAGTGCAAGAGATACGGTAACAACCTATACTCCACAGCTAAGAGAAGCTTAGCTATAATTCAAATGTCACACGCACAACTCAATCCGGTAGAGGAATAGGACCACCCTCCCTCTCTTTAAGAGTAGGATAGCAAAGTCTACGTCAACAATCTCCCACACAGGATCATGCTACCTGACTCTATTCTTTGCCTCTGTTCCAGCCTTTCGAAAAGAAGATCTTCATATTGCTTTAAGTTCACGTACTCATCCATATAAAACGAAGACCGAGTAGTTCTGCCATCAGAAGACATGCTTACGTGGTTTCCTACTCCAAACTTGCTTATACTTCTGTCCCTAGAAACTATGGATGAGCTTTCAGTGCCTTCAGGGCTCCAACTCCCATAACTGCTTGCAATTTGATTACAGCTATTGAAATCGGTACTTGCTTCCTGAAAAAGATCAAATCAAATATTTGTTAACTGACAGCTCAAATGACTAATAGCCAACAGATTTAGTTTTATGTTGACTTATTAGTCAAATATGCTACCCAAGAATGTTGATCAAGGGGTATATATGGAACAGAAAACCAAAGTAAAGACTGACAATAGTAAAAGAAAACATGATATAATTGGTTTGATGAATCTAAAAATGATTGGATGAACTACAAGAGAATAAGAAGTTTTTATCTGAAGATTTTTTTTCAGTTTCATCAGTAATTATTTACAAAGAAAAAAACAATAAACCAAGCAGACCGGTGTACACTTATTGATGAAAAATACCATTAATCTCAAATTCAGATCATCATGTTGTTCGTGGCTCATGTAAGTAAAGAAACATATCCGCGACATTCAGAGTCCAGTTCAGATCCAAAATGAATGAATGATTGACCAAACAATGCTACGGACTGTATCATTTTTAAGTAGCTCCTATATGAAAAGAGAGAAAAACCATGACCACAAATGGTAACCTGTTTTGGCAGCGCTGCAGCTGATAAGTTATTTCCTGAGGACACAGGGAATCCTGCCTTACTCTTGCATGGTGAAGGACCAGAACTAGTTTCCCATTTCAACCAAGGAAGCAGAACACCATCTTTATCAACAGGTCCAGCAGCAGCTCCGGGCACACTTTCATGAGTTTCTGCTGCAGAATTATGTAATCCGGTATCTCTTATATTTGAGCTAGTATCACTTCTTTCTCCATCAAAAGAAGATATATCTGTATCTTCAACATTGAAAAGGAAATCTTCAAAGTACTTCTCTGCCTCTTCTGTCAAATGTTTAGACATTCTTGTTCTATCATGGTTCCTCTGCGGAACACACCCATCCATTAGTTGTAATGCCATAGAAATTATCATGTACTCAGACATTCTATAGAACAGGATTCTTACTCTTCTAGACCGTGATTGCCTTTCTGGAACAGCAGAATTCTTTGGAGAAGGCAGCAACTCTTTGACAATTTTGCTAAGTTCCTGGCCGCGTTCCTCCTCTAATGCTAACTCAGCCAACAAGTCCTGCTTGCGCTTCTCTGACTGAAGTGCATACTAGTGTCAATGAAGGTAGAACTAATAGAAATCAGGAATCACACATTTAAAACAAACTTGATGAGGATCCTTCCACATTTCATTACCAAAACCATAACTGCAATTAATAAAATAGGCATCTCAAATTAACAGAAAAAAAAGGACCCCACCAAGCCATAGACTCTTTGGTGCAGGAACACAAGTTTCAACCCATGGGATCAAGAGATTTGTGGTGTGTTACAAGTTCCAAATATCTTAAAGTATACACGAGAGAGAGAACACAGAAGATGAGTATACATTTATCTTAATCATTGAACCAAATTTATTAAAACTAAACCGAGGCAAGACCATGAAACCCTAGGGGGAATCAGCACAGCAGCTTATATTCTGATTTGTTGATATTATTTGTCTCAAAAGCTCTTAGAGACATAAAGCAATCCTATTCGTCTAACAATTTAGAGAATGAGTCTCAATGAACCTTTCATAACCACTGCATAGTTCATAGCACGACAGAGAAAATTCGAAAACATACCACCATGACAGTTTAGATAGACCATTGAAAAAAGCTGTACAATCACAATATTTTAAAAATATAGTCATAACATGCCTGTTCCAGTTCGGTTGTGTAGTTTCTTCTGATCTCAGCAATAGCTTGCAGAACTTCTGAACTCTTTGGTTGAACGCCATCACCACTGACAATGGTTGAGGGTTCATTTTTCACCATGACCTGTATCAAGTATGAGATAACAATATTGTTGGCAAGTTGTCTGAAATTGCTCGGTTCCATGATGATGCAAGGAAGATGATAAGGACAAGATAAATATGATCAAAAGAAAAAAAGAGAAAAATAAATTTGAATAATCAAATATAAATCATGAGTTCAAAATTGACAAATGAGCTGAATAAAGGCACACACCTTTTCGAGTTCTGTCCTGATTTCTTTGACTGCATGTCTTACTTCTTTGCGCATGACTTCATATAATCCAAAATCCTCCTCATCGCCTATGGGATTTTCTCCCTGTGAATTGCAAATGAAACCACAAAGGTTACAGTTTATTTGAGTCGCATAACAATAAGTATGATAAGATATTAGCATTCATATTGTTTCAGATAATAGCCATGGTCTATAAGGTCAACCTTTTCTGGGGCATAAACTGCCTGATTTGTCTTCTCAACCCCACACCTCCTTGAACAAAAATCCCGAGCTTCATCATCGGTTAATGAAGAAGAATGGCTCTATAGAAAAAACCAAACAATAAAATAAAAACATTTTGAAGATTGATTAGTTGTTGAAAGTAGATTCACTAAGACAAGCCTAAACCCTATGGTCTGATGATCAGCAAAGAGCACAGATGACATGAATACAAGAATTCTCAAGTTAAGTATCTCTTTCATCTTCTCGTATCACCTCTTTTCTGATATTACTTATCTATCATCATACTGTCTCCACCGAAAGAAAGAAATATCAATTCATGGTCATTAAAAATATGAGACAAATTACCGAATAGCTATCATGAGAGTGGAAGAAATCCTTTTGGCTCCCAGACCTTTTCAAAAAGTCACCATTCTTCACTGACCTATGTGATGAAGGCTCCTGCAGTTTACCATTGCCATAGATCCTTGATTTAACTTGCGTGCTGGCACTGTGAGAATCCACATCATTCTGTAGTGGATTATAAAAAAACTAATATCAGGTTCTTTTTGGCATAACAACCTACCAGATAAGGTAACCTGCCAGCTTCTAAAGTTCCATGTTATGGTACAAGCTAAAGACTACCATTCTTCTTTTATTCAGATGGAAAAATACCTTCAAGGGTGCATGTTGAATCTTTGACACTAAATCGCTTGGTTCAAATATAGAACGAGTCAGAGCACGCGCACTAATAGGATAGATGTCCCAACCATATCTTTTCTTTTCCCAGATTGAAAACTTGCTACAGAAATTAATCCCATGCTGGTTGGTTCTGACAAATGCTTACCCAAAAAACCATGATATGGAAAACTTCACCATGTTGATGTTATGTAAGTCATCACAAGAGTAGCAAAACTAGCTTAGCAACAAGATCAATGCTTACCAAAGAAAGCCATGTTAAAGAAAGCTTAGTATTATTGATGTTAATAAAGCATCATGAAAGTAGCAAAAAGAGAAAAAACATTAAATGATGTAACAACCAGAATGTCTTTGACTTCAATCAGTTATGTGAGATACATTAAATTATTTTTAACAAGGTTGTGTACTTTTGCAAGCTTCACATGTACAAATCCAGCATGTCGGGACCCTGATCCAGCATGTTAGAGGACCATTATCTATTAAACACAAGCAGGTGTGCCAGGACACATTCCAGAGTAACTGCATCCAAATCTCTATGACTCACTCTATCTGCCTTCGCTGGCATGTTAGGTACTCAACTATTATGTACATAACATGACGGCAAAATCATCATAGTGTATATTTGACTGTGTTTACTGCATCAGTTGCTGAATGCAGTAAAGCGGGCCTTTAGCATTTCCTCCTTTCATGATCATTCTATACATGACACTTCTCTAACTACTCAGATTTTTGGTGTATATGCAGTTTCTTTTCAGTTTGGAGTAGTCCAATCGGAAGAGCATCAAAAATCGAACGAAAGATCGTTCACGCCACATCGGCCATTGGACGCTAAAAATAGCAACTTTTAGTCAACCTAGACTAAAACACAGGGAGAGCGGGTACCTCCGAGTTGCTACACCGATGCCGATCAACGGAGACAGATCGCCGCCGCCTTAATACGCTATCCGAGACGCCCTTGGTCGGTGCAGCGTGGCGATCGGGAGGCCTCGACACGGACCTCCCGCGGCGGCGAGACGACTCCGTCTCCATCCGATAGCTCGAGACGGAACTCAAGGGCCTGGACCTGGCGGCAGACGGCTCGCTGTCCTCATCCGACTCGGCCCTCGCCCGGAAGAACTCATCGGCGATGTCATCGAGGCTGATCTCCGGGAACCCGGCCCCGCGCAACTTGTTGACGAACCTGCCACGGGGCGTCGGGAAGTCGTCAGGCTCCGGCGGAGGTGGGGGAAACCAGCTGGAATGGCGGCTGAGGCTCCTCGATCGGCGGTGGGGTTGGCCGCCGCGGGTGGAGGAGCCGGCGTCCCTTGCAGCGCCGCCTCCACCCCGACTGCCGATGGAGGAGCGCCCAGAGGTGGACCGGAAGGCCGCCGTCGCCATCTCGGCCGTGGAGCGGACAAGGATTAGGGTTGGGAGGAAGATTAGAAACTACGGGATCTGGAAACGGCCGGCACGCGGGGCGGAGGGGGGAAACGAGTTGGGGGATGGGGTTTGGGGACGATTCGTTCGTTTTCTACCCTTTTACTTTCTCTTCGTCGCGGTGACGTGCGTCGGTCAGAATCACGAGATTCCCACCGAATCATGTAATAAGGTGCTGGGACGGCGTTGGAATCGAACCGAATCGGGCGGAGGGATGTACGAGAGCACGGGTTGGGAAGTAGGGCTTTTTAATTGGTAGGGAGGGCTTCGTTAGCGAGCCGTGTGTCATAAACTCTGTTTCCAGTGCTGCTGGGTCGTAAGAATTGGCAACGTTACTTGATGCTGTGTTGAATGATCACAGGAGAGTGTGTGAGATTTTGTTGTACATCCAGATCGGAATAGAGAGTCGTAAGAAAACGAGGTTAGAAATGGCGCCAATTTTAAAAAAGATACGGGTTGGGTTAGGTTAGGTTAGGTTAGGTTAGGTTAGATGGAGAATACTATGTGTGGGGCCACGAAAGGGTCCCCCGCAGTGTTAAATAACAGGACAAGTTGGTGAGCGAGGTTAGCGGTCAATAGGTATGCGTGAATCATATGGGATTTTTCTAGCTTAACTAACGCCCCTTCCACGACGCCCCTTGTCTACCTATCCTATCGCTCATATCGGTGAGGACCACTCCAGAGCGACGAGTGGCTCCCTCCCTTTGTCCAATAATAAGACAGTCGGGAAAGGAGGTACGTTACGAACAAGTAGGTGTACTCATCTTCCCCGACTTAATACATTTCCTACCGATAAGAACGCCCCCGTCTTGGATACCTGTCGGCTATATCGGAGGGACCAATGTGGGCGCCGCAGGGGGCCACTCGCCGTGTTTAATAACAGGACAGGTGAATGACAGGAAAAAGCCAATATAAGCTAGCACGCTCAGATGTCTTGGTTTAACCCAACCCCCGTCCTCCCAATCTCCTTCCCCAACTTTTAGCCCCTTGTGCCACCCAACCAGACGATTCCGTCCACTTCTCCCATCCTATCCTCCGCGAATCAATCGTCAAAGCTCCTCCTCCTCGGTCGAATCGGAGAGCCCAAACGAAACCCTCTGCTCCGATCCAATAACCTCGCGTTGCGTCCTCCTATCGGCTTCATTCGTTGGCATTCTTTGAAGAAGCGCTGAGGGATCCGGGAAGGAACTAGCAAGTCCCCGCCTTTTGTCTGCCTTTGCTTCTTATAGGTTTCGATTCGTCTAATCCTTCGCTGTTTTTTTGCTATTTCCGTCGATTTTTGCATGTTCTTGATGCCTCTCATGGTGTCTTTCCCCGATTCGCTTTGGTTTTGTGTAGATTTATTAGTGGAGATTGGGATGGGTCAGCTAAGCCTTCACCGGATTTCAATTAGCTAACGTTTTCTGAATTCTACGCTTATCGGTCTTCGTGGGCTTGAAGCTTTGGTATGAAAGCTGTGATCTTTTTACTCTTTTTGATGCCAGTGGTGTGTCGTTTTGTCCAGACTTGCCTTCCGAAAGCGATTTACCATGAATTATCGAGGAAATAAATGAATTTTTTTTGCTCAACATCATATTCCTTTTTTCATATTTTGATGTATTGTATCTTAAAACATATCTGCCTCAGCTGTTAGCAAACATGTTCTTTCTGTTCGTTATCTTGGATCTCTGATTCTTGTGTTTTTGAGCCAAAGTTATAGAATTTCATGGTTCATGATCTGCTCCATGTGAGATATTATTCTGCATTATGATAGACTGGTGAAACTCCAACGATTCATATCTCATGGTTATTTCTTTCTTCACATTTTCCAGGTAAATAGTTGGCTCTCATCCCGTATTGCTCTAAAATGGGTGGTGTAGTTGGGAGGAGCAACTCGATAAGGCGAAGTTCTCCAGAATCAAAACTTGAGGCAAAGATGGTTGAGGCTATGCAGCGAAGGGCATCTGAAGGAACTTCTGTGAAGTCATTCAACAGCATTATTATGAAATTTCCAAAAATTGATGAGAGCTTACGAAAGTGCAAGTCCATTTTTGAGCAGTTTGGTGAGTTATATGTTCACCACAATCAAACAAGCAAACATAGTGTTTACCATAGATAACCTTGAACCTTTTGAGTTCTTGGTATTGATCTATCTTTAAAACCGTGATTAATAAAAGTTTAGATGCTAGTAATTGACACTAGAAGCATTAAAAAGGAAACAGTTCACTTTTTGACATAATAATTATAATCAGCAGATAACTTATGGCTGCCCATATTGTATATAGTGTTTCTTAGAATTTTGGAGAATTTAGTGGAACTTGGAATCGACTGACATGACTTCTTTACAGAAGAAAGAAAGAAATTTTATTAAAGAATGACTGCAGGTATAATACACAACATCAAAAAGTAAAATGTTTCAAAAGGTCCATTGGAGATGAATGTCCATGTACAGTCAATATTATTGATTTTCATGGATAGTCATACGTATTTGACTCACATATTCATGCTTAATTGATTTTTTTGAATCTTTTGTCTCCGCATTTATATTAATGCCATCATGTATTAGTATGTTATCATGTTAGGATAGGATAGTGCAGTTTTATAGGTCTGACACCAACTGGACATGGCCTGCCAGCAGGTTAGTCAAGCTTTCTTTATATGGACAAGATCAAGTTGGGTCGAAAAGGGTCAGGTTGACTTATCGGGATGGGACGTGACTTGTCTTATATTTTTAGCGTGCGTTGAACTTCACTATCAAGGAAACACAATGTTTACCCAAATCTAAACCTAAGAAGCACAGAAACATGCTTTTGGTGGACGTGTCCATGTCCAACATGTGTCAGACACACGGACACACGTGGCAGATACTCGTGTGGTGCTGGGCTTGTGTGGCCATCACGTGAGAGCCAAATTCTGTGCGAGAAAAGAAATCTGGAAATCGTCTCAAGGAAACATATATCAATATATCTAGATCTTGTTAAATATTATTTGATGATTTTAATTTTTTCAACCTATATGATGATATTCATTTGTTCACATTGTCGAGTTTAAAAAATTTAAGTATAAATACTATAAAACTCATGTTAATTGAATATTATATATACATATATTAAAAAATACATGTGTCCTTGCCATATCCGTATCCTAATTATTTTAAAAATAACATGTCGCGGTGTTCATTTCGTGTCATGTTCGTGTCCTGTGTCCGTACTTCTTAGATCTAAACCAACGTAAAAATGATCCAGGAGTTGTTAAACTAGACATGTTACATGGATCAAGACAGGTCATCTTAGATGAGTCGGGTTTGGTTGAACCTGACTATTATATTCATGAGGACTCCTTTCTAATATGGAGTATTGTTTATGTGTAACAAGGTAAGTACAAAGAATTGAACTCCAAGTAACTCAGAGACAATGTTGGAGATTCCTGATATTTTTAATTTTCTTATGGATAGATGAAGATTCAAATGGTGCGATAGATCAAGAAGAACTGAAGCATTGTTTCCAGAAGCTAGAAATCTCCTTTAATGAGCAGGAGATCGGTGATCTCTTTTTGGCATGTGACATTGATGAGAACATGGGTATGAAGTTTAATGAGTTTATTGTTCTTCTCTGCCTTGTTTATCTTCTCAAGGAACCGGCAGCTGTACAAGCAGTATCCTTATAAAAGTTAACAAATCAGTTATCTTCTTTTAGTTTATTACTTTGAGGCTGTCTCCCTGATATGAGAATGACAAGTGAACTAATTCTGTGTTACAAGTTTTATTCATTTTTTAGTGTTATTTCCTGTACTTCTTATATGTGATTTACTGTTTTAGAAAATTACTTAAATTAAGTTGCTTAGATCAATTCCCTGAACATTTTCAATTTCTATAGGATAAACTTTACAATAAGAAATTGGATGATTATTATCTGTAAAGTATAAGAAGTTGCATCACCTACAAGCACATGGACCTGATAATTTTGATCTTCACAATATGTTTAACAATAATGGAGCAAAAGGAAAATTTGTTTTTGGAACAATTGAAATGTTAGATTGCTTGTTTGAACGAACAAGGGAGAGAAGGTTCACAAAATATAGAAATTCTGCTTTCAATATATAGCATTGAATTAATCTTCATTATCTGGCATGGTTCTTCCACATAATAAATTGCTTATACATTGTTCTTTCACTTAAATTATTAACACAGTAGAGTTTCTGTTTTTCCACACAGGTTGATGATATCTATGAGGCTCCATTAGTATGATTTGTTCTCAATTTGTTGGTACAATGTATTGGCATGTTTGAAGGCATTTCTTGCAGCAATTGTATTAATGGACGAATAAGGCCAAACCCATATGAAAATAATTATTATCTAAATGATTTCTTCATGGTGCCAGTTGTTATCCAAGAGAGGTTGTTGATATATGTTTATGGTATCATTGTTCTTTCGCTTTTTAAATCACTGGTTTATGTCAATCTTAGTGGTCAAAGGAATAAAAACTTTTACTAGTAATTGTAAGGATGACAGACCTAACGACTAGAAAAAGACTGAATGTTATCCAAGAGAGGTTGTTCTATGTCTTGTCAACATAAGGGATTCAAAGCCCCATTTATTATACTTAAAAGTGATTAAAATTTTATGTTTTTATAGTTGGTAAAGAGAGTATCTTTTCGAACAGCAAACAATGGTATGCTAGCAATGGACTTATGCCAAGGCTAACAGCTGTTATAACTACATACATCAGTGTGCACAGGGACTTGGACATCATGTCATTAATGTCTGATAATATTACTTTTGTCTTCAGCTCATTTGTAAATTTCCTGTTAGAATTATGTTAGCGTGCACAGAAGATTTTAGTCATCATGTCATTGGCATTGAATAAGAGCAGCTCAGTGGTAACATTTCACAGAGACCTCGGGAGTAACAGAAGTTCTGAAGGAATGATAAAAACTAATAATAACTGGATAAAATCAGGTGGCATGTAGTTTGAGGCGTTTTTTTCTTCATGATGGACCTTATATGCATGCAGACCACACACCAACACATATATGCACATGAGATTCTACTGTATTTGAAAAACATTATATTGAGAATTGTTGTATATGGAGTTAAGAATCTGTTTGCAAGGGGACCATTCGACATAATTGGATAGAACAGTACATCACAGGTCTCCAGAGCAGGTGTGGTAGTTTCAAATCTTACAGAGCAGGATTGTCCAAAATATTTGGAGCAGGTTCCCTAATATTATGGATCTCCTATGTTAGTCAATTTGTCAGCTATGAATACTTACTCTTTTTTTTTTCTTCACATATTTTATACAGGGCAACCGTGAACATTAATTTATATTAGGAACATTTTATCTTTTTTAATATGTGAAGTGTAGTGTTATTGCCTCAGCTTCTGTTTCTTAGTTGATGTGTGTTTTCCTGGATCTCTTGAACTTTTGTTTTCCAACTGTAGTCTGCTCTTGTTGGAAATATGCTCTGGTACTAAACTCAAGCATGAAAATCAAAATTTTGTTCCCCATGACTTGATTGCTAGAATTCCCGTATGGGGTTGCCAGACCTTGAGACGACTTTTGAGACTCTGGTTGATGCTTTTGTGTTTTTGGACGAGAACAAGGATGGATATGTTAGCAAGAATGAGATGGTACATGCCATAAACGAGACAACTGGAGGTGAACGCTCTTCTGGACGCATAGCCATGAAAAGATTTGGTCAGTTCTTTCCTCTTACTAGCAGTTCTAGCTTGCACTACCATGCGAAACTTGAAAAACAAATTATTTGCATCAATTACCATATTAATAGCCCTTTTCGGCTTAATTTGAAAATAAATGTTTAAAAGGTTTTACTATTTCCTGATTTGTCTATTAGGCTTTATTCTTTTTCTTGGAAATAGTTGTTGATTTGCCTGATGAATTGGTATCTATTTGAGCATGTAAATGGAAAATTCGAAAAAGATAATCATGCATTGATTGTGGCTACTATTTAGAATTTAGTTTCCATTTACTTGTATTTTGAATCTGCGGATTCACCTAACAGTGTATTGACTTCCATCGAACAGAGCACAAGATCAATATTGTTTCAAACATAACCAATTTCTTCTGGTTTGCTGCAGAGGAGATGGACTGGGATAAAAATGGCATGGTGACATTTAAGGAGTTCCTTTTTGCTTTTACCCGTTGGGTGGGGATTGATGATGTTGAAGATGAGGAGTGATCGTTGCATGTCCATGTTGATCGGTTGCCCACAAGAAGGCCTTGCAGTACAGCAATGAAGAGCAAATTCCAAAGAGGCTCTGTGTATACATATATGTGTTCCCCTTTTTCTTTTGCAATAAGGACAACTGCTTTCGTACCATGTGAGTGATTGAAAGCCCTCCGATATCTGCTAAGTATATTCTAGTAAAGTTGCAAAATTTTAACTGCACGATTAGTATTTGACAAGCAAAATTACTGTTGAAGGCCAATTCTATGTAATTTCTTTCAGCAGGGCTCCATTGCCTGTCGTTGTTGGGTATGATTCTTCTAAGCTTTTCTAAAACGTATAAGCAAGTTCATAAATCCTTAATTATGTGTATTGGCTATGATGTGCATACTATTATTGTTCATTGTAAGCAATTATCCAGAGTATTATGTTACAGGAATATAACAAGTGATCAGTTATATGAATTTTTTTTGTCGTCGATGAATTTGTACAATACAATGTCTTTATTTTATTGTTCTTGTTGAGACTCTTTACCACTTATTTCCTCTGGAAGAAGGCACTTTTTGATCTCCAGGCCACTAATTTTAGATGATTAATTTTGTCTTTTTTTTCTCTGAAGCTCGATGTGTGTTTCAGGTCGGGACATATGTGGCAGTTTAACCTTCAAAGAAGATGATTTTGTTCAGTTGCCTTTGGCTATTCTGACTGTAACTAAAGACATTTTCTTTTACTGAAGTCTTTTGAGGAATTTAAAGTTTCTCATATATTTGCGGAAGAAAACAGAGGTAGATTTTATAACGTAAATTAGATTGAACTCTGATGTAAGAAAAAAGTTGTTTACACGTTTTAAGTTTGTAGAAAGTGCAATTCCATTGCAAGCAAATCCATGAATCAATCATGAGATCATTTTTCATGTTTTCCTTTGTCAAACACAGTGATCAGACTGTGTCCGAACCATGTCACTACAATTCCAACACAAATGAAACACGACCATCATCTCCATGAAACCTCTCCCTGCGACTGATTTCAATGACAGCAGGACAGTCATAGATTCACCTCTTCTACAACATGCAGAAAAACACATGGTGGACAACGATCCAGCCTCCAAGAAACATCACATTGGAAACCATTCACATATCCTCATTGCAAATGGAGTTGCTCGATGAATGCAAATGCCCCTCAGCAACCTAGAACTGGAAGTCTGAGCCGGTACCAGACTTCCCCCACCCACCAGAGTCAGGTGTCGGTGGCTCATGGGTGGCAGACAAAGAACCATCTTGCAGAAGGCCTTTGAGTGACCCACCGCCAGTGCCACTGCTAGCTGCCAAGTCCTCTTCCGGTGACTCAGAGGTCGGAACAGGCGTCGAGGGGTCGGGGCAGAGGTCACTTGGGACAGTAGCAGCAGCAACTCCAGAGGCAGATGTTTCGGCCAGCACGCCGCTGAGCAGCTGCTGCTCCTCGATCATCTTCTTGAGATACCTGCCTTGGGCCTCGATTCTCACTTGTAGCTGCTGCTGTATCTGCATCAACTTATGGAAGGTCAACTCCATGTTATGACTTGGCTTCCCCTTGCCACTATGGTTGCAAATTCACATCACAATTCTTTAAATCAAAACAACTATTCGCGTATAATAAGTTCAGTATAGATTGGGTCATTAGTTGTCGCTCAATCAAAATATTTATTATGGTATCAAAGCATATTATGAGTTTGAATTGTTAAGTCTATCATTGTGTTAATTTAGTTTTGCATCATGTACTTGGGTTCAGACTCCACACCATGGCATCTCTTAACTTAATGTGCAATCTCATAATCCACAACAAGTAAAAGAGAAACAAAAAAAATCAGATACTGCAATTTACATATTTAACTTGCCTCTAGTTGTTCGTGAAGTCGTTTTTTCACCTCCATCTGCAATTTGAGTGCTTCAGTTATTTGAATCCCACTAACACAACAAACATATAGTTTTAGCTGAATAATAGTCTGACATTGTGCACACATAGCTGGAAAGAACACTAATTCAAACAAAAATGAAAAACATCCAAAAGTCCGAAAAACAACTGAAATCAATTTTCCACATCAAAAAAGAAGAAAACACATTAAAAAATTCAAAAGTAACAGGACAGAAAACACATATAGGTTTGCACCAATCTTCCGCATACCTCAGTATGTTCATCTGGACAACATATAGGCAAGTTTGTAATTGCATGGTAAGGCTGGCAAGTAGCAAAAAATAACTTTATATTAAAGACTAAAAGAATGGCAATCTACTGTTGCACCAACTTTCCACTGTGATTCTTACAAATATCTCTAGGTAGGCCACACTGCTCCCAGTAGAAGCTCCTACACCCAAACTCCCTTTGGTACGCTGAATTATAAGCCCAATAAATTGATACATGTTTGTTTTAGTTCGTTTTGACCATCAACTCACATTCATAATATGCTATGATGTATTATATTTTAGATGCTATTCATAGTTTTTTTTACCAAATTGCATGATATCTGACCATAAAGGCAAGAAAAATGTGCACACATCCATTAATTGACCCTGAAAGCCTAGGAAATGCACTTTTTAGAGTTTCCCTTGTCAACCACAGTTTGAGTACCCCACTTGATCTTTTTTAGTACTACCAGATAATAAAGAAATTGCCTTCATGCATAATCACATATGTTATCTTATTTATAGAAAAATTCCCATAAACACCAAATTAACTACGATTGTGCACTATTACCAAAATTTGATAGTTGAGACCATCCAAAACCTATTCACAGCATTTGAGACAGAACAGGATGAGATGATTCATGTTTTTTATAACAATGTAAATAAATCCATAGCAATAGTCAAAAGTTCTTTAGGCAAGAAGGGCTGTCGATGTCATTCCTTTACAGTTGTTGAAACCTGACAATTGCTAGCTTGCATTTAAAAGAGATAACCCCAAAGACAAAATTCGATACACATGATTCTTTTATAGAAATTATATGTAAAAGATTCTATCAATAATCAATAGAAAGCACGCAATACAGAGGTACAGCACTTGTGCAATTCAGATTTAGTGCATACAACAGACATAAGGAGGTATGGTAATGGGTGAAGAATTACAACAATAGTTAATCTCTAAGAAATCCACTAGTTCTATAACAAGGCCAATTGTGACTTAGTGATCTTATCAAAACAAATAACGAACAGGTGGCTTATGTTCATTCTTGTAGGAAAATTAGCAATGGAGAAGTCATATTTATACTCACGAAGTGCTTTCAAGTCCTGAAATCAGGTCCCCGACATCTTTCATTTCTAGCTTTGTGCCTGCAAGAAATAAAACCAGCAGATTTGACTCGCCATGGAAACTGATTTATTTTGTAGAACTTTAACTCATTATTCATGCAAAAAATGTGAAAAGATAATAGAAGTTTAAATATTTCAGTCAAATTTTATTTAAAGCTTTCATAAGATACTTGCCATCAGCTGAAGAGTCAGGTATATACTTTGCAAGCCGATATTTCTGAGTGCATGGAAAGAGAAAATTAGGGAAAGCAAAGACAAAGTAAAAGGAAATTTTCAGGAAACAGAGCAGGTGTACCTGTAAATGACTCTTAATATGATATATAGTTAATCCAGGCACACCCATTATTCGAAGAACTCCTTTTGGAGTTGCTCCTGTCAATGTGCAGAAATACTGACCATATGAATCTTGGAATGGAGATAAGACTAACAGATAGTCACTTAGTTCAGTTTAGCATCGGAAAGTATTGAAGTGAAAGCAACTGTTGTTTGAATGTTCAAGAACATCATCAAATACAAAGTTCTTTTAAGGATAAATAATTTTCAGCTTTTATTGCATTAAATTCGTAAATAAGATTCATACCAAGATCGCTTAGTCTAAAACAGTTGAACTAACCATAAAGAGCTAATCGCTGAATGGATGGAAAATTCGTAGTGAGACTTTGTTGATAAATGAATTTGCTACATCCTCCAACTCAGTATCATGTCCTCACAGAACTAAACAATCAGAGTTTATGAAAGTTGAATATGGATAACTAAGAATCAGCATACACACTGCACGTAACATCTTGGGGGAAATTTTAGTTGGGCAACACTGTGAAATATGTTCAAGTAAATTGAGTTGAAGAGATCAAAGCAGCAAGCACTTACTGTCAGATCCACCAAGCTGTGTCACAGCACCGACAAAACGTTCATGGAGCTCATTTGTCCAGCGTAAACGCTGCCTTGAGAGCAAATTAGGATTTGTGGAGCTGTTCCCTCCATTCTTCAGATTCATTGGGTTGATACTTGATTCTAATAGCTGGTCATTACTTAAAGAATTGCTTTGATTTGGATCAACACCCAAATTCGGCTTTGGATGATAAAATTAACCGGAGCTTCAAAACACAAAATAAAATATATAAATAAAGATAATAGTTATGCATCACAAAGTATGTGATTAAGGAAACCTAAAGAAACATATTAAATCATTTATTCTATCTAAACATCAATTTAATAGATTCATCTTCAGTAAGTTCACAAATTTTAATATAAATAAAATTGCAGTAAAGGCAGTTAAAAATAGAATAGCTATCCAGAGATAAAATGGACAAACAATAAGTTATCTGACAAAATTATCCTAATTTATTGCCATATAAGCAAAGTTGTAAGTGTCATAATTGCTTGCAATACTTGAACAATCAAATTCTCTATACATATAAAAACAAGAGTTTAGGTAGATGCTAATATGAATTAGTTTTAAAATAACTATAGATTAGCTGATTACTGATAGGAATTAGATATAATTAGCATATTAGAATAATAATTTAAGATATTTTGGTGAGATGCATGCATATAAATAGATTAAAGACAAGCAAGCATTTATCTTAAAAGAAAAATGTGATAGATGAGTTGAACTTGAAAATGTCAAATAAAATTTAAATAATGACCAAATTGAATAGTCTAGGTATCAACCTTGCGTAATAGATGGAATTACACCAAAGGGTACCTAGTTGGCTGTCCGAATCCAATCCAAGTCTGAAACCTGAATGTCATTTGGATGTCCAATTCCTTTACACATACATCCATACCATATGAATCCAGAAAAAAAATCTGACTCAGGCACAACCCAGGTTCAGGAGAATATTATCAGGATCATTTTCACACCTAATTATAATTGATCACTTATAACAACACTAATTATCAGGAACTCTGTGAAGTTTTCTTCAGGGAGCCAGTAAGAGACCAGATCCTGGATTTTGATTCAAGAGTAGAGAACAAAATATGAAGAGAGGAAACATCTAAGAAATATCTCTTCTTATCTAGCAACAATGGTGAAATATCTCTTATCTAGTTTAATATGGTAGGAATCTGCCTCAATGACTCATGCCTATCAAGGGCCTTGTTCTTTCTACTTATTCTACTTAAAATCCTTCCTCCTAACTCAATCACAAGATTTTGATGTTATTCTCCACTGCTGTCACATCACATAGAAAAATGCAGGAACCTCTCTGAAGAAGCCTCGAATTAAAACAGAGTGACTGCCATGTGAATTAGCCTCAGTTAATATCCCAAATGTTTGCTGCTATAGAATACCAGTATGAACTTCATATTTCACCGTCAGCCACCTCTATAGTGTGATTTTTCAATGTATAATATCCTAAATGTTTGCTGCTATAGAATATCAGTATGGACTTCATATTTCACCGTCATGTCACAAACGGTCGACACGCACCCGCAACAACTTCGTTCAACGAACCGTTCGTCGCTTTTGCATGCTTGTACAGAGACATGACAGCATGTTTTGTTTTGGTTTTGTTTTTTATTGTTTGAAAAATGTAAACAACGATAGTTCGCAGTGCTACAGTGCAATCGCTCGTTGCGCCGGGCCGAACTGCCCCAAAATTACTCAGTTTTCGCGTGCTATGGCTTGTTTTCTGTACACCGCAGCTATACGTGAAATGTCAGCCATCTCAGCACCTTGGAACCCCCCGAGTGGCACAGGGCTGGATGGGGCTTCGGCATATTATCGGGCGTTGAACTATCTTCACAAGTTCATATGTTAACTTGGCGGGAACTTGCCTTCGCACCCGGCACTTGGTGAGCAGTTGTTTGTGGACTTGTAATTGTTCGTTTTACCTTCTAAAATCCTTGTTTTCTCCTTCCTCTCTTTTCTCCCTTGCACTTAAGGTGCTCTCTGAATTGCATGTAAAGGTTCCCTCTTCGTAAGATGTCGGGACTTGTTCGTCGCTCGTTTTCAATCTAATCAACTTTCTGTTTTACAGGTCCTTTGGGACCTGTACAAGATTGCAACTAGGCTGAACCTTTGCGGACGCATGTCGCAATGGTGCCTCATGACTTAGGCAATCCCAACTAAGTCCTAAGAGTTAGCGCAAGGGTGCTTCACGACTTAGGCAACTTCAGTTAAGTTCGTGACTTTACCGCAATGGTGTCTCACGACTTAGATAATTCCAGCTAAGTCCGTGACAGTCAGCCAACTCAATAGTGTGATTTTTCAATGTATACCATATGCAGTAATTTTTTGGGTGTAATAGTTTCTGATCCAAGAAATTGACAAATAAACTATAAATACAAATTTCTGAAGTAGACTAACAAAGACTGTCAGAAGACAGTTATAAAGCAATCTATTTTCCTTTCCACCCATTCTATGACAAAAATCCAAGCAATTTACTCTGCATTTGCAAATGCACGCATCAATAATGCTAATGCACTGACATCAACAAATTTGGGGATCCAAATGCCCGAGTTCATTCAGTGCATCTGAGAGACTCTATGCTAAATAGTGCATCCATCACAAGTCAAACAATTGCAACTTTATCCTAGATAGATACATTTTTTCTGTACAATTCCAGTGGAACACAACCCTTGAGCCAAGCAACAGCTTAAACCCTAGTTATTGGATGTTCAACCTTCTCAGCCTATTAGAACTGCAGGTGATGATGATTAGACTTAAGCTTGCCCAACCAAATTCAAAAACTTCGGTAAGCCTAAGCTGGTGGGGGGGGAACTCCTACAAATTTCATTAATTGTCAGATCGAAAAACAAAGCACAATCAACGAAAAAAGAACTTTCATTCCAGTAGCAGCATCCAATTTGCTCAAATCTTAGGTTTTCTTGAAGGCCGTAGTCAAGCAATGTAATAAATATATAGATAAATAAACCTGAAAACCTTGTTCTGAAAGAGCCATTAACTCAAAGACGGTCTAGGGTTTCTATTTCCTTTAAGAAAATGTGATAAAGGCGCAGCAGCACAACCCTCCATGCTTACCGTTCTCGCCAAAAAAATGATATTTTTCGGTCCTTCTTGCCATCAGAATAGCCTAAAAGCTACTACAACTCTTGCAAGCCAGCAATATGCCCCAGTGACATCAAGAATCCATGTTCCAAAAGAAAAAAAAAAAATCCAAAAGTGATCAAATAAATGCCGTAAATTAGCACTACGTACTGTAAATGGAAACCAAGTACATGAGTAATAACCGTTCGCGGAGCAACCAAGTCATCAAAATGAGCGAAGGAACCCATCAAATCCAACCAAAAGCATGAAGGAGTAAGCAAAAGCAGTACCCGAACAGCCAAGTCCAGCTTGAGTTGCAAGATCCGGAGGAATTGAAGAGAAGAAAGAACAGCAAAAATTAGCGAATGAGACCGAGCTCAAGCGACCAATGACACCAAAAATCCAATCTTTTTGCGGGAAACCGAGAGAGCAACGTGAGGTTTTTAAGCAGTCCCTACCCGCCCAGAGATTCGTCCGGCTTCACCCAATCAATTCTCTCTCTCTCTCTCCCCCCTCTCCCCCCAGCCCACCCAAAGAGGTGCAACGGAAGGGGCAATGACGATCTCATATAATTCCTTGGTGTATAGGCGGGACTTACAATAGCGTACGTGGCACCTCTCCATTCTTCCTAGCTCGACCCGATTCGTGCGAATATGGAAACACGAAAAGATACATTTACGTCTTTTCATACCCGTCCCGCTTACCTGCTTTAGAGCAATCGGATACGATTCCAAGTGGATTACACGTGTTCTCCACTGTCAACTCCATACAATCAATTGTAGACACGAAAGACCGGTATCTGAGGAAGAGTGAGCAACGCATGTGAGTTCACACGGCATCTACTCCGGAATATTCTGAAACCCAGTCGTTAATTTAATCCGCTTTTTACCAACAAATTATACAACTACGTCTAATAAACCGTATAGACGATATATATATATATATATATATATATATATATATATATATATATATATATATATATTGAAGATAAGGAAAACAACACCTATCACAGGTACAGGCTGTAGTAGCTCAACTCAAACCACATCAGTTGGGAGTATATTCTTGGTGTATATTCTATGGAGACTTTATGATAAGTATAAACAAGAAGCCCATTGATATCAAGTATTAGGAGAATTATGCACACATAAGAAATGTAGAAGAGAACAGATGTCAATGAGTCTCTTGTGAATCTTTCTTTGTTCCGTATAGGGTCCATTAGAAAGAGGGCAGCATCAAGGAGTTACAGTGGCCATCAGTGTGTTGTCCCTTTACTGGCAACGCTCCAAGATGGCCATGGCGGCTGTTGTCAGCTTCAAGTACAACGTTCTTCCTGTCTGTATGCAAAACCATGGCTGCAAAAATTGATGGGGGATAGTCTTTGTCGTTCATCCACGAAACAGATCGAGTTCATTTCAACGCTTCATCGTTTTACCAATCTAGTCACGGTCTAGTTGGCATTCAGGAAACTTCGCCTTCGCGTTTCCCTACTCGAGCCTCGAGGAAGACGATGTCTCACCCCCCCCTCCCACCCCCAGTCTGCAAGACAGATAAAGAAGGGGTATCGGCTGTTGATTGACACACCCTCCTTCCAAATTCAACCCAGAGGATGCTCCATGATAGGAGAGCGAGCTGCGTGAACTTATGATTGGAGGAAGCCGGGTGATAAATTAGGACGGATACAGGAGAAGAAATATTGCTTGCTCTTCCTCTTCCTCTTGTCAGGGAAAAAGGTTGTCCAAGAGAAAGTAGAAACTAGGAGTGGGATATGGATCTCCTTCCATGTATTAAGATGAGCTTGTCATGGTGGTGTGTTAGAGAAATCATGACGAGTGATTAGGGAAGCCCATTGATGATTCTTATGGTATCAGAAGATGTCTCCTTGCAGGTCGTGTTATGCGAGCTTGAAGTGGTCCTACAGAAGGAAAGTGATGTTGTTATCTCTTCTTCACCCAGGCCCTTGTGGCGCTAAAGATCAGACCGGTGTTGTTTTCTCTTCGCTTTGGTGATAGAGGTGCAGGCTTAAGACTCGCCGAGGCTCTGTATCATTGTATCGTCTTCTCAGGAGGGGAGGTAGTGATGTTATCCAAGCAGAATCAATGTGGACACATGTCGACGTCTAGTTGCTACTTTTATATTCTTCCCTCGTTAGAAAGTGTTTGACATTATATCGAATGAAAAAGGTACCATTAATTTATTATCTTATATCATAAAGAAACCTTAATAAGTTTATTATATTGGAAAAGGAAACCATGAAGAGGTGCATAGAAATAAAAAAAGGTTGTATTCAATAGGGTCACCATGAAAAGGTGCAACAACTTTTGTATTGGTACATTACCATAATAATGTGTTCTCTAATTTATCTAAATAGATTCGGGTTTCTAATAATAATTGTGCGGAGAAATTATAATTGTAAAGGAAAATATAATTCTCCATCTGACTCCTACCACCTCTCAATCGCTCCTTTCCGTTTTATATCTTTTATCATCAAATCGGTATTGGAGCTATTATGTTGCTATTAGATCAAGATGAGCGAAAACTGCTACTGGTATAAAGAATTGAGATGCTCCTGCATGGCGAGGGAGACTTGTAATTAAAAAAATAATTACTTTGAGATAACTATGTAATCGAAGCAAGTGTCAAAAAAAACAAAATAATAAAGAAGTGACAATGAGTAACGACTTAATTACCAAATAAAAAATATTATTAATATGACAAATGCTAGTCATAGGTGCCCTACAAACCAATTACATGAGTGATGACACGTGTGACTTGATATTTTATTATTTTATATTATCTATTTCATGAATATATTATGATGCCAATGGATCTATGCAATGAGAATCGGATCGTGATGAGATCACGATAATGAAACCGATTCGCCTTTAAACATAGATTATAAATAATCCCGGTCGTAGGTTACTCGAGAGGGACATCAAAATAACAAAACAGACTAGTGTGTTATATACTCGTCCATATGATGGATGTAGCTAGTCTCATAGTTGCTCATGTGGGGACACCAGGGATACAGTACAGATGCTCATTGGAGAATGAGTTCACTGATTGATCCGCTTATGAAATGCTAGATGGTTGATGATGCCTTATTGTCAGACAGCGATTCCGTCATCCCAGTGGTGTATCTAGTGTTAGGATCGGAGCGGCACTAAGAGGGGGGGTGAATTAGTGCAGCGGATTAAAACTTTGGTTTCGAAAAAATCTTTCGCACGATAACAAACAATATCAATGAGAACCGATTTGGAAGCTTGAAAACTTAGAGACGTATGGAAGCGTAATGACTAAGTAAAGAAATTTACAGTATGTAAATGACAAGATTAGGATGCAAACCAAATAACACAGTAGTTTTAAAGTGGTTCGGTCAAAATGACCTACATCCACTTGTGAAGCCTTTTTCGAGGAGGCTCCCAACTTCCACTAGCAAATCTCTTGTAGGGGAAGGACTAATACCCCTCTTATAACCTTTTACAAGTGGTTCACACTCTTACAAATTTTTGAATAGAAAGAAGGAGGTGAACACTCAAAGCAATTGAAGACAAAAACTTGCTAAAGACTTTGCTAAGACTTTTGGCTCACTCTCTTGCTTCTCAAAGGTTGTTCTCTCAGTTGAGATTTGAGGGGTATTTATAGGCCTCAAGAGGATTCAAATTTGGGCTCCAAATTTGAATTCTCGTGGAGTTCCCGATGCTGGCGGTGCCACCGCTTGTCAGTGGCGGTGCCACCGCCTGTAACTGTCAAACGTTGATAGTGCTGGGCGGTGCCACCGCCCAGCCCAAGCGGTGCTACCGCCCAGCTCTCGGGCACTGGGCGGTGCCACCGTCCAGCCCAGGCGATGCTACCGCCTACAGTGTTTTCAGCCCAACTACAATGTTTTCAGCCCACTAGTTGGGCTTCAATCTTGCCCCAAACTAGTCCGAACTTGGGCCCAATTGGCCCCTACTTGGGTTATAGGATTAACACCTAATCCTAACCCTAATTAATATGCTAACTACGAATTTAAAGACATTTTCTAAGCTATTACAAAGTCCGTAAGTCAAGACTTCTTCCGGCGAGCTTCCGGCGAACTTCCAACGGTCTTCCGATAAACTCTCGGAAACCATTCTGCGGACTCCCGACAAGCTCCTAGACTTCACGATTTGTTTTTCGGTAAGCTCCGATCTTTCTCGGTGAGCTCCGCGAACTTCCAACGAACCTTCCGGCGAGCTTCCGAAAAACACTTCGGCAAGCTCCCTACTCATTCTCGGCTAGTTCCGGCAGCATTCCCGACGAACCTTCGGACTTCCGTCGAACTCTTGAACTCCCAACGAATCCTTCGCGCTTGACTCCAGCACTTTGTTTCGCTTTATGTCTTCATCGTTATCGTAGTTAATCCTGCACACACAATCCAAAACTCTACTCCGATCTAGACAGTTATTACAACGCGAATCGACATTCCGTTGCCCGGCACGTCATTGGTTGGCACGTCGTCCGATTCTTCAGCGCATCGTCCTCTCTTGCAGCTTGTTGCCCAATCGGCGGTTGACCTCCGCAACCCCGATATCCTTGGCGCAATTCCGCTCTCCTTGGCCCGATGCCCGACGTCCGAAGCCTTCTGCCATCCAATATCCTAACGTGATCTCCTCCGGCGCAACGTCAATTCCTCCTGCGTCAACTGTCTAAACCTGATCGAGTAGACCTACATCACTCAAAATGCAGTTAAACATCTATACACAATCAATTAGTTTCATCATCAAAATCCGAGATTCAACAATCTTCCCCTTTTTGATGATGACAACTAATTGATGACTAACAGAGTTAACCTAAACTTCCCGGAGTTTAACCAAACTCCCCCTATCAATATGCCATTGATAGAACCTTGAATTCAAGTCATTGCAATATTCATCATGAATACTTGCAACACATCATCATGAACATATGCATAAACTTATGCATATCATGTCATCAACATACTTCTCCCCCTTTGTCATCAACAAAAAGGAGAAGTACCACAATCAAGTGTTTGTTATATGGGTTCAACTCATTGCATGAAAAACATAATATCAAGTTTTATCATCATGCAGTTTTGAAGCTAGAAAACTTTAGCAATTATTACATCATGCTTAGAACAATCAAGCTATCAAGATTTAGATTTGCAAGTTTTACAGCATACAAGATAGCACTTTTGGTAATGTTCAAAATAGCAAGTTCTAGTAATATTATAACATTTTAGAACATGCAAGCTAGCAGTTTTGAGATGTTCAAGAAAGCAACTCTTGCTTCTTGAAATATGCAAATTTGTCAAGTTTTGCTAGATGTGCAAGTTAGCATTTTTGCCTCTTAAGATAGGCAAGATAGCACATTTGCTCTTTTTGAGATAGCAACTTTTTGCTCTCTTTAGACTACAAGCTAGCAATTTTTACGATATATAAGTTTCACAATATACAAGCTAGCAAAAATGCTAAACTAGCAAGAGATAATATTTTACATGAGGCAAGCAAACAATTTGGAAAATGTTACATTTGCATCTTCTCTTTTGAGAAGTGCAATTTTTGCTTTCATCTTGAATTGTGCAAGCTAGTTAGTTTGCCTCTTTTCATGATGTCCACGTAGAAATTCTTGCTCCCCCTTTGTCATTGTCAAAAAGATGGGAAGACCCTTATATTAATTTTCATATTATGACAAAGGTAAGTATCATTCTTATTTGTGCATCATTATATATTCAAATTAAAACATACACAATTTCAAAAACCTTATTTTTTATGCACGATACCGAAAAACAAATCAATCATCATTAATAGGCATATCATACATGATACTCAAACATTAAAATTTTTAAGCATTTATCAACACGTTGATCATGATACCAATCATTCATCATTTAAAACATTTATGATACACATCATGTGCAATAAATACATCATGTACATTATTATCATAAGTATTACATACATCATTTTAACTTTATGAATATTTCATCATTGCATGCATCATGCCAAAAACATTTCAAGCCAAGCAAGCCATAAATACAAAGAAATCATATCTTAAAAGAATTCAATATGAAAATTCAGCAAGAATCACATGATACAATCGTAAAGCATGATATCATTGTGTGATATATGATGAAATGATAATTTATCATATCAATGAAAGATATCAATCGTGAAACATGAAATGATAATAGTCTCAAAATTTTCAATTTGCGATACATGTGATACATTGCGATACACTAAAAAATTTAATGCAATGCTTCTAAGGATATCAACCTATTTTCGATACAAAGCATGGCTAGAGCAATTATATTGTTAGGCAAGATCTTTCTTCTCTTTTTGAGAAGTGTAAGCTTGCAAGTTTTACTTAGCATGCTAGGAAGTTTACTTTCATTTTCAATGCACAAGCTAGCAAAACCTTCTCCCCCTTTATCAAAGTAAAAAAGAAAGGGAGGACTCAATGGTTAAATATTTCAACCGTTCGACAAGCCAAATATACAAAGAATTCATGAAAGATATCAATGATGATCAATTCATAAATACCAAAGATATGATTGTTAGGACTCTAGCTAGGAGAGTCCTAATTGAGAGGGACATTCATGTAAAACTGTTAGGACTTTAGCTAAGAGAGTCATAATTGAGAGGGACATTCTGTTAGGACTCTAGCTAGGAGAGTCCTAATTGAGAGGGACATTTTGTAGGAGGTTTTTTCTTAGAGAAGAATTAGGAGTTGTAAGGGATCACCTTGTCGGATGCCATTCGTGCTCCCAAAAAAACCAATAGGTGAGCCATTAAAGAGTATCGAAAACTTTGGAGTTTCTAGGCAAGATTGAATCCAATTAATCCATTGCTGTGGGAAGTTCATATCAAGGAGCATCTTATAGATAAATTTCCTATTAACTGAATCAAAGGCTTTCCTTAGATCAGCTTTAATGCAGATTTTTGTCCCTCTTGCTTTTGAATGCAAATCTTTGACCAAGTCATTAGCAAGCAAAATGTTATGATGTATACTTCTCCCTTTGATGAAAGCAGCTTGATTTGGGCTAATGATCTTGTGTAATACCTTTTGCATTCTATTTGCCAATACTTTGGAGATGATCTTATATATAAAGTTGCATAATGATATGGGTCGATAGTTCTCTAGTGAATCAGCCCCTGCATTCTTCGGAATTAAAGAAATAAAAGTGCAATTCATCTCTCTAAGAATATGACCTGAAGAGAAAAAATGTTGGCAAGCTTTGATCACATCATTTCCAATAATAGACCAAGCAGTTTGGTAAAATTCAGCTGGAAATCCATCTGGACCTGGGCTTTTGTGCTTTGGTGACTTAAAGACAGCACATACAATTTCGTCATCTGTAATTGGGGCATTGAGGATTGAAATAGCTTCCGAATCAAGTTTTCTAGTCGGCTCCACATGAATGTTATTAGGTTTCCCAGCTTGATTGAGTAAGGAATAAAAAAATTGCTCTGTGTGTGCTTTAACCTCATCTAAATTCTCAATAAGATTATCATCTTTGTCTCTGCATTTGCTGATACGGTTAACAGCCCTTCGAGTAGCAATTGAAGCATAGAAAAATTTAGTATTGGAATCCCCTAGTGTAAGCCAATGCTGTCGAGACTTCTGCTTTGCAAAACTTTCCTCCTGTTTTAAGGCTTGCATGAAGTTATTTCTGGCTTCCGTCTCTTTGTAGATAATATTTTCATCATTTGGCTGAAGTTGCAGCTCATGTTGCAATGACATTAGTTCCTTTCTGCAAAATTGAACTCTGGTGGTAATATTGCCAAAGGTATTTGTATTCCACTCCTTTAGTGCTGCTTTACAGGCTTTGAGCTTTTGACATAAGATGTAAGGGGGAGATCCATGCACATTAACATTCCAAGCAGATCTGATAACATCAAGAAATTGAGGATGAGTACTCCACATGTTAAAGAATCTAAACGGTTTCTTGCCTCTTGGTGTCGCTTTTTCTGCGTGTATATACATTAAAGAATGGTCAGAAAACAAAGGAGCACCATACTCAAGAAGTGAATCTGGGTAAACTATTAACCATTCATGGTTAATCAAACACCTATTAAGTTGAGCCATTATTTTTCTGTTAGCAGCACCTTGATTACTCCAGGAGAGCCAATTACCCACAGATTTCATATCAAACAATGCTGCAGTGTCAATGTAATCATTAAAACTTTGAAGCTGACTTTCTGAAAGTTGTCTACCCCCCACTTTTTCATTTGTGTACCGAACAGTATTAAAGTCTCCAAGAACAATCCAAGGTACATTGAGACAGCCATTTACAATATTAGTCAGGTCAGACCAAAGAGTATTTCTTTCTTGCATACTGTTTGAAGCATATATACCAGTGAAATTGAATTGACAGCCATTCTTTTTATCCTCTACCTTAAGATGAATGAATTGATCAGTAGCAGAAATAAACCAAGCATTAATAGAGTTAGGATTCCATAAGACCCATATTCTACCAAAAGTTTCATTTGAGTCATTGGTAAACAGTTCTGCGTCCGGCCATATTAAATTCTTTTGAGCTTGAACGCGCGATTGTTTAATTTTCGTTTCCACTAGAATAACAATATCACATGCGGCAGACTTGATTATTCTGTTGAGCTCCCGACATTTCTCCGACTTATTAAGTCCACGAACATTCCAGCATGTTATCTTCATTAGTAATAAACAAATGAAAAAGTAGTAAGGTATTCATCCTACGACTTTGCAGATGGAAGGACTTAGCTGTATGTTGGAACACGCAGTCTTAAATGGCAGCATTAAGGTACCCAGTGCTGGTTCTGTTCATATATCACATATAACATTTGCAGATGACTTACTTATCTTTCTCCAAAATGAACCAACTTCAGTAAAGAACCTGGCTACCATTATTAATGACTTTGGTATGGTTTCTGGACTTCAGTTAAATCATGCGAAAAGTAAAGTATATATGAGCCCTTACGTTGAGGATAAGGTCTTTATTTCACAAACTTTGGGGGTTAGTGAAGGAAGCTTGCCAGTTCCTTATTTGGGTCTCCCGCTCATATCCACAGGCATTCACAAAACCCACTGTCAACCTATCTTGCAAAAAATAAAGAATAGAATTTCTTCTTGGAAAAATAGGTTTCTATCAAAAGCAGGACGACTCGAACTCATCCGTTCGGTATTGCACTCCTACTCTATATATTGGTGTAATGCATTTCTTCTGTCTGCTGGACTTCTCCAAGATATTGAACGGTTATTAATGAACTTCTTCTGGAATGGCACAAATGATAAGGCAATGCATATGGTAAATTGGGATAGCATTTGCAAACCGAAAGATGAAGGGGGGCTAAATTTGAGAAATACTAGAGATTGGAATCAAGCATGTTTGGTACAGCAATTGTGGGATCTTTTGCAAAACAAATGTTCCTTATGGTCACATTGGGTTTCTGCTAAGTATCTCTCAAAGGAATCAATATGGGAAATTTCAACAAGAACATACCACTCTGCAGCTTGGAAAGGAATTTTAAAGGCAAGGAATTGGCTAATCAAACACATTTCGTATGCAATCTCTTCTGGAACTAGTACTAATATGTGGTACGATCCTTGGGTGAATGGGAAGAGTATATTTCAATTATATGGCGACAGAATACGAAAAGATCTTGGGGCTCCCAAAGATTGGAAGGTTTCCGAGTTCATCGCTAACGGTACTTGGTGTCTCCCTAATCCTATTTCTCCTGAAATATTATCACTTTGGCCGACTATCATAGCTATTCGAATCAGGAACAACTCTTCAGATATACTTATTTGGCCTCATGACAATGGTAAATTTAGTGCCACATCCGCATAGAATCAAATTAGGCAAAGAAATAACAAGTGGGTCCCAAGCAGTTGGACATGGGATCGACCGGGATCACAAAGACACTCCTTATGTACATGGCAGGCCCTTCTCAATAAACTACCTACAATAGACAATATGAAAAGAAGAGGTATCTATCATGTTAACCGATGCTCCCTTTGTTTGCAACAAGAAGAAACTGTTGACCACCTCTATTTTGCTTGTGATTATACAAAATGGATATGGAAGGAGATTCTCCAGCGATTTGAACTCAATAGACTACCGCAACCAAACTTGCACCAAGAACTAGGCGACCTTATGCAATGTTTCTCAAGAAAAGGGCCTCTTACACAACTGGCAAAGGTTATTTTCAGATGTGCTATTTGGTGGATGTGGAAGGAGAGATGTAATAGAATCTTTGAATGTCAACACACAAACAATGCTCAGCTCTTGAAAGAGATTATTAGAGACTCAAGATTCTGTATGGAGCATGAACTCAAAACCGAGCACTTCACCCGAAGAGAAAAAGATATTTTTATCAAATTTAATTTTGCTATTAGCTAAGGATCTTGGGAATGATGCCAAATAATGTACCCACAGGTAGTTATAGTCTACAGCATGTGTAGTCATAACTATCGCATTAGCACTCTATGAGTTACTTGGCTTTGTCTATGACTTGTATAGATAAAGCTATTTGTAGAAACTTTACACATAATGAATTTTACTTTTACTTACAAAAAAAAAAAGGAGTTGTAAGGGAATAGGAGTCTTGAGTAGGAGTCCTATTAGGAGTTAGTTAGAAGTAAGAGTCTTAAGTAGAGTCCTATTAGGAGTTAGGGTTTAGAAGCCCTATAAATAGCCATGTATTCCTCCTCTTTTCTCAAGGAATAGATGAATCTTTTATGCAGCCTTTGAGCAGCAACTTGGAGGGAGGAACCCCTATAGAGTTCCAAGGAGGCCGATCCCCTAAAGAGATCAACCCCAAGTTTAGAATCTGCAAGGGTTCTAACACCTGGTATCAGAGCAGCGTTCTTGGCGTCTCGCTACCCTTCCACAGCCACCATCAACCCTCTACAGCCATCCAAAGCAATTCTTACAATTGCTTAAAAGATCATCATCGAATTCCGCCATCATCTCCACCACCACGGATCATCCTTTGATCTCCCCGTGAATTGCAACAGGTTCTGGTTTCCTACCTTACTGCTGCTGCAATTTAGTTATCCTTATTCGAAAATCCAAAAAAAAAAAAAAATTGTTCCTATATTGCTGCATAAACTTTTCGTCACAAAGTTTTCATCTCTACGACGAAAGATACATTGCAGAATTCCAGCCGCATAGCACCATCTGTTTGATCTTGTTACTGTACTTTTTCTATCCAAATTTCTACGAAATTTTTATGACATCTTTGAAACTTCCTAACAGTATATTTCCCTTTAGTTTCATCAAAAAATTCTCAATATAAACTACTGATCTTTTATGTCCAATCTGCTGCACTTGAATTGCAGAATTCAAGCCGCATAGCACCATCTGTTTGATCTTGCTACTATGCTTTTTCTATCCAAATTTCTACAAAATTTTTATGACATCTTTGACACTTCCTAACAGTGGATTTCCCTTTGGTTTCATCGAAAAATTCTCAATATAAACTACTGATCTTTTATGTCCAATCTGCTGCACTTGAAAATCTATTCTGCAGAAAATTTCAGCTGCATATCGTTGCCTTAACCCATCTATTTGCAATCTTTTTTGAATGAAATTTCTTATACACTTCATAGATCATCTTGGCTTCCATCTAAGATTGATCTATTAAGAAATTCATCTCTAAAAACGATTTTATGTTGCTGCAAATTTTTATCGTAACCCGCTGAAATTTTTCGATGACAATTCTGCAATTGCAACTTGCACCAATTTCCTTGTTGTTATACTGCTGAAATTTTCTTGATTAAATTAGATATCCTTGCTGTCATATAAACTGTGATTTTGCTATCAATTCCCTCCTCAATTCTCTTAAGTTTTTGGTGGAAATTACGTCGAGAAACCGTTGTTTCTTCGACGACAATTCTACTCTTACAAGACAGCACATACTTGCTGCAACTTCTACGGATTTCTGTCAAACCTTTGCTACCATCTACCACAGATCCAAAACTTTCATCCACAACCCTAAAACTCTGCCAAACTACACCCTTAAATTGTACCCAAAACAGCCACAAAACAAGCCTAAACCGCAGCCTACATCCACCAATCCACCAATCCACCAACCCTTTCAACCATCACTTCTCTCAACCTATACATGCCTTTAACCCAACAACAAAAGAGAGATTTGGGGGCATATACTATGACATCTAAGGAGGCAATCAATGCTAAATTTGAAGCCTTGGAGGTACGAATGGAGGAAAAGATTCGGATGCTCTTTACCGAACTCAGATTGGGCCGACCACTAAGCCCAAAGAAATCAAATCAAGGAGAGAGCTTTGCCCAATCACACCAAGCCCGAATAGATGACTTCCAAGGGAGGGGAGGCTATATGACTGACCCCAACTATCTATGCATGAGAGTGAACTTCCCTAGATGGGAAGAAGGAGACCCGATTGGTTGGATCTCGCGCGCGGAGCGATATTTTCGGTACCACAAAACTGCGGATGTATCTATGGTGAAAATTACAGCTATACATCTTGAAGGGGATGCTATACAGTGGTTTGACTGGTTTGAACATACTTATGGAGTCCTTTCATGGCGACAATTCAAAGAAGGACTGCTGATTCGCTTCAGACCAACCGATTACGAGAATATTGACGAACAACTAGCAAAGATCCGACAAACCTCCACCATTCAGGAGTACCAAACCAGGTTTAAAAGGTTATCTAATCAAACTCGTGATTGGTCTCAAAAACAGCTATTGAGGACCTTCATTGAGGGCTTAAAGCCGGAGATCCGAGGAGAAGTTAAAGCGCGACAACCGTATACACTTATGGCAGCCATCTCTTTCGCACGACATCAAGAGGAGCAACTGAACCATGAAGCTCGAAGGACTAGGGTCGCTCCTCAACCAGCAATACTGAAGCCCTTAGCCCCCCCTACTGTTGACCGAGTCCTTGCACCAAAAAGGTTGATAAGAGAAGAGCTTCAAGAGCGATCTGCGAAGGGGTTATGTTGGCATTGCGACGAGCCGTGGAGCCATGAGCATCGCTGTAGTAAAGGGAGACTTTTTATCATTGAACCAGTAGAAGAAGAGGTCATTGAACATCTAGAAGAGAGCATTGAACATAAAGAAGAAGATGCAGAAGAAGAGCCACAATCGACCGAAGTTACGGTACATGCACTAGCCGGCTACTCAAACCCGCAAATGATGAAAGTTGGAGGTCTTCTCAAACAACAATTGATCACTGTTTTCATCGACACGGGCAGCACTAATAATATCCTAAACAGTAAGGTTGCTATCCAAATGGCATTACCTATCGAGAATCGTTGCAGGTTTGATGTTAAGGTCACCGATAGACGGATTTTGAAGTGTGATCGTAGGCGCCCGCAGGAGAAACTATTGCTGCAGGACCAAGAGATAATTACAGATTTCTTCCTTCTCCCTCTTGATGATCATGAGGCCATACTCAAAATTAAATGGTTGACAACATTAGGTGATTTTTCTTGGAATTTTATGAAACTAATTATGAAATTTTACAGTAAGGAGAAACAGGTGATACTGCACGGGAAACGTGGGGGCGACGTAACGATGATTTGCACACAACAAATGAAGAAGGTTTTGCATAAAGCATGCAGTGGCTTTTTGGTACAACTTGAGCAGCAAACTAAGGGAGAGCCAACAAAATTGGAAGATCCAAATCTACTTCCTTTGCTTGCTGAATTTTCAGATATATTTGACGAACTATGCAACCTACCTCTTACCCGTCGGCATGATCATTGTATAACGATTCTTCCAGGCCAATCTCAAGCAAATGCTCAGCCATATCAGTATCCACATCTCCAGAAGGATGAAATAGAAAGGATTGTAAAAGAGATGCTCAAAACAGGAGTTATTCGGCCATGTTGTAGCCCTTACTCTTCACCGGTGCTCCTCATACGAAAGAAGGATGGAATATGGCGATTATGTGTCGATTACCGAACTCTCAATGGCATAACCATCAAGGATAAATACCCTATTCCAGTAGTAGATGAGTTGCAAGATGAAAGGGAGCACAAATCTTCACAAAGCTGGACCTTCGATCCGGGTATCATCAAATACGAGTATGCGAAGAAGACATACCGAAAACCACCTTTTGAACACACAATAACCACTATGAATTTTTGCTTTCTTCAAAAGAAGGTGGAATATCTTGGGCATATCATATCAGAGGAAGGTGTGGCAGTAGACCCCTTAAAAATTGGAGCAATGCAAAATTGGCTGACCCCGAGGAACATAAAATTGCTACATGGCTTTTTGGGTTTAACAGGCTACTACTGTAAGTTCGTGAAAAACTATGGAGAGATCAGTGCACCACTTACTTCCTTTCTAAAAAAAGATGTCTTCCAATGGTCGGACAGAGCCTCCATTGCCTTCGACAAACTTAAGGCAGCCATGACAACGACGTCGGTGCTAACACTACCAGATTTCAACCGACCCTTCATTATTGAGGCCGACGCATCTGGAGTCGGAATTGGAGCAATTCTCATGCAAGATGGTCGACCACTCGCATACACTAGCAAGGCATTATCTGTTAGGATCGAGAGCACTAAGAGGGGGGGGGGGGTGAATTAGTGCAGCGGAAATCTTACAGCGATTTTAAAAACGAAAGCTGTGTTCGTCCGATAAAAAACGATTTCGATATAAAAGCAGAATCACAGTGCAGTTTGCGTCTAAGCGCAGTTTTGCGTCTAAGCGCAGTTTGCGTCTAAACACAGTTTGCTTCTAAGCGCAGTTTGCGTCTAAGCACAGTTTGCGTCTAAGCGCAGTTTGCGTCTAAACTCAGTTTTACGTCCAAACGCAGTTTTACGTCTAAACGCAGTTTTACGTCTAAACGCAGTTTTACGTCTAAACGCAGTTTTGCGTCTAAACGCAGTTTTACGTCTAAACGCAGTTTTACGTCTAAACGCAGTTTTGCGTCTAAACGCAGTTTTACGTCTAAACGTAATTTTACGTCTAAATGTAGTTTTGCGTCTAAAAGCAGTTTTGAACCTTGAAAAGCGTTTTACGTAGAAAGCAATTTGCAGTTATAAATGGAATCTGAATGTAAGCGTAAACTGCAGTGTGAAGATCGTACGAAAACACGATTTACGTTTGAATGCAGATTCTGAAAGATCAGAGCTTAGAAACTCGTTCGTAAAGGCGCAGAGGGCAGTGTTAGGACTCTAGCTTGGAGAGTGTTAGAACCCTTACAGATTCTAAACTTGGGGTTGATCTCTTTAGGGGATCGGCCTCCTTGGAACTCTATAGGGGTTCCTCCCTCCAAGTTGCTGCTCAAAGGCTGCAGAAAAGATTCATCTATTGCTTATGAAAAGAGGAGGAATACATGGCTATTTATAGGGCTTCTAAACCCTAACTCCTAATAGGACTCCTACTTAAGACTCTTACTTCTAACCAACTCCTAATAGGACTCCTACTCAAGACTCCTACTCAAGACTCCTATTCCCTTACAACTCCTAATTCTTCTCTAAGAAAAAACCTCCTACATGAATGTCCCTCTCAATTAGGACTCTCCTAACTAGAGTCCTAACAGAATGTCCCTCTCAATTAGGACTCTCCTAGCTAGAATCCTAACAGAATGTCCCTCTCAATTAGGACTCTCCTAGCTAGAGTCCTAACAAACCCGCCCTCTTCAAATCAGCCTTGTCCTCGGGGCTGACGATTCATGAATTTTGGGAATTTGATCTTCAAGTCATCATAGTTCTCTAAAGTGGCATCTTCTGTTAGTAGGTTTGCCCACTGTATTAGCAATTCAGTAGTGGATCGTCGTCGTCGAGTCATAATCCGTCGATCAATAATGGCACTTGGCTAAGTCTGAAGTTCTCTTTGGGTAGTCATATTTGGTGGGTGGCTTTGGGCTGACTCCAAGCACCTGTTTAAAACTTCTGGTTGGCTGTTGGTTTGTGGGTGATATGTCGTACTCCTTTTCAATTTAGTACCCTGCATATAGAATAACTTTGTCCAAAATCTGCTATTGAAGATGCAAGTAGAATTTGTCACAAGCACAATGCGTCCCTTATAGTGTAATTCTTTTGAGTCCCAATTGTAATGAGCCATGGGGCTTGGTGCTTCCTCCAATTTTTTTATAATCTTACTAGTATCTGAATCTTCCTGCCATTCCATCTTAATATCCTCAAGGAAGTCGCTGGTCGGAAGTGAAACGGTCGAAACTTCAACTTGCTCGGGTAGCTGCGAAAGCGCATCTGCAAGAACATTCTCTTTCCCCTTTTTGTAAGTAATTTCAAAATCAAATCCAAGAAGTTTTGTTACCCATTTTTGCTGCTCGGGAGAAGATATCTTCTGCTCCAAGAGATATTTTAGGCTTTTATGGTCGGTCTTGATTTGAAAGTATCGCTTGATCAAGTACAATCTCCACCTCGTTGCTGCGCGCACAATGGCGAGCATCTCCTTATCATATGTTGACATATTTTGATCGGAGGGAGATAATGTCTTGCTAGTGTATGCGAGTTGTCGACCATCTTGCATGAGAATGGCTCCAATTCTGACTCCAGATGTGTCGGCCTCAATAATGAAGGATCGGTTGAAATCTGGTAGTGTTAGCACCGGCATCGTCGTCATGGCTGCCTTAAGTTTGTCGAAGGCAGCGGAGGCTCTGTCCAACCATTGTAAGACATCTTTTTCTAGTAAGGAAGTAAGTGGTGCACTGATCTTTACATAGTTTTTCACGAACTTGCGGTAGTAGCCTGTTAAACCCAGAAAGCCATGTAGCAATTTTATGTTTCTCGAGGTCGGCCAGTTTTGCATTACTCCAATTTTGAAGGGGTCCACTGTCACACCTTTCTCTGATATGATATGCCCAAGATATTCCACCTTTTGTTGAAGAAAGCAAAAATTCGTGGTTGTTGTGTGTTCAAAAGGTGGTTTTCCGTATGTCTTCTTTGCATGCTCGTATTTGATGATACCCGGATCAAAGGTCCAGCCTTGTAAAGATTTGTGCTCCCTTTCATCTAGCAATTCATCTACTATTGGAATAAAGTATTTGTCCTTGATGATTATGCCATTGAGAGCTCGGTAATCAACACATAATCGCCATATTCCATCCTTCTTTCGTATGAGGAGCACCGGTGAAGAGTAGGGGCTACAACATGGCCGAATAACTCCTGTTTTGAGCATCTCTTTTACAATCTTTTCTATTTCATCCTTCTGGAGATGTGGATACTGATATGGCTGAGCATTTGCTGGAGATTGGCCTGGAAGAATCGTTATACAATGATTATGCTGACGGGTAAGAGGTAGGTTGCGTAGTTCGTCAAATATATCTGAAAATTCAGCAAGCAAAGGAAGTAGATTTGGATATTCCAATTTTGTTGGCTCTCCCTTAGTTTGCTGCTCAAGTTGTACCAAAAAGCCACTGCATGCTTTATGCAAAACCTTCTTCATTTGTTGTGTGCAAATCATCGTTACGTCGCCCCCACGTTTCCCATGCAGTATCACCTGTTTCTCCTTACTGTAAAATTTCATAATTAGTTTTATAAAATTCCAAGAAAAATCACCTAATGTTGTCAACCATTTAATTCTGAGCATGGCCTCATCATCATCAAGAGGGAGAAGGAAGAAATCTGCAATTATCTCTTGGTCCTGCAGCAATAGTTTCTCCTGCGGGCGCCTACGATCACACTTCAAAATCCATCTGTCGGTGACCTTAACATCAAACCTACAATGATTCTTGATAGGTAATGCCATTTGGATAGCAACCTTACTGTTTAGGATATTATTAGTGCTGCCCGTGTCGATAAAAACAGTGATCAGTTGTTGTTTGAGAAGGCCTCCAACTTTCATCATTTGCGGGTTTGAGTAGCCGGCTAGTGCATGTACCGTAACTTCGGTCGGTTGTGGCTCTTCTTCTGCATCTTCTTCTGTATGTTCAATGCTCTCTTCTGGATGTTCAATGACCTCTTCTTCTACTGGTTCAATGATAAAAAGTCTCCCTTTACTACAGCGATGCTCATGGCTCCACGGCTCGTCGCAATGCCAACATAACCCCTTCGCAGATCGCTCCTGAAGCTCTTCTCTTGTCAACCTTTTTGGTGTAGGGACTCGGTCAATAGTAGGGGGGGCTAAGGGCTTCAGTATTACTGGTTGAGGAGCGACCCTAGTCCTTCGAGCTTCATGGTTCAGTTGCTCCTCTTGATGTCGTGCGAAAGAGATGGCTGCCATAAGTGTATACGGTTGTCGCGCTTTAACTTCTCCTCGGATCTCCGGCTTCAAGCCCTCAATGAAGGTCCTCAATAGCTGTTTTTGAGACCAATCACAAGTTTGATTAGATAACCTTTCAAACCTGGTTTGGTACTCCTGAATGGTGGAGGTTTGTCGGATCTTTGCTAGTTGTTCGTCAATATTCTCGTAATCGATTGGTCTGAAGCGAATCAGCAGTCCTTCTTTGAATTGTCGCCATGAAAGGACTCCATAAGTATGTTCAAACCAGTCAAACCACTGTATAGCATCCCCTTCAAGATGTATAGCTGCAATTTTCACCATAGATACATCCGCGGTTTTGTGGTACCGAAAATATCGCTCCGCGCGCGAGATCCAACGAATCGGGTCTCCTTCTTCCCATCTAGGGAAGTCCACCCTTATGCATGGATAGTTGGGATCGATCATAGAGCCTCCCCTCTCTTGGAACTCATCTCTTCGGGCCTGGTGCGATTGGGCAAAGCTCTCTTCGTGATATGATTTTTTTGGGCTTAGTAGTCGGCCCAATCTGAGTTCAGTAAAGAGCATCCGAATCTTATCCTCCATTCGCGCCTCCAAGGCTTCGAATTTAGCATCGATTGCCACCTTAGATGCCATAGTATATGCCTCCAAATCTATGATGTTAAGATCTCTCTTTTGTTGTCAGGTTAAAGGCATGTATAGGTTGAGAGAAGTGATGGTCGAAAGGGTTGGTGGATCTATGGATGTAGGCTACGATTTAGTCTTGTTTTATGGCTGTTTTGGGTGTAGTTTGAGGGTGTGGTTTGGTGGAGTTTTAGGGCTGTGGATGAAAGTTTTGGATCTGTGGTAGATGGCAGCAAAGGTTTGAGAGAAATCAGTGGAAGTTGCAGCAAGTATGTGCTGTCTTGTAAGAGCAGAATTGTCGTCGAAGAAACAGCGGTTTCTCGACGTAATTTCCACCAAAAAGTTGAGAGAATTGAGGAGGGAATTGATAGAAAAATCATAGTTTATATGACAGCAAGGATGACTAATTTAATCAAGAAAATTTCGGCAGTATAATAGCAAGGAAATTGGTGCAAGTTGCGATAGCAGAATTCTCGTCGAAAAATTTCAGTAGTTTACGATGAAAATTTATAGCAACACAAAAATCGGTTTTAGAGATGAATTCCTCAATAGATTATAATCTTAGATGGAAGCCAAGATGATCTATAAAGTGTATAAGAAATTTCATTCAAAAAAGATTGCAAATAGATGGGTTAAGGCAACAATATGCGGCTGAAATTTTCTGTAGCATAGATTTTTAAGTATGGCAGATTGGACGTAAAAGATCAGAAGTTTATATTGAGAATTTTTTGATGAAACCAAAGGGAAATCCACTATTAGGAAGTGTCAAAGCTATCATAAAAATTTTGTAGAGATTTGGATAAAAACAACGTAGTATCAAGATCAAACAATCATTGCTATGCGGCTGAAATTTTATGGTGCAGATTTTCAAGTATAGCAGATTAGATGTAAAATATCAATGGTTTATATTGAGAATTTTTTGACGAAACCAAAGGGAAATCTGCTGTTAGGAAGTGTCAAAGATGCCATAAAATTTCGTGGAGATTCGGATAGAAAAAACATAGTAGCAAGATCAAACAGACAGTGATATACGGTTGGAATTCTGCAATGTATCTTTCGTCGTAGAGATGAAAACTTTATGACGAAAAGTTTATGCAGCAATATAGGAATAATTTTTTTGGGATTTTCAAATAAGGATAACTAAATTGCAGCAGCAGTAAGGTAGAAAACCAGAACCTGTTGCAATTCACGGGGAGATCAAGGGAGGATCTGTGGTGGTGGAGATGATGGCGGAATTCGGCGATGATCTTTTAAGCAAATGGGAATTGCTTTGGATGGTTGTGGAGGGTTGATGGATGGCTGTGGAAGGGCAGCGAGACGCCAAGAATGCTGCTCTGATACCAGGTGTTAGAACCCTTACAGATTCTAAACTTGGGGTTGATCTCTTTAGGGGATCGGCCTCCTTGGAACTCTATAGGGGTTCCTCCCTCCAAGTTGCTGCTCAAAGGCTGCAGAAAAGATTCATCTATTGCTTATGAAAAGAGGAGGAATACATGGCTATTTATAGGGCTTCTAAACCCTAACTCCTAATAGGACTCCTACTTAAGACTCTTACTTCTAACCAACTCCTAATAGGACTCCTACTCAAGACTCCTATTCCCTTACAACTCCTAATTCTTCTCTAAGAAAAAACCTCCTACATGAATGTCCCTCTCAATTAGGACTCTCCTAACTAGAGTCCTAACAGAATGTCCCTCTCAATTAGGACTCTCCTAGCTAGAATCCTAACAGAATGTCCCTCTCAATTAGGACTCTCCTAGCTAGAGTCCTAACAGAGAGTCCTAATTGAGAGGGACATTCATGTAAAAATGTTAGGACTCTAGCTAGGAGAGTCCTAATTGAGAGGGACATTCTGTTAGGACTCTATCTAGGAGAGTCCTAATTGTGAGGGGCATTCATGTAGGAGGTTTTTTCTTAGAGAAGAATTAGGAGTTGTAAGGGAATAGGAGTCTTGAGTAGGAGTTCTATTAGGAGTTGGTTAGAAGTAAGAGTCTTAAGTAGGAGTCCTATTAGGAGTTAGGGTTTAGAAGCCCTATAAATAGCCATGTATTCCTTCTCTTTTCTTAAGCAATAGATGAATCTTTTCTGCAGCCTTTGAGCAGCAACTTGGAGGGAGGAACCCCTATAGAGTTCCAAGGAGGCCGATCCCCTAAAGAGATCAACCCCAAGTTTAGAATCTGCAAGGGTTCTAACACCTGGTATCAGAGCAACGTTCTTGGCATCTCGCTGCCCTTCCACAGCCATCCATCAACCCTCTACAACCATCCAAAGCAATTCCCACAATTGCTTAAAAGATCGTCACCGAATTTCGCCATCATCTCCACCACCGCGGATCATCCTTTGATCTCCCCGTGAATTGCAACAGGTTCTGGTTTCCTACCTTACTGCTGCTGCAATTTAGTTATCCTTATTCGAAAATCCAAAAAAAAAAAAAAAAATGTTCCTATATTGCTGCATAAACTTTTCGTCACAAAGTTTTCATCTCTACGACGAAAGATACATTGCAGAATTCCAGCCGCATAGCACCATCTGTTTGATCTTGCTACTGTGCTTTTTCTATCCAAATTTCTACAAAATTTTTATGACATCTTTGACACTTCTTAATAGTGGATTTTCCTTTGGTTTCATCAAAAAATTCTCATTATAAACTACTGATCTTTTATGTCCAATCTGCTGCACTTGAATTGCAGAATTCAAGCCGCATAGCACCATCTGTTTGATCTTGCTACTGTGCTTTTTCTATACAAATTTCTACGAAATTTTTATGACATCTTTGACACTTCCTAACAGTAGATTTCCCTTTGGTTTCATCGAAAAATTCTCAATATAAACTACTGATCTTTTATGTCCAATCTGCTGCACTTGAAAATCTATGCTGTAGAAAATTTCAGCTGCATATCGTTGCCTTAACCCATCTATTTGCAATCTTTTTGAATAAAATTTTTTATACACTTCATAGATCATCTTGGCTTCCATCTAAGATTTATCTATTAAGAAATTCATCTCTAAAAACGATTTTATGTTGCTGCAAATTTTCATCGTAACCCGCTGAAATTTTTCGACGATAATTCTGTAATTGCAACTTGCACCAATTTCCTTGCTATTATACTGCTAAAATTTTCTTGATTAAATTAGATATCCTTGCTGTCATATAAACTGTGATTTTTCTATCAATTCCCTCCTCAATTCTCTCAAGTTTTTGGTGGAAATTACGTCGAGAAACCGTTGTTTCTTCGACGACAATTCTACTCTTACAAGACAGCACATACTTGCTGCAACTTCCACGGATTTCTGTCAAACCTTTGCTACCATCTACCACAGATCCAAAACTTTCATCCACAGCCCTAAAACTCTACAAAACCACACCCTCAAACTGCACCCAAAATAGCCACAAAACAAGCCTAAACCGCAGCCTACATCCACCAATCCACCAACACTTTCGACCATCACTTCAATCAATCTATACATGCCTTTAACCCAACAGCAAAAGAGAGATCTTAACATCATTGATTTGGGGCCATATACTATGGTATCTAAGGAGGCAATCAATGCTAAATTCGAAGCTTTGGAGGCGCGAATGGAGGATAAGATTCGGATGCTCTTTATCGAACTCAGATTGGGCCGACCACTAAGCCCGAAGAAATCATATCAAGGAGAGAGCTTTGCCCAATCACACCAAGCCCGAAGAGATGACTTCCAAGGGAGAGTAGGCTCTATGACCGACCCCAACTATCCATGCATGAGAGTGGACTTCCCTAGATGGGAAGAAGGAGACCCGATTGGTTGGATCTCACGCGCGGAGCGATATTTTCGGTACCACAAAATCGCAGATGCATTTATGGTGAAAATTGCAGCTATACATCTTGAAGGAGATGCTATACAATGGTTTAAACAGTTTAAACATACTTATGGAGTCCTTTTATGGCAACAATTCAAAGAAGGACTGCTGATCCGCTTCAGACCAACCGATTACGAGAATATTGACGAACAACTAGCAAAGATCCGACAAACCTCCACCATTCAGGAGTACCAAACCAGGTTTGAAAGGTTATCTAATCAAAATCATGATTGGTCTCAAAAACAGCTATTGAGGACCTTCATTGAGGGCTTGAAGCCGGAGATCCGAGGAGAAGTTAAAGCGCGACAACCGTACACGCTTATGGCAGCCATCTCTTTCGCACGACATCAAGAGGAGCAATTGAACCATGAAGCTCGGAGGACTAGGGTCACTCCTCAACTAGTAATATTGAAGCCCTCAGCCCCCCCTACTGTCGACCAAGTCCCTGCACCAAAGAGGTTAACAGGAGAAGAGCTTCGGGAGCGATATGCGAAGGGGTTATGTTGGCATTGTGACAAGCCGTGGAGCCGTGAGCATCGCTGTAGTAAAGGAGGACTTCTTATGATTGAACCGATAGAAGAAGAGGTCATTGAACATTCAGAAGAGAGCCTTGAACATGAAGAAAAAGATGCAGAAGAAGAGCCACAACCGACCGAAGTTACGGTACAAACACTAGCTGGCTACTCAAACCCGCAAACGATGAAAGTTGGAGGCCTTCTCAAACAACAACCGATCACTGTTCTCATCGACACGGGCAGCACTAATAACTTCCTAAACAGTAAGGTTGCTGTCCATATGAACTTACCTATTGAGAATTGCAGCAGGTTTGTCACTAAGGTCGCCAACGGACAGATTTTGAAATGTGATCATAGGTGCCCGCAGGTGAAACTGTTGCTGGAGGACCAAGAGATAATTTCAGATTTCTTCCTCCTCCCTCTTGATGATTATGAGGCCATACTCAGAATTAAATGGTTGATAACATTAGGTGATATTTCTTGGAATTTTATAAAATTTTACAGTAAGGAGAAACAAGTGATACTGCATGGGAAACGTGAGGGCGACGTAACGATGATTTGCACACAACAAATGGAGAAGGTTTTGCATAAAGCATGCAGCGGTTTTTTGGCACAACTTGAGCAGCAATCTAAGGGAGAGCCAATAGAATTTGAAGATCCAAATCTACTTCCTTTGCTTACTAAATTTTCAAATATATTTGACGAACCGCGCAACCTACCTCTTACCTGTCGGCATGATCATTGTATAATGATTCTTCCAGGCAAATCTTCAGCAAATGCTCAACCATATCAGTATCCATATCTCCAAAAGGATGAAATAGAAAGGATTATAAAAGAGATGCTCGAAACAGGAGTTATTCGGCCAAGTTGCAACCTCTACTCTTCGCCGGTGCTACTTGTACGCAAGAAGGACGGAACAAGGCGAATATGTGTTGATTACCGAGCTCTCAATGGCATAATCATCAAGGACAAATACTTTATTCCAATAGTAGATGAATTGCTAGATGAAAGGGAGCACAAATCTTTACAAAGCTGGACCTTTGATCCAGGTATCATCAAATACGAGCATGCGAAGAAGACATACGGAAAACCACCTTTTGAACACACAACAACCACGAATTTTTGCTTTCCTCAACAAAAGGTGGAATATCTTGGGCATATCATATCAGAGGAAGGTGTGGCAGTGGACCCCTTCAAAATTGGAGCAATGCAAAACTGGTTGACCTCGAGAAACATTAAATTGCTACATGGCTTTCTGGGTTTAACAGGCTACTACCGCAAGTTCGTGAAAAACTATGGAAAGATCAGTGCACCACTTTTTTTTTTTTTGGTAAGTAAAAGTAAAATTCATTATGTGTAAAGTTTCTACAAATAGCTTTATCTATACAAGTCATAGACAAAGCCAAGTAACTCATAGAGTGCTAATGCGATAGTTATGACTACACATACTGTAGACTATAACTATCTATGGGTACATTATTTGGCATCATTCCCAAGATCTTTTTTTTTGGTAAGCCAAGTAAAATTCCCAAGATCTTTAGCTAATAGCAAAATTAAATTTGATAAAAATATCTTTTTCTCTTCGGGTGAAGTGCTCGGTTTTGAGTTCATGCTCCATACAGGATCTTGAGTCTCTAATAATCTCTTTCAAGAGCTGAGCATTGTTTGTGTGTTGACATTCAAAGATTCTATTACATCTCTCCTTCCACATCCACCAAATAGCACATCTGAAAATAACCTTTGCCAGTTGTGTAAGAGACCCTTTTCTTGAGAAACATTGCATAAGGTCGCCTAGTTCTTGGTGCAAGTTTGGTTGCGGCAGTCTATTGAGTTCAAATCGCTGGAGAATCTCCTTCCATATCCATTTTGTATAATCACAAGCAAAATAGAGGTGGTCAACAGTTTCTTCTTGTTGCAAACAAAGGGAGCATCGGTTAACATGATAGATACCTCTTCTTTTCATATTGTCTATTGTAGGTAGTTTATTGAGAAGGGCCTGCCATGTACATAAGGAGTGTCTTTGTGATCCCGGTCGATCCCATGTCCAACTGCTTGGGACCCACTTGTTATTTCTTTGCCTAATTTGATTCCATGCGGATGTGGCACTAAATTTACCATTGTCATGAGGCCAAATAAGTATATCTGAAGAGTTGTTCCTGATTCGAATAGCTATGATAGTCGGCCAAAGTGATAACATTTCAGGAGAAATAGGATTAGGGAGACACCAAGTACCGTTAGCAATGAACTCGGAAACCTTCCAATCTTTGGGAGCCCCAAGATCTTTTCGTATTCTGTCGCCATATAATTGAAATATACTCTTCCCATTCACCCAAGGATCGTACCACATATTAGTACTAGTTCCAGAAGAGATTGCATACGAAATGTGTTTGATTAGCCAATTCCTTGCCTTTAAAATTCCTTTCCAAGCTGCAGAGTGGTATGTTCTTGTTGAAATTTCCCATATTGATTCCTTTGAGAGATACTTAGCAGAAACCCAATGTGACCATAAGGAATATTTGTTTTGCAAAAGATCCCACAATTGCTGTACCAAACATGCTTGATTCCAATCTCTAGTATTTCTCAAATTTAGCCCCCCTTCATCTTTCGGTTTGCAAATACTATCCCAATTTACCATATGCATTGCCTTATCATTTGTGCCATTCCAGAAGAAGTTCATTAATAACCGTTCAATATCTTGGAGAAGTCCAGCAGGCAGAAGAAATGCATTACACCAATATATAGAGTAGGAGTGCAATACCGAACGGATGAGTTCGAGTCGTCCTGCTTTTGATAGAAACCTATTTTTCCAAGAAGAAATTCTATTCTTTATTTTTTGCAAGATAGGTTGACAGTGGGTTTTGTGAATGCCTGTGGATATGAGCGGGAGACCCAAATAAGGAACTGGCAAGCTTCCTTCACTAACCCCCAAAGTTTGTGATATAAAGACCTTATCCTCAACGTAAGGGCTCATATATACTTTACTTTTCGCATGATTTAACTGAAGTCCAAAAACCATACCAAAGTCATTCATAATAGTAGCCAGGTTCTTTACTGAAGTTGGTTCATTTTGGAGAAAGATAAGTAAGTCATCTGCAAATGTTATATGTGATATATGAACAGAACCAGCACTGGGTACCTTAATGCTGTCATTTAAGACTGCGTGTTCCAACATACAGCTAAGTCCTTCCATCGCAATAGTAAAGAGATACGGAGAGAGTGGATCACCTTGTCGGATGCCATTCGTGCTCTCAAAAAAACCAATAGGTGAGCCATTAAAGAGTATCAAAAACTTTGGAGTTTCTAGGCAAGATTGAATCCAATTAATCCATTGCTGTGGGAAGTTCATATCAAGGAGCATCTTATAGATAAATTTCCTATTAACTGAATCAAAGGCTTTCCTTAGATCAGCTTTAATGCAGATTTTTATCCCTCTTGCTTTTGAATGCAAATCTTTGACCAAGTCATTAGCAAGCAAAATGTTATGATGTATACTTCTCCCTTTGATGAAAGCAGCTTGATTTGGGCTAATGATCTTGTGTAATACTTTTTGCATTCTATTTGCCAATACTTTGGAGATGATCTTGTATATAAAGTTGCATAATGATATGGGTCGATAGTTCTCTAGTGAATCAGCCCCTGCATTCTTCGGAATTAAAGAAATAAAAGTGCAATTCATCTCTCTAAGAATATGACCTGACGAGAAAAAATGTTAGCAAGCTTTGATCACATCATTTCCAATAATAGACCAAGCAGTTTGGTAAAATTCAGCTGGAAATCCATCTGGACCTGGGTTTTTGTGCTTTGGTGACTTAAAGACAACACATACAATTTCGTCATCTGTAATTGGGGCATTGAGGATTGAAATAGCTTCCGAATCAAGTTTTCTAGTCGGCTCCACATGAATGTTATTAGGTTTCCCAGCTTGATTGAGTAAGGAATAAAAAAATTGCTCTGTGTGTGCTTTAACCTCATCTAAATTCTCAATAAGATTATCATCTTTGTCTCTGCATTTGCTGATAAGGTTAACAGCCCTTCGAGTAGCAATTGAAGCATAGAAAAATTTAGTATTGGAATCCCCTAGTGTAAGCCAATGCTGTCGAGACTTCTGCTTTACAAAACTTTCCTCCTGTTTTAAGGCTTGCATGAAGTTATTTATGGCTTCCGTCTCTTTGTAGATAATATTTTCATCATTTGGCTGAAGTTGCAGCTCATGTTGCAATGACATTAGTTCCTTTCTGCAAAATTGAACTCTTGTGGTAATATTGCCAAATGTATTTGTATTCCACTCCTTTAGTGCTGCTTTACAGGCTTTGAGCTTTTGACATAAGATGTAAGGGGGAGATCCATGCACATTAACATTCCAAGCAGATCTGATAACATCAAGAAATTGAGGATGAGTACTCCACATGTTAAAGAATCTAAACGGTTTCTTGCCTCTTGGTGTCGCTTTTTCTGTGTGTATATACATTAAAGAATGGTCAGAAAACAAAGGAGCACCATACTCAAGAAGTGAATCTGGGTAAACTGTTAACCATTCATGGTTAATCAAACACCTATCAAGTCGAGCCATTATTTTTCTGTTAGCAGCACCTTGATTACTCCAGGAGAGCCAATTACCCACAGATTTCATATCAAACAATGCTGCAGTGTCAATGTAATCATTAAAACTTTGAAGCTGACTTTCTGAAAGTTGTCTACCCCCACTTTTTCATTTGTGTACCGAACAGTATTAAAGTCTCCAAGAACAATCCAAGGTACATTGAGACAGCCATTTACAATATTAGTCAGGTCAGACCAAAGAGTATTTCTTTCTTGCATACTGTTTGAAGCATATATACCAGTGAAATTGAATTGACAGCCATTCTTTTTATCCTCTACCTTAAGATGAATGAATTGATCAGTAGCAGAAATAAACCAAGCATTAATAGAGTTAGGATTCCATAAGACCCATATTCTACCAAAAGTTTCATTTGAGTCATTGGTAAACAGTTCTGCGTCCGGCCATATTAAATTCTTTTGAGCTTGAACGCGCGATTGTTTAATTTTCGTTTCCACTAGAATAACAATATCACATGCGGCAAACTTGATTATTCTGTTGAGCTCCCGACATTTCTCCGACTTATTAAGTCCGCGAACATTCCAGCATGTTATCTTCATTAGTAATAAACAAATGAAAAGGTAGTAAGGTATTCATCCTACGACTTTGGATGGATTGTACCATCCTTTTTCTTATCCTTCGGTTTTGTATTTTCTTCCCGCACAATATCCTTACCTTTTATGGCTTTATTCCTATATTTATCCACTTCATCTACAGCTTGCAGATTTTTAAACTTTAAAGTACCTTGAATCATGTGGTCTTGATTGGCAGGGTTTGTTGAAGCTCGATAAGATTGTTGCAGCACAATATCCTGGATAGTACTTGTTAGAGCAGCGTGGCTAGAGAGGTTTGTTGGGGCATGAGTTTGTTGAGTTGGAATATCCTTGTTGGCGATGTTTGTTGTGGCCTGAGTTTGTTGAGGAAGAATATCGTTGCTGGCGAGATTTGCTTGGGCCTGAGTTCGTTGAGCTATTGTGGATGGATCCGATGATATTAGAAGAGATGAAGTTCCTGACTTATGTTTATCCTGTCCACTAGTACCATGGGAAACCTCTGTTGTGGAAGGCTCTGACATTATAGGAAGAGATAAAGTTTTGGAATTGTCCCTCTGTCCGCGGTGCTTTCCTTGCGAGTCGGAATGCTCAATAGTTTTCGCCACCATCGGTGTGTTAGGACTCTAGCTAGGAGAGTCCTAATTGAGAGGGACATTCTGTTAGGACTCTAGCTAGGAGAGTCCTAATTGAGAGGGACACTCTGTTAGGACTCTAACTAGAAGAGTCCTAATTGAGAGAGACATTCTGTTAGGAGGTTTTTTCTTAAGAGAAGAATTAGGAGTTGTAAGGGAATAGAAGTCTTGAGTATGAGTCATATTAGGAGTTGGTTAGAAGTAAGAGTCTTAAGTAAGAGTCCTATTAGGAATTAGGGTTTAGAAGCCCTATAAATAACCATGTATTCCTTCTCTTTTGTTAAGCAATAGATGAATCTTTTCTGCAGCCTTTGAGCAGCAAATTGGAGGGAGGAACCCCTATAGAGTTCCAAGGAGGCCGATCCCCTAAAGAGATCAACCCCAAGTTTAGAATCTGCAAGGGTTCTATCACCTGGTATCAGAGCAGCGTTCTTGGCATCTCGCTGCCCTTCCACTGCCATCCATCAACCCTCCACAACCGCCCAAAGCAATTCCCACAATTGCTTAAAAGATCGTCGCCAAATTCCACCGTCATCTCCACCACCGCAGATCATCCTTTGATCTCCCTGTGAATTGCAGCAGCAAACTTTCACTGATTTCTATCAAACCCATACATGCCTTTAACCCGTCAACAAAAGAGAGATCTTAACATCACAGATTTGGAGTCATATACTATGGCATCTGAGGACGCAATCAATGCTAAATTTGAAGCCTTTGAGGCACGAATGGAGGATAAGATTCGGACTCTCCTTACCGAATTCAGTTTGGGCCGACCACCAAGCCCGAAGAAATCACATCAAGGAGAGAGCTCTAATCAATCAAATCATGCCCAAAGAGATGACTTCCAAGAGAGGGGAGGTTCTATGACCGACCCCAACTATTCGCGCATGAGAGTGGACTTCCCTAGATGGGAAGAAGGAGACCCAATTGGTTGGATCTCGCGCGCAGAGCGATATTTTCGGTACCATAAAACTGCGGATGCATCCATGGTGGAAATTGCAGCTATACATCTGGAAGGGGATGCCATACAATGGTTTGACTGGTTTGAACACACTTATGGAGCCCTTTCATGGCGACAATTCAAAGAAGGACTACTGATCCGCTTCGGACCAACTTATTATGAAAACATTGACGGACAACTAGCAAAGATCCGACAAACCTCCACCATTCAGGAGTACCAAACCAGGTTTGAAAGGCTATCTAATCAAACTCGTGATTGGTCTGAAAAACAGTTATTGGGGACTTTTATTGAGGGCTTAAAGCCGGAGATCCGGGGAGAAGTTAAGGCGCGACAACCATACACGCTTATGGCAGCCATCTCTTTCGCACGACTTCAAGAGGAGCGATTGAACCATGAAGCCCGGAGGACAAGGATCACTCCACGACCTACAATACTAAAGCCCTCAGCCCTCCCTACTATCAACCGAGTCCCTGCACCGAAAAGGTTAACAAGAGAAGAACTTCGAGAGCGATCTGCGAAAGGGTTATGTTGGCATTGCGACGAGCCGTGGAGCCGCGAGCATCGCTGTAAAAAAGGTAGACTTCTTATGATTGAACCAGTAGAAGAAGAGGTCATTGAACATCTAGAAGAGAGCCTTGAACATGAAGAAGAAGATATGGAAGAAGAGCCACAGCCGACCGACATTACGGTACATGCACTAGCCGGCTACTCAAATCCGCAAACGATGAAAGTTGGAGGCCTTCTCAAACAACAGCCGATCACTGTTCTCATCGACACGGGTAGCACTAATAACTTCCTGAATAGTAAGGTTGCTGCTCGGATGGCACTGCATATTGAAGGTTGCAGCAAGTTCGATGTAAAGGTTGCCGACGGCAGAATCCTAAAGTGCGACCAAAGATGCCCGCAGGTGAAACTATTACTGCAAGACCAAGAAATTATCACCGATTTCTTCCTCCTACCAATCGATGACTATGAGGCAGTGCTTGGTATCGAATGGCTGACTACACTAGGTGATGTCTCTTGGAACTTTTCTAAATTAATTATGAAATTCTACTGTAAGGGCAAACAGATCATCCTACGCGGGAAGCGCGGAAGCAACGTTACCATTGTTTCGACCCAACGAATGGAGAAAGTTTTACACAAGGTAAATGGTGCCTTTTTGATGCACCTCCAGCAGCAACCAAAGGGGAAGAAAATAGAATTTGAAGATCAAAATCTTGCCCAATTGCTCACTGAATTTGCTGACATATTTGCTGAACCGCACGGTCTTCCTCCTTCTCGGCAACATGACCATCGAATTCCAATCCTTCCGGGCAAGCCACCAGCGAACACTCGACCATACCGATATCCTCACCTCCAGAAAGATGAAATTGAAAAGATCGTAAAGGAGATGCTTGAAACAGGGGTGATTCGACCAAGTTGCAGCCCCTATTCCTCACCGGTGCTACTTGTACGCAAGAAGGACAGAACTTGGCGGATGTGCATTGACTATCGAGCTTTAAATGGCATCACCGTCAAGGACAAATACCCAATACCAGTGGTGGATGAACTTCTTGATGAATTGAAAGGAGCTCGAGTCTTCACGAAGTTGGACCTCCGATCTGGTTACCACCAAATTCGAGTATGTGACGATGACATTCCAAAAACTGCATTTCGCACACATGATGGCCATTATGAATTCTTGGTAATGCCTTTTGGACTCACTAATGCTCCTTCAACGTTTCAAAGTCTCATGAATGATATATTTCGGAGCTTTCTTCGTAAATTTGTGCTGGTATTTTTCGATGATATTCTCGTTTACAGCCCTTCTCTTGAGACTCACTTTCAGCATTTACGGATTGTTTTGACGATCCTTCGGGAGAATACTCTTTTTGTTAAGCAACCAAAGTGCAGCTTTCTCCAGCAAAAAGTAGAGTACCTTGGGCATATAATATCAGAAGAAGGAGTGGCGGTAGACCCAACAAAAATTGAGGCAATGCAAGGCTGGCCGAAACCTACAAACGTGAAATTACTACGGGGGTTCCTTGGACTAACGGGCTACTACCGAAAATTTGTTAAGGACTATGGGAAGATCAGTGCACCACTCACTTCTTTACTGAAAAAAGATGCTTTCCAATGGTCGGACAAAGCCTCTGCTGCCTTCGACAAACTTAAAGCAGCCATGACAACGACGCCGGTGCTTGCGCTACCAGATTTCAATAGACCCTTCATCATTGAGGCCGACGCATCTGGAGTCGGAATTGGAGCTGTTCTCATGCAAAATGGTCGACCACTCGCATACACTAGCAAGGCATTATCTCCCTCCCATCAAAACATGTCAGTATATGATAAGGAGATGCTTGCCATTGTACACGCAGTAACGAGGTGGAGACCCTACCTGATCGGCCGGCGATTTCAAATTAAAACTGACCATAAAAGCCTCAAGTACTTTTTGGAGCAAAAGATATCATCCCCTGAGCAGCAAAAATGGGTAACCAAACTTCTTGGATTTGATTATGAAATTATTTACAAAAAGGGGAAAGAAAACGTTGTTGCAGATGCACTCTCATGGCTACCTGAACAAGCTAAGGTTTCAGCCATCTCCCTTCCTACCACCAGTCTCCTCGAGGACATTAGGGAAGAATGGAAAAAGGATCCAGAGATCAACAAGATCATAAAAAAATTGGAGGAGGATCCAAGTGCAATAGCCCACTATACCTGGGATTCGAGGGATTTACGCTACAAAGGTCGCATTGTGCTTATACCTAACTCCCCTTGCATCGCAATCATCTTGCATGAAATGCACTCTATACCTTCAGCAGGGCACTCTGGATTCCTAAGAACCTACAAAAGAGTGAAGCAAAATTTTTATTGGAAAGGGATGAAAAAAATTATTGCTGAATATGTGGCACAATGTGATATATGTCAACAGAACAAGGGTGAAACTGTGGCAAATCCAGGGAAGCTACAACCACTACCCATACCAGACTCAGTGTGGACAGACATCTCCATGGACTTCATTGAAGGGCTGCCATCTTCCAAAGGTAAAAGCATGATTCTCGTGGTGGTTGATCGACTTACGAAATATGCTCATTTTTGTGCTGTGAGAAATCCCTACACTGCTGCTAGTATTGCCCAGATTTTCATAGAAAATATTGTTAAACTGCATGGGATGCCAAGGTCCATCGTAAGTGATCGTGACAGGATCTTCACTAGTAAATTTTGGACCGAGTTATTTCAGTTACAAGGCACCAAACTCAAGATGAGCACAGCATATCATCCATAAACTGATGGCCAAACAGAGGTGGTAAATAGGTGCTTAGAGACGTACCTCTGGTGTTTCGCTAGCGACCGACCAAAAGAGTGGGCGAAATGGCTTCCCTGGGTCGAATGGTGGTATAATACTACATATCATTCATCTACAAAATGTGCCCCTTATGAAGCATTGTATGGTCGACCGGCACCTGTGATTCCAAAGTATGTAATTGGCTCGGCCAAGGTAGATCAGGTTGACCAAGAATTGATTGATAGGGATAAACTCTTACAACTGTTAAAAGATAATCTCTCTACCGCTCAAGCCAGAATGAAGCAGCAAGCCGACACACGACGAAGTGAAAGAGAATTTTTAGTGGGAGATTGGGTTTATCTTCGCCTACAACCATACAAACAACTCTCTATCAACACTCGAGCCTCCATGAAGCTATCCCCACGTTTTTATGGGCCCTATCAGATCACAGAGCGTATTGGAGCCGTGGCATACAGACTTAAATTACCTGAGGATGCCAAAATTCACCCTGTCTTCCACGTATCATGCCTAAAGCCCAAGTTGGGAGAACACGAGTCACCCCAGATCCAACTGCCCAACACAACTGAGGATGGAGTTATTCAAGCCCAACCAAAGGCCATCCTCGATCGCAGGATCGTGATGCGTCGCCGACATCCCTCTACTGAAGTACTAGTGCACTGGAATAATCTACCACTTGAAGACGCCACATGGGAACCATATGAGGAGCTGAAGACCCGGTTCCCTGAGTTCATGGAATCTCAGCCTTGAGGATAAGGCTGATTTGAAGAGGGCGGGTCTGTTAGGACTCTAGCTAGGAGAGTCCTAATTGAGAGGGACATTCTGTTAGGACTCTAGCTAGGAGAGTCCTAATTGAGAGGGACACTCTGTTAGGACTCTAACTAGAAGAGTCCTAATTGAGAGAGACATTCTGTTAGGAGGTTTTTTCTTAAGAGAAGAATTAGGAGTTGTAAGGGAATAGAAGTCTTGAGTATGAGTCATATTAGGAGTTGGTTAGAAGTAAGAGTCTTAAGTAAGAGTCCTATTAGGAGTTAGGGTTTAGAAGCCCTATAAATAACCATGTATTCCTTCTCTTTTGTTAAGCAATAGATGAATCTTTTCTGCAGCCTTTGAGCAGCAACTTGGAGGGAGGAACCCCTAGAGTTCCAAGGAGGCCGATCCCCTAAAGAGATCAACCCCAAGTTTAGAATCTGCAAGGGTTCTATCACGGTGCTACTGCCATTAGAGAAGAATCACTTTGTTGCTGAGGTGCTTGACGTGGTCGATAGACCTTTGTGGTTGGTTGTGGGGTTTGCTGACAAGCTCCATTTGCATGACCAAAAGATAAGCAACGCTGACATCGTTGTGGCTTCCAGGAATATGAGACATGTACCTTCCGAGTGTTCCCGTCAAGATCGCGATAGAAAACTTCATTAGGAAGATCTTCATCGGAAGAAACCAGCACACATGCTCGTGCAAATGCTAATCTCGTCTGAGCTGCTGTTGCTTTGTCGATGTAGAGTGGCTGTCCCAGAGTGCTGCATAACTTTGCAATAAAACGTCGACTCCAAAGATGTAGAGGCAGTCCTTGAAAGGATACCCATAATGGAATAGACTGTAGGCTATCTAACTCCAAACGGACATCAGGAGACCAACGTCGTAAAATCATTGGATGACCGCGGATAGTCCAGAATCCTTCGAGGATTCGTTGCAAATCTTCTTCAGAGTATAGCTTGCAAACAAAGAATCCGTTCTCCAGCATATGAAGATCAAATGATGATATTCCCCATCGAGTTTTGATAAATGAGGATAATGGGAAATAAGATGTTTTGAGACCTACCACATAGCCAACAATCGCCATTGACCATGTCTCAATAAGCTCTGCTGAATCAGCAGTCTCGTATACAGCAATCTTCTTATCAGCCTGAACTTCTGGCGTAATGAATTCCAAGCTTAGATCTGGACTTCCAACCGGAGCCTTGAATAGGCTAGTCCAAGGCCGAGGGTCATTGGAAATTAGAGCAGGCTGCCGCGATCTAGAGCGCGACCTGCTTCGATGCTGCTTCATCGAAGGAGTTTCTCTCTGGAGAGGATATGGTGGAGGAGCAACTTGAGGGATAACGGTAGGGAGTCTTGCCATCGTTTCAACCCTCCCGCCACCGTCGCCAGCCCTAGGGGCCGTCGATGCCATGTTTGATCCCTCTTCTGGTCACCGCTACAGAATCGTCACCATAGGGAAAAGTCACCGCTGCAGAATTTCAGATCGTCGCTACAGTACCGTCGCCCTAGATCTGGTCGCCGCTGCAGTGTCGTCGCCGCTACAGTATGTCGAATCAGATCTGGTCGCGCTGCAGCGTCGTTGGCGCTACAGTACGTCGACCTAGATCTGGATCTGGTGGCCGCTGCAGTGTCGTCGCCGCTACAGTACCGTCGCCCTAGATCTGGTCGCCGCTACAGTACCGTCGCCGCTACAGTACCGTCGACCTAGATCTGGTTGCCGCTGCAGTGTCGTCGCCGCTACAGTACGTCGACCCAGATCTGGTCGCCGCTGCAGTGTCGTCGTGCACCACTTACTTCCTTACTAGAAAAAGATGTCTTCCAATGGTTGGATAGAGCCTTTGCTGCCTTCGATAAACTTAAGGCAGCCATGACGACGACGCCGGTGCTAACACTACCAGATTTCAACCGACCCTTCATTATTGAGGCCGACACATCTGGAGTCAGAATTGGAGCCATTCTCATGCAAGATGGTCGACAACTCGCATACACTAGCAAGACATTATCTCCCTCCAATCAAAATATGTCAACATATGATAAGGAGATGCTCGCCATTGTGCGCGCAGCAACGAGGTGGAGATTGTACTTGATCAGGCGATACTTTCAAATCAAGACCGACCATAAAAGCCTAAAATATCTCTTGGAGCAGAAGATATCTTCCCCCGAGCAGCAAAAATGGGTAACAAAACTTCTTGGATTTTATTTTGAAATAACTTACAAAAAGGGGAAAGAGAATGTTCTTGCAGATGCGCTTTCGCAGCTACCCGAGCAAGTTGAAGTTTCGACCGTTTCACTTCCGACCAGCGACTTCCTTAAGGATATTAAGATGGAATGGCAGGAAGATTCAGATAATAGTAAGATTATAAAAAAATTGGAGGAAGCACCAAGCCCCATGGCTCATTACAATTGGGACTCAAAAGAATTACAATATAAGGGTACTAAATTGAAACGGAGTACGACATATCACCCACAAACCAACAGCCAACCGGAAGTTTTAAACAGGTGCTTGGAGACAGCCCAAAGCCACCCACCAAATATGACTACCCAAAGAGAACTCCAAACCCAGCCAAGTGCCATTATTGATCGACGGATTATGACTCGACGACGACAATCCACTACTGAATTGCTAATAAAGTGGGCAAACCTACTAACAGAAGATGCCACTTTGGAGAACTATGATGACTTGAAGATCAAATTCCCAAAATTCATGAATCGTCAGCCTCGAGGACAAGGCTGCTTTGAAGAGTGCGGGTCTGTTAGGACTCTAGCTTGGAGAGTCCTAATTGAGAGGGACATTCATGTAAAAATGTTAGGACTCTAGCTAGGAGAGTCCTAATTGAGAGGGACATTCTGTTAGGACTCTATCTAGGAGAGTCCTAATTGTGAGGGGCATTCATGTAGGAGGTTTTTTCTTAGAGAAGAATTAGGAGTTGTAAGGGAATATGAGTCTTGAGTAGGAGTTCTATTAGGAGTTGGTTAGAAGTAAGAGTCTTAAGTAGGAGTCCTATTAGGAGTTAGGGTTTAGAAGCCCTATAAATAGCCATGTATTCCTTCTCTTTTCTTAAGCAATAGATGAATCTTTTCTGCAGCCTTTGAGCAGCAACTTGGAGGGAGGAACCCCTATAGAGTTCCAAGGAGGCCGATCCCCTAAAGAGATCAACCCCAAGTTTAGAATCTGCAAGGGTTCTAACAGGCAGTAGCAATGTAGGAGTTTTGCAGTAATAATAAAGTGCTCAAGGTAAAAGCAAACCAGAGATTTCGAGTGGTTTGGTCAGTCTTGACCTACTCCACTTTTGGCTTCCTCCTCCGACGAGGTCACCGACGTCAACTAGCTGCCTTCCTTCAATGGGCGAAGGCTAACTGCCCTTTTATAGTTTTTCTCCTTTTGACAGGCTCAGGAGACAACCTTTACAGATCCTTTCTCTCCTCTCTTTACAACTCAAGACTTGAAGAACAGAAGGAGGAGAACTTTAGGACTTTACACAAATTTGAGCTCTTAGAATCACTGAAAAGATCAAGAATTCGGTGTGGATCTGTATCTTTTCAGTGCTGAATGGGTGGGGTATTTATAGGCCCCATCCCAGTTCAAATTTGGAGCTCAAAACGATCAAATCAATCAAATCCCAGAATTCCGGGATCAGGCGGTTGCACCTCTTGACTGGAGAGGTTGCACCGCCTGGCAAAGCTCGGAGACTGAGCCCAGGCGGTTGCACCTCTCTGTCAGAGGCGGTTGCACCGCCTGAGTCTGGCTCGAAGACAGAGCCCCCGGCGGTGCCACCTCTTGACTGAGGCGGTTGCACCGCTCTGCCAGAGCTCGAAGACCGAGCTCAGGCGGTGCTACCTCTCTATCAGGGCGGTTCCACCGCCCAGTCTAGCTCGAAGACCGAGCTCAGGCGGTGCTACCTCTCTGTCAGAGCGGTTCCACCGCCCAGTCTCGCAGCCCTGGCGGTTGCACCTCCTGGCCTAGGCGGTTGCACCGCCTGGTGCAATCAGGGTCCGAATGGTTCGCTCCATTTGGCCCAATTTGAATCTTTCCAGGGGCCCAATTGCCCCAAGATTAAGCTAATGGGATCACCTCCCATTTTCAAGCTTAATCATCGTGCTAACTACGATTAACTCTAAGACAACTTCTGCAGCTATGCTCCGATGCGTCAATCGCTTCTTCCGGCGAGTTTCCGGCGAACTTCCATCGATCATCCGATAAACCCTCAGTGATCCTTCTGCGGACATCCGGCATACTCCTGGACTTTGCGACGATCCACTTGGCGAGTTCCGACGAGCTTCGCTTGGCAAGCTTCTGGACTTCTCGGATCTGTTCTCGCTGAACCTCCGACGACCGTCCGAACTTCCGTCGAACTCTCGAACTCCCAACGTGATCATGATCTTGACTCCAGCGCAACACCTGCTGCTTGTCTTACTCTCATCGTAGTTAATCCTGCACACTTATCTCAACACATAGATTAGATAACAAATGATAATTGACTTCATCATCAAAATCCGAGATTCAACAATCTCCCCCTTTTTGATGATGACAATCAATTGATAAAGGAGTTGTCCTTAACTCCCCCTATCTATATGCCATAGTTGAGATAAGTCAACCTTGAATTCAAGACCTAAGAATTCAAGTGACGTATTGATAAGTTAGATCAGTTAAACTTATCAATGCTCCCATCATGATGCCCATCATGATGTATCTCTTCAAGAATGATGTCAAGGCATGACATACATCATCAAGTTTGTATGATAGTGTTTGTAACTATTCATCATGTAATCATATAAAGCTACGAAGGACTTTTACATGATGCACACATTTGAGATTTTCTAGCAAGTTTGCATTTACTTCACAAGATAGAATATCAAATCAAGACATGATGCAAACTATAGCACATGTTCACATATCTCTTGGTGATGCAAGGATGGCATAACTATAACATTGTTTATAGCATCACTCAAGTATTTGTAACTATGACATAGACATGATTATGGCAGTTCAGCTATGACATAGTGTTTATCAATTCATATGTTTCTCCCCCTTTGTCATCAACAAAAAGCATGATAGCATTATCAAGCACATAAAGGAAGTCATGACACATATAATACTTTGAATTTCTCTTTATTGTTTGTTGTTTGAAGGAGGAAAGTCATTTTTCAAAAAGTTTTCATAAGAGTGTACAGGAAAATCCCATTTTTAGCATACAAACCGAAAAATGAACTTCTTACATGCATTTGGTTAAAAATATTTGTCACATAATTTGCAACATGTTATTTGATCAAGCGATGTCAAGGCATGTAATAGTAATAACATCCGAAAAATAATTTTAACTAGTTTAAGTATTCGGACACATCAACATTCCTAATTCTCTTCTTATGTAATCAAATTGTTCTTCACATAGGGGTTTTGTAAAGATATCAGCTAGTTGATGTTTGGTATCAATAAACTCTATGGTTACATCATGATTAGTGACATGATCTCGTATAAAGTGATGTCTAATATCAATGTGTTTTGTTCTTGAGTGTTGTATAGGATTTTTAGTTAAGCATATTGCACTCGTGTTATCACATTTAATGAGAATATCTTTAAGATTCACTTTGTAATCTTCTAAAGTGTTTTTCATCCATACAACTTGTGCACAGCATGCACTTGCTGCAATGTATTCAGCTTCGGTTGTTGATAGAGCAACCGAGTTTTGTTTCTTAGATGACCAGGATACAAGGGCATGTCCTAAAAATTGACATGATCCTGATGTGCTTTTTCTGTCTAGTCTACAGCCAGCGAAGTCCGCATCAGCATAAGCTGTTAATTCAAAATTTTCTGATTTTGGGGTACCATAATCCTAGATTGGTAGTTCCATTAAGATATCTGAGTATTCTTTTGACTGCTTTGAGATGAGATATCTTAGGGTCTGATTGAAATCTAGCACAAAGTCCTACACTGAACATGATGTTTGGTCTGGTGGCAGTGAGGTAAAGTAAACTTCCTATCATACCCCTATAGGTTTTTTGATCGAAGCTTTCTCCATTCTCATCAATTTCTAACTTAGTGGAGGTGCTCTTAGGAGTGTCAATGGCTTTTGAATTATTCATTTTGAACTTCTTTAGCAAACTCACAGCATATTTGGTTTGACTAATTAAGATGCCATTGCTTAGTTGTTTGATTTGTAGGCCTAAGAAGAATGTTAACTCTCCCATTAGACTCATTTCGAATTCACGACTCATAGTTTTCGCAAAGGATTCACAAAGAGATTCATTTATAGAACCAAAGATAATATCATCAACATAAATTTGAACAATGAGAAAATTGTTTTCAAAGTTCTTGATGAATAATGTAGTATCAACCTTGCCTTTTATGAAATTATTTTCAATAAGAAAAGAACTAAGTCTCTCATACCAAGCCCTAGGAGCTTGTTTTAAACCATAGAGAGCTTTAGTTAATCTAAACACATGATTAGGGAGACTATTATTTTCAAATCCAGGAGGTTGTTCAACATAGACTTCTTCGAAAATAAAGCCATTAAGAAAGGCGCTTTTAACATCCAATTGAAACAACTTAAAATTATTACTGCTAGCGTAGGCAAGGAGCATCCTTATGGCTTCCAATCGTGCCACAGGAGCGAAGGTTTCTTCGTAATCGATACCTTCTTCTTGGTTGAAACCTTTGGCCACTAATCTAGCCTTGTTTCTAACCACGATACCATTTTCATTTTGCTTGTTTCTGAAGACCCATTTAGTACCAATAACTAGATGATCATTTGGCCTAGGAACAAGCTTCCACACTTCATTTCTCTCAAATTGATTTAATTCATCTTGCATTGCGATAATCCATGAATCATCTTTCATGGCTTCATCAATGCAATTGGGTTCAATTTGGGAGAGAAAGGCGACATTTGCACAAAAGGTTTTAAGAGAAGATCGTGTTTGAACTCCCTTTGATGTGTCTCCTAAGATTAGCTCCTTAGGATGAGCATCTACATACTTCCAATCCTTGGGTAAGGAAATCTGAGAAGTGGATGCATCCAAGTTGCTAGTTGGAGACGGGGTCTCGTTTAAATTTAAAGAATCAAAATTAACATCATCGTCAAGATCATTTTTCGTGATTTCAGAAGTCTCATTGAAAACAACATGAATGGATTCTTCAATAATTAGAGTTCTTTTATTAAAGATACGAAAGGCTTTAGAAACTGTAGAATAACCAAGAAAGATTCCTTCATCGGATTTTGCATCAAATTTTCCTAAGTTGTCTTTTTCATTCAAGATAAAACACTTACACCCAAAGACTTTGAAATATGAAACGTTGGGTTTTTTATTGTTCCATAACTCATAGAGAGTTTTGGTTAGTAGAGGTCTTACTAGAACTCTATTTAAGATATAGCATGCAGTATTTACGGCTTCGGCCCAAAAATATTTGGGTAGGTTATGTTCATTCAATATGGTTCTTGCCATTTCTTGTAAATTTCGATTTTTTCTTTCTACAACTCCATTTTGTTGAGGGTTTCTAGGAGTAGAGAAATTATGGTTGTATCCATTGAGTTCACAAAATTCTTGGAAATCATGGTTTTGAAATTCACCACCATGATCACTTCTAATTGACGAAATTATAGAACCTTTCTCATTCTGAACGAGTTTGCAAAACTTGGTAAAAGATCTAAGGCATTCACTTTTCTGTTTTAAAAAGTAAGTCCATGTGTATCTGCTATAGTCATCTATGATGACGAAAGCGTATTTGCTACCTCCTAGGCTTGATGTGGAGATGGGTCCGAACAAGTCCATATGGATCAATTGTAAGGGCCTAGAGGTGCTTACTTGATTTTTAGATTTGAAGCTACTCTTAATTTGTTTACCTAATTGGCAGGCATCACATACATTATCTTTGATGAACTTGATATGAGGAATTCCTCTTACAAGTTCTTTGGATGATATTTGAGTGATTAGCTTCATGCTAGCATGACCTAATCTTCTATGCCATATCCAAGCATTCTCATTTAAAGCAGAAAAACATGTTTCAATACATAAATCATTGATGTCAATAGTGTATACGTTATTTTGTTTTAATGCAATCATAGATATGTTTTTGTGATGAAGATCTTGACGGGATCTTGACGGGATGTCAATAGCAGAAAAACAAGTTCTTTGGTTTCTTCCGATGAAGATCTTCCTAATGAAGTTTTCTATCGCGATCTGGACGGGAACACTCGGAAGGTACATGTCTCATATTCCTGGAAGCCACAACGATGTCAGCGTTGCTTATCTTTTGGTCATGCAAATGGAGCTTGTCAGCAAACCCCACAACCAACCACAAAGGTCTATCGACCACGTCAAGCACCTCAGCAACAAAGTGATTCTTCTCTAATGGCAGTAGCACCGATGGTGGCGAAAACTATTGAGCATTCCGACTCGCAAGGAAAGCACCGCGAACAGAAGGACAATTCCAAAACTTTATCTCTTCCTATAATGTCAGAGCCTTCCACAACAGAGGTTTCCCATGGTACTAGTGGACAGGAGAAACGTAAGTCAGGAACTTCATCTCTTCTAATATCATCGGATCCATCCACAATAGCTCAACGAACTCAGGCCCAAGCAAATCTCGCCAGCAACGATATTCTTCCTCAACAAACTCAGGCCACAACAAACATCGCCAACAAGGATATTCCGACTCAACAAACTCATGCCCCAACAAACCTCTCTAGCCACGCTGCTCCAACAAGTACTATCCAGGATATTGTGCTGCAACAATCTTATCGAGCTTCAACAAACCCTGCCAATCAAGACCACATGATTCAAGGTACTTTAAAGTTTAAAAATCTGCAAGCTGTAGATGAAGTGGATAAATATAGGAATAAAGCCATAAAAGGTAAGGATATTGTGCAGGAGGAAAATACAAAACCGAAGGATAAGAAAAAGGATGGTACAATCCATCCAAAGTCGTAGGATGAATACCTTACTACCTTTTCATTTGTTTATTACTAATGAAGATAACATGCTGGAATGTTCGCGGACTTAATAAGTCGGAGAAATGTCGGGAGCTCAACAGAATAATCAAGTCTGCCGCATGTGATATTGTTATTCTAGTGGAAACGAAAATTAAACAATCGCGCGTTCAAGCTCAAAAGAATTTAATATGGCCGGACGCAGAACTGTTTACCAATGACTCAAATGAAACTTTTGGTAGAATATGGGTCTTATGGAATCCTAACTCTATTAATGCTTGGTTTATTTCTGCTACTGATCAATTCATTCATCTTAAGGTAGAGGATAAAAAGAATGGCTGTCAATTCAATTTCACTGGTATATATGCTTCAAACAGTATGCAAGAAAGAAATACTCTTTTGTTTGACCTGACTAATATTGTAAATGGCTGTCTCAATGTACCTTGGATTGTTCTTGGAGACTTTAATACTGTTCGGTACACAAATGAAAAAGTGGGGGGTAGACAACTTTCAGAAAGTCAGCTTCAAAGTTTTAATGATTACATTGACACTGCAGCATTGTTTGATATGAAATCTGTGGGTAATTGGCTCTCCTGGAGTAATCAAGGTGCTGCTAACAGAAAAATAATGGCTCGACTTGATAGGTGTTTGATTAACCATGAATGGTTAACAGTTTACCCAGATTCACTTCTTGAGTATGGTGCTCCTTTGTTTTCTGACAATTCTTTAATGTATATACACGCAGAAAAAGCAACACCAAGAGGCAAGAAACCGTTTAGATTCTTTAACATGTGGAGTACTCATCCTCAATTTCTTGATGTTATCAGATCTGCTTGGAATGTTAATGTGCATGGATCTCCCCCTTACATCTTATGTCAAAAGCTCAAAGCCTGTAAAGCAGCACTAAAGGAGTGGAATACAAATACCTTTGGCAATATTACCACCAGAGTTCAATTTTGCAGAAAGGAACTAATGTCATTGCAACATGAGCTGCAACTTCAGCCAAATGATGAAAATATTATCTACAAAGAGACGGAAGCCAGAAATAACTTCATGCAAGCCTTAAAACAGGAGCAAAGTTTTGCAAAGCAGAAGTCTCGACAGCATTGGCTTACACTAGGGGATTCCAATACTAAATTTTTCTATGCTTCAATTGCTACTCGAAGGGCTGTTAACCGTATCAGCAAATGCAGAGACAAAGATGATAATCTTATTGAGAATTTAGATGAGGTTAAAGCACACACAGAGCAATTTTTTTATTCCTTACTCAATCAAGCTGGGAAACCTAATAACATTCATGTGGAGCCGACTAGAAAACTTGATTCGGAAGCTATTTCAATCCTCAATGCCCCAATTACAGATGACGAAATTGTATGTGTTGTCTTTAAGTCACCAAAGCACAAAAGCCCAGGTCCAGATGGATTTCCAGCTGAATTTTACCAAACTGCTTGGTCTATTATTGGAAATGATGTGATCAAAGCTTGCCAACATTTTTTCTCTTCAGGTCATATTCTTAGAGAGATGAATTGCACTTTTATTTCTTTAATTCGGAAGAATGCAGGGGCTGATTCACTAGAGAACTATCGACCCATATCATTATGCAACTTTATATACAAGATCATCTCCAAAGTATTGGCAAATAGAATGCAAAAGGTATTACACAAGATCATTAGCCCAAATCAAGCTGCTTTCATCAAAGGGAGAAGTATACATCATAACATTTTGCTTGCTAATGACTTGGTCAAAGATTTGCATTCAAAAGCAAGAGGGACAAAAATCTGCATTAAAGCTGATCTAAGGAAAGCCTTTGATTCAGTTAATAGGAAATTTATCTATAAGATGCTCCTTGATATGAACTTCCCACAGCAATGGATTAATTGGATTCAATCTTGCCTAGAAACTCCAAAGTTTTCGATACTCTTTAATGGCTCACCTATTGGTTTTTTTGGGAGCACGAATGGCATCCGACAAGGTGATCCACTCTCTCCGTATCTGTTTACTATTGCGATGGAAGGACTTAGCTGTATGTTGGAACACACAGTCTTAAATGGCAGCATTAAGGTACCCAGTGCTGGTTCTGTTCATATATCACATATAACATTTGCAGATGACTTACTTATCTTTCTCCAAAATGAACCAACTTCAGTAAAGAACCTGGCTACTATTATGAATGACTTTGGTATGGTTTCTGGACTTCAGTTAAATCATGCGAAAAGTAAAGTATATATGAGCCCTTACGTTGAGGATAAGGTCTTTATTTCACAAACTTTGGGGGTTAGTGAAGGAAGCTTGCCAGTTCCTTATTTGGGTCTCCCGCTCATATCCACAGGCATTCACAAAACCCACTGTCAACCTATCTTGCAAAAAATAAAGAATAGAATTTCTTCTTGGAAAAATAGGTTTCTATCAAAAGCAGGACGACTCGAACTCATCCGTTCGGTATTGCACTCCTACTCTATATATTGGTGTAATGCATTTCTTCTGCCTGCTGGACTTCTCCAAGATATTGAACGGTTATTAATGAACTTCTTCTGGAATGACACAAATGAAAAGGCAATGCATATGGTAAATTGGGATAGCATTTGCAAACCGAAAGATGAAGGGGGGCTAAATTTGAGAAATACTAGAGATTGGAATCAAGCATGTTTGGTACAGCAATTGTGGGATCTTTTACAAAACAAATGTTCCTTATGGTCACATTGGGTTTCTGCTAAGTATCTCTCAAAGGAATCAATATGGGAAATTTCAACAAGAACATACCACTCTGCAGCTTGGAAAGGAATTTTAAAGGCAAGGAATTGGCTAATCAAACACATTTCGTATGCAATCTCTTCTAGAACTAGTACTAATATGTGGTACGATCCTTGGGTGAATGGGAAGAGTATATTTCAATTATATGGCGACAGAATACGAAAAGATCTTGGGGCTCCCAAAGATTGGAAGGTTTCCGAGTTCATCGCTAACGGTACTTGGTGTCTCCCTAATCCTATTTCTCCTGAAATGTTATCACTTTGGCCGACTATCATAGCTATTCGAATCAGGAACAACTCTTCAGATATACTTATTTGGCCTCATGACAATGGTAAATTTAGTGCCACATCCGCATGGAATCAAATTAGGCAAAGAAATAACAAGTGGGTCCCAAGCAGTTGGACATGGGATCGACCGGGATCACAAAGACACTCCTTATGTACATGGCAGGCCCTTCTCAATAAACTACCTACAATAGACAATATGAAAAGAAGAGGTATCTATCATGTTAACCGATGCTCCCTTTGTTTGCAACAAGAAGAAACTGTTGACCACCTCTATTTTGCTTGTGATTATACAAAATGGATATGGAAGGAGATTCTCCAGCGATTTGAACTCAATAGACTGCCGCAACCAAACTTGCACCAAGAACTAGGCGACCTTATGCAATGTTTCTCAAGAAAAGGGCCTCTTACACAACTGGCAAAGGTTATTTTCAGATGTGCTATTTGGTGGATGTGGAAGGAGAGATGTAATAGAATCTTTGAATGTCAACACACAAACAATGCACAGCTCTTGAAAGAGATTATTAGAGACTCAAGATCCTGTATGGAGCATGAACTCAAAACCGAGCACTTCACCCGAAGAGAAAAAGATATTTTTATCAAATTTAATTTTGCTATTAGCTAAAGATCTTGGGAATGATGCCAAATAATGTACCCACAGGTAGTTATAGTCTACAGCATGTGTAGTCATAACTATCGCATTAGCACTCTATGAGTTACTTGGCTTTGTCTATGACTTGTATAGATAAAGCTATTTGTAGAAACTTTACACATAATGAATTTTACTTTTACTTACAAAAAAAAAAAAAAGATATGTTTTTGTGAGGTTTTTCAATGACGCAAGCATTAGATTCAAATCTGATAATATATCCTTTATCACACAATTGACTAATGCTCAGGAGGTTATGTTTTAGACCATCAACTAGCAAAACATCTTCAATAGAAAAGTTGGATTTGTTACCTATGGTTCTTTGCCAATGATTTTACCCTTGTTGTTGTTTCCGAAGGTGACATATCCTTCGTTTATGCTAGTGAGCTTAGAGAATTGGGATGAATCTCCGGTCATATGCCTTGAGCATCCACTGTCAAGGTACCATCGCTTGCTCCTAGCTTGCGATGGTTTAGTTTTCTACAAGAAAGGATGATGTTTAGGTACCCATTTGCTTTTGGGTTCCTCACAAATAGATCTACATTTTTTATCATGTTGCATAGAATTTGTCATGGTTCCTTTAGGAACCCATATCAATTTGTTTGGACTCAATTTCCTGAATGGACAATAATGTGTCTTGTGACCAAACTTGCAACAAAAGTTGCATTTGCTTCTAACATGTAAGATGGGGCCTTTTACAAAGGTAGTTGGATTTTGGTGAGGACTCCTCACAAATCCAATCCCACTTCTTTTGGGAGCATGACCCTTGTTTGTAAGGATCATGTTTAATGACTTGCTACCAACCTCGAATTTCTTCAAGGTGTCCTTAAGTAGCAAGTTTTCTTTTTGACAGATTTCTAGATCATGACATTTTATACATGAATTTAAACTATCATGATATTCGATTTTTAACTTATTAAAATCACAAGTAAGACTATCATGTACCTTTTTTAGCAATTTGTATTTTCTATTTATAACTTTGCATTCATCAAATAAATCATGGAAGGCATTTAATAATTCATCGAAAGATAAATCAGCATCTAATAAATCCGTTACCTCCTCTCCGATGGCCATTAAGGCATAATGAGCAACTTGCTCGGTGTTGGACTCCTCTTCTTCAGATGCGCTCGAGTCATCCCATGTTGCTTGAAGAGCCTTCTTCTTTGATGTTCTTCTTTTGACTTGGGGACAATCATTCTTGTAGTGTCCCGGCTTTTTACATTCGTAGCAGATCACTTGGTCCTTCTTGGGTTCAAGTTTATTTTTCACATCGTTTTTAAACTTGTTTCTTTTGAAGAATTTCTTAAACTTTCTTGTCAAAAGTGCCAAGTCATCATCACAGTCCTCATCACTTGAGTTTTCTCTCAAGTGGCATTCAGAAGTTTTAAGTGCCATATCCTTCCTGTTCTTTGGAAGGATGTCTTCTTGCTCTTCATGAGCTTTGCAAGTCATTTCGTAGGTCATTAATGACCCGATTAGTTCTTCAAGAGGAAAGTTACGCAGATCTTTTGCCTCTTGAATAGCAGTGACTTTAGGATCCCAACTTTTAGGAAGGGATCTTAGTATTTTATTTACGAGTTCAAAATCCGAAAAACTTTTTTCGAGTCCTTTTAGACCGTTGACGACATCCGTGAAACGGGTAAACATGTCGCCAATGGTTTCACTCGGTTTCATTCGGAAAAGTTCAAAAGAATGCAGCAACAGATTGATTTTTGACTCTTTCACTCTACTTGTGCCCTCGTGGGTCACTTCAAGTGTGTGCCAAATATCAAATGTAGTTTCGCAAGTTGAAACACGATTAAACTCGTTTTTATCAAGTGCGCAAAATAAGGCATTCATAGCCTTTGCATTAAGAGCGAAAGCCTTCTTTTCCAACTCATTCCAATCGATCATTGGAAGAGAAGACTTTGAAAATCCATTTTCAACAAGGTTCCACAGTTCAAAATCCATAGAAATAAGAAAGATCCTCATTCGGGTCTTCCAGTAGGTGTAGTCCGTTCCACTGAACATGGGTGGATGTGTAATAGAATGCCCCTCTTGGTTTCCGGCGTATGCCATCTCTCTTGGGTTTTAATCCTTTAGAGAGTTAACCTTCCTCTGATACCAATTGTTAGGATCGAGAGCACTAAGAGGCGGGGGGGTGAATTAGTGCAGCGGAAATCTTACAGCGATTTTAAAAACGAAAGCTGCGTTCGTCCGATAAAAAACGATTTCGATATAAAAGCATAATCACAGTGCAGTTTGCGTCTAAGCGCAGTTTTGCGTCTAAGCGCAATTTGCGTCTAAACACAGTTTGCGTCTAAGCGTAGTTTGCGTCTAAGCACAGTTTGCGTCTAAGCGTAGTTTGCGTCTAAACTCAGTTTTACGTCCAAACGCAGTTTTACGTCTAAACGCAGTTTTACATCTAAACGCAGTTTTGCGTCTAAACGCAGTTTTGCGTCTAAACGCAGTTTTGCGTCTAAACGCAGTTTTACGTCTAAACGCAGTTTTGCGTCTAAATGTAATTTTACGTCTAAATGTAGTTTTGCGTCTAAAAGCAGTTTTGAACCTTGAAAAGCGTTTTACGTAGAAAGCAATTTGCAGTTATAAATGGAATCCAAATGTAAGCGTAAACTGCAGTGTGAAGATCGTACGAAAACACGATTTACGTTTGAATGCAGATTCTGAAAGATCAGAGCTTAGAAACTCGTTCGTAAAGGCGCAGAGGGCAGTAGCAATGTAGGAGGTTTGCAGTAATAATAAAGTGCTCAAGGTAAAAGCAAACCAGAGATTTAGAGTGGTTCGGTCAGTCTTGACCTACTCCACTTTTGGCTTCCTCCTCCGACGAGGTCACCGACGTCAACTAGCTGCCTTCCTTCAATGGGCGAAGGCTAACTGCCCTTTTACAGTTTTTCTCCTTTTGACAGGCTCAGGAGACAACCTTTACAGATCCTTTCTCTCCTCTCTTTACAACTCAAGACTTGAAGAACAGAAGGAGGAGAACTTTAGGACTTTACACAAATTTGAGCTCTTAGAATCACTGAAAAGATCAAGAATTCGGTGTGGATCTGTATCTTTTCAGTGCTGAATGGGTGGGGTATTTATAGGCCCCATCCCAGTTCAAATTTGGAGCTCAAAACGATCAAATCGATCAAATCCCAAAATTCCGGGATCAGGCGGTTGCACCTCTTGACTGGAGAGGTTGCACCGCCTGGCAGAGCTCGGAGACTGAGCCCAGGCGGTTGCACCTCTCTGTCAGAGGCGGTTGCACCGCCTGAGTCTGGCTCGAAGACAGAGCCCCCGGCGGTGCCACCTCTTGACTGAGGCGGTTGCACCGCTTTGCCAGAGCTCGAAGACCGAGCTCAGGCGGTGCTACCTCTCTGTCAGGGCGGTTCCACCGCCCAGTCTAGCTCGAAGACCGAGCTCAGGCGGTGCTACCTCTCTGTCAGAGCGGTTCCACCGCCCAGTCTAGCTCGAAGACTGAGCTCTGGGCGATTGCACCGCCCAGTCTCGCAGCCCTGGCGGTTGCACCTCCTGGCTTAGGCGGTTGCACCGCCTGGTGCAATCAGGGTCCGAATGGTTCGCTCCATTCGGCCCAATTTGAATCTTTTCAGGGGCCCAATTGCCCCAAGATTAAGCTAATGGGATCACCTCCCATTTTCAAGCTTAATCATCGTGCTAACTACGATTAACTCTAAGACAACTTCTGCAGCTATGCTCCGATGCGTCAATCGCTTCTTCCGGCGAGTTTCCGGCGAACTTCCATCGATCATCCGATAAACCCTCGGTTATCCTTCTGCGGACATCCGGCATACTCCTGGACTTTGCGACGATCCACTTGGCGAGTTCCGACGAGCTTCGCTTGGCAAGCTTCTGGACTTCTCGGATCTGTTCTCGCTGAACCTCCGACGACCGTCCGAACTTCCGTCGAACTCTCGAACTCCCAACGTGATCATGATCTTGACTCCGGCGCAACACCTGCTGCTTGTCTTACTCTCATCGTAGTTAATCCTGCACACTTATCTCAACACATAGATTAGATAACAAATGACAATTGACTTCATCATCAAAATCCGAGATTCAACATTATCTCCCTCCCATCAAAATAAGTCAACATATGATAAGGAGATGCTCGCCATTGTGCGCGCAGCAACGAGGTGGAGACCCTGCTTGATTGGTCGACGATTTCAAATTAAAACCGACCATAAAAGCCTCAAGTACTTTTTGGAGCGAAAGATATCATCCCCTGAGCAGCAAAACTGGGTAACAAAACTTCATTGATTTGATTATGAAATAACTTAAAAAAGGGGAAAGAGAATGTTCTTACAGATGCGCTTTCGCAGCTACCCGAGCAAGCTGAAGTTTTGGCCATTTCACTTCCGACCAGCGACTTCCTTGAGGATATTAAGATGGAATGGCAGGTAGATTCAGAGACTAGTAAGATTATAAAAAAATTGGAGGAAGCACCAAGCTCCGTAGCTCATTACAATTGGGACTCAAAAGAATTAGACTATAAGAGTACTAAATTGAAAAGGAGTAAGGCATATCACTCACAAACCGACGGCCAGATAGAAGTTGTAAATAGGTGCTTGGAGATAGCCCAAAGCCACCCACCAAATATGACTACCCAAGGAGGACTTCAGACTCAGCCAAGTGCCATTATTGATCGACGGATTATGACTCGACGACGACGATCCACTACTGAATTGCTAATACAGTGGGCAAACCTACTAACAGAAGATGCCACTTTGGAGAACTATGATGACTTGAATATCAAATTCCCAAAATTCATGAATCGTCAGCCTCGAGGACAAGGCTAATTTGAAGAGGGCGGGTTTGTTAGGACTCTAGCTAGGAGAGTCCTAATTGAGAGGGGCATTCATGTAAAACTGATAGGACTTTAGCTAAGAGAGTCCTAATTAAGAGGGATATTCTGTTAGGACTCTAGCTAGGAGAGTCCTAATTGAGAGGGACATTTTGTAGGAGGTTTTTTCTTAGAGAAGAATTAGGAGTTGTAAGGGAATAGGAGTCTTGAGTAGGAGTCCTATTAGGAGTTGGTTAGAAGTAAGAGTCTTAAGTAGAGTCCTATTAGGAGTTAGGGTTTAGAAGCCCTATAAATAGCCATGTATTCCTCCTCTTTTCTCAAGGAATAGATGAATCTTTTATGCAGCCTTTGAGCAGCAACTTGGAGGGAGGAATGTTAGGACTCTAGCTTGGAGAGTCCTAATTGAGAGGGACATTCATGTAAAACTGTTAGGACTCTATCTAGGAGAGTCCTAATTGAGAGGGGCATTCATGTAGGAGGTTTTTCTTAGAGAAGAATTAGGAGTTGTAAGGGAATAGGAGTCTTGAGTAGGAGTCCTATTTGGAGTTGGTTAGAAGTAAGAGTCTTAAGTAGGAGTCCTATTAGGAGTTAGGGTTTAGAAGCCCTATAAATAGCCATGTATTCCATCTCTTTTGATAGGCAATAGATGAATCTTTTCTGCAGCCTTTGAGCAGCAACTTGGAGGGAGGAACCCCTATAGAGTTCCAAGGAGGCCGATCCCTTAAAGAGATCAACCCCAAGTTTAGAATCTGCAAGGGTTCTAACACCTGGTATCAGAGCAGCGTTCTTGGCGTCTCGCTGCCCTTCCACAGCCATCCATCAACCCTCTACAACCATCCCAAGCAATTCCCACAATTGCTTAAAAGATCGTCACCGAATTCCGCCATCATCTCGACCACCGCGGATCATCCTTTGATCTCCCCGTGAATTGCAACAGGTTCTGGTTTCCTACCTTACTTTTTTTTTGGTAAGTAAAAGTAAAATTCATTATGTGTAAAGTTTCTACAAATAGCTTTATCTATACAAGTCATAGACAAAGCCAAGTAACTCATAGAGTGCTAATGCGATAGTTATGACTACACATGCTGTAGACTATAACTACCTGTGGGTACATTATTTGGCATCATTCCCAAGATCCTTAGCTAATAGCAAAATTAAATTTGATAAAAATATCTTTTTCTCTTCGGGTGAAGTGCTCGGGTTTTGAGTTCCTGCTCCATACAGAATCTTGAGTCTCTATTAATCTCTTTCAAGAGCTGAGCATTGTTTGTGTGTTGACATTCAAAGATTCTATTACATCTCTCCTTCCACATCCACCAAATAGCACATCTGAAAATAATCTTTGCCAGTTGTGTAAGAGGCTCTTTTCTTGAAAAACATTGCATAAGGTCGCCTAGTTCTTGGTGCAAGTTTGGTTGCGGCAGTCTATTGAGTTCAAATCGCTGGAGAATCTCCTTCCATATCCATTTTGTATAATCACAAGCAAAATAGAGGTGGTCAACAGTTTCTTCTTGTTGCAAACAAAGGGAGCATCGGTTAACATGATAGATACCTCTTCTTTTCATATTGTCTATTGTAGGTAGTTTATTGAGAAGGGCCTGCCATGTACATAAGGAGTGTCTTTGTGATCCCGGTCGATCCCATGTCCAACTGCTTGGGACCCACTTGTTATTTCTTTGCCTAATTTGATTCCATGCGGATGTGGCACTAAATTTACCATTGTCATGAGGCCAAATAAGTATATCTGAAGAGTTGTTCCTGATTCGAATAGCTATGATAGTCGGCCAAAGTGATAACATTTCAGGAGAAATAGGATTAGGGAGACACCAAGTACCGTTAGCGATGAACTCGGAAACCTTCCAATCTTTGGGAGCCCCAAGATCTTTTCGTATTCTGTCGCCATATAATTGAAATATACTCTTCCCATTCACCCAAGGATCGTACCACATATTAGTACTAGTTCCAGAAGAGATTGCATACGAAATGTGTTTGATTAGCCAATTCCTTGCCTTTAAAATTCCTTTCCAAGCTGCAGAGTGGTATGTTCTTGTTGAAATTTCCCATATTGATTCCTTTGAGAGATACTTAGCAGAAACCCAATGTGACCATAAGGAACATTTGTTTTGCAAAAGATCCCACAATTGCTGTACCAAACATGCTTGATTCCAATCTCTAGTATTTCTCAAATTTAGCCCCCCTTCATCTTTCGGTTTGCAAATGCTATCCCAATTTACCATATGCATTGCCTTATCATTTGTGCCATTCCAAAAGAAGTTCATTAATAACCGTTCAATATCTTGGAGAAGTCCAGCAGGCAGAAGAAATGCATTACACCAATATATAGAGTAGGAGTGCAATACCGAACGGATGAAAATCAAAAAAAAAAAAAAAATCAAAAAAAAAATAAAAAAAAAGCAGTAAGAGTAGGTTTCCTACCTTACTGCTGCTGCAATTTAGTTATCCTTATTTGAAAATCAAAAAAAAAAAAAACCGTTCTTATATTGCTGCATAAACTTTTCGTCACAAAGTTTTCATCTCTACGACGAAAGATACATTGCAGAATTCCAGCCGCATAGCACCATCTATTTGATCTTGCTACTGTGCTTTTTATATCCAAATTTCTACGAAATTTTTATGACATCTTTGACACTTCTTAGTAGTGGATTTCCCTTTGGTTTCATCAAAAAATTCTTAATATAAACTACTGATCTTTTATGTCCAATCTGCTGCACTTGAATTGCAGAATTCAAGCCGCATAGAACCATCTGTTTGATCTTGCTACTATGCTTTTTCTATCCAAATTTCTACGAAATTTTTATGACATCTTTGACACTTCCTAACAGTAGATTTCCCTTTAGTTTCATCGAAAAATTCGAAATATAAACTACTGATCTTTTATGTCCAATCTGCTGCACTTGAAAATCTATGCTGCAGAAAATTTCAGCCGCATATTATTGCCTTAACCCATCTATTTGCAATCTTTTTTGAATGAAATTTCTTATACACTTCATATATCATCTTGGCTTCTATCTAAGATTGATCTATTAAGAAAATTCATCTCAAAAAACGATTTTATGTTGCTGCAAATTTTCGTCGTATCCTGCTGAAATTTTTCGACGAGAATTCTGCAATTGCAACTTGCACCAATTTCCTTGCTGTTATACTGCCGAAATTTTCTTGATTAAATTAGATATCCTTGCTGTCATATAAATTGTGATTTTGCTATCAATTCCCTCCTCAATTCTCTCACGTTTTTGGTGGGAATTACGTCGAGAAACCGTTGTTTTTTCGACGACAATTCTACTCTTACAAGACAGCACATACTTACTGCAACTTCCATTGATTTCTACCAAACCTTTGCTACCATCTACCACATATCCAAAACTTTTAACTACCGCCCTAAAACTCTACCAAACCACACCCTCAACCTGCACCCAAAATAGCCACAAAACGAGCCTAAATCGTAGCCTACATCCACCAATCTACCAACCCTTTCGACCATCACCTTTCTTAACCAATACATACCTTTAACCCGACAACAAAAGAGAGATCTTGATATCACAGATTAGACGGCATATACTATGATATCTGAGGAGGTATTCAATGCTAAATTTGAAGCCTTCGAGGCGCGAATGGAGGATAAGATTGGGATGCTCTTTACCGAACTCAGATTGGGCCGACCACTAAGCCCGAAGAAATCACATCAAGGAGAGAGCTTTACCCAATCGCACGAAGCCCAAAGATATGACTTCCAAGAGAGGAGAAGCTCTATGACCAACCTCAACTATCCATGCATGAGAGTGGACTTCCCTAGATGGGAAGAAGGAGACCCGATTGGTTGGATCTCACACGCGGAGCGATATTTTCGGTACCACAAAATCGCAGATGCATCTTTGGTGAAAATTGCAGCTATACATCTTGAAGGGGATGCTATACAGTGGTTTAAACAGTTTGAACATACTTATGGAGTCCTTTCATGGCAACAATTCAAAGAAGGACTACTGATCCGCTTCAGACCAACCGATTACGAGAATATTGACGAACAACTAGCAAAGATCCGACAAACCTCCACCATTCAGGAGTACCAAACCAGGTTTGAAAGATTATCTAATCAAAATCATGATTGGTCTCAAAAACAGCTATTGAGGACCTTCATTGAGGGCTTGAAGCCGGAGATCCGAGGAGAAGTTAAAGCGCGACAACCGTATACGCTTATGGCAGCCATCTCTTTCGCACGACATCAAGAGGAGCAATTGAACCATGAAGCTCGGAGGACTAGGGTCGTTCCTCAACCAGTAATATTGAAGCCCTCAACCCCCCCTACTGTCGACCAAGTCCCTACACCAAAGAGGTTAATAAGAGAAGAGCTTCGGGAGCGATATACGAAGGGGTTATGTTGGCATTGTGACGAGCAGTGGAGCCGTGAGCATCGCTGTAGTAAAGGGGGACTTCTTATGATTGAACCGATAGAAGAAGAGGTCATTGAACATTCAGAAGAGAGCCTTGAAGAAAAAGATACAGAAGAAGAGCCACAACCGACTGAAGTTACGGTACATACACTAGCTGGTTACTCAAACCCGCAAACGATGAAAGTTGAAGGCCTTCTCAAACAACAACTAATCACTGTTCTCATCGACACGGGAAGTACTACTAACTTCCTAAATAGTAAGCTTGCTGTTCGAATATCATTACCTATCAAGAATCGCTGCAGGTTTGATATTAAGGTCACAGATGGACGGATTTTAAATTGTGATCATAGGCACCCGCAGGAGAAACTATTGCTGCAGGACCAAGAGATAATTGCAGATTTCTTCCTTCTCCCTCTTAATAATCATGAGGCCATGCTCAGAATTAAATGGTTGACGACATTAGGTGATATTTCCTGGAATTTTATGAAACTAATTATGAAATTTTACAGTAAGGAGAAACAGGTGACATTGCATGGGAAACGTGGGGGCGACATAACAACGATTTGCACACAACAAATGGAGAATGTTTTGCATAAAGTATACAGCGGTTTTTTGGTACAACTTGAGCAGCAAACTAAGGGAGAGCCAACAGAATTTGAAGATCCAAATCTACTTCCTTTGCTTACTGAATTTTCAAATATATTTGACGAACCGCGCAACCTACCTCTTACCTGTTGGCATGATCATTGTATAATGATTCTTCCAGACAAATCTTCAGCAAATGCTCAGCCATATCAGTATCAACATCTCCAGAAGGATGAAATAGAAAGGATTATAAAAGAGATGCTCGAAACAGGAGTTATTCAGCCAAGTTGCAACCTCTACTCTTCGCCGGTGCTACTTGTACGCAAGAAGGATGGAACAAGGCGAATATGTGTTGATTACCGAGCTCTCAATGGCATAATCATCAAGGACAAATACTTTATTCCAATAGTAGATGAATTGCTAGATGAAAGGGAGCACAAATCTTTACAAAGCTGGACCTTTGATCCGGGTATCATCAAATACGAGCATGCGAAGAAGACATATGGAAAACCACCTTTTGAACACACAACAACCATGAATTTTTGCTTTCTTCAACAAAAGGTGGAATATCTTGGGCATATCATATCAGAGGAAGGTGTGGCAGTGGACCCCTTCAAAATTGGAGTAATGCAAAACTGGCCGACCTCGAGAAACATAAAATTGCTACATGGCTTTCTGGGTTTAACAGGCTACTACCGCAAGTTCGTGAAAAACTATAGAAAGATCAGTGCACCACTTACTTCCTTACTAGAAAAAGATGTGTTCCAATGGTTGGACAGAGCCTCCACTGCCTTCGACAAACTTAAGGCAGCCATGACGACGACGCCGGTGCTAACACTACCAGATTTCAACCGACCCTTCATTATTGAGGCCGACACATCTGGAGTCAGAATTGGAGTCATTCTCATGCAAGATGGTCGACCACTCGCATATACTAGCAAGGCATTATCTCCCTCCCATCAAAATAAGTCAACATATGATAAGGAGATGCTCGCCATTATGCGCGCAGCAACGAGGTGGAGACCCTACTTGATTGGTCGACGATTTCAAAATAAAACCGACCATAAATGCCTCAAGTACTTTTTGGAGCAAAAGATACCATCCCCTGAGCAGCAAAAATGGGTAACAAAACTTCTTGGATTTGATTATGAAATAACTTACAAAATGTGGAAAGAGAATATTGTTGCAGATGCGCTTTCGCAGCTACTTGAGCAAGCTGAATTTTCGGTCGTTTTACTTCCAACCAACGACTTTCTTGAGGATATTAAGATGGAATGGCAGGAAGATTCGAAGACCAGTAAGATACAAAAAAAATTAGAGGAAGCACCAAGCTCCGTGGTTCATGGCTTCTTGCCACTTCCCGGAGTCTGTACTCATAATAGCCTCCTCGTAGGTCTGAGGATCAATATCCTCAACATCCTCTCCTCTAATATGTCCCACATATCTCTCATGAGGATGGGATACTCTATCAGACCTGCGTAAAGTTGAAACTTGTGTGTTAGGTACCTGAACAGACTCGGGCTGTAGTGTCTTCCATAAATATGTCAAGAATGTGTTCCTTCTCAAGGAACACTGCTCTCTTAGCTATAAAGACCTTTTGGTCCTCGAGATGATAGAAATAATACCCACAAGTTTCCTTATGGTATCCCACAAATTTGCATCACTCTGTCCTTGATTCTAACTTATCGGGGTTGTGTCTTTTAACGTGGGCAAGGCAGCCCCAAATCTTAACAACCTTAAGATCATGCTTCTTCCCTTTCCATATCTCATATGGTGTAGACACTACCGACTTAGTTGGAACTCTGTTCAGAAGGTAAGCTGCGGTCTCTAGGGCATATACCTAGAATAAAATGGGTAGATCAGCGAAACTCATCATGGACCGTATCATGTCTAATAGCGTACGATTTCTCCTTCTAGAGACACCATTGAGCTGAGGTGTATAAGGAGGTGTCCATTGGGATAATATCCCATGGTCCTTGAGGAACTGAGTAAACTATGTACTTAAGTACTCACCTCCTCGATCTGATCGAAGAGTTTTGATACTCTTTCTAGTCTGGTTTTCCACCTCATTCTTATACTCTCTGAATTTCTCAAAGGCCTCAGACTTGTACTTCATTAAGTACATATATCCATACATTGAGAAATCATCAGTAAAGGTAATGAAGTAGGAGTAACCACCAATGGCATGAGTTGACATGGGCCCACAAACATAACTATGTATGAGTTCTTACAGCTCAGTGGCTCTCTCTCAAATTTCACTAAATGGAGAGTTGGTTAGTTTTCCACGAAGGCAAGGCTCGGAAGTTGCGTATGACACATAGTCGAATGGATCTAGATATCCATCATTTAGCAACATTTAAATCCTTTTTTCATGGATGGGACCTAGCCTACAATGCCACAAGTATGCACTGTTCATCTAATCTCGTTTCCTCTCGGACACATTTACATTCATGATATGTGGAGTAGTGTCTAGCATAAACAAACCTTTATGCAATATTCGTCTCGTCAATCTCTCCTCGACTTTGCTAGAATTTACAATAAATTATAGATGTGATAAGCAATACTGGTATCCAATACCAATGCACTATCACAAAAATCTGACAATTGGAGATTGATCATGAATGTACCTGTGCTTCTCCAAGCTTCTATTTCGCCCTCTCTGCAAGGTACTCTTTGCAGTTCCTCTTCCAGTGCCCATCTTTACCACAATGGAAGCACTGGCCTTTGTCCTTTACTGGGTTTTTCTTAGCAACCTTTGCTTTACGTGGTTTGCCCTTGCCCTTTCCTTTCTTAAGGGACTTTTCTGCTTTCCTTTTCTTTCTGGTCTCACTAGTGTAGAGAATTGGCTTCTCTTTCTTAATAGTACTCTCTGCCTCCCTCAACATATTGAGGAGCTCTGGGAGAGTCTCCTCAAGCTTGTTTATATTAAAATTCATTATGAACCATGAAAAGGAATCTGGTAGGGACTGAAGCACAATGTCCACACACAAGTTATCCTCTAGGACCATTCCTAGACCTGTGAGTTTCTCTATCCACTCAATCATCTTTAGGACATTGTTATGAACCGGTGTCCCCTCAGTCATCCTAGCGCGGAAGAGGCTCTTGGATATCTCATATCGCTGAGTCCTTCCCTGTTCCTCAAACAATTTATGGACATGTAGGAGAATGAATCTGGCATCCATCTTTTCATATTGTCTTTGTAACTCAGGAGTTATAGAGCCCAACATACATCATTGAGCAAGAGTGGAGTCATCAATGTACTTCACGTAGTGAGCAATCTCATCCTCGCTTGCCCCTTCTTCGGGCGTAGGCATCACTGTATCAAGGACGTACACGATTTTCTCCACTGTGAGAATAATTCTCAAGTTACGGAGCCAATTCGTATAATTTGGACCAGTGAGGCGGTTGACATCAAGTATGCCACGTAAGGGATTTGAAAGCGATATTTTCTGAAAATAAAGATGCAGCAGAAATGAATAACATGCAGATTTTACAAGAAATAAACTATCAAGATATGGACTTCTATCTTAATATGCTCCCACTATTTTACTAATGAGTCACGCGACACCATCAGCAAGTCAAACGGAAGTCTCCGACAGACTTCTAGTGGGGATCAGGATCCAATCAGCGTCTTAGTGTAACCTCGAGGGACTCGACCAATCACACTAAGCCTAAAAGGTAGGCAACTCTTGCCGATCACAACTCATTATGATTCCTATCCTATTTGGCCTCCGAATCACCATGGCCTCAAGGGACTCGACCAACCATGATGCCCGGTTAAGTCAACACCTTCATTACACGATGAGTCTGATTTGATGATGTACCCTCGTGGGACTCGACCAAGCATACCATGCCCTCAGGTCACCGGTGACATCTCTATGTCGTAAGCAAGATAGCGAATTACGATATAGGTGAGTCTCGAGGGACTCGACCAACTCAACCTACACCGGGAATCGGTTCCTACTCATAACGATGGAAGGCCACGTGGGTCAATATAATTGCCTCACGTTTACCGACTTAATATTATCGAGAGATGTTTTTATGATTTGGTCTCCTAATATGACATGTCACACATATACATATTTAATATATATCTACATCGCATGCAAATATATATACATATCTAGTATGTGTATAAGCAATCACACCAGATGATCATGGACCACAACCTAATATGATTAGGCCCGAGCCGGTAGGCCTAATCACTCAGATCAAGATCTATGTGTGCAACGGTGCATCTCCATGCCCTGTGATCGTCCATCTCGTCCTCGTCGGTTCCGTCGACATCTTGATGCATCTTCATGCATCACCATCGTCCGTCTCGTGGGTCCCGCTATCGCATCCATGCTCCCGCTACGCCTCCTCATATGATTACAACTTAATCATAGGCACGCAGGCCCGACAATAAACGAGAAATATAATGGAGGCTCGTAGACCTCATTAATAATAATCACAAGTACACACATCACACGGTCCATGATCATCCGTACACACATCATACATCACATGTATAAATAATCATCATCACGTAGGACTACTAGATAATAATAAAAATAATAATCAACTAAACCTTTTAATTAATTAATATTTTCTAAAATCAGGGACATGTAGGGAATTTCTCAATTCCTAAGGGTATTTTCGTAATTTGGACAAAAGACAAAAACTAGAATTTCTAAAATTCACAGGGGCAAAACTATCTTTTTGCCCAAAACACTAATTCCCTCTTACTGCTGCCGCCGCCGCAACCCTGCTGGCAGCGGCCTATGTGGCGGGGCGAGGGCGCTACCCTTGCCTACAGGCGGCACGCCCGCTAGCGGCGCTGCCGCTGCAGGTGGGCGCCCCCGCGGGCGCCGTCGCCTCCGCGGGCGGTTCTGCCGGCGGGGCAACGCCCGCAGGCGGTGCTGTCCCGTCGGGCGACCGCCCCTATGGGGGGGGGGGGGGGGGGGGTTTCGCCCGCGGGAGTAGCGGCGGCAAGCGCCGCTGCCCTGCGGCGTCTCACCCCACGAGAGAAGCGGCCTCAGGCGCCTCTGCCCGTGGGCTGCCAGCCCCGCCGGACGTAAGCCTGTTGCAAGCAGGCCGCCGGCCGACTGCTGCAGACGCAGCCCCTGTGCTGCCCGCCTTCGGCTGCGCTGCACACACGGAGATCGAGGGCAACAACTGTTGCTGCCCTTCCTTGATTTTGCGTCAATGAATTTGACGTCAAAATTCTTCCTAAACACAACACACGCAGTTCAAAACCAATCATTCGCACGAACAACCTGGCTTTGATACCACTGTTGGGAATTCTTGGTGGCGACATCATATGCACAGCGGAAGAATAAGAAAACAAAATCCTCGATTCCCAAAGAGATGTTCGTCGTCGTGCGAAGATTGGTGCGCAAAATCCACGAAACTTAAAACTGCATATAGAGTAGATTATGTTACCTAGGGAGATCGTATATCCCTTTTTCCTTGTAGATCCTTAGGAGTGGGTGAAAGATGTCAAGCGTCCTGCTCTCTAGCGGTGATCCACACAGCAGGGTTGCGACGACGCTCCTCAAAACTCTAGGCCTGCTATGAGGTGGAGAGGGAGAGGAGAATAGGAAAGGCAAGCAAAGGCTCTAGCCTATGAGGCTCTGAATCCCTCCTATTTATAGAGGTCCCTTGTCAAACTCTAATGTGTCCTCCACTAGTGGGTATTGGATCTGCATCCAATAAGACAAGGGCTCCGTCGGATATCTCATATCCGAACCTCTACTCATCGCAATGCCTACCATATGTGTGTGACCCTCTAGGCCCAATATCGAGTTGGCCGTGAGTCATACCTATTAGAACTCCTTCTAACTTAGTGAATTATTATCTCTGTAATAATTCACTCGACTCATCGACTACGGATGTACTAGGCCACTACATCGTAGTCCCCAGACGATACATGGGAATCCAATCCATTGGACTTGTCTGTCCTTAGTTACCGTGTACCTATAGTCCCTCATCCATCTAATATCCCAGAGACCGTATATCGAGCATGGTGCTGTCAGACCCGTACGGTTTCTACTCGAGTCTTGCTCTAATCGGATTCTCCTGAAAAACTCTTTCTCTCTCAACCCGAATGACCTTGGCCAGGGATTTGTTTGGGTAAGAACACATGGGATATTCCTCTCATGACGTCGAGTGTGGATGATCCTCTATCGACACTCAATAGCCTTCGTAAGGTCGACTACCACTCCCAATGACCAGCTGTATTAGATCTGGGACAGCCAAACCTATAAGTCTGGTATCAAAGAGTGGAGCACTCATACAGGACATCCTTGGTGTCTCAAGTCTAAGGACCAGATACACCACTAGGACTACGGAATCGTTGTCTGACAATAAGGCATCATCAACCATCCAACATTCCGTAAGCGGATCAATCAGTGAACTCATTCTCCAATGAGCACCTGTACTGTATCCCTAGTGTCCCTACACGAGCAGGTATGAGACCAGCTGCATCCATCATATGGACGGGTATACAGCACACCAGTATGTCCGGTTATCACGATGTCCCTCTCGAGTAACCTATGACCGAGATTATTTAGGATATGTGTTTAAAGGTGAATCGATCTCATTTTCGTGATCTCATCATGATCTGATTCCCATTGCACAAATCCAAGGACATCATAATATATATATGCACATATGCGTGATATACACCAAAATATAATAAGCAAAAAGATTCCGTATCAAGTCACACGTGCCATCACTCATGTGATTGGCTTGCTGGGCACCTATGACTAGCAAATTCCTCGCCACTTGCTCAGGTTATTGAGCTTCGTGGAGTTGTTGTTTGTCGAGGTACTCCAGGTACTCCTCCTCAACATGTGAGGTTCGTCCCGCATGATTCTCCCTCTAGAGAGCCAAGACTTATCCCTTTGGATAACTGTCCCATTGGAGCAACATCTCTCTTCGTTTTGGAGACCACCATCCCCTTGGACTACTCCGATTTGCTGAACAAACTGTGCATTATTCTGCCTCCTGCAAACGTGCTAGATTGCAACTCCATGTCAATGCAACCCCCGCTGCACCACTCAAGGCCTAGTAACATGCTGAACTCGCTGCACACTTCAGCCTCCTATGGACGTATCCTTCACATGCCGAAGAGAAAGTTTCAATGCTCCATGGCGCCGAGTTTCGGTCGCCTTGGGATGGCCGCGAACATTCCATCGTCCGCATATAAGCCCATGCATGAGTACCGAATTCTTTGATTTAGCAATTCCCCTCACCTCTGTGAGCTTTGCATAACTCTTTCGATCACTAAGCAACTCATTCCACCTTAGATGGTCTCATCTTTTACCAAGCGCCTCGCTTGCCTTGAGCACCATCAAGTATAGTTGTCAACGTTGAGCCGTAGCTCAAACTCAGCCATCCCAACCTTTATGCGCTCCGCATTCTTCCAAGCTTGTCTGTTCTTGTGGTGCCTCTTGCGCGAAGGGTTGGCTATTCCTCTAAATGCCAATCTCAGATGCCCGCTCCTTCGAGCGACTCCTTTTCCCTACATCTCCATGCTCATTTTCCCCCAAACGGTCGCGCGTGTGCTGACTGCCCTCAACGCAGCCCCGCTAGGTCCCCCACGTTTGCATGCTAAATGTTTCTATGAGTGCTTGTCCCACTTTGATACCATCTGTCATGGACTTAGTTGGTTTTGGCTAAGTTGTGCGGCACTCTTGCGTGTCTGTCCACAAAGGTCAGCCTCCCCGAAGCCTCCCATTGTCCCTTAGGACTAACAAAAGAGAGAACGAGTTAGAGAGAACGCCTCAATCGGGATCCATAAGCAAACATCTCCGAAAAACACTTCATAGACAATGCAAATTACAAACAGACTTTACAAGCTCTAAATAGTTGCACAACAAAGGGTAAAATGGTCCATTATAGATGAAAATCTCTCGCACGTGTCCACATGGCACAACCTTTATTTACAAGCCTAAAGAGGCCACCAACCCAACTAAAATGAGACTATTAAGCCTTCGGCCATCTCTCTACATGCTGTACAAGGCATGAACATACCAAAAGACACAGACATACATAAGCATTACATCAAACATCCTGTTTAGAAGTTTGTCCGTGACAAGTTGGCCCATAATTGAGTTAGTCTAATTACATTCTAAACCAACTCAATTAGACTCTAAACTAACTTGATCCAAACATAATCGATTGCAAGCGAATCCTATGTTGTCCGGCATGTCATTGGTTCTTCCGGCGCTTTGTCTGATCTTCCGGCGCTTTGTCCGATCTTTCGGTGCATCGTCCTCTCCTTCGGTGTATTACCCAATCATCATGTTGTCTTCTCACAACATTCGATCTCCTTGGCGTAGTGTCCGATCTTCTTGGCCCGATGCCTAAATTCACGGACCGAAGCCTTCTGTCAACACATCAACCGATCCTCTGGCCCGACGTCCAATCTTCTGACATATTTGCTCTAGGTCAACGCCCGATTCTTCCTACTTTAATTAATTTGCCTTTTCTGATCGAAACTAGTCTTACATAACTTAAACACACATTAGATGACAAACATATCAATTGGTTTCATCATCAAAATCTAAGATTCAATAATCTCCCTCTTTTTGATGATGGCAACCAATTAATGATAGAGTTAACCTTAACTCTCCCTTTCAATATGACATATGTGAGATGAATCTTAAATTCAAAATGAATTCAAGGCAATTTGAATCATTAATCCAAGCAACATGTCATCATAAAATCATGCATAATCAAAATTTCAATACATCATTCCATGCATGATTGTCATCATGACTTCTCCCCCTTCGTCATCAATAAAAAGGAGAAGTGCAAGTATCAAGTGTTTGAGAAATGCAAGTTTTACAACATATAAGCTAGCAAATTTTTTTCATCACTTTACAACATGTATAATCATCAAAGCATCATTTAATTTTAAATATGTGCATGATTGTAAATTTTACAAGTTTACATTTTTGCTTCTTAAGATAGGCAAGCTAGCAAGCAAGTTTTTCTATCTTTGAAATGTACAAGCCAACAAATTTATCTCCCCCTTTGTCCTTTCCAAAAAAAAGGGAAGAATACAAATTCGTAATTCTTTTCCCTTTACATCAATTTTCATATCATGACAAAGATAAATATCATTCTTAATTCAATATGTGCATCAATATAGTTTCAAATTAAAACATGCATAATTTTAAAATCTTACATTTCATCATTACTATTGGGAAATCTTGGGGGCGACATCATATGCGTAGTGGAAGAACAAGAAAACAAAATCCCCGATTCCCAAAGAGATGTTCGTCGTCATGCGAAGATTGGTGCGCAAAATCCGCGAAACTTAAAACTGCATATAGAGTAGATTGTGTTACCTAGGGAGATCGTATATCCCTATTTCCTTGCAGATCCTAAAGAGAGGGTGAAGGAGGTCAAGCGTCCTCCTCTCTAGCGGTGATCCACACAGCAGGGTTGTGACGACACTCCTCAAAACTCCAGGCCTGCTCTGAGGTGGAGAGGGAGAAGAGAATAGGAAAGGCAAGCAAAGGCTCTAGCCTATGAGGCTCTGAATCCCTCCTATTTATAGAGGTCCCCTGTAAAACCCTAATGGGTCCTCCCCTAGTGGGTATTGGATCTATATCCAATAAGATAAGGGCTCCATTGGATATCTCATATCCGAACCTCTACTCATCGCAATGCCTACCATATGTGTGTGACCCTCTAAGCTCAATATCGAGCGGGCCGTGAGTCATACCTATCAGAACTCCTTCTAACTCAGTGAATTATTATCTTTGTAATAATTCACTTGACTCATCGACTACGGACGTACTAGGCGACTACGCCATAGTCCCCAGACGATACAGGGGAATCCAATCCATTGGACCTGTCTGTCCTTAGTTATCGTGTACCTATAGTCCCTCATCCCTCTAATATCCCAGAGACCGTATATCGAGCATGGTGCTGTCAGACCCGTACGGTTTCTACTCGAGTCTTGCTCTAATCGGATTCTCTCGGAGAACTCTTTCTTTCTCAACCCGAATGACCCTGGCTAGGGATTTGTCTGAGCAAGAACACATGGAATATTCCTCTCATGACGCCGAGAGTGGATGATCCTCTATCGACACTCAATAGCCCTCGTAAGGTCGACTACCACTCCCAATGACCAGTTGTACTAGATCTGGGACAGCCAACCTATAAGTCTGGTATCAAAGAGTGGAGCACTCATACAGGACATCCATGGTGTCTCAAGTCTAAGGACCAGATATACTACTAGGACTACGGAATTGTTGTCTGACAATTAGGCATCATCAACCATCCAACATTCCGTAAGCGGATCAATCAGTGAACTCATTCTCCAATGAGCACCCGTATTGTATCCCTAGTGTCCCTACACGAGCAGCTATGAGACCAGTTGCATCCATCATATGGACGGGTATACAGCACACTAGTCTGTCCGGTTATCACGATGTCCCTCTCGAGTAACCTATGACCGGGATTATTTAGGATATGTGTTTAAAGGTGAATCGATCTCATTATCGTAATCTCATCACGATTCGATTCCCATTGCACAAATCCAAGGACATCACAATATATATATGCACATATGCAATAGTTATAAAGTGATATACGCCAAAATATAATAAGCAAAAAGATCTTGTATTAAGTCACACGTGGCATCACTCATGTGATTGGCTTGCTGGGCACCTATGACTAGCAATCTCCCACTTGACCTAAAGCTAATCACCTATGTGTCTGATCCCCATCAGACCCCTGTGACGCTCAAAGACAAAATGCGACAACGGCTTTGTCAGTGGATCTACAATGTTATCTTCGGGTGGAACTCTTTCCACTGCTACATCTCCTCGGGTCACGATCTCTTTGATAAGTTGGAACCTCCTCAGAACACTTCTAATGAGACCCGGGTTCCCTTATTTGAGTAATCGCCCCATAGTTGTCACAATATAAGGAAGTCGGCTCCTTGCTACTCGGCACGACTCCCAAATCTGTGTTGAACTTCTTCACCCAGACTCCCTCTTTTGCTGCATCTGATGCAACAATGTACTCCGCCTCTATGGTCGAGTCAGCAGTGATATCTTGCTTGGAACTCTTCCAGCACACTACTCCTCCATTTAAGGTGTACATATACCCTGAATTTGACTTCCTATCATCAACATCAGACTAAAAACTTGAGTCTGTGTAGCCTTCAACCTTAAGGCTATTACTTCCATAGTAAAAGATCCTTAGTCCTTCTCAAGTACTTATGGATACACTTTACTGCTTTCCAGTGCTCCAAGCCTGGATCCACCTGATACCTGCTCGTGACACTTAGAGCATGTGTTATATCAGGCCTAGTACATAGCATGACATATATGATAGACCCTATTGCTGAGGCATAAGGTATCATATCCATGTTCGCCCTTTCTTGTGGTGTCTTTGGGGATATACTCGTAGAAAGCGATATCCCATATCTCATCGGTATGAGACCTCTCTTGGAATTTTCCATGCTAAACCGTTTGACAATAGTTTCTATGTACTTGGATTGGGACAAGCCAAGCATCCTCTTAGATCTATCTCTATAGATTCTAATCCCCAGTTATAGGATGCTTCCCCTAAGTCCTTCATGGAGAAATGTCTAGATAACCAAGCCTTTACTGTGGATAGCATTCCTACGTCATTCCCAATGATCAGGATGTCATCCACATATAACACCAAAAAGGTGATAACGCTCCCACTTACATTCCTGTACACACAAGGCTCATCTTCATTCTTAACGAAGTCATAAGATCTGATTGCCTCATCAAATCTTATGTTCCAACTTCGGGAAGCTTGCTTTAGTCCATAAATGGATCTAAGCAACCTACACACCTTATCTGGGCAGTTCTTGGACACGAATCCCTCATGTTGCATCATATAAACCTCCTCCTTGAGGTTCCCATTGGGGAATGCGGTTTTCACATCCATTTGCCATATCTCATAATCATAGTGTGCTGTAATAGCCAATAGAATTCTGATGGATTTTAGCATTGCTACGGGTGAGAAGGTTTCATCGTAGTCAACACCTTGCCTTTGACGATACCCCTTAGCCACTAGCCTTGCTTTATAGGTCTCTACCTTTCCATCTACTCCGATCTTTTTCTTAAAGATCCACTTGCAACCGATGGGTACAATACCTTCGGGCGCATCAACTTGGTTCCAAACCTTATTGGAGTATATAGAATCCATCTCAGAATTTATGGCTTCTTGCCACTTCCCAGAGTCTATACTCATAATAGCCTCCTCGTAGGTCTGAGGATCAATATCCTCAACATCCTCTCTTCTAATATGTCCAACATATCTCTTAGGAGGATGAGATACTCTATCAGACCCACGTAAAGTTGAAACTCGTGTCTTAGGTACCTGAACAGACTCGGGCTATAGAGTGGTGCTTGAGCTTGGTTCTCCAACCTCGCTCAACTCTATCATTCTCCCACTATCTCCGCCAAGAATGTGTTCTTTCTCTAGGAACACTGCTCTCTTAGCTACAAAGACCTTTTGGTCCTCGAGATGATAGAAATAATACCCACAAGTTTCCTTGGGGTATCCCATAAATTTGCATCGCTCTGTCCTTGATTCTAACATATCGGGGTTGTGTCTTTTAACGTGGGCAGGGCAGCCCCAAATCTTAACAACCTTAAGATCATGCTTCTTCCCTTTCCATATCTCATATGGTGTAGACACTACCGACTTAATTGGAACTCTGTTCAGAAGGTAAGCTACGGTTTCTAGGGCATATCCCCAGAATGAGATGGGTAGGTCAGCGGAACTCATCATGGGCCGTACCATGTCTAATAACATACAATTTCTCCTTTCAGGGACACCATTGAGCTAAGGTGTATAAGAAGGTGTCCATTGGGATAATATCCCATGGTCCTTAAGGAACTGAGGAAACTCTTTACTTAAGTACTCACCTCCTCGATCTGATCGAAGAGTTTTGATACTCTTTCCAGTCTGGTTCTCCACCTCATTCTTATACTCTCTGAATTTCTCAAAGGCCTCGGACTTGTACTTTATTAAGTACACATATCCATACCTTGAGAAATCATATGTAAATGTAATGAAGTAGAAGTAACCTCCAATGGCATGAGTTGACATGGGTCCACATACGTCACTATGTATGAGTTCCAACAACTCAGTGGCTCTCTCTCCAGTTCCACTAAATGGAGAGTTGGTCAATTTTCCACGAAGGCAAGGCTCACAAGTTGCATATGACACATAGTCGAATGGATCTAGATATCCATCATTTAGCAACTTTTGAATCATTCCTTTATGGATATGACCTAGCCTACAATGCCATAGGTATACACTGTTCACCTCATCTCGTTTCCTCTTAGACACTTACATTCATGATATGTGGAGTAGTGTCTTGCATAAACAAACCTTTATGCAATATTCCTCTCGTCAATCTCCCCTCGGCTTTGCTAGAATTTACAATAAATTGTAGATGTGATAAGCAATACTGGTATCCAATACCAATGCACTATCACAAAAATATGACAATTGGAGATTGATCATGAATGTACCTGAAGCTTCTCCAAGCTTCTATTTCGCCCTTTCTGCAAGGTGCTCTTTGCAGTTCCTCTTCCAGTGCCCATCTTTACTATAGTGGAAGCACTGGCCTTTGTCCTTCGTTGGGTCTTTCTTAGCAACCTTTGCTTTACCTGGTTTGCCCTTGCCCTTTCCCTTCTTAAGGTACCTTTCTGCTTTCCTTTTCTTTCTGGTCTCACCAGTGTAGAGAACTGACTTCTCTTTCTTAATAGTACTACTCTCTACCTCCCTCAACATATTGAGGAGCTCTGGGAGAGTCACCTCAAGCTTGTTCATATTAAAATTCATTATGAACTGTGAAAAGGAATCAGGTAGGGACTGAAGCACAATGTCCACACACAAGTTATCCTCTAGGACCATTCCTAGACCTGTGAGTTTCTCTATCCACTCAATCATCTTTAGGACATGGTTATGAACCGGTGTCCCCTCAGTCATCCTAGCGCGAAAGAGGCTCTTGGATATCTCATATCGCTGAGTCCTTCCCTGTTCATCAAACAATTTGTGAACATGTAGGAGAATGGATCTGGCATCCATCTCTTCATGTTGTCTTTGTAACTCAAGAGTCATAGAGCCCAACATATAGCACTGAGCAAGAGTGGAGTCAACAATGTACTTCACGTAGCGAACGATCACATCCTCGCTAGCCCCTTCTTCGGGCGCAGGCATCACTGTATCAAGGACATACATGATTTTCTCCGTCGTGAGAACAATTCTCAAGTTACGGAGCTAATCCATATAATTTGGACTAGTGAGGCGGTTGACATCAAGTATGCCACGTAAGGGATTTGAAAGCGATATTTTCTGAAAATAAAGATGCAGCAGAAATGAATAACATGCAGATTTTGCAAGAAATAAACTATCAAGATATGGACTTCTATTTTAATATGCTCCCACTATTTTACTAACGAGTCACGCGACACCCTCAACACGTGAAACGGAAGTCTCCAGCAGACTTCAAGTGGGGATCAGGATCCAATCAGCGTCTTAGTGTAACCTCGACGGACTCGACCAATCACACTAAGCCTAAAAGGTAGGCAACTCTTGCTGATCACAACTCCTTATGACTCCCGCCCTGTTCGGCCTCCGAATCACCATGGCCTCGACCAACCATGATGCTCGGTTAAGTCAACACCTTCGTTACAAGATGAGTCTGATTTGATGATATACCCTCGAGGGACTCGACCAAGCATACCATGCCCTCAGGTCACCGGTGACATCTCTATATCGTAAGCAAGATAGCGAATCGCGATATAGGTGAGTCTCGAGGGACTTGACCAACTCAACCTACACCGGGAATCGGTTCCTACTTATAACGATGGAAGGCCACGTGGGTCAATCTAATTGCCTCACGTTTCTACTTATAACCTACTTATAACCTACTTATATCTACATCGCATGCAAATATATATACATATCTAGTATGTGTATAAGCAATCACACCAGATGATCATGAACCACAACCTAATATGACTAGGCCCGAGCTAGTAGGCCTAATCACTCACATCAAGATCTATGTGTGCAACGGTGCATCTCCATACCCTATGATCGTCCATCTCGTCCTCGTTGGTTCTGTCGACATCTTGATGCATCTTCATGCATCACAATCGTCCGTCTCGTGGGTCCCGCTATCGCATCCACTCTCCCGTTGTGCCTCCTCATGTGATTACAACTTAATCATAGGCACGCAGGCCCGACAATAAACGAGAAATATAATGGAGGCTTGCATACCTCAATAATAATAATCACACGTACACACATCACACGGTCCATGATCATCTGTCCACACATCATACATCACATGTATGATAATAATAAAAATAATCATCATCATGTAGGACTACTAGATAATAATAAAAATAATAATCAACTAAATCTTTTAATTAATTAATATTTTCTGAAATCAAGGACATGTAGGGAATTTCTCAATTCCTAAGGGTATTTTCATAATTTAAACAAAATATCGAAACTGAAATTTCTCAAATTCACAGGGGCAAAACTATCTTTTTGCCCAAAACCCTAATTCCCTCTTACTGTTGCCGCCGCTGCCACCCTGCTGGCGGCGGCCTGTGCGGCGGGTCGAGGGCGCTGCCCTCGCCTGCCGGCGGCACGCCCGCTGGCTGCGCTGCCGCTGCAGGTGGGCGCCCCCTCGGCGCCTCACCCCATGGGAGAAGCGGCCGCCGGCGCCTCTGCCCGCGGGCTGCCAGCCCTACCGGACGCAAGCCTGCTGCAAGCAGGCCGCCGGCTGACTGCTGCAGACACAACCCCTATGCTGCCCGCCTTCGGTTGCACTGCACGCACGTAGATCGAGGGCAACAACTGTTGCTGCCCTTCCTTGTTTTTGCATCAACGATTTTGACGTCAAAATTCTTCCTAAACACAACACACGCAGTTCAAAACCAATCATTCACACGAACAACTTGGCTCTGATACCACTGTTGGAAAATCTTGGGGGCGACATCATATGCGCGGCGGAAGAACAAGAAAACAAAATCCCCGATTCCCAAAGAGATGTTCGTCGTCGTGCGAAGATTGGTGCGCAAAATCCGCGAAACTTAAAACTCATATAGAGTAGATCGTATATCCCTGTTTCCTTGCAGATCCTTAGGAGAGGGTGAAGGAGGTCAAGTGTCCTCCTCTCTAGCGATGATCCAGGGCTGCGACGACGCTCCTCAAAACTCCAGGCCTGCTCTGAGGTGGAGAGGGAGAGAAGAATTGGAAAGGCAAGCAAAGGCTCTAGCCTATGAGGATCTAAATCCCTCCTATTTATAGAGGTCCCCTGTCAAACCCTAATGGGTCCTCCCCTAGTGGGTATTGGATCTGCATCCAATAAGACAAGGGCTCCGTCGGATATCTCATATCCGAACCTCTACTCATCGCAATGCCTACCATATGTGTGTGACCCTCCAGGCCCAATATCGAGCTGGCCGTGAGTCATACCTATTAGAACTCCTTCTAACTCAGTGAATTATTATCTTTGTAATAATTCACTTGACTCATCAACTACGGACGTACTAGGCCACTACGCCGTAGTCCCCCAGACGATACATGGGAATGCAATCCATTGGACCTGTCTCTCCTCAGTTACCGTGTACCTATAGTCCCTCATCTCTCTAAGAACACAAGAAGACCACTTGAAAGAAAACTCAAGTGATGAGGACTTTGATGATGACATGACACTTTTAACAAAGAAGTTTAAAAGATTCATAAAAAGAAATAAATTTAAAAATGATACGAAAAATAAATTTGAACCTAAGAAAGAACAAGTGATATGTTTTGAATGCAAGAAGCCGGACAGTTCAAGAGTGAATGTCCCCAAGCAAAGAGGAGGCAACCAAAGAAGAAGGCTCTCAAAGCTTCATGGGATGACTCAAGTGCTTCCGAAGAAAAGGAGCCAACCAACACCGAGCAAGTTGCTCACTATGTGCTAATGGCTATTGGAGATGAGGTAACAAGTTTATTAGACACAAATTTAACTTTCGATGAGCTTTCAAGTGCTTTGCACGAATTGTTTGATAAATGTAGAATCTTGAATAAAAAGTACAACTCTTTGAAAAAGAAACATGCTTCTCTTATTAGCGAATTTGATCGAGTAAAGATTGAGCATGAAAATAGCTTAACTTCCTGCACAAAATGTCATGAACTAGAAATACTTCAAAAGGAAAACTTGCTACTCAAAGAAACTTTAAAGAAATTTGAGGTTAGTAGCAAGTCCTTGAACATGATCCTTGCCAATAAGAGTCACGTTCATAGAAAAGGTGAAATCAGATTTATGAGTAGCTCTCACCAAAATCTAACCACCTTTGTTAAAGGCCCTACTTTGCATGTTTCACCCCGAAAGAAATGTAACTTTTGTTACAAATTTAAGCATGTAGCTTATTATTGTCCATTTAAGAGATGTAGTCCACACAAATTGATTTGGGTTCCTAAAAGAACCTCAAATAACTCAATGTAACATGATAAGCTATATAGATCGATTTTTAAGGCACCCAAAGTCAAATGGGTACCTAAAAATCATCTTTTTTTGTAGAAAAATATACTATCACAAGCTAGGAGCAAGAGATGGTATCTTGCTAGTAGTTGCTCAAGGCATATGACCGGAGATCCATCTCAATTCTCTAAGATCACTAGCATAGACGAAGGATATGTCACCTTCGGAGACAACAACAAGGGTAAAATCATTGGCAAAGGAATCATAGGTAACAAATCCACATTTTCTATTAAAGATGTGTTATTAGTTGATGACTTAAAGCATAACCTTTTGAGTATTAGTCAATTGTGTGATAAAGAATACATCATTAAATTTGAATCTAATGCTTGCATTATTAAAAAATCACACAAAAACACATCTATGATTACACTAAAACAAAATAACATATACACTATTGACATTAATGATCTTTGTAATAAAATGTGTTTTTCGATTTTGAATGACGATGATTGGCTTTGGCATAGGAGATTAGGTCATGCTAACATGAAACTAATCACTCAAATTTCATCTAAAAAACTTATAAGAGGAATTCCTCATATCAAGTTCGTCAAAGATAATGTGTATGATGCATGTCAACTAGGAAAACAAATAAAATGTAACTTCAAACCTAAGAACCAAATAAGCATCTCTAGACCTTTGCAATGGATCCATATGGACTTGTTCGGACCAATTACTACATCAAGCCGAGGAGGTAGCAAATACGCATTTGTCATCATTGATGATTATAGTAGATACACATGGACTTATTTTTTGGCACACAAAAGTGAATGTTTTAGGTATTTCTCTAAGTTTTGTAAACTTGTTCAAAATGAAAAGGGTTTTATGTTTTTATCAATTCGAAGTGATCATAGTGGTGAATTTCAAAACTGTGATTTCTAAGAATTTTGTAAATCTAATAGATACAACCACAACTTATCTACTCCAAGAAATCCTCAACAAAATAGAGTAGTAGAAAGAAAGAATATAAACTTACAAGAAATGACAATAACTATATTGAATGAACATAGCCTACCCAAATATTTTTGGGCCAAAGTCGTAAACACGGTATGCTATGTCATGAATAGAGTTCTAGTAAAACCCTTACTAATGAAAATCTTCAACTTAGCAACCATATACCCCGATAGCTAAAGAGCTATGATACATATGGAATGCAAATTGACCCCCTCCAACGAATTAAAACAAGATGGATCGTTCAAGATTGAGGTTAGGAAAACTATTCTAATCACATAATCAATGAAAATTTGATGAAATAATTAGAATAGTACTTTGATTCCCTTAAAACGCCACAAACTAAGAAGCTTGATAAGTTGAAAGGAAAAACAAAGATTTTTGGGTTTTGAACGCCACAAACAAAAATACTTGATAAGTTCCAAAGTTCATGCAAGAACTTAAAAACAAAACACTCACCAGTGTTGTAAGTTGAATACACTTCTCAATTTTTTCTCCCCTTACAAAGAGAGTCGGCCTTGTTTATATAGTACAAAGGCCAAGTACAAAGGGAATGAATATATTAAATAACATTCATATTTCCTAATACATGAATGTAGATTACTCATGAATCTACATTGAATTGTTTTGAATAATTATTCATGAATAAGCCCACAATTCCTAATATGGTCCAATATGGTTGAATGACCTTTATTCTTCAAAGATGGCTAAAAATTCATCTTTCTCTCAAGGTTGGACTTTCTCTTCATGATGTTGACCTATTTGAATCAGGTTGATTATTTTAGGCTCTTCTTGTATCCATAAAACCTTGACCAAGTTTTGACTAGCTTGCTCCTTCCAAATGCCTTCTAATAAACAAGTTAAAGCTTCTTTCATCCTTTTAGTTTTCGCTCTTGTCATTGGTCCTCGATGAATAGTTAAAGGGTCTTTGGTAGAATTATAATCAACTTGCTCATTCATATCATTCCCCCTTTCCTTGAAAGTATTCATCCTCGAATCAGTGCCTTCATCACCTGCATCAAACAAAGATAAATCAGAAACATTGAAGGTTGCACTAACATTTCCATACTCACCCGGTAGTTCCAACTTGTATGCATTGTCATTGATTTTTTGAGAGACTCAAAATGGACCATCTCCTCTTGACATTAGTTTATATTTCCTTTGGTTAGGAAATCTTTCCTTCCTCAAGTGTACCCAAACCCAATCACCAAGTTCAAATACTACTTGCTTTCGGCCTTTGTTGTGTTGTTTCTCGTATTGTAGAGTTTTCTTTTCAATTAATGTCTGGACCCTTTCATACAATGCTTTGACAAAATTAGCTTTTTGCTTACCATCCAAGTTGGCCTTTTCCAGAGGTAAAGGTAGCAAATCCATAGGAGTTAATGGATTGAACCAGTACACAACTTCAAATGGGGAATGGTTTGTTGTAGCATGCACACTTCTGTTATAAGCAAACTCCACATGTGGCAAACATTCCTCCCAATTTTTTAAATTCTTTTGAATTATGGCCCTCAAAAGTGTTGATAAAGTTTGATTTACCACCTCCGTTTGTCCAGCTGTTTGTGCATGACAAGTGGTTGAATACAATAGCCTTGTACCTAACTTGCTCCAAAGTGTTTTCCAAAACTGGCTAAGGAACTTCACATCTCTATCACTCACAATTGTCTTTGGAATGCCAAGTAATCTTACAATTTCTTTGAAGAACAGCCCCGCAACATGTGTTGCATCATCTGTTTTGTGGCAAGGAATGAAATGTGCCATCTTGCTAAATTTGTCAACAACAACAAAAATAGAATCTCTTCCACCTTTTGACCTTGGTAAACCTAAGACAAAGTCCATGGATATATCAACCCAAGGCTCACTAGTTATAGGAAGAGGAGTATACAATCCATGAGGCATTACTCTAGATTTAGCTTGTTTACAAGTAATGCATTTCTCACACAATCTCTCAACATCTCTTTTCATGTGCGGCCAAAAGAAATGATCACTTAACACATCTAAAGTTTTTCTAATCCCGAAATGCCCCATTAAACCTCCACTATATGCCTCTCTCACAAGTAATTCTCTCATTGAACATTGAGGAATACACAACTTGTTTTCTTTGAAAAGAAAATCATCATGCCTGTAGAACTTATCAAAACCCCCTTTCTCATATGCCTCATAAACATTAGCAAAATCATGATCAGAATTGTATAAATTTTTAATATACTCAAAACCCAATAATTTTGTATCAAGTTGAGAAATTAGAGCATACCTTCTAGAAAGAGCGTCGACAACTACATTTTCCTTACCTTGTTTATACTTGATGATGTATGGAAAGGATTCAATAAACTCCACCCATTTTGCATGCCTACGGTTTAGTTTTCCTTGTCCTTTGAGATATTTCAAGGACTCATGATCGGTGTGTATAATGAATTCCTTATACCAAACATAGTGCTGCCATGTCTCTAATACTCTTACCAAAGCGTAAAACTCCGTGTTGGGTAGTTAAGACTTGCTCCACTTAGCTTCTCACTAAAGAATGCAATGGGTCTGCCTTCTTGCATTAAGACTCCTCCAATTCCTATTCCACTCGCATCACACTCAATCTCAAAAGTTTTAGCAAAGTTCGATAAAGCAAGCAAAGGTGTTGAACTGAGTTTGTCTTTAAGCAAGTTAAAAGCATCATCTTGTTTTTCACCCCATCTAAATCCCATATTCTTTTTGATGCATTCAGTTAATGATGCAGCAATTGTAGAAAAATCCTTAATGAATCTTCTATAAAAGCTAGCAAGACCATGAAAACTTCTAACATCACTAACACTAGTAGGTTTTGGCCACTCCCTAATTACTTTCACTTTTTTTTTATCAACATGTATTCCTTTATCATTAACAACATATCTAAGAAAAGTAATTTTATTAGTGCAAAAAGTACATTTCTTTATATTAGCATATAACTTTTCTTTTCTAAGCACGTCAAAAATAGCTTTTAAATGTGTTACATGCTCATCTGAACTTTTGTTATACACAAGTATATCATCAAAATAAGCCACTACAAACTTTCCAATGTAAGCACATAAAATATGATTCATCAATCTCATGAAAGTACTAGGTGCATTAGTTAGGCCAAAAGGCATAACCAACCATTCATATAAACCATGTTTAGTTTTGAAAGCGGTTTTCCATTCATCACCTTCATGCATTCTTATTTGATGATATCCAGATTTTAAATCAATTTTTAAAAACACATAAGAACCATGCAATTCATCCAACATATCATCTAGCCTAGGAATAGGATGTCTATACTTTACCGTGATTTTGTTGATGGCTCGGCAATCAATATACATTCTCCATAATCCATCCTTTTTAGGCACCAATAGAACAGGAACTGCACATGGACTCATGCTTTCTCGCACATACCCCTTTTTCATAAGCTCACTTACTTGCTTTTGGATTTCCTTGGTCTCTTCGGGGTTGCATCTATATGCTGGCTTATTTGGTATGCTTGCACCTGGAATGAAATCAATTTGATGCTCAATTCCTCTAATTGGTGGCAAACCATTAGGAACTTCTTCAGGAAAGAGATCCTCATTTTTCTGCAAAAGATCAACAATAACACTAGGCAAACTCTTGTCAATTTTGTTAGAAACAATCAAAACATCCTTGTACATAAGTACAAGTAAGGGCTGCCTCATGATTAAGGCTTTCTTCACATCACTCATTTTGGCATAAACACTCATTTTTCTTTCACTCAAACTTTCTTTGTTTTCTCTCCCCTTGTATTTCCCAATACTCTCATTTTTATCACTCAACTCACCATTTTATTTTTTCTCTCTTTCTTTTTCCCTCCCCAAAGTTTTGGTTAATGAAGACTCAAGCTCCTCATATTGTTGTTTTATGCGCATTTGGTCCTCAAAAATTGTCTTTGGAGGCAAAGGTCCAAGCTAATATTTCTGTCCATCTATGATAAAAGAATAACGGTTCTTAAATCCATCATGTATTACCCTTCGATCATATTGTCATGGTCTCCCCAATAACATATGACTAGCATACATAGGTACCACATCACACCAAACTTCATCCTTATATCTACCAATTGAAAAGGAAACTAACACTTGTCGATTTACCTTTACTACACCACTATCATTCAACCATTGTAACTTGTAAGGTTTTGAATGCTTACAAGTAGGTAATTTCAATTTCTCCATGAGCAAGGTTCTTGCCACATTTGTGTAACTTCCACTCTCAACAATCACATTACACAACTTGTTAGCAATCAAACAATAAGTATGAAACATATTTTCACGTTGTTCACTATGTTCATCATTTTCATTTTGTAAACTAAGTATGCGTTGAACAACTAGATTTTCACCTTTAGCTTACTCTACATCACTAGTATCCTCTAGAATATTTTCATCATCCTCTTTCTCACTTTCAAATTCTATAATTCCATCCCTCATGAACATAACTCTTTTATTAGGACATTCGCGTGCCACATGTCCATGCCCAAGGCACTTAAAACACTTAATACCTCTAGTTTGATTAGGTAGATTCTCACCTTTACCCTTGCTGCCTAATTCATTTCTACCTTTAGTCTCATCAATTTTAGGCTTAACAATGGGTTTATCAACCTTTTTACTCCAATTCGGTTTCCAAGAAGAAGAAGAACCCAAATACAATTTTGAATCATACCTTGTGCCTTTTCTTTTGAGTTGCCTCTCAATCTTCATGGCCACATTCACCACGTCTTCAATATCCACATAATGTTACAATTCTACAAGATCAGCAATGTTCTTATTTAATCCACTCAGGAATCGAGCCATGGTGGCCTCACGATCTTCATCCACATTAGCCCTTATCATGGCTATCTCCATCTCTTTGTGATACTCAAAAACACTCATGGAATCTTGTGTCAAGGTTTGTAGTCGTTGATGCAAATCCCTATAGTAATAGCTAGGGACAAATCTCCTTCTCATGATTTGTTTCATCTCTAACCAAGTCTCCATGGGCCTTTCACCATTTCTACGCTTGTCTTTACACAATTGATCCCACCAAACAATAGCATAATCAAAAAATTCAATAGCGGCTAATTTTACCTTTTTCTCTTCAGAGTAGTTGTGATATTCAAAGATCATCTCCACTTTTCGTTCCCACTCCAAATAGGCATCTGGATTATTCTTCTCTTGAAAAGAAGGAATTTTCATTTTGATGCTGCCTATGTTTCTGTCCACACCATCAAAACGTCCTCTCCTAGTTTGTCTCCTACGATTAATATCTTGATCAATTAGAGTAACTTGGTCATCATCCATGTCATCGCCACCATCATATTCATCATTGACAAAGGTTGGTTGTCTCCCACGTCGTGGTTCACCTTGCAATCTATTAATTGCATCATCATGCCTTTCTAGATGATCTCTTACATCTCCCATCACTTTGAACATATGTTCAAATTGTTACTGCATTGCTTGAACTAAAAGATCATTGGATGAATAACTCGCTTCTTTATCTTTAGACATGTATACAACCTGAAAAACAAAGTTAGAACAACCTCACTAACACTCCCTCACGTTTTTTTCACTCTAGATTTGATTCACTCCACTCGTGTTTCACACAATTTTTTGGCTTTTCTCTATACTGATCTTACCACTCTTGCCTTTTACCTCTCTTGTTTTGTTATTTGAGTTCTTAGATTAACTAAGGTACCTAAACAAACAATTCAGATTATGGCAATTCAAAAAAATAGTGAAATTGGACAGGTTTAAAAGTAAATAAAAGATAGGCCAATTTAAAGGTGTGTGTAATGCACTTTAATCATAAGCAAAGACTAGAATTTAAATATCAATTGAGCAAAGAATTTTTTTTTTTTTTTTTTTTTAGGAATGAAGAAAGATTTCCAAATCGAAATAGAAATTCAAATGAACAAAGATCAAATTCTATAACTTGCAAGTATTCTTTGAATCCATAATTTTTTTTTCTAATTCTGATCTCTTTTTTTTTTTTAACCTTTGATTTTCCCTCTTTTTCTTTAGCCTTTGATTTTCTCTCTTTTTTTTTGACTTTTTGATCTTTTTTTCTTTTTTTTTATACCATAAAGTGTGGAATTATAAATAAGAATACTAATAACGCAAGAAGCACAACAATGAAGATGAAAGAAGAAAAATAATTATAGATATTAGCCAAAAAGAAGAAGAAAAGAAAAGAAAAAATCTAAAAGATAGTAAATAAATAGATACGCAAACCTCAAACTTGAGCTGAGAGCTCTGATACCAAATGATGGAAATCTTTAACTTAGCAACCATATGCCCTGATAGCTAAAGAGCTATGATACATATGGAATGCAAATTGACCCCCTCCAATGAATTAAAATAAGATGGATCGTTCAAGATTGAGGTTAGGAAAACTATTCTAATCACATAATCAATGAAAATTTGATTAAGTAATTATAATAGTACTTTGATTCCCTTAAAACGTCACAAACTAAGAAGCTTGATAAGTTGAAAGGAAAAATAAGGATTTTTGTGTTTTGAACGCCACAAACAGAATGCTTGATAAGTTCTAAAGTTTATGCAAGAACTTAAAAACAAAACACTTACCGGTGTTGTAAGTTGAATACACTTCTCAATTTTTTCTCCCCTTACAAAGAGAGTCGACCTTGTTTATATAGTACAAAAGCCAAGTACAAAGGGAATGAATATACTAAATGACATTCATATTCCTAATGCATGAATGTAGATTACTCATGAATCTACATTGAATTATTTTGAATAATTATTCATGAATAAGCCCACAATTCCTAATATGGTCCAATATGGCTGAATGACCTTTATTCTTCAAAGATGGCTAAAAATTCATCTTTCTCTCAAGGTTGGACTTTCTCTTCATGATGTTGACTTATTTGAATCAGGTTGATTATTTTAGGCTCTTCTTATATCCATAGAACCTTGACCAAGTTTTGACTAGCTTGCTCCTTCCAAATGTCTTCTAATAAATAAGTTAAGGCTTCTTTCATTCTTTTAGTTTTCGCTCTTGTCATTGGTCCTCGATGAATAGTTAAAGGGTCTTTGGCAGAATTATAATCAACTTGCTCATTCATATCACTTACTCACCAAAGCTCCTTATGAGTTGTGGAACAACAAAAAACCTAATGTTTCATATTTTAAAGTTTTTGGGTGTAAGTGTTTTATCTTAAATGAAAAAGATGCCTTAGGAAAATTTGATGCTAAATCCGATGAACGAATTTTTCTTGGCTATTCTTCTATTTCTAAAGCATTTTATATTTTTAATAAAATAACTTTGATTATAAAAGAATCTACTCATGTTATTTTTAATGAAGTTTTCGAAGTTAAGAAAAATGATTTTGATGATGATGTTAATTTTGATGCTTTGAATTTAAATGAAACTCTTTCTCCATCTAGCAACTTAGATACATCTACTTCCGAAACATCCTTACCCAAGGATTGGAAGTATGTAGATGCTCATCCTAAGGAGCTAATCATAGGAGACACATCTAAAGGGGTTCAAACTCGTTTCTCTCTTAAGAATTTTTTTGCAAACGCCGCTTTTCTCTCCCAAATTGAACCTAAATGCATTGATGATGCCTTGAAAAATGATTGATGGGTCATCACAATGCAAGATGAGTTAAATAAATTTGAGAGAAATGAGGTGTGAAAGCTTGTTCCTAGGCCAAATGACCATTTAGTTATTGATACTAAATGAGTCTTTAGAAATAAGCAAGATGAATTTGGTATCATGGTTAGAAACAAGGCTAGATTAGTAGCCAAAGGTTTTAACCAAGAAGAAGGGATCGATTATGAAGAGACCTTCACTCTTGTGACATGATTAGAATCTATAAGAATGCTCCTTGTCTATGCTAGTAGTAATAATTTTAAGTTGTTTCAAATGGATATTAAAAGTGCTTTTCTTAATGGTTTTATTTCCGAAGAAGTTTATGTTGAACAACCTCCCGGATTTAAGAATGATAATCTCCTTAATCATGTGTTTAAATCGACTAAAGCTCTCTATGGATTGAAACAAGTCCCAAGTGCTTGGTATGAGAGACTTAGCTCATTTCTTATCGAAAATAATTTTTCTAAAGGCAAAGTCGTTACTACATTGTTTATCAAAAATTTTAAAAATAATTTTCTTATTGTTCAAATTTATGTTGATGATATTATTTTCGGTTCTATGAATGAATCTCTATGTGAGTCATTTGCTAAAAATATGAGTCTTGAATTTGAAATAAGTTTGATGGGGGAATTAAGTTTCTTTTTAGGCTTACAAATCAAACAACTAAGTATTGGTATTTTTCTTAGTCAAACAAAATATGCTTTAGATTTGCTAAAAAAGTTTAATATGGATAGTTCAAAGGCTATCAACACTTCTATGAGCACCTCCACTAAGACATTGATGAAAGTGGAGAAAGCTTTGATCAAAAAGCTTATAGGGGTATGATAGAAAGTTTACGTTACCTCATCACAACTAGACCGGATATCATGTTTAGTGTAGCATTTTGTACTAGGTTTCAATCTAATCCTAAGATATCTCATCTTAAAGCAGTTAAGAGAATACTTAGATATATTAAAAGAATCACAAATCTAGGATTATGGTATCCAAAATTTGAGAACTTTGAAATAATTGCTTGTGCTGATACGGATTTTGCTGGATATAGATTAGATAGAAAAAGTACATCTAGAATATGTCAATTTTTAAGACACACACTTATTTCTTGGTCTTCCAAGAAACAAAATTCGGTTGTACTATCTACAATCGAAGCCGAGTACATTGCAGCTAGTGCATGTTGTGCACAAGTTGTGTAGATGAAAAGCACTTTAGAAGATTATAAGATTCATCTTAAAAATATTCCTATAAAATATGATAACACAAGTGCAATATGTTTAACAAAAAATCACATTCAACACTCTAGAATTAAACATATTGATATCAGGCATCACTTTATACGAGATCATATTAATAATCATGATGTAATCTTAGAGTTTATTGATATGAAACATCAATTAGCCGATATTTTTATAAAACCCTTAAGTGAAAAACAATTTGATATTATTAGAAGAGAATTAGGAATGCTTATTTATCTGAATGCATGAATTTATTAAATTTCATTTTCGGACTTTCTTGATTCTTTGGATCACTCACTTAAATTCTGTGTTGATAATTTTATGATGCAAATTTTACATGATGATTAGATTGTGTGCTTCAATAATATGTTTACTTTGATGTTGGAATTTTGTGCTTTGATGCTGAAAGTTTCTATGATATTGTGATCTCTTTAAATGATGAGCATATTATCATACAATGATACAATATCATGTTTACTTTGATGATTATAATTTCTATTGAATATTGAGAAGTTTTAATCATACATCGGATTCTTAACTTTTGAGTGCTACAAGCACTAATGATATTATCTCATACAAGTAGTGATGATAGGCTATGATGAAACATTTTATAAATGCATGAAGTGTTTATACATATCTTGATGTTTGATTCATGGAAATCATTGACAAATGCATCTCTCACGGATTTCGCTCTTATGAATTTTTAATAAGAAATAGATTTGATGTAATGCTCTTCTCACTTTAAAGTTTTATTCATGAATTTCTCCTTCATGTGATATTCCTCTCCCATGAATTCTTCACATGAAAATTGAAGGAACTCCAATGGATATATTAATCCTTGAAAGATGAATTCTCATATATGATAATGAAAGCATGTGTGTGATAATTTTCGTGGGGATTTGATTTCATATGGATATCTCGATCCTTTTCATGAATCCCTTCTCTTTGTCAAAATGAAAGTATGTTTTAACGTTTTTGACTTAATTCAAATAATTTTACAAACTTAGTTCTTAATAGATTGCCTCCTTACATTCTTTCCTCTTCTTCATGCAAAATTGTGATGATAAGGGGGAGAAGTTGTTAGAATCTATTGTTTTAATGTTGATAACATTTAATGATGAGAACTTTTAAGTGTGAAACTTGCTTGATTTTTTTTTTTATCACACTTGCATTATTGAATTGTTCTCCTTTTTTTGATGACAAAGGGGGAGAAATAATACCAAAATTAGTAAATTGATGACAAATGTATGCAATGTATTTCATCATATATACTTGAAATATTTGCTTGATAAATTTCTTTCATTATGATAAGATATCTAGAATATCATACTTGAAAATAGATGTCATGCCTTGACATCATTTTGATAAATACTTGGTATCGTATTTTGAGAATGATAGATCATGATAGAAATCATGATATGCATGTTGATCAGTTTAATAAACTTATCTTATTAGTTTATTTCTTGAATTCAAAGGCCTTGAATTCAAGAATATCTTTTCTCAAGTATGACATATAAATAGGGGGAGTTAAGGTTAACTCCATCATCAATTGATTGTCATCATCAAAAAAGGGGAGATTGTTGAATCTCAGATTTTGAGGATGAAGTCAATTATAAATTGTTTGATTTAATCTATATGTTGAGAAGAGTGTGTTGATTAACTATGATAGCAATAAGACATAAAGTAAGGTTTGTGTCGGAGTCAAGATCAAGATCACATTGGGAGTTCGAGAGTTCGACAGAAGTCCGAACGTTCGTCGAAAGTTCTACCGGAACCGACCGAGAAGTCCAAGAGTTTGCTAAAGAAGCTTATCAGAACTTGCCAAGAAGATTGTCGTAAAGTCCAGGAGCTTGCCGGGAGTCCATTGGAACATTGCCGAGAGTTCGCCGGATGTTCGTCGGAAGTACGCCGGATGCTCGTCGGAAGAGCAATTGATGCACCAGAATAAGCAACACTATAATCATGTCTTAGTTAGTTAGAGCGTAAATTAAGTTAGGATTAGCAGGTAATCCTACTAACTTAATTAAAGGCCAACTAGGCCCTTAATAGGGCTGATTTGGGTCGAATTGAGCACCCAATTCAGCCCCTGAAAACATGGCCGGCGGTGGCACTGCTTGGAAGGCTGCCCTTGGATTTCTGGGCCATGGTACCGCTGACAGTAATGCTGCTAGTGGTGGTACCACCCGTATTCGACGGTGGTACCACCCAGTGTCAGATCAGCGATGGTAGTACCACATAGTAATGGTGGTGGTACCGCTAGTAACTCAGATTCCGGGGATATGACACTTTTTGGCTCCAATTTTGAAGCCATTGGGGCCTATAAAAATCCTGCCCTTTTCTGCATGAAATGGTATGAAAATATTGGCTTAATCTTGAATTCTTGAGTCATAAAAGTGTTGTAAAAGTTAGAGTTCTCCTCCTTCATCTCTCAGCCTTATAACCATCCAAAAAAGAGGAGTGAGACTTGTAAGGGTTGTCTCCTAATCCCGGGAAAAGGAGAAAGTGATGTAAAGAGGTGTTCGGTCTTCACCTGTTGAAGGAAGGCCTTTAGTGGATGCCGGTGATCTCGTCGGAGGAAGAATCCGAAAGTGGATGTAGGTCACCTTGACCGAACCACTCTAAATTCCGGTTTACTTTTCATTTATGCAATTTACTTTACTACAAACCTCATTAATCTTCTCTTGATCTTTTACGAAAGCTTTCAAGTTCAACTTCTATATGAAACTGATTGAATCAAAACCATTTTTGTCGGAATCGGTTTTAAATGAAACGAACAATTTTATGAAATTACGAAAGTTTTCTGCTGCACTAATTCACCCCCCTCTTAGTGTCGCTCTTGATCGTAACACCCGAAACCATGGCTCGAAGCCTTCTGTCTATACGTCAACTGATCATCTGGTGCGACCTCTAATCTTCTGACGTATTTTTCTCTGGCCCAACATGATTCTTCTTACTTTAATTATCTCTCCTTGATCGAAGCTTCCTACGTCACTCAAAACGTAAATTAAATCATAAATACTATCAATTGGTTTCATCATCAAAATATGAGATTCAATAATCTCCCCCTTTTTGATGATGACAACCAATTGATAACGGAGTTAACCTTAACTTCCGGAGTTTAAACAAACTCCCCCTATCAATATGCCATATTGATAGAACTCTTGGATTTAAAAATCCAAGTAACATGTTATCATAAAACTTATGCATAATATCATACTTCTCCCCCTTTGTCATCAACAAAAAGAAGAAGTTCAACTATCAAGTGTTTGAGATATAAGTTCAAATCATTGCATACTAAACATAATCTCAAGTTTTATCATCATGCAAGCTAGCAATAATTTTGAGTTTTGCAAATTTGTAAATTTTGTTAGATGTGCAAGTTAGTATGTTTTGTTTCTTGAGATAGGCAACATAACACTTCTTGGTGATGTTCAAGATAGCAAGTTCTACATCATGCAAGCTAGTGAATTTTACAACATTTTAGAACATGCAAGCTAGCAAATTTTTTACATCATTAAAAAAAAATGTAAGCTAGTAATATTTGAGATGTTCAAGATAGACTATTTTTGTATCTTCTTGAAATGTGTAACTTAGCAAACATTGCTTCTTTTGAGATTTGCAAGATAGCACTTCTTGCTTCTCTTTTGAGATGAGCAAGCTAGTAATTCTTGCTTCACTTTTGAGTTGGGCAATCTAGCAATTTTTTGATATGCAAGCTAGTAAGATAGCAAGTTTTACATTAAGCAAGCTAACACATTTTGCACCATGCAAGCTAGCAAATTTTACATAATTTTAGAACAAGTATAGCTAGTTCTTTCTCCCCCTTTGTCATTGTCAAAAAGAAGGGAAGAAATTAATTTTGTAATTCTTTTTTCCTTTACAATAATTTTCAAATCATGGCAAAGGTTAAATAATAAAGATGAAAAATCAAGTCATGAATGTCAAAATAATTTTTCATCATAAATATTTCATCATTGCATGCATCATTATCATAAGTTGAAGTTTTGCATGCATAATATCAAATCATCATTCATAATTACATCAATATTTCAATCATTATTTCAATCATAAAAAATGAAAGATCAAGTCTAAAATTCGAGAAATCAAGAGAAACCATGATTCATTTTAACAAATCTTCTCTTAAATAATTAATGAAAATAATTCTTAGGAGATCATGATATAGATAAAAATTTTCCTATAGCAAATAAAGTCATGAGAGAACACAAATGATCTCGATTCATGTATAATATCTCTCAATTAATTATGAATCATAAAAATTATAATTTCAAAAAATCATGATTCATTTAAAAAATCTCCTCTTAAAAAAATACCAAGTAGAATTGTATGAGAACGATTAATAAAAAAAAACTTCATTCATATTAAATCTTAATTTGTAAATATCAAGGAATCAAGATCATGATTTGGATAAAAAATTATTCAAATTTAAATCATCAAATCATCAAAATCACTTTCATAGTTCAAGAGATTCAAAATAATATAAATAGATTTATCAATCTCTTATTCAAAACTCAATTAGATAGAAAAAAATTCAAGAAAAATGTTTTCCTCTTTATAGTTGTTTAAATTTATGTGATTTATTTCATACAGGCATGCCTTTATAATTTATACCAAACAAAAATATGCATCAATTTTAAAATTGAATAAGCCACTTTCATTACGGTAAAAATCGATAATCCATAAATCGCAAGAATCATCATGCATAATTTTGAAAGATAAACTAATTTTGCATGATCTCAAATCATCATTACTTTGGTCATGACATCAAAACATGGTTTTAAGTTTTCAAGGTATAACATGAACAATTTTATATTAAGCATGATATCGAACCTCTTAACATTTTCATTACGACATCAAGATACATATTATTTCTTCTTAAAAACATACATAGGATTATCATTACATTAAATCTAACATTTTATTCCTTTATCATAAAACATGTAATTTTAAAAAAAAAATTTCTAAACTAAATTAATAATAACTCATGAAAAGTATTATGTAATTTCAAAGTAAACTAAGGGCATTTTGATTACCTCATTGTCGAAAGACATTAAGACGTAGTTTGCCACCTCGCATTTGTTGATTTTCTCCTCGTCTTCGGAGGAGCTCGATTCATCTTTTGGCAACTTCTTCTTACGTTCATAACAAGTAGTTCCGCTCGTTTTTAAGTTTATTTTTGTTCTTTAATCGTTGTTTCATTACTTTTGAAATTTCATGAGGAGTTCAAGTTCACCATCACTTGAGCTTATACTCAAGTGGTCTTCTTTTATTTGAAGTGCTAATTAGTTCCTATCAGGATCGGGGTCAACATTAAGAGAGGGGGGGAGGGGTGAATTAGTGTAGCGGTAAAAATTACGTCTTTAAAACTTCGTTTCGATTAAAATCGTTTCTGACGTAAAATCGTTTTGTAAAGGTAATACCTTGAAAGTGTATGTTTATGAAGTGAATGTAGTAGGCAAGTAAGGATTCAGTTTGCAGTATGTAAATGGCAGGAAGTAAATGTAAACCAGAGAACATGCCAATTTTATAGTGGTTCAGTCGTCGTGACCTACATCTAAATTGCTGATTCCTCCTCCGTCGAGGCCATCGGTATCCACTATCGATCTTCCTTTAATAGGCGAAGATTAACCTCCTTCATACACCTCTCTTCTCTTTTTACCGGGTTTAGGAGACAACCCTTACAAGCACTCACTCCTCTCTTATAGAATTCTAACACTTATACTAGAAGAGGATTCTCACAAGAGATTTCTATAGTGTTTTTCTACTTTTAAACTCTCTGTGCTTGTGTGCTTTAACCAAGGATGAGAGGGATATTTATAGGCTTCAAGTTGATTCAAAATTGGAGCCTAAAAACATCTCATCTTGGGTTTTCCAAGCACGGGCGGTACCACCGCTTGCGTTGGGCGGTACCATCACTTAACCTGGGTGGTACCACCGCCTGGGAGGCTGTGCTGGGTGGTACCACCGTCCAGACTGGCAGTGCCACCGCCTGGCACCTTGCTAGGGGTGGTACAACTGCCCAGACTGGCGGTACCACTGCCTGACACAATCTCGAAGACTGTACCACGATGGTAAGACTTCTTGGGGCATTATTTGGGCCTCTCATTGAGCTCAACATAGTTCTTACATGGGCCTAGCTGGCCCCTAATTAGGTTGGCCCAAATCCAAACCTAATTACGTGCTAACTATGATATCTAAGACATAATCTGAGCTAGACAAGTCCGTAAGTCTTGGTTCTTCCGACGAGGTTCTGGTGAACTTCCGACGATCTCTCGGCAATATTCCGGTGGACTCCCGGAAAGCTCCTGGACTTCACGATGATCTTCTTAGCAAGTTTTGATGAGCTTCTCTAGCAAGCTCTGAGACTTTTCGGCTGATTCCGACAGAACTTCCGACGAACGTCCGAACTTCCGACGAACTCTCAAACTCCCAACGAAATCGCGTCCTTGACTCCGGGACTTCATGTTGCTTCATGCCTTACTATCATAGTTAATCCTGCACATGTAAAACACACTTCAATCTAGACAATTAATACTAAGCAATAATCATGTTGTCCGGCATGTCATTGGTCCCTCGACGCTTCGTCTGATTCTTCGGCACATCGTCCTCTCTTGCGGCCTATTGCCTAATCGGCCAGTTGACTCTGTAACTCTGATATCCTTGGTGCAATAACCGCTCTTCTTAGCTCAATGCCCGAATCCATGGCTCGAAGCCTTCTGTCGATACGTCGACCGATTCTCAACCCGACGTCCAATCTTTTGATATGTTTCTCCGGCCCAACATGATTCTTCCTGCTTTAATTATCTCTCCCTGATTGAAGCATCCTGCATCACTCAAAACACAGATTAAAACATAAAAACTTATCAATTGGTTTTATCATCAAAATCTGAGATTCAACACTTCTTGTTCTTTAGAAGGTTGTTCTCAAGTTCGTTTTATGTACTGTGCACCATTTCATATATCATCAATAAACCAAAAAGTTCTTCAAGTGAAAAATTATTAAGATCTTTTGGATCCCAACTCTTATTAAGAGAACGTAAAATTTTGTTTACAAGTTCAAAATCCGAAAAACTTCTACCAAGTGCTTTTAAACCATTAACGACATCCGTAAAACTGGTGTACATGTCTCCAATGGTTTCACTTGGTTTCATATAAAATAGTTTAAAATCATGCAATAAAAAGTTGATTTTTGAATTTTAACTTTGCTAGTGCCTTCATGTGTGATTTTAAGAGTATGCCAAATATCAAAAGCCATTTCACAAGTAGAAACCCGATTGAATTCAGTTTTGTATAAGGCGTAAAATAAGGCATTCATAGCCTTTGCATTTAAAGAGAAAGTCTTCTTCTCCAACCTATTCCAATCATTCATTGAAAGAGAAGATTTTTGAAAACCAAATTCGAGTATATTTCATAAATCGAGATTTAACGAAAGCAAGAAAACTCTTATTCAAGTTTTTTAATATGTGTAGTCTGTCCCATTAAACAAGGGAGGACGAATGAGACAATGACCCTCTTGAAAGCCGAAAAGAGCCATTTCTCTTTGGGTGTTAAACCAAATGAGAAAAACGAGGCTCTGATACCAACTGTTAGGAATGAGTCGGGACTAACAGGGGAGGGGGGGGGGGGTTGAATTAGTGCAGCGATAAAATCATTGAAAACCGATCCCAAAAATATTCTTAACTTGAAAACATATTTGTAAACATATTTGTAAACATATTGAAAGTAGTAAGAAAGTAAAGTAGTTTGCAGTTAAAGTAAATTGCTCAAAAGAAACGTAAAACAAATTTTTATAGTGGTTTGGTCATCGTGACCTACATCTACTCCACCGATTCCTTTTCCGTTAAGGCCACCGACATCTACTAATGATCTTCTTTTAATAGGCAAAGATTAACTTCCTTCTTACAACTCTATTATCCTTTTGTAAGCTTAGGAGAGAACCTTATACTCCCGTTTTACAAAGCTTCCCTCACACTCTCCCTTAGAATGGTCTCTAAACTTTAGGAGGAGAGACTCTATACTTTACTAGGGTTTTCAACTCTAGAAATAGAGTTTTTGTTTACTTTTCTTGCCACTCCATACAGGAATCGCTAGGGTATTTATAGACCCCAAATGGCTTAAAAAATGGAGCCAAAATTCAAATCCGCTGAAATTTCAAGGTACGGGTGTTACCACCACCTGTACTGGGCGGTACCACTGCCTAGTCTAGTGGTACAACCACCTAGAAGACTGTGTTTGGGTGGTACCACTATCAAGACTAGCAGTACCACCACCTAACAGGGTCTCGGAGATTATGCTACAATGGTTTCACTTGTTTGGTTACTATTTGGGCTTTTCTCTTGGCCCAACATAGCCCAAACTTGGGCCCAACTATCCCTTAATTGGATTGGCCCAATTATAATCCTAATTATGTGCTAACTATGAATTCTAAGATATTTACTAAGCTAAACAAGTCCGTAAGTTTAGTTTCTTCCCGCGAGCTTCCGGCGATCTTTCGACGAACTTCTAACGATCTCTCGGTAATGTTCCGGTGGACTCCTAGTAAGCTCCTGGACTTCACAATGATCTTCTTGGTGAGTTCCGACAAGCTTCTTTGGCAAGCTCTAGGACTTCTCGATCAATTTCGACAAAACTTTCGACAAACGTCCGGACTTCCGACGAACTCTCGAACTCCCAACGAAATCACATTCTTGACTCTGGGACTTCATTTTGCTTTATGCCTTGCTATCATAGTTAATTCTGCACACATAAAACACACTTTGATCTAGGTAATTATTACTAAGCATGAATCATGTTGTCCGACATGTCATTGGTCCATAGATGCTTAGTCCGATTCTTCGGCGCATCGTCCTCTCTTGCGGCCTATTGCCCAATCAGCCAGTTGATCTTCGCAACTCCGATATCCTTGGTGGAATATCCACTCTTCTTGGCCCGATGCCCGAAACCATGCTCCGAAGCCTTTTGTCGATACGTTGACCGATCCTCCAACGCGACATCCAATCTTCTAATGTGTTTTTCTGCTTTAATTATCTCTCTCTTGATCAAGGCTTTCTGCATAACTCAAAATACAGATTAAATCATAAATACTATCAATTAGTTTCATCATCAAAATATGAGATTCAATACCTTTTGTCTTCAACAAAAAGGAGAATCATTAAACAAAACAAGTGTTTGAAAGCTTGTCAAGTAAGTTTTACACCAATTTATCCAAGCTAGCAAAAATGAGAAGTTACGCAAAAACTTTGTATGAAAAATGAGAAGCTAGCATTTTTGTTTAAGAGATTTTTGGTTCTTTTAGCAAGTTTCTTTCTTCCTTTGTCATAAAAAGATAAGAAAAAGAGGAAGAAGAGTAAGGGAGAAATTCATTCTAAAAAAAAAATCAAGAACCAAATTCATGAAATGATTTGAACCAAGTCAAATCTATAATAAAAGAGTTTCATTGAATCAAGCTTCTATTTTAGCAAAGAGAAAGGATTCATTAAAAGGATCAAGATGTCCAAATAAAATCAAATCCCTATTCTTGTGAATGATCATCACATTCTAAAAGTCCATGAATAAAAATTCTTCTTTCATGAGAAGAGAGAAAGAATTCATGGCAAATGATCATTAAATGAAGTATAAAAAATTCATGAATAAAACTTCATAAATCAAATCCCTTTTCTTATAAATAGAAGGAAGAATGATTCAAAAGAATTAATTAAGTTATTAATCCAAAAATCCATGAATCAAGGCTCTTCTTTTGCAAATAGAAAGATAATCTCGATTTAAGAAGAAAATTCAAGTTATGAAGAACCGAGAAATCCAAAAAAGGAATTCTTCATTTGGAAGATTTAGCATGCCTAATTCTCTTATGATGAATCAAAATGTTCCTCATTCAATTTCAAATCATCAAATTATCAAAATCACTTTTTAAGAGATTCATTAAAAATAACATAAATAGATTCATTAATCTCTTTTTAAAAAATCGATAAAGTAGAGAAATTCTTTAAGAAAAATGTTTTCCTTCCCTCTTTTTTTTTTGTTTGATTTATTTCACACAAGCATGCATAAGTTTTTTATGCCAAGTCAAAGCATGTATCATCGTGACCAAAAAATATAACACATTAAACATACAATTTCTTTAATCAAGAGACAATACATTTTAATTCCAATGACAATACATTTTCCTTTTTATGTGTTTCATTTTATGTGATTGATTTCATATAAAATATACTCAAGTTTTGATTTCATCTTATGTAATTGATTTTATATAAATACGGACTTTGCTGGTTTTGCCTAAGTTGTGCGGCACCTTTACGTGTCCATCCATAAAGGTCAGCCTCTCCAAAGCCTCCGATGGTTGCTTATGGATCCTGTTTAGAAGTTTGTCCGTGACATTCTCACCCACTTATTCCTTCGACGTCTTTGTCGAAGCCTTTGCCGACACTACAATTCCTAACCTTTGCTGAGTCTTCAATCTTCTGCTCTAGCTGCAATGCACCTCCTGACTCCCAACTTATTAGGACTCTAGCTAGGAGAGTCCTAATTAAGAGGGACATTCATGTAAAACTGTTAGGACTTTAGCTAGGAGAGTCCTAATTGAGAGGGACATTCTGTTAGGACTCTAGCTAGGAGAGTCCTAATTGAGAGGGACATTCTGTTATGACTCTAGTTAGGAGAGTCCTAATTGAGAGGGACATTCATGTAGGAGGTTTTTTCTTAGAGAAGAATTAGGAGTTGTAAGGGAATAGGAGTCTTGAGTAGGAGTCCTATTAGGAGTTGGTTAGAAGTAAGAGTCTTAAGTAGGAGTCCTATTAGGAGTTAGAGTTTAGAAGCCCTATAAATAGCCATATATTCCTCCTCTTTTCATAAGCAATAGATGAATCTTTTCTGCAGCCTTTGAGCAGCAACTTGGAGGGAGGAACCCCTATAGAGTTCCAAGTAGGCCGATCCCCTAAAGAGATTAACCCCAAGTTTAGAATCTGCAAGGGTTCTAACACCTGGTATCAGAGCAGTGTTCTTGGCATCTCACTGCCCTTCCACAGCCATCCATCAACCCTCTACAACCATCCAAAGCAATTCCCACAATTGCTTAAAAGATCGTCACCGAATTCCGCCATCATCTCCACCACCACGGATCATCCTTTGATCTCCCCGTGAATTGCAACAGGTTCTGGTTTCCTACCTTACTGCTGCTGCAATTTAGTTATCCTTATTCGAAAATCCAAAAAAAAAAAATTGTTCCTATATTGCTGCATAAACTTTTCGTCACAAAGTTTTCATCTCTACGACGAAAGATACATTGGAGAATTCCAGCCACATAACACCATCTGTTTGATCTTGCTACTGTGCTTTTTCTATCCAAATTTCTACAAAATTTTTATGACATCTTTGACACTTCCTAACAGTGGATTTTCCTTTGGTTTCATCAAAAAATTCTCAATATAAACTACTGATCTTTTATGTTCAATCTGCTGCACTTGAATTGCAGAATTCAAGCCGCATAGCACCATCTGTTTGATCTTGCTACTGTGCTTTTTCTATCCAAATTTCTACGAAATTTTTATGACATCTTTGACACTTCCTAAAAGTGGATTTCCCTTTGGTTTCATCGAAAAATTCTCAATATAAACTACTGATATTTTATGTCCAATCTGCTGCACTTGAAAATCTATGCTGCAGAAAATTTCAGCTGCATATCATTGCCTTAACCCATCTATTTGCAATCTTTTTTGAATGAAATTTCTTATACACTACATAGATCATCTTGGCTTCCATCTAAGATTGATCTATTAAGAAATTCATCTGTAAAAATGATTTTGTGTTGCTGCAAATTTTCGTCGTAAACCGCTAAAATTTTTCGACGAGAATTCTGCTATCGCAACATGCACCAATTTCCTTGCTGTTATACTGCCGAAATTTTCTTGATTAAATTAGATATCCTTACTGTCATATAAACTATGATTTTTCTATCAATTCCCTCCTCAATTCTCTTAAGTTTTTGGTGAAAATTACGTCGAGATACCGTTGTTTCTTCGACGACAATTCTACTCTTACAAGACAGCACATACTTGCTGCAACTTCTACGGATTTCTGTCAAACCTTTGCTACCATCTACCACAGATCCAAAACTTTCATCCACAACCCTAAAACTCTGCCAAACCACACCCTCAAACTGTACCCAAAATAGCCACAAAACAAGCCTAAACCGCAGCCTACATCCACCAATCCACCAACCCTTTCATCCATCACTTCTCTCAACCTATACATGCCTTTAACCCAACCACAAAAGAGAGATTTGGGGGCATATACTATGGAATCTAAGGAGGCAATCAATGCTAAATTCGAAGCCTTGGAGGTGCGAATGGAGGATAAGATTCGGATGCTCTTTACCGAACTCAGATTGGGCCGACCACTAAGCCCGAAGAAATCAAATCAAGGAGAGAGCTTTGCCTAATCACATCAAGCCCGAATAGATGACTTCCAAGGGAGGAGAGGCTATATGACTGACCCCAACTATCCATGCATGAGAGTGAACTTCCCTAGATGGGAAGAAGGAGACCCGATTGGTTGGATCTCGCGCGTGGAGCGATATTTTCGGTACCACAAAACCGCGGATGTATCTATGGTGAAAATTGCAGCTATACATCTTGAAGGGGATGCTATACAGTGGTTTGACTGGTTTGAACATACTTATGGAGTCCTTTCATGGCGACAATTCAAAGAAGGACTGCTGATTCGTTTCAGACCAACCGATTATGAGAATATTGACGAACAACTAGCAAAGATCCGACAAACCTCCACCATTCAGGAGTACCAAACCAGGTTTGAAAGGTTATCTAATCAAACTCATGATTGGTCTCAAAAACAGCTATTGAGGACCTTCATTGAGGGCTTGAAGCCGGAGATCCGAGGAGAAGTTAAAGCGCGACAACCGTATACACTTATGGCAGCCATCTCTTTCGCACGACATCAAGAGGAGCAATTGAACCATGAAGCTCGAAGGACTAGGGTCACTCCTCAACCAGTAATATTGAAGCCCTTAGCCCCTCCTATTGTTGACCGAGTCCCTGCACTAAAAAGGTTGACAAGTGAAGAGCTTCAGGAGCGATCTGCGAAGGGGTTATATTGGCATTGCGACGAGCCGTGGAGCCATGAGCATCGCTGTAGTAAAGGGAGACTTTTTATCATTGAACCAGTAGAAGAAGAGGTCATTGAACATCCAGAAGAGAGCATTGAACATAAAGAAGAAGATGAAGAAGAAGAGCCACAACCGACCGAAGTTACAGTACATGCACTAGCCGGCTACTCAAACTCACAAATGATGAAAGTTGGAGGCCTTCTCAAACAACAACTGATCACTATTTTTATCGACACGGGCAGCACTAATAATATCCTAAACAGTAAGGTTGCTATCCGAATGGCATTACCTATCGAGAATCGTTGCAGGTTTGATGTTAAGGTCACCGACAGACGGATTTTGAAGTGTGATCGTAGGCGCCCGCAGGAGAAACTATTGTTGCAGGACCAAGAGATAATTGCATATTTCTTCCTTCTCCCTCTTGATGATCATGAGGCCATGCTCAGAATTAAATGGTTGACAACATTAGGTGATTTTTCTTGGAATTTTATGAAACTAATTATGAAATTTTACAGTAAGGAGAAACAGGTGATACTGCACAGGAAACGTGGGGGCGACGTAACGATGATTTGCACACAACAAATGAAGAAGGTTTTGCATAAAGCATGTAGTGGTTTTTTGGTACAACTTGAGCAACAAACTAAGGGAGAGCCAACAAAATTGGAAGATCCAAATCTACTTCCTTTGCTTGCTGAATTTTTAGATATATTTGACGAACTACGCAACCTACCTCTTACCCGTCGGCATGATCATTGTATAATGATTCTTCCAGGCCAATCTCCAGCAAATGCTCAGCCATATCAGTATCCACATCTCCAGAAGGATGAAATAGAAAGAATTGTAAAAGAGATGCTCAAAACAGGAGTTATTCGGCCATGTTGTAGCCCCTACTCTTCACCGGTGCTCCTCATACGAAAGAAGGATGGAATATGGCGATTATGTGTTGATTACCGAACTCTCAATGGCATAACCATCAAGGATAAATACCCTATTCCAGTAGTAGATGAGTTGCAAGATAAAAGGGACCATAAATCTTCACAAAGCTGGACCTTTGATCCGGTTATGCGAAGAAGACATACCGAAAACCACCTTTTGAACACATAATAACCACTATGAATTTTTGCTTTCTTCAAAAGAATGTGGAATATCTTGGGCATATCATATCAGAGGAAGGTGTGGTAGTAGACCCCTTCAAAATTGGAGCAATGCAAAATTGGTTGACCGCGAGGAACATAAAATTGCTACATGGCTTTCTGGGTTTAACAAGCTACTACTACAAGTTCGTGAAAATCTATGGAGAGATCAGTGCACCACTTACTTACTTTCTGAAAAAAGATGTCTTCCAATGGTCGGACAGAGCCTCCGTTGCCTTCGACAAACTTAAGGCAGCCATGACGACGACGCCGATGCTAAAACTACCAGATTTCAACCAACCCTTCATTATTGAGGCCGACGCATCTAGAGTCGGAATTGGAGCAATTCTCATGCAAGATGGTCGACCACTCACATACACTAGCAAGGCATTATCCCCCTCCCATCAAAATAAGTCAACATATGATAAGGAGATGCTCGCCATTGTGCGCGCAACAACGAGGTGGAGACCCTACTTTATTGGTCGACGATTTCAAATTAAAACCGACCATAAAAGCCTTAAGTACTTTTTGGAGCAAAAGATATCATCCCTTGAGCAGCAAAACTGGGTAACAAAACTTCTTGGATTTATTATGAAATAACTTACAAAAAGGGGAAAGAGAAAGTTCTTGCAGATGCGCTTTCGCAGCTACCCGAGCAAGCTGAAGTTTTTGTCATTTCACTTCCGACCAGCGACTTCCTTGAGGATATTAAGATGGAATGGCAGGAAAATTCAGAGACTAGTAAGATTATAAAAAAATTGGAGGAAGCACCAAGCTCCGTAGCTCATTACAATTGGGACTCAAAAGAATTACACTATAAGAGTACTAAATTGAAAAGGAGTATGGCATATCACTCACAAACCGATGGCCAGACAGAAGTTGTAAATAGGTGCTTGGAGATAGCCCAAAGCCACCCACCAAATATGACTACCCAAGGAGGACTTCAGACTCAGCCAAGTGCCATTATTATTCGACGGATTATGACTCGACGACGATGATCCACTACTGAATTGCTAATACAGTGGGCAAACCTACTAACAGAAGATGCCACTTTGGAGAACTATGATGACTTGAAGATCAAATTCCCAAAATTCATGAATCGTCAGCCTCGAGGACAAGGCTGATTTGAAGAGGGCGGGTTTGTTAGGACTCTAGCTAGAAGAGTCCTAATTAAGAGGGACATTCATGTAAAACTGTTAGGACTTTAGCTAGGAGAGTCCTAATTGAGAGGGACATTTTGTTAGGACTCTAGCTAGGAGAGTCCTAATTGAGAGGGACATTCTGTTATAACTCTAGTTAGGAGAGTCCTAATTGAGAGGGACATTCATGTAGGAGGTTTTTTCTTAGAGAAGAATTAGGAGTTGTAAGGGAATAGGAGTCTTGAGTAGGAGTCATATTAGGAGTTAGGGTTTAGAAGTCCTATAAATTGTTGAATCTCGTATTTTGATGATGAAACTACTTGATATATGTTTATGATTTAATCTACGTTTTGAGTGACGCAGGATGCTTCGATCGGGATGAGATAATTAAAGCAGGAAAATCATGTTGTGCCGAAGGAACATGTCAGAAAATTGGACGTCGGGCCGGTGGATCGGTCGACGTATCGATAGAAGGCTTTGGGCCGTGGAATCGGGCATCGGGCCAAGAAGAGCGGGTATTGTGCCAAGGATATCAGAGTTGCCGAGTCAACTGGACGATTGGGCAATAGGCTGTAGGAGAGGACGATGCGCCGAAGAATCAGACGAAGCGTCGAGGGACCAATGACATGTCGGACAACTTGGTTAATTGCTTAGGATTAATTGTCTCGATCGAAGTTTTGTTTTTGTTGTGCAGGATTAACTATGATAACGATGAAGACATAAAGCGAAACAAAGTGTCGGAGTCAAGCGCGAAGGATTTGTTGCGAGTTCGAGAGTTCGACGGAAGTCCGAAGGTTCGTCGGGAATGCTACCGGAACTAGCCGAGAATGAGTTGGGAGATTGCCGAAGGGTTTTTCGGAAGCTCGCCGGAAGGTTCATTGGAAGTTCGCGGAGCTCACTGAGAAAGATCGGAGCTTGTCGAAGAAGCTCGTTGGAACTCGCTAAGATCAAATCGTGAAGTCTAGGAGCTTGCCGGGAGTCCGCAGAATGGTTTCCGAGAGTTCATCGGAAGACCGTCGGAAGTTTGCCGGAAGCTCGCCAGAAGAAGTCTTGACTTGCGAACTTTGTAATAGCTTAGAAAATGTCTTTAAATTCATAGTTAGCATGTTAATTAGGGTTAGAATTAGGTGTTAATCCTATAACCCAACTAGGGGCCAATTAGGCCCAAGTTCGGACTGGTTTGGACCAAGTTTGGAGCCAAACCAAGTGAGCTAAAATAGTGAAAGAGGTGGCACCGCCAAGGTTGGAGGTAGCACCGCCCAGGAGAGGATCTCCTAGCGAAGCTGGGCGGTGCAACCGCCCTAAGCAGGAGGTGGCACCGCTTGGGCTCAGTCTCCGAGCGAGACTGGGCGGTGCAACCTCCCCTGACAGAGGTAGCACCGCCTGAGCTCGGTCTTCGAGCTCTGGTAGGAGAGGTGCAACCGCCTCAGTCAAGAGGTGGCACCGCCTAGGGCTCAGACACCGAGCCAGACTCAGGCGGTGCAACCGCCCCTGACAGAGAGGTGCAACCGCCTAGGCTCAGTCTCCGAGCTCTGCCAGGCGGTGCAACCTCTCCAGTCAGGAGGTGCAACCGCCTGATCCCGGAATTCCGGGATTTGATCGTTTTGAGCTCCAAATTTGAACTGGGTTGGGGCCTATAAATACCCCACCCATTCAGCAAAGAAAGAGCAATAGATAGACACCAAAATCTTGATCTTTTCTGTGATTCTTAGAGCTCAAAATTGTGGTTAAGGCCTAAAGTTCTCCTCCCTCTGTTCTTCAAGTTTTGAGTTGTAAAGAGAGGAGAGAAAGGTTCTGTAAGGGTTGTCTCCTGAGCCCGTCAAAAGGAGTGAAACTGTAAATGGGCAGTTGGCCTTCGCCTATTGAAGGAAGGCCTCTAGTTGACGTTGGTGACCTCGTCGGTGGAGGAAGCCAAAAGTGGAGTAGGTCAAGATTGACCGAACCACTCTAAATCTCTGGTTTGCTTTTACTTTGAGCACTTTATCATTACTGCAAACCTCCTACATAGCTACTGCCCTTTGCGCTTTTATGAACGAGTTTCTAAATGCTGATCTTTCCGAATATGCATTCAGACGTAAATCGGTGTTTTCGTACAATCTTTACATTGCAGTTTACGTTTACGTTTTGATTCCATTTATAACTGCAAACTGTCTTCTGCGCTTTTACGAACGAGTTTCTAAGTTCTGATCTTTCCGAAACTGCGTTTAGACGTAAAACTGCGTTTAGACGCAAACTGCGTTTAGACGTAAAACTGTGTTTATACGTAAACTGCGCAAACTGCGTTTAGACGCAAACTGCGTTTAGACGTAAACTACGTTTAGACATAAAACTGCGTAAACTACGTTTAGACGTAAAACTGCATTTAGACGCAAACTGCGTTTATACGTAAAACTGCGTTTAGACGTAAAACTGCGTTTAGACGCAAACTGCATTTAGACGCAAACTGTGTTTAGACGTAAACTGTATTTAGACGTAAACTGCGCTCAATCTTAAGTAATCTTAGAATCAGCTTTTACATCGAAATCATTTTTATCGAACGAACGCAGCTTTCGTTTTTAATCGCTGAAAGATTTCCGCTGCACTAATTCACCCCCCCCTCTTAGTGCTCTCGATCCTAACAATTGGTAACAGAGCCCGGTTTTTCTCATTTCGGATTTACACCCGAGAGAAATGGCTCTTCATGGCTTTCAAGAGGGCTTTTCGGTCTTTCGTCCATCATTGTTTAACGGATTGGACTACACTTATTGGAAAACTCGAATGAGAGTTTTCTTGATATCTACGAATTTATATTTATAGAATATCATTGAAAACAGTTTTCAACTTCCCTCCAAACCGATGAACGAATGGTCGGATTTGGTGAAGAAGTATTTTTCTTTAAACGCAAAGGCTATGAATGCCTTATTTTGCGCTTTGGACAAAAATGAGTTCAATCGGATTTCTACGTGCGAAACAGCTTTTGACATTTGGCGAACACTTGAAATCACGCACGAGGGAACTTTTTATTGCATGATTTTGAGCTTTTTCGAATGCAACCAAGTGAGACTATAGGCGACATGTACACACGTTTCACGGATGTCGTCAATAGTTTAAGAGCTCTTGGAAAATGTTTTTCGGATTTTGAACTCGTAAACAAGATATTGTGTTCTCTTTCTAAGAAGTGGGATTCAAAAGTAACTGCAATACAAGAAGCTAAAAACCTAAACAACTTGCCACTTGAAGAACTAATTGGTTCATTGATGACATATGAAATGGTGCACAATGCACATGATGAACATGTTGAACACAATCACCTTCCAAAGAACAGGAAGGATTTGGAACTCTGGACAAATGAATGTCACTTGAGCGATGACTCAAGTGATGAGGACAATGATGAATAAAACAACCTTCCAAAGAACAGGAAGGATTTGGGACATAGAACATTTGAAGACCACTCGAGCATAAGCTCAAGTGATGGTGAACTTAAACTACAAATGAAACGAAAATTAAAAGGCAAAAAGAATGGAACTACTTGCTTTAAACGAAAGAAGAAGAATAAAAATTGGGATGAATCAAGCTCCTCCGAAGACGAGAAAGTCAACAAAAGCGAGGCGGCAAACTACGCCTTAACAGCCTACGACGTTGAGGTAATTAAAATGCCTTTGGTTTATTTTGAAATTACTTGATGCTTTCATGATGTATTTTCTTTTTTAGTTTACAATTAATTTTCTTGAAAATTACATGTTCAAAAATAAAAATACAAAAATTATGATCATGCTTGTAATTTCGAAAATGATAATATTACATATCTTATGATAAACAAATAAAATGATTTTGATTGAAAATATGAAATCAGAGTTAAGAAGTAATAATGTGTTTCATGGTGATGTCCATTGTTATTTCTCGATTTTGAGTATATTAAATCATGTTTAATTTGAAGTTATGATTAATGAGTTTTATCAAAATCATGATCATGATTTGTCAAATTGAAATAATAGGAATGATGATTCGGAATCATATAATAATGAGTTTATATATTTTAAAAAATATATGATGATAATGATGCATGCAATGATGAAACATTCATGATAAAATAATTGTTTTGACATTCAAGACTTGAATTTTCATCAATGCTATTTACCTTTGTCATAATTTAGAACTTAAATTAAAGGGTCTTCCCTTCTTTTTGACAATGACAAAGGGGGAGCAAAACATGTTTGAAAGCTAATTTGCTAGCTCTTATAATTCAAAAAAGGGGAGAAAGAAAATAATTACACTTCTCAGGAATTGCTATCTTAAACATCACCAAGAAGTGCTATCTTACAAATCTCAAGATGCACAAATACAAACATGCAAAATTTGTAATTTTGCACATCATTAAAATTTATGATGCTCATGCATGTTCTAAAATGTTATAAGATTCACTAGCTTGCATGATGTAGAACTTGCTATATTGAACATCACCAAGAAATGATATCTTGCAGAAGCAAAAAGTTAACTTGCACATGTAGCAAAACTTATATTTCAAGAAGCAAGAGTTGCTTTCTTGAACATCTCAAAATTACTAGCTTGCGTGTCTTAAAATTATAAACTTGCCATCGTACTACCATGATGATGAGCATGTCTTATCTTCATGATTGTATTTGAAAAACTATGGCAAAAATACGTCCTAATGATTGAACGTGTTAAAATTATTTTTCGAACCTTCTTGATTGAATGATCGAATCACTTGATTGGCATAATGATTTTACACAATTACATGTTGAAAATTATGTGCTTGAATACAAAACTTCCATGATAACAAGCATGCTTTACCTTCATGATTGTAATTGAATATCTATAGCAAAACCTTGTCCGAATGGAAGAAAGAGTCAAATTTCATTTTCGGATTCTCTTGAATCTAACATATCAAGTTCAACTCTCTTCCAAACTTAACAAGCATATGTCATATCAAGTTTAGTTCATATCATTGATTTTTGACATATGTAATTAACTAGCAAATACATCTCTCATACACACATCATGTGAAAAATATTTTTTGAGAAATAGATTTGATGAATATGGATGAAAGTGTTTTTACTTGCAAGGATTTATTTCACATACATATCTTGGTCCTTGTAAAAATGAAGCATGATTTAATCTCTCATCGATTCTAACTTCACTCGAAGTAAACTCACAAATAGCATGTATCACAAATAGTCTTCCTCCTTCATTCAAAAAGATAATAACAGATAAAAAAAAAAAGGGGAAGAAGTTTTCAAAGCTATCTCCATGTCATGTTTTCCTTGAGATGTTTGATATCCTATCACTCACTGTTGGAAAATGACATGAACCTAGTTATGACATGAATAACAACAAGCACTTATGCTTAAAATTTGCTTATATCGTTCTCCATTTTGTTGATGACAAAGGGGGAGAAATATATGAATTGATGCTATGAACACTGATGCTATGCTTGCATCATCAAGAGATATATGAATTGATATGATTGCCATATTTGCAATGCTTGCATCATTAAGAGATATATGAATTGATGCTATGATTGCCAAACTTGCATTATGCCATGTTTGCATCATGCGTTAAGATATCAAGAACTTGTATCGTAATTTTACGCGTTGATATCTTACCATGTGATGAAATGCTACAATTGATAAACACTTGAAATGTTTGCGTTATGATATCAAAATCTTACATCGTAATTTTTCATGTTGATATTTGATATTAGCAAACTTGCATGATGATAAAACTTGATACTATGTTTTTCATGCAATGAGTTGAATATATATCACAAACGATTGATTGTGATACTTCTCCTTTTTGTTGATCACAAAGGGGGAGAAGTATGTTGATGAAAGTATGTCGATGACATGACATATGATGCATAAGTTTATGCATATGTTCATGTTGACGTGTTGCAAGTATTCATGATGAATATTGCAATGACTTGAATTCAGTTTGAATTCAAGGTTCTATCAATATAACTAAGCTCTTGCAGGGCATCGGTCGATAACACCAGAGCCTTACTTGAGCAAGAAACTTTCCCTGTACTCACCTTTGTGCCCAAACTTTTGTAAGCAATTTAAGCTTTCTCTAGTTCTTTGTGCCCAAACTTTTCATTTTCTGCTTTCATTCTGTTAGTTCCGCTCCGCTTTTCATTCTGGTATTTAGTTCCGCTGTTCACATTCCGCTGTTTTCATTCTGCTGTTTTCATTCTGCTGTTTTCATTCTCTTTCACATTCCGCTGCTTTCATTCTGGTATCAGAGCCTACTGTTTTGATATAGTCTCTTACTTTGCTTATGATATTAATGCTATATATACATGAAATTGATTTCTCTTGCAATCTGAACTTGTGAGGAGCCCGAGGAAGGCAATTAGGTCAGAGAACCGCAGTAAGACCTTTGACGCAAGCCCTCTAAAGTTAAGAAAGTAAGTAGGATTAAGCTCATGCATATCTAGTATATATCTAAGCTTTGGGAAGAATCTATTCAAAAGTGGTATACCGACTCTCATACCTCCCATCTTGATTACTTAAATCTAGCCGAGACTTCAAAACCTACCCAAAAGGAACTTGCCCACAATATTTCAGTTATTTACGACCGAACTTGTCTCTCAAGTAGAGTAAATCTAAGAAACTTTAAGCTCCTGCTTGAAGAAAATCAAAAGCCATACAATCCCAAGTAGTACCGGACGAACTCATCTCCAGACTAGCAAACCTCAACTTGGGTCCTTCGGAAAGACCTAAAGAGGCAAAAGGAAAAATTCTGGTCTTCAAAGACCCCATAAAAATTTTCCAAGAAGCAAGGAAATGACTACCAGAACTCAAGAGGTGTCTACATCAACTCCTCTCGTGGAAGACCAAATCAGGAATTACCGGAGAAACCAGAGGAGAATATTCAACGCCAGGAGGCGACTCGGGCAGCTTATCTCCAGAAATACGAACCCAAATATACAAATTCTGGAACAACAGATAGACCCTCAAGCACAACTACAATTATCTATGAGGGAAAGGGCTACAATAGCGCCTGCTGAGGTGCTATATCATTCAAGAAGAGATGATGTACATCATAGGGTCTACACACACAGGTCTGAAGAAGCCATGTTGGTCACAAATAACCAGGAAGACAGGGCTTTTATACAAGAACGAAGTTTTGACCAACTGATCCGGAGTGGGATGAGATACATCCATCTAGGGATCCTTCAAGCAAGGATCCAGACACTCCACCGACAAGAAGAAGGAACACTAGCACTATTGGTGTTCCGCGACAACAGATGGGCTGACGACAGGTCCATCATTGCAACTATGGAAGTAGACCTGACTAGAGGGAGTCAATTAGTCTACGTGGTACCAGACACCATGATGACGGTAGGAGATTTCTACCGTAACATACAACTCTCAATACTAACCCATGGTTATGATACATGGCAGAATGGAGAGGCCAATTTATTAATCACCAGGGGATTGGTAGGGCGACTTTCAAATACCCCGAATGTCGCCTTTGCATATGAAATTTCAGGGGTGGTGGACTACCTAACAAGCCATGGCGTAAGAGCTTTGCCAGGTAGGAGGTACTCCACAACAGAAATTCGAGGAAGAGACTGGATGATCAGGCCTACGCAGGTCTCGATTCCCGTGCAACCTGTTGAGCTCAGGAGCCGAAACCTGATCGATGGGAGAATTTCGATCAGTTTTGAAAATTACAAAGCTGCATCAACATCCAGTAGGATCCAGTACAACAACGCTGATGATGAAACGTTCAGTGACGAAGAAGAGATACGAAGTCACACAATAGCCGTCAACATCCAACTTTCCAGTGATGAAGAAAACGAGGCAGAAGAACTGCAAAAGGATCTAAACTTTTACTTCCAAAACATCTACACTTCAAATAAGGAAGTAGAAATGCCGTATCCACAAAAACCTCAGAAGGAATTAATTGCGGCAGGGCTAGAAGAGGACCTAGTTATGGAATACCCACAACTAGCAAAACTGTCACATCAGGTATACTCATCATCCGCCATCTCAAATTACAGGCCACCAGCAGACTCAACAATGGGGCCAGTAAACTACCCTCCAGCAGTAAATATTGAATCTACAAGTCAACGACCTGAATACGAAGGAGGCTCGAGACGACCAAGGTTCAAAGCCAAAAGCTTTTCTGAAGCCTGGAACCTTCCCTCAGCTTTTCAGCAACAGGGAGCAATCTTCATAATCCCTTCCCAATTGGGAATGTTTGACGAGGTATTTATGAGATGGGAATCTATAACAAAAAATTTAGTATCTTTACAAGGATTCACAGATCCCCTAGCAAAAATGGAGTTCATAGAAAATCTTCTCGGGGAGGTTGAGAAATTGGCATGGATCCAATGGAGAATGGCATACCCAGAGGAATATCAATTACTCATAGCCAATGCAGATGGAACGGGAGGTACGCAAAATATTCTTTCCCAATTAAGAACAATTTTTATATTAGAAGATCCGTTCCAGGGATCTACCACGGCTCAGGAAGAGGCCTACCGTGATCTTGAAAGGTTGTCATGCACTAACCTCAAATATATCATTCAGTTCTTAAATGATTATATGCAATTGGCATCCAAAACAGGAAGAATGTTCTTAGGACCTGAATTATCTGAAAAATTATGGTCCAAGATGCCAGGAGAATTGGGAAAAAGAATTAAAGAAGCATTCGAAACCAAGTATAGAGGGAACACTATAGGAGTAATCCCAAGGATTTTATTTTCCTACAAATATCTGGAGGCAGAATGCAAAGATGCCGCCTTCAGACGAGCACTGAAAGACCTATCTTTCTGCAGTGAAATCCCTATCCCGGGATATTATAATAAACCGGAAAGGAAATACGGAGTGAGAAGATCAACTACATACAAAGGAAAGCCCCATTCTTCCCATGCAAGGATTGAAAAGAGGAAGCATTTACTAAGAAATAAGAAGTGCAAATGCTATCTCTGTGGCGAAGAAGGACACTTTGCAAGGGAATGTCCTAATGACAGAAAGAACATTAAGAGAGTAGCCATGTTTGAACAAATTAATATCCCTGAAGACTATGAGATATTATCTGTTCAAGAAGGAGAAAATCAAAGCGATGCTATATACTCAATTTCGGAAGGAGAGGACATTGAAGACCTACAACATGGTATTCACTCCTTTACTCATAAAATCTTTGCTTTAATAGAAGATAGTAGGACATGGTGGATTGGACCAGATACAGGCTACAGGGCAAGAATACAAGTTTCCCAGGAACAAGCGGAATGCAGGCATATATGGGAAATCAATACTGAACTACCACCAACACTGGAAGAATGCAAGTGTTGCAAAAGAAAATCACAAAGGAGGCATAGGAGACATTGTCCCCTATGCAAGATAACGTCATGCGGAATGTGCAGTATCTACTATTTTGACAAAAGAACACCCATCATGATGGAGGAACCACCAAGGTATGAACCAAAGAACCTGCTTCAAACTCAGCAAGACTTTATTAATCACTGTGAAGCAGAGATAAGAAGACTCAAGCTAGCAGTCGAGTTTAAACAGCAAAAGTCCAAAGAGCTTGAGGAAATAAATATTCAAGCTATAATAACAGCACAAGAGAATCTTCAGCTGAAAAAGGAGCTCTCAAAACTACAAGAGAAATATGGAAAATTGGAAAAAGAAATACTAGAGGTAGATCAACTACGACTGGAAAAAGTAGATCTACTAAGAGAAATACAAAAGCTCGGAAAAAGAAAAGCTGAAGAAAATGAAGAAGATGAAGAGGCCTTTGTCCTCTTAGAAGACGAAACTCAAAAGATCCTCTCTATGGAGACAAGAGAAACAGGAGGATCAAGGAAGTCCAAGAACATGCTCTTCAACCTCAAGGTACAAATGGAAATCTTAAATATTCCTCCTTTTGAAATAAATGCAATACTGGACACAGGAGCCACAACCTGTTGCATAGATGAAAAGGCTGTACCAAAGCCGGCGCTAGAAGAAAATCCCTATGTAGTTCACTTCAGTGGGATTACCTCCAAAACTACCGCTAGTAAAAAATTAAGGGGAGGAAAAATGACCATTGGAAATAACAGCTTCAGAATCCCATACACCTATGCGTTCCCGATGAAGCTCGGTGATGACATCCAGATGATAATAGGCTGCAATTTCATAAGAGCCATGCAAGGAGGAGTAAGGATAGAAGGTAACACTGTTACATTCTATAAGAATCTGACGACTATTAACACTCTACCTTACATCTCAGCAGCCCCAGCAATAGAGGAATTGGATTTAGAAGAAGATGATTACATACAAATACAAGAATCAGTGTTATATTCAGCAGAAGCCCAACAAAGTCATGAAATTATAAGGGCTAAATTCGGAAGCCTACTAGACCAATTGAAGGCTCAGGGATATGTTGGGGAAGATCCCCTCAAACACTGGAAGAAAAACAAGATAATGTGCAAATTGGAAATCAAAAATCAGGATTTCACAGTAGAAGACAAACCCCTGAAGCATCTAACACCGCAAGCGAAAGAAGCTTTTTCTAAGCACGTAAAGGCATTACTGGAGATTGGGGTCATCAGACCTAGCAAAAGTAAGCACCGAACAACTACAATAATTGTCAATTCAGGAACAACGGTGGACCCCATAACAGGAATAGAAAGAAAAGGAAAAGAAAGGATGGTCTTCAATTACAAGAGACTCAATGATATCACTGAAAAAGACCAATACAGCCTTCCGGGTATCAACACGATTCTCAAAAAGGTTAGCAACAGCAAAATTTATTCAAAATTTGATTTGAAATCTGGATTTCACCAAGTCGCTATGCACCCGGAATCTATTGAATGGACTGCATTCTGGGTCCCTGAGGGATTATATGAATGGTTGGCAATGCCATTCGGCCTTAAAAATGCTCCTGCGGTATTTCAAAGGAAAATGGACAACTGTTTCAAAGGCACTGAAGATTTCATTGCAGTATATATAGATGACATCTTAGTCTTTTCAGAAAATGAAAGGGAGCATGGACAACATCTCGCTAAAATGTTGGAGATATGCCAGGAGAATGGACTCATTTTGAGTCCAACAAAAATGAAGATAGCGGTAAGGGAAATTGAATTCCTCGGGGCAATTTTGGGAAATTCGAAAATAAAGCTCCAGCCCCACATTATCAAGAAGATTGCAGAATACAAAGAAGAAGACTTGACCACAAAGAAAGGCCTTAGGTCATGGCTAGGTATTCTAAACTACGCCAGAAATTATATACCCAATTTGGGCAGACTCCTAAGCCCGTTATATTCAAAAACAAGCCCAACGGGAGAAAAACGAATGAATGAGCAAGATTGGAAGTTGATCAGAAAAATCAAAGGCCTAGTACAAAACCTTCCGGATTTGGAAGTCCCCCCTGAAAATTGCTTCATAATCTTAGAGACAGATGGATGTATGGAAGGATGGGGAGGGATCTGTAAGTGGAAGAAACAGAAGTATGATCCCAAAAGCACTGAAAAAATATGTGCATATGCTAGTGGCAAGTTCAGCCCGATCAAATCCACCATTGATGCCGAAATGCACGCCGTTATGAAGACTCTAGAAGCTCTGAAGATATACTTCCTAGACAAAAGGGAGATTATTATAAGAACGGATTGTCAGGCCATAATAAGCTTCTTCAACAAGTCATCTCAGAACAAACCTTCCAGAGTCAGGTGGATGGCCTTCGTAGATTATATAACGGGGAGCGGCGTGGACGTCAAATTTGAACACATTGAAGGAGAAAGTAATGTCCTGGCTGATTCATTATCTAGACTAATCAATATTTTGGTTGCAGGATGGCCAAGCGAATCTCTGTTTCTGATCCTAGAAGCCACCCAGGAGGTACAGGCCAAGCCCAATGCTCGGGTATTGGCTCACCTGAGTCAGATGATAAAGCAAGTGACCTCCTCCTACAGTACCAACAAGAATTGGATAAGATCACAGCCGGAACACGTGGAGGACTTTCATTCAATAAGATGGGATTATCAGAAAGAAGACTTGGAGCGATCCAGAAAGAAGCCTCCAGACAAGCGGTCAGTGCGCTCCAGCAATTCATCAACATCCACTCAATCAAAACAAAAGAATACAAGAAAAGAAGTGGAGGAAGGGACAATTGGTACAGGGATTGGTTACCGGTCATCATCCAACAACATGGCATATTGATAGGGGGAGTTTGTTTAAACTCTGGGAGTTAAGTTTAACTCCGTCATCAAGTGGTTATCATAATAAAAAAGGGGGAGATTGTTGAATCTCGTATTTTGATGATGAAACTACTTGATATATGTTTATGATTTAATCTGCGTTTTGAGTGACGCAGGATGCTTCGATCAGGATAAGACAATCAAAGTAGGAAAATCATGTTGTGCCGAAGGAACATGTCAGAAGATTGGACGTCGGGCCGGTGGATCGGTCGACGTATCGATAGAAGGCTTCGGGCCGTGGAATCGGGCATCGGGCCAAGAAGAGCGGGTATTGTGCCAGGGATATCGGAGTTGCGGAGTCAACTGGACGATTGGGCAATAGGCTGTAGGAGAGGACGATGCGCCGAAGAATCAGACGAAGCGTCGAGGGACCAATGACATGTCGGACAACTTGGTTAATTGCTTAGGATTAATTGTCTCGATCGAAGTTTTGTTTTTGTTGTGCAGGATTAACTATGATAACGATGAAGACATAAAGCGAAACAAAGTGTCGGAGTCAAGCGCGAAGGATTTGTTGCGAGTTCGAGAGTTCGACGGAAGTCCGAATGTTCGTCGGGAATGCTACCGGAACTAGCCGAGAATGAGTTGGGAGATTGCCGAAGGGTTTTTCGGAAGCTCACCGGAAGGTTCGTTGGAAGTTCGCGGAGCTCACTGAGAAAGATCGGAGCTTGTCGAAGAAGCTCGTTGGAACTCGCTAAGATCAAATCGTGAAGTCTAGGAGCTTGCCGGGAGTCCGCAGAATGGTTTCCGAGAGTTCATCGGAAGACCGTCAGAAGTTTGCCGGAAGCTCGCCAGAAGAAGTATTGACTTGCGAACTTTGTAATAGCTTAGAAAATGTCTTTAAATTCAAAGTTAACACGTTAATTAGGGTTAGGATTAGGTGTTAATCCTATAACCCAACTAGGGGCCAATTAGGCCCAAGTTCGGACTGGTTTGAACCAAGTTTGGAGACAAACCAAGTGAGCTGAAATAGTGAAAAAGGTGGCACCGCCAGGGTTGGAGGTAGCACCGCCCAGGAGAGGATCTCCCAGCGAAGCTGGGCGGTGCAACCGCCCCAGGCAGGAGGTGGCACCGCTTGGGCTCAGTCTCCGAGCGAGAAGGGCGGTGCAACCTCCCCTAACAGAGGTAGCACCGCCTGAGCTCGGTCTTCGAGCTCTGGTAGGAGAGGTGCAACTGCCTTAGTCAGGAGGTGGCACCGCTTGGGGCTCAGATACCGAGCCAGACTCAGGTGGTCCAACCACCCCTGATAGAGAGGTGCAACCGCCTGGGCTCAGTCTCCGAGCTTTGCCAGGCGGTGCAACCTCTCTAGTCAGGAGGTGCAACCGCCTGATCCCGGAATTTCGGGATTTGATCGTTTTGAGCTCCAAATTTGAACTGGGTTGGGGCCTATAAATACCCCACCCATTCAGCAAAGAAAGAGCAATAGATAGACACCGAAATCTTGATCTTTTCTGTGATTCTTAGAGCTCAAAATTGTGGTTAAGGCCTAAAGTTCTCCTCCATCTGTTCTTCAAGTTTTGAGTTGTAAAGAGAGGAGAGAAAGGTTCTGTAAGGGTTATCTCCTGAGCCCGTCAAAAGGAGTGAAACTGTAAAAGGGCAGTTGGCCTTCGCCTATTGAAGGAAGGCCTCTAGTTGACGTTGGTGACCTCGTTAGTGGAGGAAGCCAAAAGTGGAGTAGGTCAAGATTGACCGAACCACTCTAAATCTCTGGTTTGCTTTTACTTTGAGCACTTTATCATTACTGCAAACCTCCTACATAGCTCCTACCCTCTGCGCTTTTATGAACTAGTTTCTAAATGCTGATCTTTCTGAATCTGCATTCAGACGTAAATCGGTGTTTTCGTACAATCTTTACATTGCAGTTTACGTTTACGTTTTGATTCCATTTATAACTGCAAACTGTCTTCTGCGCTTTTACGAACGAGTTTCTAAGTTCTGATCTTTCCGAAACTATGTTTAGACGTAAAACTGCGTTTAGACGCAAACTGCGTTTAGACGCAAACTGCGTTTAGACGCAAACTGCGTTTAGACGTAAAACTGCGTTTAGACGTAAACTGCGCAAACTGCGTTTAGACGCAAACTGCATTTAGACGTAAACTACGTTTAGACATAAAACTGCATAAACTATGTTTAGACGTAAAACTGCATTTAGACGCAAACTGCGTTTATACGTAAAACTGCATTTAGACGTAAAACTAAGTTTAGACGCAAACTGCATTTAGACGCAAACTGTGTTTAGACGTAAACTGTATTTAGACGTAAACTGCGCTCAATCTTAAGTAATCTTAGAATCGACTTTTACATCGAAATCATTTTTATCGAACGAACGCAGCTTTCGTTTTTAATCGCTGAACGATTTCCGCTGCACTAATTCACCCCCCCCCCCTCTTAGTGCTCTCGATCCTAACATAAATAGCCATGTATTCCTCCTCTTTTCATAAGCAATAGATGAATCTTTTCTGCAGCCTTTGAGCAGCAAATTGGAGGGAGGAACCCCTATAGAGTTCCAAGGAGGCCGATCCCCTAAAGAGATCAACCCCAAGTTTAGAATCTGTAAGGGTTCTAACACAACTGTTCTCCGTTGCTATTTTTGAGTAGTCGAACCTTTGATTCGCCATGCTGCTTTAACTCGCTAATGACTCTGACTCTAGTGTGGGGTTGGCTGAGTTGTGTTGATCCCTGTTGGTTCCCGCGGATCCTCTAGATGAAGGAAAAGACCATCCTGACTATGCGCCAGTCTCTCAAATGCCTCATGCTGCTTGAACTAGGTGAATGCTTATTGGAGCTTTAACGAGCATCATCTCACAAACTTCTGAAGTTTTGGGTCCTTCCTCCACAAAATTTGCCTATTGACTCTTCTTTCACTTAGTTGTCACTTCCAAGTAGTTTCACATCACTTCCGCTTTCGATTGAAATCGTTGGGAAATGAAGCGGACAATCTATTCTCAGTAGCACTGATCACCGTTGGTGAGGATTTGACAACTATTGTCTTCCATTATCTTCGAAGGGTCTTTGAACCTATGCAGAGCTCCTCTGTTAGATAGATAAGAGAATTGGGGTACTCGGTTTTGCCCATTCTCTTAAGAGTTGAGAAGACAAAAGTTACTAGACTTCGTCCGCCTCCTCGAGGTTGTACTCTATGCAACGAGCTGGTTATTGGCTTTTACCTGTTCTTTGCTCACACTTCTGAAGCATTTGAAGTATTTGCACTCCTTGCGTTGAGTTAGTTACTGTAATTCACCTTCTCAATGCCATCGAACTTCTGGAATGCAGGAAGTTTTCACCCCAACTTGAAGTAATTCTCAAATAGATTTGGTCGCCTTTGGGATTGTATCATCTTCTCCATTAACCCTACCGCCTACTCCACTGAGTAGCAAAAGTACAACACCGCGTACTGCCTGCTTCGTTCCTTGGTCGTGCACTCTTGCATGACCCGAAGTCCTTCACTTTCAACTATCTTGATGAGAAGCTCGTTAACACCAATCTTACGAAGTTCCTTGGCCTCTACCCTTCAACCTTGTTTCGGTACTTGGAGTTTGCCTCTGTATACTCCACCTCCTTGGACCCTTTCACGATCGAGCACTCTCCCTCCATGAGAGCAAGGGATCAATGACTTTCATGGAAGTCCCGCCTCTACGATACCATGGCGCTACCATGCCCATGGCCCTACTATCCGTCGCCTCGTATATGCATCCCTTTTCTTCATGATCAGTAGATATGTCTCTATGGCACTCCTTCGAGTCCATCTCTATTCTAACTTATACTTGATTTTGGGTAGCTAAGTTCCTCTGGACTCGTCATCGCTTCCTTACCCCTTTCGACCCCCTGCTTCAACACCTCTATGTTCTCCATGCAGCTCCTTTTGGTCGATGGAAAGATAGACTGCAACTCCCACGCATGGCCTTTGCCATCACATTGTAGGATTTGCACCGATTCTGTTCTCCTTAGCTTCCTTGGTAGCAACGTTCGCTTACTCGACCTTGTCCTCTAACTTTCCGGGCTCTCTTAAGTGAATATGGGCTCTAGAGTAGTCCAACTCTTCAACTGCTTCAATTATACCTCTGCATGATCAAGTCCCTCCCATGGGACTCACTTGTATATGCATTCAAACTTTTTTCCTTGGTGGAACACAACCCCCATATATTGATGACCAAGGCTTTCATCCGATGCAAAATTTGATGCACGCACGGAAGACCCGCCTCTATGGTACCATGGCCTTTACTCCTTGAATCCATAGCCCTTCTTGCCATCGTGTTTTTCATCGAAGTGGAGCTTCTAGTAGCTCCCGATCATACCTCCGTATGATCTAGTCCCTCACGGGACAATGTCATGTGTATCGCATTGCCACGAACTGTTCCACCACGATCCGCTACACCATGTCACCTCCTGGTGACATCTCTATTATATTCTGATCCTTGTGGGATGAACTCGAATTGTGATCCCTCCATGTGTGGCCTCTGCCAATACATCGCAAGGTCTCTTCCACCTTCGATTTTGTTCGCTCCTTTGGCAATCGACCCTCATCCACTAACTCTTGGGTCACACCTAGATGAAGCACCGCTCTAAGATAGTCCGTCGCCTAGTAGCTCCCGAAGTCCACCGACTTTGTTGAAAATGGTACACCATTGTCTGGATCCTGGACCTCTGCCCCTACCAGCACAATCTCCGCTGCGCACCGCTTCCTGCCTAGCAACTTGACTGGCAAAACTGTGGCATATTCTTCAAGAGTACCCGCCTCTGCGTCCTCTTGCCCCATTGTCATGGACTTAGCTAGTTTTGCCTAAGTCGTGCAGCACCCTTGCGTGTCCGTCCGCAAAGGTCAGCCTCCCCAAAGCCACCCATGTCCCTTAGGACCCAAAAAAGAGAGAACGGGTTATTGAAAATGCCTCATTTGGGATCCACAAGCAAACAATTCTGAAAACACTTCATAAACAATGTAAATTACAAACAGACTTTACAAGCTCTGAACAGTTGTAAACAAAGGGTAACATGGTCCACTATAGACCAAAAATCTCTCATAAGTGTCCACATGACACAACCTTTATTTACAAGCCTAAAATGGCCACCAAACCCAATTAAAATGGGACTATTAAGCCTTTGACTATCCCTCTATATGTTAGGCAAAATATGAACATACCAAAAGACACGGACATACATAAGCATTACATCAAACATCCTGTTTAGAAGTTTGTCCATGACATTCTCCCCTACTTATTCCTTCGACGTCCTTGTTGAATTCTTTGCCGACACTGCAACTCTTTGCCTTTGTTGAGTCTTCAATCTTCTATTCCAGCTACAATGCGCCTCTTGGCTCCCAGCTGTTCTCCGCTGCTATTTTTGAGTAATCGAACCTTTGATCTGCCATACTACTTCAACTCACCAATGACTCTGACTTTGGTGTGGGGTTGGTTGAGTTGTGTTGATCCTTGTTGATTCCTGCGGATCCTCCAAATGAAGGAAAAGACCATCCTTAACGAGCATCGCCTCACAAACTTTCAAAGGTTTTGGTCTTCCTCCACAAAATTTACTCATCGACTCTTCTTTCACTTAGTTGTCACTTCCAAGTAAATTTGCATCACTTCCACTTTCGATTGACATTCTGTTGGGAAATGAGGCGGATACTCTACTCTTAGTAGCACGGATCACCAATGGTGAGGATTTGACAACTATTATCTTCTAATATCTTCGAAGGGTCTTTGAACCTGTGCAAAGCTCCTCTGCTGGATAGATAAGAGAATTAGGGTACTCAGTTTTGCCCATTCTCTTAAGGGTTGAGAAGGCAAAGGTTACTTGACTTCGCCCGCCTCCTCGAGATTGTACACCATGCATCGAGCTGGTTACTAGCCATCGCTTGCTCTTTGCTCACACTTCTGAAGCACTTGAAGTGTTTGCACTATTTGCGCTGAGTTAGTTACTGTGATTCACCTTCTCAATGCCATCGAACTTCTGGAATGCAGGAAGTTTTCACCCCCAACTTGGAGTAATTCTCTAATAGATTTGGTTGCCTCTGGGATTGTACCATCTTCTCCATCAACCCTACCGCCTACTCCACTAAGTAGCAAACATACAGCACCGCATACTGCCTGCTTCGTTCCTTGGTCGTGCACTCTTGCATGACCCGAAGTCCTTCACTTTCGGCTATCTTGATGAGAAGCTCGTTGACACCAGTCTTACGAAATTCCTTGGCCTCTGCCCTTCAGCCTTGTCACGGTACTTAGAGTTTGCCTCTACATGCTCCACCTCCTCGACCCATTTCACGACCAAGCGCTCTCCCTCCATGAGAGCAAGGGATCAATGACTTTCACGGAAGTGCCGCCTCTGCGGTACCATGGCACTGCCATGCCCATGGCCCTACTATCCGTTGCCTCACATCTACATCCATTTTCTTCACGATCAGTAGATATGTCTCTGTGGCACTCCTCCGAGTCCACCTCCATTCTAATTGATGCTTGATTTTGGGTAGCTAAGTCCCTATGGACTCATCGTCGCTTCCTCGCCCCTTTCGACCCTCTGCTTCAACACCTTTGTGTTCTCCAAGCAGCTCCCTTTGATCGATGGAAAGATAGTTTGCAACTCCCATGCATGGCCTCTGCCATCACATTATAGAGTTTGCACCGATTCTATTCTCCTTAGCTTCCTTGGTAGCAACGTTCGCTTACTCGACCTTGTCCTCTAACTTGCCGAGCTCCCTTAAGAGAATATGGGCTCTGGAGTGGTCCAACTCTCCAGCTGCTTTGATCATACCTCTGCATGATTAAGTCCCTCCCCTAGGACTTACTGGTACTTGCATTCGAACTTTTTCCTTGCTGGAACATAGCCCCCATATGCTGATGTCCAAGGCTTTCATCCGATGCACGCACGGAAGACCCGCCTTTGCGGTACCATGGCCTTCGCTCCTTGAATCCATAGCCCTTCTTGCCGTCGTGTTGTTCACCGAAGTGGAGCTTCCAGTAGCTCCCGATCATACCTTGTTAGGACTCTAGCTAGGAGAGTCCTAATTGAGAGGAACATTCTGTTAGGACTCTAGCTAGGAGAGTCCTAATTGAGAGGGACATTCATGTAGGAGGTTTTTTCTTAGAGAGGAATTAGGAGTTGTAAGGGAATAGGAGTCTTGAGTAGGAATCCTATTAGGAGTTGGTTAGAAGTAAGAGTCTTAAGTAGGAGTCTTATTAGGAGTTAGGGTTTAGAAGCCCAATAAATAGCCATGTATTCCTTCTCTTTTCTTAAGCAATAGATGAATCTTTTCTGCAGCCTTTGAGCAGCAACTTGGAGGGAGGAACCCCTATAGAGTTCCAAGGAGGCCGATCCCCTAAAGAGATCAACCCCAAGTTTAGAATCTGCAAGGGTTCTAACACCTGGTATCAGAGCAACGTTCTTGGCATCTCGCTGCCCTTCTACTGCCATCCATCAACCCTCCACAACTATCCAAAGCAATTCCCACAATTGCTTAAAAGATCGTCGCCAAATTCCGCCATCATCTCCACCACCGCGGATCATCCCGTGAATTGCAACGGGTTCTGGTTTCCTACCTTATTGCTACTGCAATTTAGTTATCCCCATCCGAAAATCCAAAAAAAAAAAAAATTGTTCCTATATTGCTGCATAAACTTTTCGTCACAAAGTTTTCATCTCTACAACGAAAGATACATTGTAGAATTTCAGCCACATAGCATTGTTTGTTTGATCTTGATACTATATTTTCTCTGTCATATAAACTAAGATATTACTATCAATTCCCTCCTCAAATCTCTCAAATTTTTTGTGGAGACTTCGTCGAGAAATCACTGTTTCTTTGACGATAATTCTGCTCTTATAAGACAACACAATTATGCAGCAAACTTTCGCTGATTTCTATCAAACCTATACATGCCTTTAACCCGTCAACAAAAGAGAGATCTTAACATCACATATTTGGAATCATATACTATGGCATCTGAGGAGGCAATCAATGCTAAATTTGAAGCCTTTGAGGCATGAATGGAGGATAAGATTCGGACTCTCCTTACCGAATTCAGTTTGGGCCAACCACCAAGCCCGAAGAAATAACAAAAAGGAGAGAGCTCTAACCAATCACATCATGCCCAAAGAGATGACTTCCAAGAGAGGGGAGGCTCTATGACTGACCCCAACTATTCGCGCATGAGAGTGGACTTCCCTAGATGGGAAGAAGGAGACCCAATTGGTTGGATCTCGCGCGCGGAGTGATATTTTCGGTACCATAAAACTGCAGATACATCCATGGTGGAAATTGTAGCTATACATCTTGAAGGGGATGCCATACAATAGTTTGACTAGTTTGAACACACTTATGGAGTCCTTTCATGACGACAATTCAAAGAAGGACTACTGATCCGCTTCGGACCAACTTATTACGAGAACATTGACGGACAACTAGCAAAGATCCGACAAACCTCCACCATTCAGGAGTACCAAACCAGGTTTGAAAGATTATCTTATCAAACTTGTGATTGGTCTGAAAAATAACTATTGGGGACTTTTATTGAGGGCTTAAAGCCGGAGATCTGGGGAGAAGTTAAGGCGCGACAACCATACACGCTTATGGCAGCCATATCTTTCGCACGACTTCAAGAGGAGCGATTGAACCATGAAGCTCTGAGGACTAGGATCACTCCATGACCTACAATACTAAAGCCCTCAGCCCCCCCTACTATCAACCGAGTCCCTGCACCGAAAAGGTTAACAAGAGAAGAACTTCGGGAGGGATCTGCGAAGGGGTTACGTTGGCATTACAACAAGCCGTGGAGCCGCGAGCATCGTTGTAAAAAAGGTAGACTTCTTATGATTGAACTAGTAGAAGAAGAGGTCATTAAACATCTAGAAGAGAGCCTTGAACATGAAGAAGAATATATGGAATAAGAGCCACAGCCGACCGACATTACGGTACACGCACTAGCCGGCTACTCCAATCCGCAAACGATGAAAGTTGGAGGCCTTCTCAAACAACAGCCGATCACTGTTCTCATCAACACGGGTAGCACTAATAACTTCTTGAATAGTAAGGTTGCTGCTCGGATGACACTGCATATTGAAGGTTGCAGCAAGTTCGATGTAAAGGTTGCCGACGGCAGAATCCTAAAGTGCGACCAAAGATGCCCGCAGGTGAAACTATTACTGCAAGACCAAGAAATTATCATCGATTTCTTCCTCCTACCAATCGATGACTATGAGGCAATTATTGGTATAGAATAGCTAACTACACTAGGCGATGTCTCTTGGAACTTTTCTAAATTAATTATGAAATTCTACTGTAAGGGCAAACAGATCATCCTACGCGGGAAGCGCGGAAGCAACGTTACCACTGTTTCGACCCAACGAATGGAGAAAGTTTTGCACAAGGTAAATGGTGGCTTTTTGATACATCTCCAGCCACAACCAGAAGAGAAGAAAATAGAAATTAAAGATCAAAATCTTGCCCAATTGCTTACTGAATTTGCCAACATATTTGCTGAACCACGCGGTCTTCCTCCTTCTCAGCAACATGACCATCGAATTCCAATCCTTCCGGGCAAGCCACTAGCGAACACTAAACCGTATCGATATCCTCACCTCCAGAAAGATGAAATTGAAAACATCGTAAAGGAGATGCTTGAAACAGGGTTGATTCGGCCAAGTTGCAGCCTATATTCCTCACCGGTGCTACTTGTACGCAAGAAGGACGGAACTTGGCGGATGTGCATCGACTACCGAGCTTTAAATGGCATCACTGTCAAGAACAAATACCCAATACCAGTGGTGGATGAACTTGTTGATGAATTGAAAGGAGCTCGAGTCTTCACGAAGTTGGACCTCCGATCAGGTTACCACCAAATTCGGGTATGTGACGATGACATTCCAAAAACTGCATTTCGCACACATGATGGCCATTATGAATTCTTGGTAATGCCTTTTGGACTCACTAATGCTCCTTCAACCTTTCAAAGTCTCATGAATGATATATTTCGGAGCTTTCTTCGTAAATTTGTGCTGGTATTTTTCGATGATATTCTCACTTACAGCCCTTCTCTTGAGACTCACTTTCAGCATTTACGGATTGTTTTGACGATCCTTCGGGAGAATACTCTTTTTGTTAAGCAACCAAAGTGTAGCTTTCTCTAGCAAAAAGTAGAGTACCTTGGGCATATAATATCAGAAGGAGTGGCGGTAGACCCAACAAAAATTGAGGCAATACAAGGCTAGTCGAAACCTACAAACGTGAAATTACTACGGGGGTTCCTTGGGGCCAACGCATCTGGAGTCGGAATTGGAGCCATTCTCATGCAAAATGGTCGACCACTCACATACACTAGCAAGACATTATCTCCCTCCCATCAAAACATGTCAATATATGATAAGGAGATGCTTGCCATTGTATACGTAGTAACGAGGTGGAGACCCTACCTGATCGGTCGGCGATTTCAAATTAAAACTGACCATAAAAGCCTCAAGTACTTTTTGGAGTAAAATATATCATTGCCTGAGCAGCAAAAATGGGTAACCAAACTTCTTGGATTTGATTATGAAATTATTTATAAAAAGGGGAAAGAAAACATTGTTGTAGATACACTCTCACGGCTACCTGAACAAGCTAAGGTTTTAGCCATCTCCCTTCCTACCACCGGTCTCCTCGAGGACATTAGGGAAGAATGGAAGAAGGATCCAGAGATCAGCAACATCATAAAAAAATTGGAGGAGGATCCAAGTGCAATAGCCCACTACACTTGGGATTCGAGGGATCTACGCTACAAAGGTCACATTGTGCTTATACCTAACTCCCCTTGCATCGCAATCATCTTGCATGAAATGCACTCCATACCTTCAGCAGGGCACTCTGGATTCCTAAGAACCTACAAAAGAGTGAAGCAAAATTTTTATTGGAGAGGGATGAAAAAAATTATTATTGAATATGTGGCACAATGTGATGTATGTCAACAGCACAAGGGTGAAACTATGGCAAATCTAGGGAAGCTACAACCACTACCCATACCAGACTCAGTGTGGACTGACATCTCCATGGACTTCATTGAAGGGCTGCCATCTTCCAAAGGTAAAAGCACAATTCTCATTGTGGTTGATCGACTTATGAAATATGCTCATTTTTGTGCTGTGAGAAATCCCTACACTACTGCTAGTATTGCCCAGATTTTCATAGAAAATATTATTAAACTGCATGGGATGCCATGGTCCATCGTAAGTGATCGTGACAGGTCTTCACTAGTAAATTTTGGACCGAGTTATTTCAGTTACAAGGCACCAAACTCAAGATGAGCACAGCGTATCATCCACAAACTGACGGCCAAACAAAGGTGGTAAATAGGTGCTTAGAGACGTATCTCCGGTGTTTCGCTAGTGACCGACCAAAAGAGTGGGCGAAATGGCTTCCCTGGGTCGAATGGTGGTATAATACTACATATTATTCATCTACAAAATGTGCCCCTTATGAAGCATTGTATGGTCGACCAGCACCTGTGATTCCAAAGTATGTAATTGGCTCGGCCAAGGTAGATCAGGTTGACCAAGAATTGATTAATAGGGACAAACTCTTACAACTGTTAAAAGATAATCTCTCTACTGCTCAAGCCAGAATGAAGCAGCAAGCCGACACACGACGAAGTGAAAGAGAATTTTCAGTGGGAGATTGGGTTTATGTTCGCCTACAACCATACAAGCAACTCTCTATCAACACTCGAGCCTCCATGAAGCTATCCCCACAATTTTATAGGCCCTATCAGATCACAGAGCGTATTTGAGCCGTGGCGTGCAGACTTAAATTACCTGAGGATGCCAAAATTCACCCTGTCTTCCACGTATCATGCCTAAAGCCCAAGTTGGGAGAACATGAGTCACCCTAGATCCAATTGCCCAACACAACTGAGGATGGAGTTATTCAAGCCCAACCCCAAGCCATCCTTGATCGTAGGATCGTGATGCGTCGCCGACATCCTTTTACTGAAGTACTAATGCATTGGAATAATCTACCACTTGAAGACGCCACATGGGAACCATATGAGGAGCTGAAGACCCGGTTCCCTGAGTTCATGGAATCTCAGCCTTGAGGACAAGGCTGATTTGAAGAGGGCGGCTCTGTTAGGACTCTAGCTAGGAGAGTCCTAATTGAGAGGGGCATTCTGTTAGGACTCTATTAGAACTCTAGCTAGGAGAGTCCTAATTAAGAGGGACATTCTATTAGGACTCTAGCTATGAGAGTCCTAATTGAGAGGGACATTCATGTAGGAGGTTTTTTCTTAGAGAAGAATTAGGAGTTGTAAGGGAATAGGAGTCTTGAGTAGGAATCCTATTAGGAGTTGGTTAGAAGTAAGAGTCTTAAGTAGGAGTCTTATTAGGAGTTAGGGTTTAGAAGCCCTATAAATAGCCATGTATTCCTTCTCCTTTCTTAAGCAATAGATGAATCTTTTCTGCAGCCTTTGAGTAGCAACTTAGAGGGAGGAACCCCTATGGAGTTCCAAGGAGGCCGATCCCCTAAAGAGATCAACCCCAAGTTTAGAATCTGTAAGGGTTCTAACATACCTCCATATGATCTAGTCCCTCACGGGACTAGTTCATGTGTATCTGCCACGAACTGTTCCACCACAATCCACTACACCATGTCGCCTCCTAGTAACATCTCCATTGTATTATGATCCTTGTGGGATGAACTCGAATTATGATCCCTCCATGTGTGGCCTCTGCCAATACATCACAGGGTCTCTTCCATCTTCGATTTTGTTCGCTCTTTTGGCAATCGACCTTCATCCACCCACTCTTGGGTCACACCTAGATGAAGCACCACTCTAGGACAGTCCGTCGCCTAGTAGCTCCCGAAGTCCCCCGACTTCACTGCAATTAGTGCACCATTGTCTAGATCCTGGGCCTCTATCCCTACCAGCACAATTTTCGCTGCACACCGCTTCCTTCATGGTAACTTAAATGGCAACACTATGGCATATTCTTCAAGAGTACCTACCTCCGCGTCCTCTTGCCCCGTGCTAAGGCCTTCTAAACCTAACTTCGCCTCTGCAAGTTGAGTCACCTTAGTTCCTCCATCAAATGCTTCTCCGAGATAAGGTGCATGTGCCCAGAAGCTCCCTTAGTCTTTGGCACCATGCAAGATAAGTCCGCTCCGTCAGAATGAAGGACCCATGAAACAACATGATCCTACTCTTGCCTCTATAAGAGTTCATGTCCTTGACCTCTGTCCAAGGAAAGCACTGTGCCTCCGCTCCATGTTTCATCTTCTATGTTGGCTTCCTTCATGCGGCTTGGGTAATTTGCCAAGTTACGCCCAAGTTGCTCCGCTCCTCGTTTTTGCATTGAGTTGATGGTGGCCCTCGCGCCCACCATTCCACAGGTCAGCCCTCCCTTAAGTCCGATCTCCATATCGACTCCAAGTGTGCCTTCATTTGTGTTGCTTTGGGTCGCTCCCCCACTTGATCTCGTAATGCATCCACCAATGCATTCTCTCAAGCGAGATCATGAGACGACTCTTCGTCGCTTGCTCGGTCCATTGAGCTTCATGGAGTTATTGTTTGTTGAGGTACTCCTTCTCAATATATGCGGTCCGTCCCACATGATTCTCCCTCTGGAGAGTTAAGCCTTATCCCTCTTAGACAATTATCCCATTGGAGTAACATCTCTCTTCGTTTTGGAGACCACCATCCCCTTGGACTACTCTGATTTGCTGAACAAACTGTGCATTGGTCTGCCTCCTGCAAACACACTTGCTAGATTGCAACTCCACGTCAATACAGCCCCCGCTGCACCACTGAAGGCCTAGCAACATGCTGAACTCGTTGCACACTTCAACCTCCTATGGACGTATCCTTCACATGTCGAAGAGAAAGTTTCAATGCTCCATGGCGCCGAGTTTCGGTCGCCTTGGGATAGTTGCGAACATTCCATCGTCCGCATACAAGCCCATGTATGAGTATTGAATTCTTTGAGTTAGCAATTCCCCTCACCTCTGTGAGCTTTGCATAACTCTTACGGTCGCTGAGCAACTCATTCCACCTTGTATGGTCTCATCCTTTACCAAGCGCCTTGCTTGCTTTGAGCACCATCAAGTATAGTTGTCAACAGTGAGCCGTAGCTTAAACTCAACCATCCCAACCTTTGTGTGCTCCGCATTCTTCCAAGCTCACCTGTTCTCGTGATGCCTCCTGTGCGAAGGGTTGGTCATTCCTCTGAATGCCAATCTCAGATGCATGCTCCTCCGAGCGACTCCTTTTCCCCACATCTCCATGCCTGTTTTCCCCCAAACGGTCGCACGTGTGTTGACTGCCCTCAACGCTGCCTTGCAATGTCCCCCACATTTGTATGCTAAGTGTTTCTATGAGTGCTTGTTCTGCTCTGATACCATCTGTCATGGACTTAGCTAGTTTTGCCTAAGTCGTGCGGCACCCTTGCGTGTCCGTCCGCAAAGGTCAGCCTCCCTGAAGCCTCCCATGTCCCTTAGGACCCACAAAAGAGAGAATGAGTTAGAGAAAATGCCTCATTTGAGATCCACAGGCAAACAATTCCGAAAACACATCATAGACAATGCAAATTACAAACAGACTTTACAAGCTTTGAACAGTTGCACAACAAAGGGTAAAATGGTCCACTATAGATCAAAAATCTCTCACAAGTGTCCACATGACACAACCTTTATTTACAAGCCTAAAATAGCCACCAAACCCAACTAAAATGAGACTATTAAGCATTCGACTATCCCTCTACATGTTAGGCAAAGTATAAACATACCAAAAGACACAAACATACATAAGCATTACATCAAACATCCTGTTTAGAAGTTTGTTCGTGACACCGTGCTAAAGCCTTCTGAACCCAACTTCGCCTCTACAAGTTGAGTTACCTTAGTTCCTCCATAAAATGCTTCTTCGAGATAAGGTGCATGTGCCCAGAAGCTCCCTTCGTCTTTGGCACCATTAAGATGAGTTCGCTCCATCAGAATGAAGGACCCATGGAACAACATGATCTTGCTCTTGCCTCTGCAAGAGTTCATGTCCTTGACTTTTGTCCAAAGAAAGCACTATGCCTCTGCTCTATGTTCCATCTTCTATGCTAGCTCCCTTCATGTGGCTTGGGTACTTCGCCAAGTTACACCCAAGTTGCTCCGCTCCTCGTTTTGCATTGAGTTGATGGTGGCCCTCGCACCCACCATTCCATGGGTCAGCCCTCCCTTAAGTCTGATCTCCATATCGACTCCAAGTGTGCATTCATTTGTGTTGCTTTGGGTCACTCCCCTACTTGATCTTGCAATGCATCCACCAATACATTCTCTCAAGCGAGATCATGTGATGACTCCTCACCGCTTACTTGGTCCATTGAGCTTCGTGGAGTTATTGTTTGTTGAGGTACTCCTCCTCAATATGTGCGGTCCGTCCCACATGATTCTTCCTTTGGAGAGCCGAGACTTATCCCTCCTGGATAACTATCCCGTTGGAGCAACATCTCTCTTCGTTTTGGAGATCACCATCCCCTTGGACTACTTCGATTTGTTGAACAAACTGTGCATTGTTTTGCCTCCTGCAAATGCACTTGCTAGATTGTGACTCCACATCAATATAGCCTCCGCTGTATCCTTCACATGCTAAAGAGAATGTTTCAATGCTCCATGGCACCGAGTTTCAGTCGCCTTGGGATGGTTGTGAATATTTCATCGTCCGCATACAAGCCCATGCATGAGTACCAAATTCTTTGAGTTAGCAATTCCCCTCACCTCTGTGAGCTTTCCACAACTCTTTCGGTCGCTAAGCAACTACTTCCACATTGCATGGTCTTATCCTTTACCAAGCGCCCCGCTTGCCTTGAGCACCATCAAGTATGGTTGTCAACGTTGAGCCGTAGCTCAAACTTAGTCATCCCAACCTTTGTGCGCTCCGTATTCTTCAAAGCTTGCTTGTTCTCGTGGTGCCTCTCGTGCGAAGGGTTGGCCATTCCTCTAAATGCCAATTGAGATGCCTATTCCTCTGAGTGACTCCTTTTTCCTACATCTCCATGCCCGTTTTTCCCACAAACGATCATAAGCGTGCTGACTGCCCTCAACGCAGCCCCGCTAGGTCCCCCACATTTGTATGCCAAGTGTTTCTATGAGTGCTTGTCTCGCTATGATACTATCTGTTACGGACTTAACCGGGTTTGCCTAAGTCGTGCGGCACCCTTGCATGTCCGTCCGTAAAGGTTAGCCTCCCTGAAGCCTCCCATGGTCCCTTAGGACCTACAAAAGAGAAAACGGGATAGAGAAAATGCCTCACTTGGGATCCAAAAGCAAACATCTCCGGAAACACTTCATAGACAATGCAAATTACAAATAGACTTTATAAGCTTTGAATAATTACACAACAAAGTATCAAAATAGTCCACTATAGACCAAGAATCTCTCACAAGTGTCCATATGACACAACCTTTATTTACAAGCCTAAAGTGGCCACCAAACCCAACTAAAATGAGACTATTAAGTCTTTGGTCATCCCTCTACATGCTGTACAAAGCATGAACATACCAAAAGACACGGACATATATAAGCATTACATCAAACATCCTGTTTAGAAGTTTGTCCGTGACAACCAGGCCCAGACGATAGTATCACTTGAGTCAATCAACAAGCACTGTTTGTACTTATTAGGCTTTTGGGTGATGGTACCACCTATAGCAATGATAGTACAACATATAACATAGGTCAGCATATTTGATTTGCTGAGAGAAGAGAAGAGAAGAGAACACTTTTCTCTTAGGCCTATAAAAAGGAGAAAAGTTGTAACAAAGAAATTGATCTTCATCAGTTAAAAAGAAGATCGGTAGTGAAAGCCAATGGTCTTGAGAGAAGAGGAGTTGAGAGTGGATATAGGTCGGAAAGATTGAACTACTATAAATTAATTTGCATTCCTTGTCTTGCCTATGACTTTTGTTTATGATTGCTTACTTATTATTATTCACTTTACTCACAAACCTTACTTGCACTCAATATTTGGTTAATATTGTTTTTGATACGGATTTTATGATCAAGCTTTAAATTAGAGCAGTTATTAGCCTAAGAATAGGAGGTGGTGCTAGTAGCAACTTGAGGATATGATATTGTAGAATCAGCAAGTAAAGGTTTAGAAAGAATGATCCACCAGTTATTAGATATCCACTAATGAGTGAGGAGTGGATAAGAAATATTGAGGAAATTTTTGAGCATGTAAGGAATCTAGATGAAGACAAAATAATTTGTGCAATATATATGCTATGAAAAGATCTCTATTATAGGTAGAATCTAAGAAGGGAGATCGTAGATGTTGAACAAATGATTTGAAAAAGATTCAAGGAGATTTTTTACTAAAAAGTATTTCAATACAGCCCATCGATTAACAAAAATGATAGAATTTATTAACCTCAAACAAGAAGGATAATCGATGATGGATTGTATCAGAAAGTTTGAGGAGACAATAAGTGTTTATGGTTTGATCTGCGTTTTGAGTGATGCAGGAAGCTTCGATTAGGATGAGATAATTAAAGCAGGAAGAATCGTGAAATATATGTCAGAAGATTGAACGTCGAGTCGAAGGATCAATCGATATATCGACAGAAGGCTTCGAGCCATGGATTCGGGCATCAGGCCAAGAAGAGCGGATATTGCACCAAGAAAATTGGAGTTGCGAAGGTCAACTGGCCAATTGGGCAATAGGTCGCAGGAGAGGTCGATGCGTCAAAGAATCGGACGAAGCGTCGATGGACCAATGACATGTCGGACAACATTCTTCATACATAATAATAATTGTCTAGATCGAAGTGTGCTTTTACATATGCAGGATTAACTATGATAGCAAGGCATAAAGCAAAATGAAATCCTAGAGTTACGAACACGATTTTGTTGGGAGTTCGAGAGTTCATCAGAAGTCCGAACGTTCGTCAGAAGTTCTATCAGAATTGACCGAGAAGTCCCAGAGCTTGCCAAAGAAGCTCATTGGAACTCGCCAAGAAGATCATCATGAAGTCCAAGAGCTTGCCGGGAGTCCGCTGGAACATTGCTGAGAGATCATCAGAAGTTCGCCGGAAGCTCATCGGAAGAAACTTAGACTTATGGACTTTGTTTAGCTTAGTAAATGTCTTAAAATTCATAGTTAGCACATAATAGAGATTAAAATTGGGCCAACCTAATTAGGGGACAATTGGGCCAAGTTTGGGTTGTATTGGGCCAAGAGAAATGCCCAAACAGTGATCAAACAAGTGAAACCGTCGTGGCATAGTCTCCGAGACTATGTCAAGGAGTGGTACCGCCAGTCTGGGTGGTGGTACTACCAAGACTCAGTCTCCAAGAGTGTATGGGCGGTGGTACCACCCAGTGTCAAACTATAGACGGTGGTACCGTCCAGTGTTGGCGGTGGTATCGTCCAATGCAGGAGGTGGTACCGCCCGTACCTTGAAATTTCAGGGGTTTAAATTTTAGGCTCCAAATTTGAATCCATTTGGGGCTTATAAATACCTCAACTATTCCTACATGGATTAGTAAGAAATATTGAACAAAACTATGTGATTCTAATGTTGTGAACCTTAGAAAGTTTAGTTCCCTCCTCCCTAGAGAGTTCTAAGGGAGGTGTGAGAGGGATACCTTATAAAAGAGGGTTGTAAAAGGTTGTCACCTAAACCTGTAAAAAGGAAAAGAGAGTGTAAAAGGGTAGTTGGTCTTTGCTCATTGAAAGAAGACCGATAGTGGATGCATGTGGCCTCGACGGAAGGGGAATCGGTGGAGTGGATGTAGGTCACGACGACCGAACCACTAAAAAAATCTGGTTTATGTTTCTTCTTGAGCAATTTACTTTAACTGCAAACCACTTTACTTACTTACTGCTTTCAATACATTTACAAATATGTTTTAAGTTAAAATCTTTATGAAACATTTTTCATTGGAATTGGTTTTAATCGAAACAAAGGTTTTTTAAACTAACGTAATATACCACTGCACTAATTCACCCCCCCTCTTAGTGCTGACTCATTCCTAATAGTTGGTATCAGAGCCACGTATTTCTCATTTGGTTTAATACCCAAGAAAAATGACTCTTCTTGGCTTTCAAGATGGTTACTCTCGTATTCATCGTCTCTTTTTCAATGGGACGGACTACATATATTGGAAAACTGAATGAGATTTTTCTTGCTTTCGTTAGATTTAAATTTATGGAATATTATTGAAAATGATTTTCGAAAGTCTTCTCTTCTAATGAATCATTAGAATGATTTGGAGAAGAAGACTTTTTCTTTAAATGCTAAAGCTATGAATGCTCTATTTTTCACTTTAGACAAAAAAGTATTCAATCAAATTTCTATATGCGAAATAGCTTTCGATATTTGGTAAACTCTTGAAATCACACACAAAGCCACTACTAGAGTTAAAGATTCTAAAGTTAATCTTTTAATTCATGATTTTGAGCTATTTCAAATGAAGCCGAGCGAAACTATTGTTGACATGTACACCCGCTTTATAGATGTCGTCAATAGTTTAAAAACTCTTGGCAAATATTTTTTGAATCTTGAACTTGTGAATAAAGTTTTATGCTTACTTTCTAAAAATTGGGATTCTAAAATAACGACAATACAAGAAGCAAAAGATCTCAATATTTTTCCATTTGAAGAACTTTTCGGTTTATTATTGACATATGAAATGACTTGCAATGCTCATGAAAAGCTTGAGAACCACCTTCCAAAGAACAGGAAGGATTTTGGACTTAGAACAATCGAAGATCACTTGAGTATAAGCTCAAGTGATGGTGAACTTGAACTCCTTACTATGAAATTTAAAAAGTTCATGAAACAAAAATTAAAGAATAAAAAGAACGTAACTACTTGCTATAAACACAAGAAGAGAGAAGCACTTTGGAATGAAACGAGCTCCTCCAAATACAAGGAGAAAATTAACAAAGGCGAGGTGACAAACTACGCCTTAATGACTTTCGTCAATAAGGTAAACAACTCAAACGAAACTCCTTTAATTTATTTCGAAATTACATGATGCTTTCATGAGTTATTCTTAATTTAGTTTAGAATAATTATTTTTCATAAAAATTACATGTTTAATAATGTAATGAAAATGCAAAAAAATTAGGATCATGCTAGATGTCTAATGAAATCATGCTTAATGAGTTTATCTTTCTAAATTATGCATGATGATTCTTATGATTTATGGATTATTATCGATTTTTACTATAATGAAAGTGGCTTTTTTGGTTTTAAATATGATACATGTTTTTATTTGGTATAAATGAAATAAATTATATGAATTGAAACAAATAAAAAGAGGAAAACATTTTTCTTGAAAATTCTTTTTCCCTATCTTATTGATTTTGATGAATCTATTTATATCATTTTTATGAATATATTAAAAGTGACTTTGTTGATTTAACAAGTTGAATGATTTGAAGATAAATGATGATTTTTCTCTTGATTATAACTTGTGATGTTTTGATTTCTTGATTTTGATTGGAGATGCTCTATGATTAATGAAATCATGTTTGATTTGAAGTAATGCATAATGATCATGCTTATTAAGTTTATCTTTTGAAATTATACATGATGATTTGATGTAATGATGATTTTTGAGTGATTTATGCCTTATTGATCTTTGTCGTAATAAATCTTACACTTTCGATTTTTAAACCATGATGTATGATTTTCATACAAAAATGACAAAGGCATGCTTGTATGAAACAAACAACTTCAAATAAAAACATAAAAAGAAAAATATATTATCATTCGAATTAAAATAATGAATCTACTTATGTTATGAATTTTATGAATATCTTGAAAATGATTTTGATTTAACGATTTGAATTTGAATGAGCTTTATCTTGATTTTTTGAGATTTATAACTAGAGATTTATTATGCATCAATCAAGATATTATATCATTTATTTCTCCTATGTTTCTTTTTGCAAATTGCTAAAGATAAAATAAATGATCAAAATATTGATTTATTGATGAATGTTTGGTACCAACGATCATGAAGTGATAAATGGTTAAAAATGTTGATTTAATGTTTGGTATCATGAATGTTTTATCATGCATGGGAGTAATGATGAAGGTTTTGAACACAAATGTTTGTATCATGTTTGATGATTTTATATTTTAAAATTATGTATGATGAGTTGAAGTGATGTTGGTTTAAATATATAAATCAACAACCTTTTTGTCAAATGAATCATGATTTTTGTTAATTCTTGAATTATAACTTGAGTTTTCTTTTTGAATCAAGATCATTTCCTATCATGCTTTCTATTTACAAAAAGTAAAAATTTGTTAAAAATAAGATATGATCTTTTGATATTTATTTTTGTTATTTACCTTTGTCATGATTTAAAAATTGATGTAAAGAAAAAAGAATTACAACATTGTATTCTTCCTTTCGTTTGACAATGACAAAGGGGGAGCAAAACTTGCTAGAAAACAAAATTGATAGCTTGTACTTCTCAAATGAGAAGAAAGAATGATGCTATCTTATGAATTTTGCTAAGTTAGATATTTCAAGAAATGCAAAAATGATCATATCTTGTACATTTCAAAAACTTGCTAGTTTGAACATTGTAAAGAAAAGCAAATATGCCAACTTACACATCTTTAAATTTGCTAGGTTGCATGATATAGAACTTGCAATCTTGAACATCACCAAGACTTGCTAGTTTACAAAAGAAGCAAAAGTGCTATCTTGCCTATCTCAAGAAACAAAACATGCTAAACTTGCACATCTAACAAAATTTACAAACTTACAAAACTCAAAATTATTGCTAGCTTGCATGATGATAAAACTTGAGATTATATTGCAATGATTTGAAATTATTTCTAAACACTTGTTAGTTATACTTCTCTTTTTTTTTATGACAAAGGGGGAGAAGTTATGATGATAATCATGCATGGAATGATATATTGAATAATTTGATTATGCAAGATTTTATGATGACATATTACAAATATCCATGATTAAATTTGCCTTAACTTGAATTCAATTTGAATTCAAGAGTTCTATCAAATATGGTATATTGATAGGGGGAGTTTATTTAAACTCCGGGGGTTAAGATAAACTTCGTCATCAATTGGTTGTCATTATCAAAAAGGGGGAGATAGTTGAATCTCGGATTTTGATGATAAAACCAATTAATAAGTGTTTATTATTTGATCTGCATTTTGAGTGACGTCAGAAGCTTCGATCAGGATGAGACAATTAAAGCAGGAAGAATCATTTTGGACCGATGAAAAATAAGTTAGAAGATTGGACGTCGAGTCGAAGGATTAATCGACGTATCAACAAAAGGCTTCGGGCCATGGATTCGGGCATCGGGCTAAGAAGAGCAGATATTGCACTAAAGAAATTGGAGTTACGGAGGTCAACTAGCTTATTGGGCAATAGGCCGCAAGAGAGGTCGATGTGTCGAAGAATCGGATGAAGCGTCGATGGACCAATGACATGTCGGACAATATGATTCATGCTTAGTAATAATTGTCTAGATCGAAGTATGTTTTTACATGTGCAGGATTAACTATAATAGTAAGGCATAAAGCAAAATGAAGTCCCGGATTCAAGAACGCAATTTTGTTAGGAGTTCGAGAGTTCGTCGAAAGTCTAGACGTTCGTCGAAAGTTCTGTCGGAATTGAACGAGAAGTCCTAGAGCTTGCTAAAGAAGGTCATCAGAACTTACTAAGAAGATCATCATGAAGTCCAAGAGCTTGCCGAGAGTCTGCTCGAACATTACCGAGAGATCATCGGAAGTTCGCCGAAAGATTACCAGAAGCTCGCCAGAAGAAACCTAGACTTATAGATTTTGTTTAGCTTAGTAAATGTCTTAAAATTTGTAGTTAGCACATACTAGGTATTAAAATTTTGCCAACCCAATTAGAGGACAGTTGGGCCAAGTTTGGGCTATGTTGGGCCAAGAGAAAGGCCCAAAAAGTGACCAAACAGGTGGTGGTACCGCTAGTCTGGGTAGTGGTACCGCCTAGACTCAGTCTCCGAGACTGTCTAGGCGGTGGTACCGCCTGTACACTGAAATTTCGGGGGTTTGAATTTTGGGCTCCAAATTTGAATCTATTTAGGGCCTACAAATACCCCAGCTATTCTTGCATAGACTAGCAAGAAATATTGAGCAAAAATCTATGATTCTAAAGTTGTAAACCTTAGAAAGTTTAGTTTCCTCCTCCCAAAGCTTAGAGAGAATTCTAAGGGAGGTGTGAGAGGGATACCTCGTAAAAGAGAGTTGTAAAAGGTTGTCTCCTAAACCTGTGAAAAGGAGAAGAGGTTGTAAAAAGGTAGTTGGTCTTCACCCATTGAAAGAAGACCAATAGTGGATGCTGATGGCCTCGACGAAAGAGGAATCGATGGAGTGGATGTAGGTTACGTTGACCAAACCACTATAAAAATCTGGTTTACGTTTCGTCTTGAGCAATTTACTTTAACTGTAAACCACTTTACTTGCTTACTGCTTTCAATATATTTACGAATGTGTTTCAAGTTAAGATCTTTACGAAACGATTTTCATTGGAATCGGTTTTAATCAAAACGTAGGTTTTTTAAATCGACGTAATTTACCGCTACACTAATTCAACCCCACCCCCCCACCCTCTTAGAGTCGATTCATTCCTAATAGTTCTCTCAATTTACATGCCATATGGTTAGCACTAATGCCTTTAGAGTGAATCAATTTATATAAGAACTTAGAGTACAAATCTATCGAGATGTAAATATGATAATGAATGCCCCAGATATTCCCTATTCTCTAGTAACGAAAAAGGTCATGGAGGTAGAGAAGGTCGAGCAAAGAATTTTTTAAGCCCAATAAATATACTGCAACCATGATATGCTAAAGAATGATTATTTTTTTTGGCAATAAGCCCCCACAATAGATTCAGGGTAGTAATAGGGACAATCCAAATACCCTACATAAGGAAAAATGGGTCAAACCTCTTATTTTTCTCAATCAGCTCAAGCGTAAAGACTCACTTACCTTGAATATATGAAGCATTATATGAAGTAATGCCTTAAAGGTAAAGGATTGTGTTTTTGATATAGAAAGCTAATACATTTAGCAAAAAACTGTATAATAATCTTATCAGAAGAGAAAAAGAACCGGGCAAAGTCTTTGTGATGACCAAGATAGAAGCAAAGGCAATCTTATCAATAATCTCAGGTAAGATTTATTTATAACGTTTTCTTGCAATGCATTAATTGATTCCAGCACTACATATTCTTTTGCATCATTAGATTGTATAGAAAAACTAGATAAACCATCTAAAGTACTAAATGTGATATATTGCATAATTAATACATAATTATTCCATCAAAGGATATAATGTATTTAGGTTAGGGATTAGGATCTTATCCATTTCACATTGTTGATAAAGAATTGATTGTATATATGATAATATTGAACATATAATATTTTGATGTTATATTGGGCATGGACTAGTTGTATAAATATCATAATAAGAATACGATAGTATTACAAAGTTTGTATTTGACTAGTTCTAAAGAAAAGACATTAATCTCTATTATTTTAATAATAAAAGCAAAGATACTCTTAAATAGTGGATGCATAAAATATTTGACAAATATGATTGATACTATAGTGGAACGAGAGGTTTCCTTTAGGTATTCTAGAGGGCCTCTCTAGATTGCCACCAAATAAGGAGATTAAATTTGTCAAAAACTTAATGTACGACAATGCACTTATTTCCAAAGCACCTAATAGAATGGTTCCAATAGAACGAAAGGAATTAAAGATACAATTACAAGAGTTCCACGATAAAGGGTTTATTCATCTTAGCTTTTCACCATGGGGAGCATCAGTCCTATTTATAAAGAAAACTGATGTGTGATCAATTATTATCCCGAGAAAATAAATGTAATTATTGATGCATTGAGTATAAAGTCTGTCAATTTAACTAGTTTATTAATAGTCCAAAGACCTTTTATATAAAAATATAAAAATTAAATATGAGATTATTCTTAGAAAATTAATTAAGAGATTAATAGTACTATCACCGGAGCCAACCCTTTTAGGAAAATAAAAATAAAAATTTATATGTCAAGGACCTTTATTCGAATCGATTGAAGTATGAGATTAAGGCAAAGAAAAAAAAGATTTTTATATTAACGAAGGGATCATCATAGTTCGAAGTAGATAATGTATACCAAAGGAGCCTAACATAAAATAAAAAAATTTAATAAAAGCATACTCATTTTTATACTCAATACATCTCAAAACAACCAAGATATATAAAAATTTGAAAAGCATGACTAGTAGCTAGGAAAAAAAGAGAGATATGATGCAATTTGTTAAGAAGTTTCTCACATGTTAATAAATCCAAATACAACATCATAGGCCAAATACAACATCAAAGGCCAGGTACCTTAAAATCATTATAAATACCCTAATGAAAATGGAATGAGATCAACATGGATTTTGTCATGGGTTTGCCTAATACTTAACAAAAGACATGATGAATTTTAGGTCATTGTAAATAGATTGACTAAGACAACCAGCCCACTTAATGACCTATTCATGTTAATTATTCTATAGATCAATATGTTTAATAATATATCTAAGAGATAATTTGTTAGGATCGAGAGCACTAAAAGGGGGGGGGGGGGGGGGGGGTGAATTAGTGCAGCGGAAATCTTACAGCGATTTTAAAAACGAAAGCTGCGTTCGTCCGATAAAAAACGATTTCGATATAAAAGCAGAATCACAGTGCAGTTTGCGTCTAAGCGCAGTTTTGCGTCTAAGCGCAGTTTGCGTCTAAACACAGTTTGCGTCTAAGCGCAGTTTGCGTCTAAGCACAGTTTGCGTCTAAGCGCAGTTTGCGTCTAAACTCAGTTTTACGTCCAAACGCAGTTTTACGTCTAAACGCAGTTTTACGTCTAAACGCAGTTTTGCGTCTAAACGCAGTTTTGCGTCTAAACGCAGTTTTACGTCTAAACGCAGTTTTACGTCTAAACGCAGTTTTGCGTCTAAACGCAGTTTTACGTCTAAACGTAATTTTACGTCTAAATGTAGTTTTGCGTCTAAAAGCAGTTTTGAACCTTGAAAAGCATTTTACATAGAAAGCAATTTGCAGTTATAAATGGAATCCGAATGTAAGCGTAAACTGCAGTGTGAAGATCGTACGAAAACACGATTTACGTTTGAATGCAGATTCTGAAAGATCAGAGCTTAGAAACTCGTTCGTAAAGGCGCAGAGGGCAGTAGCAATGTAGGAGGTTTGCAGTAATGATAAAGTGCTCAAGGTAAAAGCAAACCAGAGATTTAGAGTGGTTCGGTCAGTCTTGACCTACTCCACTTTTGGCTTCCTCCTCCGACGAGGTCACCGACGTCAACTAGCTGCCTTCCTTCAATGGGCGAAGGCTAACTGCCCTTTTACAGTTTCTCTCCTTTTGACAGGCTCAGGAGACAACCTTTACAGATCCTTTCTCTCCTCTCTTTACAACTCAAGACTTGAAGAACAGAAGGAGGAGAACTTTAGGACTTTACACAAATTTGAGCTCTTAGAATCACTGAAAAGATCAAGAATTCGGTGTGGATCTGTATCTTTTCAGTGCTGAATGGGTGGGGTATTTATAGGCCCATCCTAGTTCAAATTTGGAGCTCAAAACGATCAAATCGATCAAATCCCAGAATTCTGGGATCAGGCGGTTGCACCTCTTGGCCTAGGCGGTTGCACCGCCTGGTGCAATCAGGGTCCGAATGGTTCGCTCCATTCGGCCCAATTTGAATCTTTTCAGGGGCCCAATTGCCCCAAGATTAAGCTAATGGGATCACCTCCCATTTTCAAGCTTAATCATCATGCTAACTACGATTAACTCTAAGACAACTTCTGCAGCTATACTCCGATGCGTCAATCGCTTCTTCCGGCGAGTTTCCGACGAACTTCCGTCGATCATCCGATAAACCCTCGGTGATCCTTCTGCGGACATCCGGCATACTCCTGGACTTTGCGACGATCCACTTGGCGAGTTCCGACGAGCTTCGCTTGGCAAGCTTCTGGACTTCTCGGATCTGTTCTCGCTGAACCTCCGACGACCGTCCGAACTTCCGTCGAACTCTCGAACTCCCAACGTGATCATGATCTTGACTCCTGCGCAACACCGGCTGCTTGTCTTACTCTCATCGTAGTTAATCCTGCACACTTATCTCAACACATAGATTAGATAACAAATGACAATTGACTTCATCATCAAAATCCGAGATTCAACAATCTCCCCCTTTTTGATGATGACAATCAATTGATAAAGGAGTTGTCCTTAACTCCCCCTATCTATATGCCATAGTTGAGATAAGTCAACCTTGAATTCAAGACCTAAGAATCCAAATGACGTATTGATAAGTTAGATCAGTTAAACTTATCAATGCTCCCATCATGATGTATCTCTTCAAGAATGATGTCAAGGCATGACATACATCATCAAGTTTGTATGATAGTGTTTGTAACAATTCATCATGTAATCATATAAAGCTACGAAGGACTTTTACATGATGCACACATTTGAGATTTTCTAGCAAGTTTGCATTTACTTCACAAGATAGAATATCAAATCAAGACATGATGCAAACTATAGCACATGTTCACATATCTCTTGGTGATGCAAGGATGGCATAATTATAACATTGTTTATAGCATCACTCAAGTATTTGCAACTATGACATAGACATGATTATGGCAGTTCAGCTATGACATAGTGTTTATCAATTCATATGTTTCTCCCCCTTTGTCATCAACAAAAAGCATGATAGCATTATCAAGCACATAAAGGAAGTTATGACACATATAATACTTTGAATATCTCTTTATTGTTTGTTGCTTGAAGGAGGAAAGTCATTTTTCAAAAAGTTTTCATAAGAGTGTACAGGAAAATCCCATTTTTAGCATACAAACCGAAAAATGAACTTCTTACATGCAATTTGGTTAAAAATATTTGTCACATAATTTGCAACATGTTATTTGATCAAGCGATGTCAAGGCATGTAATAGTAATAACATCCGAAAAATAATTTTAACTAGTTTAAGTATTCGGATACATCAACATTCCTAATTCTCTTCTTATGTAATCAAATTGTTATTCACATAGGGGTTTTGTAAAGATATCAGCTAGTTGATGTTTGGTATCAATAAACTCTATGGTTACATCATGATTAGTGACATGATCTCGTATAAAGTGATGTCTAATATCAATGTGTTTTGTTCTTGAGTGTTGTATAGGATTTTTAGTTAAGCATATTGCACTCGTGTTATCACATTTAATGGGAATATCTTTAAGATTCACTTTGTAATCTTCTAAAGTGTTTTTCATTCATACAACTTGTGCACAGCATGCACTTGCTGCAATGTATTCAGCTTCGGTTGTTGATAGAGCAACCGAGTTTTGTTTCTTAGATGACTAGGATACAAGGGCATGTCCTAAAAATTGACATGATCCTGATGTGCTTTTTCTGTCTAGTCTACAGCCAGCGAAGTCCGCATCAGCATAAGCTGTTAATTCAAAATTTTCTGATTTTGGGTACCATAATCCTAGATTGGTAGTTCCATTAAGATATCTGAGTATTCTTTTGACTGCTTTGAGATGAGATATCTTAGGGTCTGATTGAAATCTAGCACAAAGTCCTACACTGAACATGATGTCTGGTCTGGTGGCAGTGAGGTAAAGTAAACTTCCTATCATACCCCTATAGGTTTTTTGATCGAAGCTTTCTCCATTCTCATCAATTTCTAACTTAGTGGAGGTGCTCATAGGAGTGTCAATGGCTTTTGAATTATTCATTTTGAACTTCTTTAGCAAACTCACAGCATATTTGGTTTGACTAATAAAGATGTCATTGCTTAGTTGTTTGATTTGTAGGCCTAAGAAGAATGTTAACTCTCCCATTAGACTCATTTCGAATTCACGACTCATAGTTTTCGCAAAGGATTCACAAAGAGATTCATTTGTAGAACCAAAGATAATATCATCAACATAAATTTGAACAATGAGAAAATTGTTTTCAAAGTTCTCGATGAATAATGTAGTATCAACCTTGCCTTTTATGAAATTATTTTCAATAAGAAAAGAACTAAGTCTCTCATACCAAGCCCTAGGAGCTTGTTTTAAACCATAGAGAGCTTTAGTTAATCTAAACACATGATTAGGGAGACTATTATTTTCAAATCCAGGAGGTTGTTCAACATAGACTTCTTCGGAAATAAAGCCATTAAGAAAGGCGCTTTTAACATCCATTTGAAACAACTTAAAATTATTACTGCTAGCGTAGGCAAGGAGCATCCTTATGGCTTCCAATCGTGCCACAGGAGCGAAGGTTTCTTCGTAATCGATACCTTCTTCTTGGTTGAAACCTTTGGCCACTAATCTAGCCTTGTTTCTAACCACGATACCATTTTCATTTTGCTTGTTTCTGAAGACCCATTTAGTACCAATAACTAGATGATCATTTGGCCTAGGAACAAGCTTCCACACTTCATTTCTCTCAAATTGATTTAATTCATCTTGCATTGCGATAATCCATGAATCATCTTTCATGGCTTCATCAACGCATTTGGGTTCAATTTGGGAGAGAAAGGCGGCATTTGCACAAAAGGTTTTAAGAGAAGATCGTGTTTGAACTCCCTTTGATGTGTCTCCTAAGATTAGCTCCTTAGGATGAGCATCTACATACTTCCAATCCTTGGGTAAGGAAATCTGAGAAGTGGATGCATCCAAGTTGCTAGTTGGAGACGGGGTCTCGTTTAAATTTAAAGAATCAAAATTAACATCATCGTCAAGATCATTTTTCGTGATTTCAGAAGTCTCATTGAAAACAACATGAATGGATTCTTCAATAATTAGAGTTCTTTTATTAAAGATACGAAAGGCTTTAGAAACTGTAGAATAACCAAGAAAGATTCCTTCATCGAATTTAGCATCAAATTTTCCTAAGTTGTCTTTTTCATTCAAGATAAAACACTTACACCCAAAGACTTTGAAATATGAAACGTTGGGTTTTTTATTGTTCCATAACTCATAGGGAGTTTTGGTTAGTAGAGGTCTCACTAGAACTCTATTTAAGATATAGCATGCAGTATTTACGGCTTCGGCCCAAAAATATTTGGGTAGGTTATGTTCATTCAACATGGTTCTTGCCATTTCTTGTAAATTTTGATTTTTTCTTTCTACAACTCCATTTTGTTGAGGGTTTCTAGGAGTAGAGAAATTATGGTTGTATCCATTGAGTTCACAAAATTCTTGGAAATCATGGTTTTGAAATTCACCACCATGATCACTTCTAATTGACGAAATCATAGAACCTTTCTCATTTTGAACGAGTTTGCAAAACTTGGTAAAAGATCTAAGGCATTCACTTTTCTGTTTTAAAAAGTAAGTCCATTTGTATCTGCTATAGTCATCTATGATGACGAAAGCGTATTTGCTACCTCCTAGGCTTGATGTGGAGATGGGTCCGAACAAGTCCATATGGATCAATTGTAAGGGCCTAGAGGTGCTTACTTGATTTTTAGATTTGAAGCTACTCTTAATTTGTTTACCTAATTGGCAGGCATCACATACATTATCTTTGATGAACTTGATATGAGGAATTCCTCTTACAAGTTCTTTGGATGATATTTGAGTGATTAGCTTCATGCTAGCATGACCTAATCTTCTGTGCCATATCCAAGCATTCTCATTTAAAGCAGAAAAACATGTTTCATTACATAAATCATTGATGTCAATAGTGTATACGTTATTTTGTTTTAATGCAATCATAGATATGTTTTTGTGAGGTTTTTCAATGACGCAAGCATTAGATTCAAATCTGATAATATATCCTTTATCACACAATTGACTAATGCTCAGGAGGTTATGTTTTAGACCATCAACTAGCAAAACATCTTCAATAGAAAAGTTGGATTTGTTACCTATGGTTCCTTTGCCAATGATTTTACCCTTGTTGTTGTCTCCGAAGGTGACATATCCTTCGTTTATGCTAGTGAGCTTAGAGAATTGGGATGAATCTCCGGTCATATGCCTTGAGCATCCACTGTCAAGGTACCATCTCTTGCTCCTAGCTTGCGATGGTTTAGTTTTCTACAAGAAAGGATGATGTTTAGGTACCCATTTGCTTTTGGGTTCCTCACAAATAGATCTACATTTTTTATCATGTTGCATAGAATTTGTCATGGTTCCTTTAGGAACCCATATCAATTTGTTTGGACTCAATTTCCTGAATGGACAATAATGTGTCTTGTGACCAAACTTGCAACAAAAGGTAGTTGGATTTTGGTGAGGACTCCTCACAAATCCAATCCCACTTCTTTTGGGAGCATGACCCTTGTTTGTAAGGATCATGTTTAATGACTTGCTACTAACCTCGAATTTCTTCAAGGTGTCCTTAAGTAGCAAGTTTTCTTTTTGACAGATTTCTAGATCATGACATTTTATACATGAATTTAAACTATCATGATATTCAATTTTTAACTTATTAAAATCACAAGTAAGACTATCATGTACCTTTTTTAGCAATTTGTATTTTCTATTTATAACTTTGCATTCATCAAATAAATCATGGAAGGCATTTAATAATTCATCGAAAGATAAATCAGCATCTAATAAATCCGTTACCTCCTCTCCGATGGCCATTAAGGCGTAATGAGCAACTTGCTCGGTGTTGGACTCCTCTTCTTCAGATGCGCTCGAGTCATCCCATGTTGCTTGAAGAGCCTTCTTCTTTGATGTTCTTCTTTTGACTTGGGGACAATCATTCTTATAGTGTCCTGGCTTTTTACATTCGTAGCAGATCACTTGGTCCTTCTTGGGTTCAAGTTTATTTTTCACATCGTTTTTAAACTTGTTTCTTTTGAAGAATTTCTTAAACTTTCTTGTCAAAAGTGCCAAGTCATCATCACAGTCCTCATCACTTGAGTTTTCTCTCAAGTGGCATTCAGAAGTTTTAAGTGTCATATCCTTCCTATTCTTTGGAAGGATGTCTTCTTGCTCTTCATGAGCTTTGCAAGTCATTTCGTAGGTCATTAATGACCCGATTAGTTCTTCAAGAGGAAAGTTGCGCAGATCTTTTGCCTCTTGAATAGCAGTGACTTTAGGATCCCAACTTTTAGGAAGGGATCTTAGTATTTTATTTACGAGTTCAAAATCCGAAAAACTTTTTCCGAGTCCTTTTAGACCGTTGACGACATCCGTGAAACGGGTAAACATGTCGCCAATGGTTTCACTCGGTTTCATTCGAAAAAGTTCAAAAGAATGCAGCAACAGATTGATTTTTGACTCTTTCACTCTACTTGTGCCCTCGTGGGTCACTTCAAGTGTGTGCCAAATATCAAATGCAGTTTCGCAAGTTGAAACACGATTAAACTCGTTTTTATCAAGTGCGCAAAATAAGGCATTCATAGCCTTTGCATTAAGAGCGAAAGCCTTCTTTTCCAACTCATTCCAATCGATCATTGGAAGAGAAGACTTTGAAAATCCGTTTTCAACAAGGTTCCACAGTTCAAAATCCATAGAAATAAGAAAGATCCTCATTCGGGTCTTCCAGTAGGTGTAGTCCGTTCCACTGAACATGGGTGGACGTGTAATAGAATGCCCCTCTTGGTTTCCGGCGTATGCCATCTCTTTTAGGTTTTAATCCTTTAGAGAGTTAACCTTGCTCTGATACCAATTGTTAGGATCGAGAGCACTAAGAGGGGGGGGGGGTGAATTAGTGCAGCGGAAATCTTACAGCGATTTTAAAAACGAAAGCTGCGTTCGTCCGATAAAAAATGATTTCGATATAAAAGCAGAATCACAGTGTAGTTTGCGTCTAAGCGCAGTTTGCGTCTAAGCGCAGTTTGCGTCTAAGCACAGTTTGCGTCTAAGCATAGTTTGCGTCTAAGCGCAGTTTGCGTCTAAACTCAGTTTTACGTCCAAACGCAGTTTTACGTCTAAACGCAGTTTTACGTCTAAACGCAGTTTTACGTCTAAAAGCAGTTTTGCATCTAAACGCAGTTTTACGTCTAAACGCAGTTTTACGTCTAAACGCAGTTTTACGTCTAAACGTAATTTTACGTCTAAATATAGTTTTGCGTCTAAAAGCAGTTTTGAACCTTGAAAAGCGTTTTACGTAGAAAGCAATTTGCAGTTATAAATGGAATCTGAATGTAAGCGTAAACTGCAGTGTGAAGATCGTACGAAAACACGATTTACGTTTGAATGCAGATTCTGAAAGATCAGAGCTTAGAAACTCGTTCGTAAAGGCGCAGAGGGCAGTAGCAATGTAGGAGGTTTGCAGTAATGATAAAGTGCTCAAGGTAAAAGCAAACCAGAGATTTAGAGTGGTTCGGTCAGTCTTGACCTACTCCACTTTTGGCTTCCTCCTCCGACGAGGTCACCGACGTCAACTAGCTGCCTTCCTTCAATGGGCGAAGGCTAACTGTTGGGAAATCGTAGGGGGCGACATCATATGCGCAGCGGAAGAACAAGAAAACAAAAATCCCCGATTCCCAAAAGGATGTTCATCGTCGTGCGAAGATTGGTGCGCAAAATCCGCAAAAACACAAAACTGCGTATAGAGATTGTGTTACCTAGGGAGATCGTATATCCCTGTTTCCTTGCAGATCCTTAGGAGAGGGTAAAGGAGGTCAAGCGTCCTCCTCTCTAGCGGTGATCCACACAGCAGGGTTGCGACGACGCTCCTCAAAACTCCAGGCCTTCTCTGAGGTGGAGAGGGAGAGGAGAATAGGAAGGGCAAGCAAAGACTCTAGCCTATGAGACTGTGAATCCCTCCTATTTATAGAGATCCCGTGTCAAAACCCTAATGGGTCCTTTCCCTAGTGGGTATTGGATCTGCATCCAATAAGACAAGGGCTCCGTCGGATATCTCATATCCGAACCTCTACTCATCGCAATGCCTACCATATGTGTGTGACCCTCTAGGCCCAATATCGAGCTGGCCGTGAGTCATACCTGTCAGAACTCCTTCTAACTCAGTGAATTATTATCTCTGTAATAATTCACTCGACTCATCGACTACGGAAGTACTAGGCCACTACGCCGTAGTCCCCAGACGATACAGGGGAATCCAATCCATTGGACCTGTCTGTCCTCAGTTACCATGTACCTATAGTCCCTCATCCATCTAATATCCCAGAGACCGTATATCGAGCATGGTGCTGTCAGACCCATACGGTTTCTACTCGAGTCTTGCTCTAATCGGATTCTCCCGGAGAACTTTTTCTCTCTCAACCCGAATGACCCTGGCCAGGGATTTGTCTGAGCAAGAACACATGGGATATTCCTCTCATGATACCGAGAGTGGATGATCCTCTATCGACACTCAATAGCCCTCGTAAGGTCGACTACCACTCCCAATGACCAGCTGTACTAGATCTGGGAACAGCCAAACCTATAAGTCTGGTATCAAAGAGTGGAGCACTCATACAGGACATCCTTGGTGTCTCAAGTCTAAGAACCAGATACACCACTAGGACTACGGAATCGTTGTCTGACAATAAGGCATCATCAACCATCCAACATTCCGTAAGCGGATCAATCAGTGAACTCATTCTCCAATGAGCACCTGTACTGTATCCCTAGTGTCCCTACACGAGCAGCTATGAGACCAGCTGCATCCATCATATGGACGGGTATACAGCACACCAGTCTATCCGGTTATCACGATGTCCCTCTCGAGTAACCTATGACCGGGATTATTTAGGATATGTGTTTAAAGGTGAATCGATCTCATTATCGTGATCTCATCACGATCCGATTCCCATTGCACAAATCCAAGGACATCACAATATATATGCATTTATGCAATAGTTATAAAGTGATATACGCCAAAATATAATAAGCAAAAAGATTCTGTATCAAGTCACACGTGCCATCACTCACGTGATTGGCTTGCTGGGCACTTATGACTAGCAATCTCCCACTTGACCTAAAGCCAATCACCTATGTGTCTGATCCCCATCAGACCCCTGTGACGCTCAAAGACAATCTGAGACAATGGCTTTGTTAGTGGATCTGCAATGTTATCTTCGGATGGAACTCTTTCCACTGCTACATCTCCTCGGGTTACGATCTCTCTTATAAGCTGGAACCTCCTCAGAACACTTCTGATAAGACCCGGGTTCCCTTATTTGAGTAATCACCCCATAGTGGTCGCAATATAAGGAAGTCGACTTGTCGCTATCTGTATCGACTCCCAAACTCCCTCCTTTGCCGCATCTAATGCGGCAATGTACTCCGCCTCTGTGGTCGAGTCAGCAGTGGTATCTTGCTTGGAACTCTTCCAGCACACTGCTCCTCCATTCAAGGTGTACACATACCCTGAATTCGACTTGCTATCATCGACATCAGACTGAAAACTTGAGTCAGTGTAGCCTTCAACCTTAAGGCTATTACCTCCATATACTAGTAAAAGATCCTTAGTCCTTCTCAAGTACTTAAGGATACACTTTACTGCTTTCCAGTGCTCCAAGCCTGGATCCGCCTGATACCTGCTCGTGACACTCAGAGCATGCGCTATATCAGGCCTAGTACATAGCATGGCATACATGATAGACCCTATTGCTGAGGCATAAGGTATCATATCCATGTTCGCCCTTTCTTCTGGAGTCTTTGGGGACATACTCGTAGAAAGCGATATCCCATGTCTCATCGGTATGAGACCTCTCTTGGAATTTTCCATGCCAAACCTTTTGACAATAGTTTCTATGTACCTGGACTGGGACAAGCCAAGCATCCTTTTGGATCTATCTCTATAGATTCTAATCCCCAAGATATAAGATGCTTCTCCTAAGTCCTTCATGGAGAAGTGTCTAGATAACCAAGCCTTTATTGTGGATAGCATTCCTATGTCATTCCCAATGATGAGGATGTCATCCACATATAACACCAAAAAGCTAATAGCGCTCCCACTTACCTTTCTGTATACACAAGGCTCATCTTCGTTCTTAACGAAGTCATAAGATCTGATTGCCTCATCAAATCTTATGTTCCAACTTCGGGAAGCTTGCTTTAGTCCATAAATGGATCTAAGCAACCTACACACCTTATCTAGGCAGTTCTTGGACACGAATCCCTCAGGTTGCATCATATACACCTCCTCCTCCAGGTTCCCGTTGAGGAATGCGGTTTTCACATCCATCTGCCAGATCTCATAATCATAGTGTGCTGCAATAGCCAATAGAATTCTGATGGATTTTAGCATTGCTACGGGTGAGAAAGTTTCGTCGTAGTCAACACCTTGCCTTTGACGATACCCCTTAGCCACTAGCCTTGCTTTATAGGTCTCTACCTTTCCATCTACTCCGATCTTTTTCTTAAAGATCCACTTGCAACCGATGGGTACAATACCTTCGGGTGCATCAACTAGGTTCCAAACCTTATTGGAGTACATAGAATCCATCTCAGAATTCATGGCTTCTTTCCACTTCCCGGAGTCTATACTCATAATAGCCTCCTCATAGGTCTGAGGATCAATATCCTCTACATCCTCTGCTCTAATATGTCCCACATATCTCTCAGGAGGATGGGATACTCTATCAGACCTACGTAAAGTTGAAACTTGTGTATTAGATACCTGAACAGACTCGGGCTGTAGAGTGGTGCTTGAGCTTGGTTCTCCAACCTCGCTCAATTCTATCATTCTCCCACTGTCTCCGTCAAGAATGTGTTCCTTCTCAAGGAACACTGCTCTCTTAGCTACAAAGACCTTTTGGTCCTCGAGATGATAGAAGTAATACCCACAAGTTTCCTTGGGGTATCCCACAAATTTACATCGCCCTGTCCTTGATTCTAACTTATCGGGGTTGTGTCTTTTAACATGGGCAGAGCAGCCCCAAATCTTAACAACCTTAAGATCAGGCTTCTTCCCTTTCCATATCTCATATGGTGTAGACACCACCGACTTAGTTGGAACTCTGTTCAGAAGGTAAGCTGCGGTCTCTAGAGCATATGCCCAGAATGAGATGGGTAGGTCAGCGAAACTCATCATGGACCGTACCATATCTAATAATGTACGATTTCTCCTTTCAGAGACACCATTGAGCTGAGGTGTATAAGGAGGTGTCCATTGGGATAATATCCCATGGTCCTTGAGGAAGTGAGTAAACTCTGTACTTAAGTACTCACCTCCTCGATCTGATCGAAGAGTTTTGATACTCTTTCCAGTCTGGTTCTCCACCTCATTCTTATACTCTCTGAATTTCTCAAAGGCCTCGGACTTGTACTTCATTAAGTACACATATCCATACCTTGAGAAATCATCAGTAAATGTAATGAAGTAGGAGTAACCTCCAATGGCATGAGTTGACATGGGTCCACATACATCACTATGTATGAGTTCCAACAACTCAGTGGCTCTCTCTCCAATTCCACTAAATGGAGAGTTGGTCAGTTTTCCACGAATGCAAGGCTCACAAGTTGCATATGACACATAGTCGAATGGATCTAGATATCCATCATTTAGCAACTTTTGAATCCTTCTTTCATGGATGTGACCTAGCCTACAATGCCACAGGTATGCACTGTTCAACTCATCTCGTTTCCTTTTGGACACATTTATATTCATGATATGTGGAGTGGTGTCTAACATAAATAAACCATTATGCAATGTTCCTTTCGTGATGATCTTATCATCTAATAATATCGAACAACCATTGTTCTCAAAAACAAATTTATATCCACTAACTGTTAAACATTAAATGGAGATAATGTTTTTGATAATAGAAGGAACAAAATAACATGCATCTAATGCAATAAAAGCTCCACTAGGCAGATGTAGGGCGACCTCGCCAACAGCTAATACAGCAACTTTTGCTCCATTACCCATCTTGAGGTCCATCTCGCCTCTCTCTAGTCTCCTAGGCCTTGCCAGAACCTGCAACGAATTGCATATATGATAAGCACTACCGGTATCTAATACCCATGTGTTATCATAAGAGTCTGACAAATGGAGACTGATCATGAATGTACCTGAAGCTTCATCAAGCTTTTGTTTCGCCCTTTCTGCAAGGTACTCTTTGCAGTTTCTCTTCCAGTGCCCATCTTTACCATAGTGGAAGCACTGGCCTTTGTCCTTTGCTGGGTCTTTCTTAGCAACCTTTGCTTTACCTTGTTTGCCCTTGCCCTTTCCCTTCTTAAGGGACCTTTCTGCTTTCCTTTTCTTTCTGGTCTCACCAGTGTAGAGAACTGGCTTCTCTTTCTTAATAGTACTCTCTGCCTCCCTCAACATATTGAGGAGCTCTGGGAGAGTCACCTCAAGCTTGTTCATATTAAAATTCATTATGAACTGTGAAAAGGAATCTGGTAGGGACTGAAGCACAATGTCCACACACAAGTTATCCTCTAGGACCATTCCTAGACCTGTGAGTTTCTCTATCCACTCAATCATCTTTAGGACATGGTTCTGAACCGGTGTCCCCTCAGTCATCCTAGCGCGGAAAAGGCTCTTGGATATCTCATATCGTTGAGTCCTTCCCTGTTCCTCAAACAATTTACGGACATGTAGGAGAATGGATCTGGCATCCATCTTTTCATGTTGTCTCTGTAACTCTGGAGTCATAGAGCCCAACATATAGCACTGAGCAAGAGTGGAGTCATTAATGTACTTCACGTAGCGAGCGATCTCATCCTCGCTTGCCCCTTCTTCGGGCGTAGGCATCACTGTATCAAGGACGTACACGATTTTCTCCGCTGTGAGAACAATTCTCAAGTTACGGAGCCAATCCGTATAATTTGGACCAGGGAGGCGGTTGACATCAAGTATGCCACGTAAGGGATTTGAAAGCGACATTTTCTGAAAATAAAGATGTAGCAGAAATGAATAACATGCAGATTTTGCAAGAAATAAACTATCAAGATATGGACTTCTATCTTAATATGCTCCCACTATTTTACTAACGAGTCACGCGACACCCTCAGCACGTGAAACGGAAGTCTCCGGCAGACTTCTAGTGGGGATCAGGATCCAATCAGCGTCTTAGTGTAACCTCGAGGGACTCGACCAATCACACTAAGCCTAAAAGGTAGACAACTCTTGCCGATCACAACTCCTTGTGATTCCCGTCCTGTTCGGCCTCCGAATCACCATGGCCTCGAGGGACTCGACCAACCATGATGCTCGGTTAAGTCAACACCTTCGTTACAAGATGAGTCTGATTTGATGATATACCCTCGAGGGACTCGACCAAGCATATCATGCCCTCAGGTCACCGGTGACATCTCTATGTCGTAAGCAAGATAGCGAATCGCGATATAGGTGAGTCTCGAGGGACTCGACCAACTCAACCTACACCGGGATTCGGTTCCTACTCATAACGATGGAAGGCCACGTGGGTCAATCTAATTGCCTCACGTTTACCGACTTAATATTATCGAGAGATGTTTCTATGATTTGGTCTCCTAATATGACATGTCACACATATGCATATTTAATATATATCTACATCGCATGCAAATATATATACATATCTAGTATGTGTATAAGCAATCACACCAGATGATCATGGACCACAACCTAATATGATTAGGCCCGAGCCAGTAGGCCTAATCACTCACATCAAGATCTATGTGTGCAACGGTGCATCTCCATGCCTTGTGATCGCCCATCTCATCCTCGTCGGTTCCGTCGACATCTTGATGCATCTCCATGCATCACGATCGTCCGTCTCGTGGGTCCCGCTATGGCATCCACGCTCCCGCTGCGCCTCCTCATGTGATTACAACTTAATCATAGGCACGCAGGCCCGACAATAAACGAGAAATATAATGGAGGTTCGCAGACCTCAATAATAATAATCACAAGTACACACATCACACGGTCCATGATCATCCGTCCACACATCATACATCACATGTATAAGTAATCATCATCATGTAGGACTACTAGATAATAATAAAAATAATAATCAACTAAACCTTTTAATTAATTAATATTTTCTGAAATCAGGGATATATAGGGAATTTCTCAATTCATAAGGGTATTTTCGTAATTTGGACAAAAGACAGAAACTGGAATTTCTCAAATTCCGAGGGGCAAAACTGTCTTTTGCCCAGAAAACCCTAATATCCTTTCTCCTTTCGCTGCTGCCGCCGCCGCCACCCTGCCGGCGGCGGCCTGTGCGGCGGGGCGAGGGCACTGCCCTCGCCTGCAGGCGGCACGCCCGCTGGGGGCGCTGCCGCTGCAGGTGGGCGCCCCCGCGGGCGCCGCCGCCTCCGCGGGCGGTTCTGCCCGCGAGGCAGCGCCCGCAGGCGGTGCTGCCTCGCTGGCGGCCGCCCCTGCGGGGTTTTTGCCCGTGGGAGCAGCGGCCACAGGCGCCGCTGCCCTGCGGTGCCTCAGCCCGCGCTGCTGCCCCGCGGCGCCTCTACCCGCGGGCTCAGCGGCCGCAGGCGCCTCTACCCGCGGGCTGCCAGCCCCGCCGGCAGCAAGCCTGCTGCAAGCAGGCCGCCGGCCGGCTGCTGCAGACACAGCGCTTGCGCATGCGCCGGCGCTGTGCTGCCTGGCTGCGACTGCGGCTGCCGCTGCAGGTGGCTGCAGGCATGCAGATCGAGGGCAGCAACAGTTGCTGCCCTTCCTCGCTTTTGCGTCAACGATTTTGACGTCAAAATTCTTCCTAAACACAATACACGCAGTTCAAAACCAATCATTCGCACGAACAACCTGGCTCTGATACCACTGTTGGGAAATCGTAGGGGGCGACATCATATGCGCAGCGGAAGAACAAGAAAACAAAAATCCCCGATTCCCAAAAGGATGTTCATCGTTGTGCGAAGATTGGTGCGCAAAATCCGCAAAAACACAAAACTGCGTATAGAGATTGTGTTACCTAGGGAGATCGTATATCCCTGTTTCCTTGCAGATCCTTAGGAGAGGGTAAAGGAGGTCAAGCGTCCTCCTCTCTAGCGGTGATCCACACAGCAGGGTTGCGCTAGAGGCTGTGAATCCCTCCTATTTATAGAGATCCCGTGTCAAAACCCTAATGGGTCCTTTCCCTAGTGGGTATTGGATCTGCATCCAATAAGACAAGGGCTCCGTCGGATATCTCATATCCGAACCTCTACTCATCGCAATGCCTACCATATGTGTGTGACCCTCTAGGCCCAATATCGAGCTGGCCGTGAGTCATACCTGTCAGAACTCCTTCTAACTCAGTGAATTATTATCTCTGTAATAATTCACTCGACTCATCGACTACGGAAGTACTAGGCCACTACGCCGTAGTCCCCAGACGATACAGGGGAATCCAATCCATTGGACCTGTCTGTCCTCAGTTACCATGTACCTATAGTCCCTCATCCATCTAATATCCCAGAGACCGTATATCGAGCATGGTGCTGTCAGACCCATACGGTTTCTACTCGAGTCTTGCTCTAATCGGATTCTCCCGGAGAACTTTTTCTCTCTCAACCCGAATGACCCTGGCCAGGGATTTGTCTGAGCAAGAACACATGGGATATTCCTCTCATGATACCGAGAGTGGATGATCCTCTATCGACACTCAATAGCCCTCGTAAGGTCGACTACCACTCCCAATGACCAGCTGTACTAGATCTGGGAACAGCCAAACCTATAAGTCTGGTATCAAAGAGTGGAGCACTCATACAGGACATCCTTGGTGTCTCAAGTCTAAGAACCAGATACACCACTAGGACTACGGAATCGTTGTCTGACAATAAGGCATCATCAACCATCCAACATTCCGTAAGCGGATCAATCAGTGAACTCATTCTCCAATGAGCACCTGTACTGTATCCCTAGTGTCCCTACACGAGCAGCTATGAGACCAGCTGCATCCATCATATGGACGGGTATACAGCACACCAGTCTATCCGGTTATCACGATGTCCCTCTCGAGTAACCTATGACCGGGATTATTTAGGATATGTGTTTAAAGGTGAATCGATCTCATTATCGTGATCTCATCACGATCCGATTCCCATTGCACAAATCCAAGGACATCACAATCTATATGCATTTATGCAATAGTTATAAAGTGATATACGCCAAAATATAATAAGCAAAAAGATTCTGTATCAAGTCACACGTGCCATCACTCACGTGATTGGCTTGCTGGGCACTTATGACTAGCACTAACTGCCCTTTTACAGTTTCTCTCCTTTTGACAGGCTCAGGAGACAACCTTTACAGATCCTTTCTCTCCTCTCTTTACAACTCAAGACTTGAAGAACAGAAGGAGGAGAACTTTAGGACTTTACACAAATTTGAGCTCTTAGAATCACTGAAAAGATCAAGAATTCGGTGTGGATCTGTATCTTTTCAGTGCTGAATGGGTGGGGTATTTATAGGCCCCATCCCAGTTCAAATTTGGAGCTCAAAACGATCAAATCGATCAAATCCCAGAATTCCGGGATCAGGCGGTTGCACCTCTTGGCCTAGGCGGTTGCACCGCCTGGTGCAATCAGGGTCCGAATGGTTCGCTCCATTCGGCCCAATTTGAATCTTTTCAGGGGCCCAATTGCCCCAAGATTAAGCTAATGGGATCACCTCCCATTTTCAAGCTTAATCATCGTGCTAACTACGATTAACTCTAAGACAACTTCTGCAGCTATGCTCCGATGCGTCAATCGCTTCTTCCGGCGAGTTTCCGGCGAACTTCCGTCGATCATCCGATAAACCCTCGGTGATCCTTCTGCGGACATCCGGCATACTCCTGGACTTTGCGACGATCCACTTGGCGAGTTCCGACGAGCTTCGCTTGGCAAGCTTCTGGACTTCTCGGATCTGTTCTCGCTGAACCTCCGACGACCGTCCGAACTTCCGTCGAACTCTCGAACTCCCAACGTGATCATGATCTTGACTCCTGCGCAACACCTGCTGCTTGTCTTACTCTCATCGTAGTTAATCCTGCACACTTATCTCAACACATAGATTAGATAACAAATGACAATTGACTTCATCATCAAAATCCGAGATTCAACATAATTATGTTTAATAATATATCTAAGAGATAATTATTCTATAGATCAATATGTTTAATAATATGTTTAATAATATATCTAAGTGATATGTCAATATCCATTATGTTTGATAAAGGCTCTAGATTCATATCAAGATATTGGAGAAGTGTACAAAAAGCACTAGGGACAAAGTTAGCTTTTAGCACTATTTTTCATCTTCAAACAGTCGATCAATAAAGAAAATCATTCATATATTAAAGGATATGCTAAGAGCTTGTCATGAACTTTAAGAGATCATAGAGCAAATATTTACCTTTGATAGAGTTTGTCTATAATAATAATTACCAAGCAACCATTGTGATGATACCATTTAAAGTAGTTCATTGGGATGAGATGGGTGAAAGAAAGTATTTGAGGCTAGATTTGGTGAGAGAAATACTAGAAGCAATAGTAAATATTCGCTAAAAAATGAAAGTAGCACAAAGTAGACAGAAATGTTATGCTAATAATATGGATTGTTGATAGAAAAGAAAAAGAATTTTGTAATAAGAAGATCGATTTAGTCAAATTGCTATGGAGAAATTATACAACGGAAGAAGCAACTTGGGAAAGGAAAGAAGAAATACGAGAAAAATATCGAAAACTATTCAGGTAAAAAATTTCAAGGATGAAATTTTTATTAGAAGAGGAGGATTGTAGTGCTTGAGTTTTATGCATATTGAACTATAATCGTAATGTCAATAGATGTACAAATAATATGTTTATGTCACTCTCACTTAGTGATATGATTTGTAAGGTCTATGTTTCATAAATATAATAAATAACATGTTCATATTTTTAACATTTAAGAGTAAAGTACATGATTTTCAAAAATATTATTTTTAGTATTATATGAAGTATTGGTTGAGCATATTAATATGTGTGTTAAACATAGCGTAATAAACCCAAAGTGTACTAACTGACTTGAATATGAGGTTAAGTTATGATAATAGATGTGTATATAGTGATTAAAAATGATGATAAAATTTTAATGGATCTTAAGTGAATCTCAAAGCTTAAATATATTTGATAATGATTAATATAAAGAAACTTGAGTTTTAAACATTATGTACGTAGAAAATCACATAAATGGAATGATAAAAATTTAAATATAAAAATAAATAGTATTATACTAAATATTGAAAAACATAATTGAAATTAGAAGATGAGTTTAGATAAAAAAAATATATATCATCTTTATCAAATCAAATTAATTCAATTCAAATTACTATAAATTAGAATTATACTAGTAAAAATTTAATGTCGTTACATTCTGTGAAACCATGAACACTCTTATAATCTGTACACGGAATTTGTAAACAAATGATCCTTGGAGATATAGATTCATCCGCCCGCATGTGAAACTATGGAATATGAGAATAAACAAGTATGAGTCATGTGTCAAAAGCATAAAAAAAAAAAAAAAAAAGAACTACCTACTTAATTGATGGGATTGTCATGTTCAAATATTTAAAATCAATTTAACCATAATATATTTATTGACCTCTTATAAATTAGTTTAAATTTTTACTTATTTTGAATAACCCTTAATCCCAAACTTTTTATAATTTAGTGCATGCAAGTCTTTAGACTACTTCTTCACATTCTGATGAAGACCTTACATAGTTGAGAGTCCAACCTTGAGGCATAACTCATCAATGATTTCAACACCATGAAGTATCATCATCCTCTAGCATCATCGATGGATATCTTTTTCAACTCAAGTTTTTTTATTGACCCTTTAACTTCATTGAGCTCGAATCTTAAATTCAAAATACTTAAGCCTATACTAATGGTAGTACGTACGTACACTCATCAGTCGATCTCTTGTAAGTATTAAGTCTTAACCCACTTTTGTTTTGATATGAGAATAAATCAAGATAAACTTATTCATTTTTAATGACAAGTGATAAAAAGATTTTATGATGAGATCTTACTCCCCACAAAAATCTATCGGATGATGCTATAAACTGTTTGACCTTTTGTTTGTGAGTCGGATACACTCGTATGATACTAACGATTAGGAATAACAATGGCATCCATTGGTAATTCTATCAAATCCCTAAGTTATGAGGAAAGAACCCAATATATTTATAGGACTTCTTAACAACCCTCTTACGTATAGGTTAATTTAGGCTTTACCCTATGAGTAGAACATTAATGTATGATGCAAATCAAATAGAGGGAAAAGCAGCAAACAAGAATAGGGGAACGAACCGTTAAGGATCAAATGGAATAGAGTTGATTTTGGTTTTGATTCAATTTTTCAGTTTAATTTGAACATCTCTCTATATAAAAATTATAGATGTTCAAATTGAATCAAAAAAATCAAACCGAACATGAACTGATTAAATCCAAATCAATTCATTAATAATTTTGTTTTGAATGTCATAAATGGTTTTAATTTGGGAGATTATTATTTTTTCAAATTGTTTGTTCAGACCAAATCGAACTGATATTAATTTAAAAAAAAAAATACTAACCCAACCCAGCACAAAGCTCCAAAAATTCTAAAATCCCTACCCATACCAAATCGATGAGTTCATCCATCTTTTTTCCGACTCTGTGACGACTCCTTCGTCCTCCGTCCTCTGTCCTCCGTCGCTTTCTCGGTCTCGCTCTATTATTGTCCCTCTAGGATATTTTTTAATATAAAAAAAAGAAAAAAAAACCACTAGCGCAGAGGGGCGAGCGAGCTGGCTGGTCCATGAAGTGGGAGGCATCATCATAAATGATAATTGTTGATAATAGATTATAATGGAGTCATCTACTGACCATCAGCGGTTGTGCTCTCAATCTAATGATAATTTCATCTTTTATGTTATTATTATTGATTCCTTTCATCTTTTGTATCTAATAAATTTTTAGAATGATATCTATAATATAAATTTTTTGAGAATATCAATCCAATTGGATCAAAATTTTAATTTGGTTTAATTAAATAAAACTGACTCATCCAACCAAATCGATTCATTTAAAAAATATATATATATATATATATATTTTAAATTATTTAAACTTAGAAACCAATTAATCAATTAACATTAATCGATTTTGAATCGATTAAATATAAGTCCAAAATGATTTCAATTCATAATACCTTTAACCGAACACCCCTAATAAAAATCAATTAATCATCAAGTGTTTTTAAATAGAGAAGGGGCTGATAAATGTTTTGAATTGAGTGACCAACAATTCCAAAAGCCGGAAATGGATAATGTATGAAGCTACATTAATCGTTCAAGCCATACATCAAGCATCACAAGTGCACTGCAGTAACGAGTCTCTGCAGTAAGCCATGCCATGCACGAATCATGTTTACACCAGCAGATCAGCGTGGTAAAAAGCCTTGATTATTTGTATCACGTTCAGCAAAAGAAAGTGCAAGAGATACGGTAACAACCTATACTCCACAGCTAAGAGAAGCTTAGCTATAATTCAAATGTCACACGCACAACTCAATCCGGTAGAGGAATAGGACCACCCTCCCTCTCTTTAAGAGTAGGATAGCAAAGTCTACGTCAACAATCTCCCACACAGGATCATGCTACCTGACTCTATTCTTTGCCTCTGTTCCAGCCTTTCGAAAAGAAGATCTTCATATTGCTTTAAGTTCACGTACTCATCCATATAAAACGAAGACCGAGTAGTTCTGCCATCAGAAGACATGCTTACGTGGTTTCCTACTCCAAACTTGCTTATACTTCTGTCCCTAGAAACTATGGATGAGCTTTCAGTGCCTTCAGGGCTCCAACTCCCATAACTGCTTGCAATTTGATTACAGCTATTGAAATCGGTACTTGCTTCCTGAAAAAGATCAAATCAAATATTTGTTAACTGACAGCTCAAATGACTAATAGCCAACAGATTTAGTTTTATGTTGACTTATTAGTCAAATATGCTACCCAAGAATGTTGATCAAGGGGTATATATGGAACAGAAAACCAAAGTAAAGACTGACAATAGTAAAAGAAAACATGATATAATTGGTTTGATGAATCTAAAAATGATTGGATGAACTACAAGAGAATAAGAAGTTTTTATCTGAAGATTTTTTTTCAGTTTCATCAGTAATTATTTACAAAGAAAAAAACAATAAACCAAGCAGACCGGTGTACACTTATTGATGAAAAATACCATTAATCTCAAATTCAGATCATCATGTTGTTCGTGGCTCATGTAAGTAAAGAAACATATCCGCGACATTCAGAGTCCAGTTCAGATCCAAAATGAATGAATGATTGACCAAACAATGCTACGGACTGTATCATTTTTAAGTAGCTCCTATATGAAAAGAGAGAAAAACCATGACCACAAATGGTAACCTGTTTTGGCAGCGCTGCAGCTGATAAGTTATTTCCTGAGGACACAGGGAATCCTGCCTTACTCTTGCATGGTGAAGGACCAGAACTAGTTTCCCATTTCAACCAAGGAAGCAGAACACCATCTTTATCAACAGGTCCAGCAGCAGCTCCGGGCACACTTTCATGAGTTTCTGCTGCAGAATTATGTAATCCGGTATCTCTTATATTTGAGCTAGTATCACTTCTTTCTCCATCAAAAGAAGATATATCTGTATCTTCAACATTGAAAAGGAAATCTTCAAAGTACTTCTCTGCCTCTTCTGTCAAATGTTTAGACATTCTTGTTCTATCATGGTTCCTCTGCGGAACACACCCATCCATTAGTTGTAATGCCATAGAAATTATCATGTACTCAGACATTCTATAGAACAGGATTCTTACTCTTCTAGACCGTGATTGCCTTTCTGGAACAGCAGAATTCTTTGGAGAAGGCAGCAACTCTTTGACAATTTTGCTAAGTTCCTGGCCGCGTTCCTCCTCTAATGCTAACTCAGCCAACAAGTCCTGCTTGCGCTTCTCTGACTGAAGTGCATACTAGTGTCAATGAAGGTAGAACTAATAGAAATCAGGAATCACACATTTAAAACAAACTTGATGAGGATCCTTCCACATTTCATTACCAAAACCATAACTGCAATTAATAAAATAGGCATCTCAAATTAACAGAAAAAAAAGGACCCCACCAAGCCATAGACTCTTTGGTGCAGGAACACAAGTTTCAACCCATGGGATCAAGAGATTTGTGGTGTGTTACAAGTTCCAAATATCTTAAAGTATACACGAGAGAGAGAACACAGAAGATGAGTATACATTTATCTTAATCATTGAACCAAATTTATTAAAACTAAACCGAGGCAAGACCATGAAACCCTAGGGGGAATCAGCACAGCAGCTTATATTCTGATTTGTTGATATTATTTGTCTCAAAAGCTCTTAGAGACATAAAGCAATCCTATTCGTCTAACAATTTAGAGAATGAGTCTCAATGAACCTTTCATAACCACTGCATAGTTCATAGCACGACAGAGAAAATTCGAAAACATACCACCATGACAGTTTAGATAGACCATTGAAAAAAGCTGTACAATCACAATATTTTAAAAATATAGTCATAACATGCCTGTTCCAGTTCGGTTGTGTAGTTTCTTCTGATCTCAGCAATAGCTTGCAGAACTTCTGAACTCTTTGGTTGAACGCCATCACCACTGACAATGGTTGAGGGTTCATTTTTCACCATGACCTGTATCAAGTATGAGATAACAATATTGTTGGCAAGTTGTCTGAAATTGCTCGGTTCCATGATGATGCAAGGAAGATGATAAGGACAAGATAAATATGATCAAAAGAAAAAAAGAGAAAAATAAATTTGAATAATCAAATATAAATCATGAGTTCAAAATTGACAAATGAGCTGAATAAAGGCACACACCTTTTCGAGTTCTGTCCTGATTTCTTTGACTGCATGTCTTACTTCTTTGCGCATGACTTCATATAATCCAAAATCCTCCTCATCGCCTATGGGATTTTCTCCCTGTGAATTGCAAATGAAACCACAAAGGTTACAGTTTATTTGAGTCGCATAACAATAAGTATGATAAGATATTAGCATTCATATTGTTTCAGATAATAGCCATGGTCTATAAGGTCAACCTTTTCTGGGGCATAAACTGCCTGATTTGTCTTCTCAACCCCACACCTCCTTGAACAAAAATCCCGAGCTTCATCATCGGTTAATGAAGAAGAATGGCTCTATAGAAAAAACCAAACAATAAAATAAAAACATTTTGAAGATTGATTAGTTGTTGAAAGTAGATTCACTAAGACAAGCCTAAACCCTATGGTCTGATGATCAGCAAAGAGCACAGATGACATGAATACAAGAATTCTCAAGTTAAGTATCTCTTTCATCTTCTCGTATCACCTCTTTTCTGATATTACTTATCTATCATCATACTGTCTCCACCGAAAGAAAGAAATATCAATTCATGGTCATTAAAAATATGAGACAAATTACCGAATAGCTATCATGAGAGTGGAAGAAATCCTTTTGGCTCCCAGACCTTTTCAAAAAGTCACCATTCTTCACTGACCTATGTGATGAAGGCTCCTGCAGTTTACCATTGCCATAGATCCTTGATTTAACTTGCGTGCTGGCACTGTGAGAATCCACATCATTCTGTAGTGGATTATAAAAAAACTAATATCAGGTTCTTTTTGGCATAACAACCTACCAGATAAGGTAACCTGCCAGCTTCTAAAGTTCCATGTTATGGTACAAGCTAAAGACTACCATTCTTCTTTTATTCAGATGGAAAAATACCTTCAAGGGTGCATGTTGAATCTTTGACACTAAATCGCTTGGTTCAAATATAGAACGAGTCAGAGCACGCGCACTAATAGGATAGATGTCCCAACCATATCTTTTCTTTTCCCAGATTGAAAACTTGCTACAGAAATTAATCCCATGCTGGTTGGTTCTGACAAATGCTTACCCAAAAAACCATGATATGGAAAACTTCACCATGTTGATGTTATGTAAGTCATCACAAGAGTAGCAAAACTAGCTTAGCAACAAGATCAATGCTTACCAAAGAAAGCCATGTTAAAGAAAGCTTAGTATTATTGATGTTAATAAAGCATCATGAAAGTAGCAAAAAGAGAAAAAACATTAAATGATGTAACAACCAGAATGTCTTTGACTTCAATCAGTTATGTGAGATACATTAAATTATTTTTAACAAGGTTGTGTACTTTTGCAAGCTTCACATGTACAAATCCAGCATGTCGGGACCCTGATCCAGCATGTTAGAGGACCATTATCTATTAAACACAAGCAGGTGTGCCAGGACACATTCCAGAGTAACTGCATCCAAATCTCTATGACTCACTCTATCTGCCTTCGCTGGCATGTTAGGTACTCAACTATTATGTACATAACATGACGGCAAAATCATCATAGTGTATATTTGACTGTGTTTACTGCATCAGTTGCTGAATGCAGTAAAGCGGGCCTTTAGCATTTCCTCCTTTCATGATCATTCTATACATGACACTTCTCTAACTACTCAGATTTTTGGTGTATATGCAGTTTCTTTTCAGTTTGGAGTAGTCCAATCGGAAGAGCATCAAAAATCGAACGAAAGATCGTTCACGCCACATCGGCCATTGGACGCTAAAAATAGCAACTTTTAGTCAACCTAGACTAAAACACAGGGAGAGCGGGTACCTCCGAGTTGCTACACCGATGCCGATCAACGGAGACAGATCGCCGCCGCCTTAATACGCTATCCGAGACGCCCTTGGTCGGTGCAGCGTGGCGATCGGGAGGCCTCGACACGGACCTCCCGCGGCGGCGAGACGACTCCGTCTCCATCCGATAGCTCGAGACGGAACTCAAGGGCCTGGACCTGGCGGCAGACGGCTCGCTGTCCTCATCCGACTCGGCCCTCGCCCGGAAGAACTCATCGGCGATGTCATCGAGGCTGATCTCCGGGAACCCGGCCCCGCGCAACTTGTTGACGAACCTGCCACGGGGCGTCGGGAAGTCGTCAGGCTCCGGCGGAGGTGGGGGAAACCAGCTGGAATGGCGGCTGAGGCTCCTCGATCGGCGGTGGGGTTGGCCGCCGCGGGTGGAGGAGCCGGCGTCCCTTGCAGCGCCGCCTCCACCCCGACTGCCGATGGAGGAGCGCCCAGAGGTGGACCGGAAGGCCGCCGTCGCCATCTCGGCCGTGGAGCGGACAAGGATTAGGGTTGGGAGGAAGATTAGAAACTACGGGATCTGGAAACGGCCGGCACGCGGGGCGGAGGGGGGAAACGAGTTGGGGGATGGGGTTTGGGGACGATTCGTTCGTTTTCTACCCTTTTACTTTCTCTTCGTCGCGGTGACGTGCGTCGGTCAGAATCACGAGATTCCCACCGAATCATGTAATAAGGTGCTGGGACGGCGTTGGAATCGAACCGAATCGGGCGGAGGGATGTACGAGAGCACGGGTTGGGAAGTAGGGCTTTTTAATTGGTAGGGAGGGCTTCGTTAGCGAGCCGTGTGTCATAAACTCTGTTTCCAGTGCTGCTGGGTCGTAAGAATTGGCAACGTTACTTGATGCTGTGTTGAATGATCACAGGAGAGTGTGTGAGATTTTGTTGTACATCCAGATCGGAATAGAGAGTCGTAAGAAAACGAGGTTAGAAATGGCGCCAATTTTAAAAAAGATACGGGTTGGGTTAGGTTAGGTTAGGTTAGGTTAGGTTAGATGGAGAATACTATGTGTGGGGCCACGAAAGGGTCCCCCGCAGTGTTAAATAACAGGACAAGTTGGTGAGCGAGGTTAGCGGTCAATAGGTATGCGTGAATCATATGGGATTTTTCTAGCTTAACTAACGCCCCTTCCACGACGCCCCTTGTCTACCTATCCTATCGCTCATATCGGTGAGGACCACTCCAGAGCGACGAGTGGCTCCCTCCCTTTGTCCAATAATAAGACAGTCGGGAAAGGAGGTACGTTACGAACAAGTAGGTGTACTCATCTTCCCCGACTTAATACATTTCCTACCGATAAGAACGCCCCCGTCTTGGATACCTGTCGGCTATATCGGAGGGACCAATGTGGGCGCCGCAGGGGGCCACTCGCCGTGTTTAATAACAGGACAGGTGAATGACAGGAAAAAGCCAATATAAGCTAGCACGCTCAGATGTCTTGGTTTAACCCAACCCCCGTCCTCCCAATCTCCTTCCCCAACTTTTAGCCCCTTGTGCCACCCAACCAGACGATTCCGTCCACTTCTCCCATCCTATCCTCCGCGAATCAATCGTCAAAGCTCCTCCTCCTCGGTCGAATCGGAGAGCCCAAACGAAACCCTCTGCTCCGATCCAATAACCTCGCGTTGCGTCCTCCTATCGGCTTCATTCGTTGGCATTCTTTGAAGAAGCGCTGAGGGATCCGGGAAGGAACTAGCAAGTCCCCGCCTTTTGTCTGCCTTTGCTTCTTATAGGTTTCGATTCGTCTAATCCTTCGCTGTTTTTTTGCTATTTCCGTCGATTTTTGCATGTTCTTGATGCCTCTCATGGTGTCTTTCCCCGATTCGCTTTGGTTTTGTGTAGATTTATTAGTGGAGATTGGGATGGGTCAGCTAAGCCTTCACCGGATTTCAATTAGCTAACGTTTTCTGAATTCTACGCTTATCGGTCTTCGTGGGCTTGAAGCTTTGGTATGAAAGCTGTGATCTTTTTACTCTTTTTGATGCCAGTGGTGTGTCGTTTTGTCCAGACTTGCCTTCCGAAAGCGATTTACCATGAATTATCGAGGAAATAAATGAATTTTTTTTGCTCAACATCATATTCCTTTTTTCATATTTTGATGTATTGTATCTTAAAACATATCTGCCTCAGCTGTTAGCAAACATGTTCTTTCTGTTCGTTATCTTGGATCTCTGATTCTTGTGTTTTTGAGCCAAAGTTATAGAATTTCATGGTTCATGATCTGCTCCATGTGAGATATTATTCTGCATTATGATAGACTGGTGAAACTCCAACGATTCATATCTCATGGTTATTTCTTTCTTCACATTTTCCAGGTAAATAGTTGGCTCTCATCCCGTATTGCTCTAAAATGGGTGGTGTAGTTGGGAGGAGCAACTCGATAAGGCGAAGTTCTCCAGAATCAAAACTTGAGGCAAAGATGGTTGAGGCTATGCAGCGAAGGGCATCTGAAGGAACTTCTGTGAAGTCATTCAACAGCATTATTATGAAATTTCCAAAAATTGATGAGAGCTTACGAAAGTGCAAGTCCATTTTTGAGCAGTTTGGTGAGTTATATGTTCACCACAATCAAACAAGCAAACATAGTGTTTACCATAGATAACCTTGAACCTTTTGAGTTCTTGGTATTGATCTATCTTTAAAACCGTGATTAATAAAAGTTTAGATGCTAGTAATTGACACTAGAAGCATTAAAAAGGAAACAGTTCACTTTTTGACATAATAATTATAATCAGCAGATAACTTATGGCTGCCCATATTGTATATAGTGTTTCTTAGAATTTTGGAGAATTTAGTGGAACTTGGAATCGACTGACATGACTTCTTTACAGAAGAAAGAAAGAAATTTTATTAAAGAATGACTGCAGGTATAATACACAACATCAAAAAGTAAAATGTTTCAAAAGGTCCATTGGAGATGAATGTCCATGTACAGTCAATATTATTGATTTTCATGGATAGTCATACGTATTTGACTCACATATTCATGCTTAATTGATTTTTTTGAATCTTTTGTCTCCGCATTTATATTAATGCCATCATGTATTAGTATGTTATCATGTTAGGATAGGATAGTGCAGTTTTATAGGTCTGACACCAACTGGACATGGCCTGCCAGCAGGTTAGTCAAGCTTTCTTTATATGGACAAGATCAAGTTGGGTCGAAAAGGGTCAGGTTGACTTATCGGGATGGGACGTGACTTGTCTTATATTTTTAGCGTGCGTTGAACTTCACTATCAAGGAAACACAATGTTTACCCAAATCTAAACCTAAGAAGCACAGAAACATGCTTTTGGTGGACGTGTCCATGTCCAACATGTGTCAGACACACGGACACACGTGGCAGATACTCGTGTGGTGCTGGGCTTGTGTGGCCATCACGTGAGAGCCAAATTCTGTGCGAGAAAAGAAATCTGGAAATCGTCTCAAGGAAACATATATCAATATATCTAGATCTTGTTAAATATTATTTGATGATTTTAATTTTTTCAACCTATATGATGATATTCATTTGTTCACATTGTCGAGTTTAAAAAATTTAAGTATAAATACTATAAAACTCATGTTAATTGAATATTATATATACATATATTAAAAAATACATGTGTCCTTGCCATATCCGTATCCTAATTATTTTAAAAATAACATGTCGCGGTGTTCATTTCGTGTCATGTTCGTGTCCTGTGTCCGTACTTCTTAGATCTAAACCAACGTAAAAATGATCCAGGAGTTGTTAAACTAGACATGTTACATGGATCAAGACAGGTCATCTTAGATGAGTCGGGTTTGGTTGAACCTGACTATTATATTCATGAGGACTCCTTTCTAATATGGAGTATTGTTTATGTGTAACAAGGTAAGTACAAAGAATTGAACTCCAAGTAACTCAGAGACAATGTTGGAGATTCCTGATATTTTTAATTTTCTTATGGATAGATGAAGATTCAAATGGTGCGATAGATCAAGAAGAACTGAAGCATTGTTTCCAGAAGCTAGAAATCTCCTTTAATGAGCAGGAGATCGGTGATCTCTTTTTGGCATGTGACATTGATGAGAACATGGGTATGAAGTTTAATGAGTTTATTGTTCTTCTCTGCCTTGTTTATCTTCTCAAGGAACCGGCAGCTGTACAAGCAGTATCCTTATAAAAGTTAACAAATCAGTTATCTTCTTTTAGTTTATTACTTTGAGGCTGTCTCCCTGATATGAGAATGACAAGTGAACTAATTCTGTGTTACAAGTTTTATTCATTTTTTAGTGTTATTTCCTGTACTTCTTATATGTGATTTACTGTTTTAGAAAATTACTTAAATTAAGTTGCTTAGATCAATTCCCTGAACATTTTCAATTTCTATAGGATAAACTTTACAATAAGAAATTGGATGATTATTATCTGTAAAGTATAAGAAGTTGCATCACCTACAAGCACATGGACCTGATAATTTTGATCTTCACAATATGTTTAACAATAATGGAGCAAAAGGAAAATTTGTTTTTGGAACAATTGAAATGTTAGATTGCTTGTTTGAACGAACAAGGGAGAGAAGGTTCACAAAATATAGAAATTCTGCTTTCAATATATAGCATTGAATTAATCTTCATTATCTGGCATGGTTCTTCCACATAATAAATTGCTTATACATTGTTCTTTCACTTAAATTATTAACACAGTAGAGTTTCTGTTTTTCCACACAGGTTGATGATATCTATGAGGCTCCATTAGTATGATTTGTTCTCAATTTGTTGGTACAATGTATTGGCATGTTTGAAGGCATTTCTTGCAGCAATTGTATTAATGGACGAATAAGGCCAAACCCATATGAAAATAATTATTATCTAAATGATTTCTTCATGGTGCCAGTTGTTATCCAAGAGAGGTTGTTGATATATGTTTATGGTATCATTGTTCTTTCGCTTTTTAAATCACTGGTTTATGTCAATCTTAGTGGTCAAAGGAATAAAAACTTTTACTAGTAATTGTAAGGATGACAGACCTAACGACTAGAAAAAGACTGAATGTTATCCAAGAGAGGTTGTTCTATGTCTTGTCAACATAAGGGATTCAAAGCCCCATTTATTATACTTAAAAGTGATTAAAATTTTATGTTTTTATAGTTGGTAAAGAGAGTATCTTTTCGAACAGCAAACAATGGTATGCTAGCAATGGACTTATGCCAAGGCTAACAGCTGTTATAACTACATACATCAGTGTGCACAGGGACTTGGACATCATGTCATTAATGTCTGATAATATTACTTTTGTCTTCAGCTCATTTGTAAATTTCCTGTTAGAATTATGTTAGCGTGCACAGAAGATTTTAGTCATCATGTCATTGGCATTGAATAAGAGCAGCTCAGTGGTAACATTTCACAGAGACCTCGGGAGTAACAGAAGTTCTGAAGGAATGATAAAAACTAATAATAACTGGATAAAATCAGGTGGCATGTAGTTTGAGGCGTTTTTTTCTTCATGATGGACCTTATATGCATGCAGACCACACACCAACACATATATGCACATGAGATTCTACTGTATTTGAAAAACATTATATTGAGAATTGTTGTATATGGAGTTAAGAATCTGTTTGCAAGGGGACCATTCGACATAATTGGATAGAACAGTACATCACAGGTCTCCAGAGCAGGTGTGGTAGTTTCAAATCTTACAGAGCAGGATTGTCCAAAATATTTGGAGCAGGTTCCCTAATATTATGGATCTCCTATGTTAGTCAATTTGTCAGCTATGAATACTTACTCTTTTTTTTTTCTTCACATATTTTATACAGGGCAACCGTGAACATTAATTTATATTAGGAACATTTTATCTTTTTTAATATGTGAAGTGTAGTGTTATTGCCTCAGCTTCTGTTTCTTAGTTGATGTGTGTTTTCCTGGATCTCTTGAACTTTTGTTTTCCAACTGTAGTCTGCTCTTGTTGGAAATATGCTCTGGTACTAAACTCAAGCATGAAAATCAAAATTTTGTTCCCCATGACTTGATTGCTAGAATTCCCGTATGGGGTTGCCAGACCTTGAGACGACTTTTGAGACTCTGGTTGATGCTTTTGTGTTTTTGGACGAGAACAAGGATGGATATGTTAGCAAGAATGAGATGGTACATGCCATAAACGAGACAACTGGAGGTGAACGCTCTTCTGGACGCATAGCCATGAAAAGATTTGGTCAGTTCTTTCCTCTTACTAGCAGTTCTAGCTTGCACTACCATGCGAAACTTGAAAAACAAATTATTTGCATCAATTACCATATTAATAGCCCTTTTCGGCTTAATTTGAAAATAAATGTTTAAAAGGTTTTACTATTTCCTGATTTGTCTATTAGGCTTTATTCTTTTTCTTGGAAATAGTTGTTGATTTGCCTGATGAATTGGTATCTATTTGAGCATGTAAATGGAAAATTCGAAAAAGATAATCATGCATTGATTGTGGCTACTATTTAGAATTTAGTTTCCATTTACTTGTATTTTGAATCTGCGGATTCACCTAACAGTGTATTGACTTCCATCGAACAGAGCACAAGATCAATATTGTTTCAAACATAACCAATTTCTTCTGGTTTGCTGCAGAGGAGATGGACTGGGATAAAAATGGCATGGTGACATTTAAGGAGTTCCTTTTTGCTTTTACCCGTTGGGTGGGGATTGATGATGTTGAAGATGAGGAGTGATCGTTGCATGTCCATGTTGATCGGTTGCCCACAAGAAGGCCTTGCAGTACAGCAATGAAGAGCAAATTCCAAAGAGGCTCTGTGTATACATATATGTGTTCCCCTTTTTCTTTTGCAATAAGGACAACTGCTTTCGTACCATGTGAGTGATTGAAAGCCCTCCGATATCTGCTAAGTATATTCTAGTAAAGTTGCAAAATTTTAACTGCACGATTAGTATTTGACAAGCAAAATTACTGTTGAAGGCCAATTCTATGTAATTTCTTTCAGCAGGGCTCCATTGCCTGTCGTTGTTGGGTATGATTCTTCTAAGCTTTTCTAAAACGTATAAGCAAGTTCATAAATCCTTAATTATGTGTATTGGCTATGATGTGCATACTATTATTGTTCATTGTAAGCAATTATCCAGAGTATTATGTTACAGGAATATAACAAGTGATCAGTTATATGAATTTTTTTTGTCGTCGATGAATTTGTACAATACAATGTCTTTATTTTATTGTTCTTGTTGAGACTCTTTACCACTTATTTCCTCTGGAAGAAGGCACTTTTTGATCTCCAGGCCACTAATTTTAGATGATTAATTTTGTCTTTTTTTTCTCTGAAGCTCGATGTGTGTTTCAGGTCGGGACATATGTGGCAGTTTAACCTTCAAAGAAGATGATTTTGTTCAGTTGCCTTTGGCTATTCTGACTGTAACTAAAGACATTTTCTTTTACTGAAGTCTTTTGAGGAATTTAAAGTTTCTCATATATTTGCGGAAGAAAACAGAGGTAGATTTTATAACGTAAATTAGATTGAACTCTGATGTAAGAAAAAAGTTGTTTACACGTTTTAAGTTTGTAGAAAGTGCAATTCCATTGCAAGCAAATCCATGAATCAATCATGAGATCATTTTTCATGTTTTCCTTTGTCAAACACAGTGATCAGACTGTGTCCGAACCATGTCACTACAATTCCAACACAAATGAAACACGACCATCATCTCCATGAAACCTCTCCCTGCGACTGATTTCAATGACAGCAGGACAGTCATAGATTCACCTCTTCTACAACATGCAGAAAAACACATGGTGGACAACGATCCAGCCTCCAAGAAACATCACATTGGAAACCATTCACATATCCTCATTGCAAATGGAGTTGCTCGATGAATGCAAATGCCCCTCAGCAACCTAGAACTGGAAGTCTGAGCCGGTACCAGACTTCCCCCACCCACCAGAGTCAGGTGTCGGTGGCTCATGGGTGGCAGACAAAGAACCATCTTGCAGAAGGCCTTTGAGTGACCCACCGCCAGTGCCACTGCTAGCTGCCAAGTCCTCTTCCGGTGACTCAGAGGTCGGAACAGGCGTCGAGGGGTCGGGGCAGAGGTCACTTGGGACAGTAGCAGCAGCAACTCCAGAGGCAGATGTTTCGGCCAGCACGCCGCTGAGCAGCTGCTGCTCCTCGATCATCTTCTTGAGATACCTGCCTTGGGCCTCGATTCTCACTTGTAGCTGCTGCTGTATCTGCATCAACTTATGGAAGGTCAACTCCATGTTATGACTTGGCTTCCCCTTGCCACTATGGTTGCAAATTCACATCACAATTCTTTAAATCAAAACAACTATTCGCGTATAATAAGTTCAGTATAGATTGGGTCATTAGTTGTCGCTCAATCAAAATATTTATTATGGTATCAAAGCATATTATGAGTTTGAATTGTTAAGTCTATCATTGTGTTAATTTAGTTTTGCATCATGTACTTGGGTTCAGACTCCACACCATGGCATCTCTTAACTTAATGTGCAATCTCATAATCCACAACAAGTAAAAGAGAAACAAAAAAAATCAGATACTGCAATTTACATATTTAACTTGCCTCTAGTTGTTCGTGAAGTCGTTTTTTCACCTCCATCTGCAATTTGAGTGCTTCAGTTATTTGAATCCCACTAACACAACAAACATATAGTTTTAGCTGAATAATAGTCTGACATTGTGCACACATAGCTGGAAAGAACACTAATTCAAACAAAAATGAAAAACATCCAAAAGTCCGAAAAACAACTGAAATCAATTTTCCACATCAAAAAAGAAGAAAACACATTAAAAAATTCAAAAGTAACAGGACAGAAAACACATATAGGTTTGCACCAATCTTCCGCATACCTCAGTATGTTCATCTGGACAACATATAGGCAAGTTTGTAATTGCATGGTAAGGCTGGCAAGTAGCAAAAAATAACTTTATATTAAAGACTAAAAGAATGGCAATCTACTGTTGCACCAACTTTCCACTGTGATTCTTACAAATATCTCTAGGTAGGCCACACTGCTCCCAGTAGAAGCTCCTACACCCAAACTCCCTTTGGTACGCTGAATTATAAGCCCAATAAATTGATACATGTTTGTTTTAGTTCGTTTTGACCATCAACTCACATTCATAATATGCTATGATGTATTATATTTTAGATGCTATTCATAGTTTTTTTTACCAAATTGCATGATATCTGACCATAAAGGCAAGAAAAATGTGCACACATCCATTAATTGACCCTGAAAGCCTAGGAAATGCACTTTTTAGAGTTTCCCTTGTCAACCACAGTTTGAGTACCCCACTTGATCTTTTTTAGTACTACCAGATAATAAAGAAATTGCCTTCATGCATAATCACATATGTTATCTTATTTATAGAAAAATTCCCATAAACACCAAATTAACTACGATTGTGCACTATTACCAAAATTTGATAGTTGAGACCATCCAAAACCTATTCACAGCATTTGAGACAGAACAGGATGAGATGATTCATGTTTTTTATAACAATGTAAATAAATCCATAGCAATAGTCAAAAGTTCTTTAGGCAAGAAGGGCTGTCGATGTCATTCCTTTACAGTTGTTGAAACCTGACAATTGCTAGCTTGCATTTAAAAGAGATAACCCCAAAGACAAAATTCGATACACATGATTCTTTTATAGAAATTATATGTAAAAGATTCTATCAATAATCAATAGAAAGCACGCAATACAGAGGTACAGCACTTGTGCAATTCAGATTTAGTGCATACAACAGACATAAGGAGGTATGGTAATGGGTGAAGAATTACAACAATAGTTAATCTCTAAGAAATCCACTAGTTCTATAACAAGGCCAATTGTGACTTAGTGATCTTATCAAAACAAATAACGAACAGGTGGCTTATGTTCATTCTTGTAGGAAAATTAGCAATGGAGAAGTCATATTTATACTCACGAAGTGCTTTCAAGTCCTGAAATCAGGTCCCCGACATCTTTCATTTCTAGCTTTGTGCCTGCAAGAAATAAAACCAGCAGATTTGACTCGCCATGGAAACTGATTTATTTTGTAGAACTTTAACTCATTATTCATGCAAAAAATGTGAAAAGATAATAGAAGTTTAAATATTTCAGTCAAATTTTATTTAAAGCTTTCATAAGATACTTGCCATCAGCTGAAGAGTCAGGTATATACTTTGCAAGCCGATATTTCTGAGTGCATGGAAAGAGAAAATTAGGGAAAGCAAAGACAAAGTAAAAGGAAATTTTCAGGAAACAGAGCAGGTGTACCTGTAAATGACTCTTAATATGATATATAGTTAATCCAGGCACACCCATTATTCGAAGAACTCCTTTTGGAGTTGCTCCTGTCAATGTGCAGAAATACTGACCATATGAATCTTGGAATGGAGATAAGACTAACAGATAGTCACTTAGTTCAGTTTAGCATCGGAAAGTATTGAAGTGAAAGCAACTGTTGTTTGAATGTTCAAGAACATCATCAAATACAAAGTTCTTTTAAGGATAAATAATTTTCAGCTTTTATTGCATTAAATTCGTAAATAAGATTCATACCAAGATCGCTTAGTCTAAAACAGTTGAACTAACCATAAAGAGCTAATCGCTGAATGGATGGAAAATTCGTAGTGAGACTTTGTTGATAAATGAATTTGCTACATCCTCCAACTCAGTATCATGTCCTCACAGAACTAAACAATCAGAGTTTATGAAAGTTGAATATGGATAACTAAGAATCAGCATACACACTGCACGTAACATCTTGGGGGAAATTTTAGTTGGGCAACACTGTGAAATATGTTCAAGTAAATTGAGTTGAAGAGATCAAAGCAGCAAGCACTTACTGTCAGATCCACCAAGCTGTGTCACAGCACCGACAAAACGTTCATGGAGCTCATTTGTCCAGCGTAAACGCTGCCTTGAGAGCAAATTAGGATTTGTGGAGCTGTTCCCTCCATTCTTCAGATTCATTGGGTTGATACTTGATTCTAATAGCTGGTCATTACTTAAAGAATTGCTTTGATTTGGATCAACACCCAAATTCGGCTTTGGATGATAAAATTAACCGGAGCTTCAAAACACAAAATAAAATATATAAATAAAGATAATAGTTATGCATCACAAAGTATGTGATTAAGGAAACCTAAAGAAACATATTAAATCATTTATTCTATCTAAACATCAATTTAATAGATTCATCTTCAGTAAGTTCACAAATTTTAATATAAATAAAATTGCAGTAAAGGCAGTTAAAAATAGAATAGCTATCCAGAGATAAAATGGACAAACAATAAGTTATCTGACAAAATTATCCTAATTTATTGCCATATAAGCAAAGTTGTAAGTGTCATAATTGCTTGCAATACTTGAACAATCAAATTCTCTATACATATAAAAACAAGAGTTTAGGTAGATGCTAATATGAATTAGTTTTAAAATAACTATAGATTAGCTGATTACTGATAGGAATTAGATATAATTAGCATATTAGAATAATAATTTAAGATATTTTGGTGAGATGCATGCATATAAATAGATTAAAGACAAGCAAGCATTTATCTTAAAAGAAAAATGTGATAGATGAGTTGAACTTGAAAATGTCAAATAAAATTTAAATAATGACCAAATTGAATAGTCTAGGTATCAACCTTGCGTAATAGATGGAATTACACCAAAGGGTACCTAGTTGGCTGTCCGAATCCAATCCAAGTCTGAAACCTGAATGTCATTTGGATGTCCAATTCCTTTACACATACATCCATACCATATGAATCCAGAAAAAAAATCTGACTCAGGCACAACCCAGGTTCAGGAGAATATTATCAGGATCATTTTCACACCTAATTATAATTGATCACTTATAACAACACTAATTATCAGGAACTCTGTGAAGTTTTCTTCAGGGAGCCAGTAAGAGACCAGATCCTGGATTTTGATTCAAGAGTAGAGAACAAAATATGAAGAGAGGAAACATCTAAGAAATATCTCTTCTTATCTAGCAACAATGGTGAAATATCTCTTATCTAGTTTAATATGGTAGGAATCTGCCTCAATGACTCATGCCTATCAAGGGCCTTGTTCTTTCTACTTATTCTACTTAAAATCCTTCCTCCTAACTCAATCACAAGATTTTGATGTTATTCTCCACTGCTGTCACATCACATAGAAAAATGCAGGAACCTCTCTGAAGAAGCCTCGAATTAAAACAGAGTGACTGCCATGTGAATTAGCCTCAGTTAATATCCCAAATGTTTGCTGCTATAGAATACCAGTATGAACTTCATATTTCACCGTCAGCCACCTCTATAGTGTGATTTTTCAATGTATAATATCCTAAATGTTTGCTGCTATAGAATATCAGTATGGACTTCATATTTCACCGTCATGTCACAAACGGTCGACACGCACCCGCAACAACTTCGTTCAACGAACCGTTCGTCGCTTTTGCATGCTTGTACAGAGACATGACAGCATGTTTTGTTTTGGTTTTGTTTTTTATTGTTTGAAAAATGTAAACAACGATAGTTCGCAGTGCTACAGTGCAATCGCTCGTTGCGCCGGGCCGAACTGCCCCAAAATTACTCAGTTTTCGCGTGCTATGGCTTGTTTTCTGTACACCGCAGCTATACGTGAAATGTCAGCCATCTCAGCACCTTGGAACCCCCCGAGTGGCACAGGGCTGGATGGGGCTTCGGCATATTATCGGGCGTTGAACTATCTTCACAAGTTCATATGTTAACTTGGCGGGAACTTGCCTTCGCACCCGGCACTTGGTGAGCAGTTGTTTGTGGACTTGTAATTGTTCGTTTTACCTTCTAAAATCCTTGTTTTCTCCTTCCTCTCTTTTCTCCCTTGCACTTAAGGTGCTCTCTGAATTGCATGTAAAGGTTCCCTCTTCGTAAGATGTCGGGACTTGTTCGTCGCTCGTTTTCAATCTAATCAACTTTCTGTTTTACAGGTCCTTTGGGACCTGTACAAGATTGCAACTAGGCTGAACCTTTGCGGACGCATGTCGCAATGGTGCCTCATGACTTAGGCAATCCCAACTAAGTCCTAAGAGTTAGCGCAAGGGTGCTTCACGACTTAGGCAACTTCAGTTAAGTTCGTGACTTTACCGCAATGGTGTCTCACGACTTAGATAATTCCAGCTAAGTCCGTGACAGTCAGCCAACTCAATAGTGTGATTTTTCAATGTATACCATATGCAGTAATTTTTTGGGTGTAATAGTTTCTGATCCAAGAAATTGACAAATAAACTATAAATACAAATTTCTGAAGTAGACTAACAAAGACTGTCAGAAGACAGTTATAAAGCAATCTATTTTCCTTTCCACCCATTCTATGACAAAAATCCAAGCAATTTACTCTGCATTTGCAAATGCACGCATCAATAATGCTAATGCACTGACATCAACAAATTTGGGGATCCAAATGCCCGAGTTCATTCAGTGCATCTGAGAGACTCTATGCTAAATAGTGCATCCATCACAAGTCAAACAATTGCAACTTTATCCTAGATAGATACATTTTTTCTGTACAATTCCAGTGGAACACAACCCTTGAGCCAAGCAACAGCTTAAACCCTAGTTATTGGATGTTCAACCTTCTCAGCCTATTAGAACTGCAGGTGATGATGATTAGACTTAAGCTTGCCCAACCAAATTCAAAAACTTCGGTAAGCCTAAGCTGGTGGGGGGGGAACTCCTACAAATTTCATTAATTGTCAGATCGAAAAACAAAGCACAATCAACGAAAAAAGAACTTTCATTCCAGTAGCAGCATCCAATTTGCTCAAATCTTAGGTTTTCTTGAAGGCCGTAGTCAAGCAATGTAATAAATATATAGATAAATAAACCTGAAAACCTTGTTCTGAAAGAGCCATTAACTCAAAGACGGTCTAGGGTTTCTATTTCCTTTAAGAAAATGTGATAAAGGCGCAGCAGCACAACCCTCCATGCTTACCGTTCTCGCCAAAAAAATGATATTTTTCGGTCCTTCTTGCCATCAGAATAGCCTAAAAGCTACTACAACTCTTGCAAGCCAGCAATATGCCCCAGTGACATCAAGAATCCATGTTCCAAAAGAAAAAAAAAAAATCCAAAAGTGATCAAATAAATGCCGTAAATTAGCACTACGTACTGTAAATGGAAACCAAGTACATGAGTAATAACCGTTCGCGGAGCAACCAAGTCATCAAAATGAGCGAAGGAACCCATCAAATCCAACCAAAAGCATGAAGGAGTAAGCAAAAGCAGTACCCGAACAGCCAAGTCCAGCTTGAGTTGCAAGATCCGGAGGAATTGAAGAGAAGAAAGAACAGCAAAAATTAGCGAATGAGACCGAGCTCAAGCGACCAATGACACCAAAAATCCAATCTTTTTGCGGGAAACCGAGAGAGCAACGTGAGGTTTTTAAGCAGTCCCTACCCGCCCAGAGATTCGTCCGGCTTCACCCAATCAATTCTCTCTCTCTCTCTCCCCCCTCTCCCCCCAGCCCACCCAAAGAGGTGCAACGGAAGGGGCAATGACGATCTCATATAATTCCTTGGTGTATAGGCGGGACTTACAATAGCGTACGTGGCACCTCTCCATTCTTCCTAGCTCGACCCGATTCGTGCGAATATGGAAACACGAAAAGATACATTTACGTCTTTTCATACCCGTCCCGCTTACCTGCTTTAGAGCAATCGGATACGATTCCAAGTGGATTACACGTGTTCTCCACTGTCAACTCCATACAATCAATTGTAGACACGAAAGACCGGTATCTGAGGAAGAGTGAGCAACGCATGTGAGTTCACACGGCATCTACTCCGGAATATTCTGAAACCCAGTCGTTAATTTAATCCGCTTTTTACCAACAAATTATACAACTACGTCTAATAAACCGTATAGACGATATATATATATATATATATATATATATATATATATATATATATATATATATATATTGAAGATAAGGAAAACAACACCTATCACAGGTACAGGCTGTAGTAGCTCAACTCAAACCACATCAGTTGGGAGTATATTCTTGGTGTATATTCTATGGAGACTTTATGATAAGTATAAACAAGAAGCCCATTGATATCAAGTATTAGGAGAATTATGCACACATAAGAAATGTAGAAGAGAACAGATGTCAATGAGTCTCTTGTGAATCTTTCTTTGTTCCGTATAGGGTCCATTAGAAAGAGGGCAGCATCAAGGAGTTACAGTGGCCATCAGTGTGTTGTCCCTTTACTGGCAACGCTCCAAGATGGCCATGGCGGCTGTTGTCAGCTTCAAGTACAACGTTCTTCCTGTCTGTATGCAAAACCATGGCTGCAAAAATTGATGGGGGATAGTCTTTGTCGTTCATCCACGAAACAGATCGAGTTCATTTCAACGCTTCATCGTTTTACCAATCTAGTCACGGTCTAGTTGGCATTCAGGAAACTTCGCCTTCGCGTTTCCCTACTCGAGCCTCGAGGAAGACGATGTCTCACCCCCCCCTCCCACCCCCAGTCTGCAAGACAGATAAAGAAGGGGTATCGGCTGTTGATTGACACACCCTCCTTCCAAATTCAACCCAGAGGATGCTCCATGATAGGAGAGCGAGCTGCGTGAACTTATGATTGGAGGAAGCCGGGTGATAAATTAGGACGGATACAGGAGAAGAAATATTGCTTGCTCTTCCTCTTCCTCTTGTCAGGGAAAAAGGTTGTCCAAGAGAAAGTAGAAACTAGGAGTGGGATATGGATCTCCTTCCATGTATTAAGATGAGCTTGTCATGGTGGTGTGTTAGAGAAATCATGACGAGTGATTAGGGAAGCCCATTGATGATTCTTATGGTATCAGAAGATGTCTCCTTGCAGGTCGTGTTATGCGAGCTTGAAGTGGTCCTACAGAAGGAAAGTGATGTTGTTATCTCTTCTTCACCCAGGCCCTTGTGGCGCTAAAGATCAGACCGGTGTTGTTTTCTCTTCGCTTTGGTGATAGAGGTGCAGGCTTAAGACTCGCCGAGGCTCTGTATCATTGTATCGTCTTCTCAGGAGGGGAGGTAGTGATGTTATCCAAGCAGAATCAATGTGGACACATGTCGACGTCTAGTTGCTACTTTTATATTCTTCCCTCGTTAGAAAGTGTTTGACATTATATCGAATGAAAAAGGTACCATTAATTTATTATCTTATATCATAAAGAAACCTTAATAAGTTTATTATATTGGAAAAGGAAACCATGAAGAGGTGCATAGAAATAAAAAAAGGTTGTATTCAATAGGGTCACCATGAAAAGGTGCAACAACTTTTGTATTGGTACATTACCATAATAATGTGTTCTCTAATTTATCTAAATAGATTCGGGTTTCTAATAATAATTGTGCGGAGAAATTATAATTGTAAAGGAAAATATAATTCTCCATCTGACTCCTACCACCTCTCAATCGCTCCTTTCCGTTTTATATCTTTTATCATCAAATCGGTATTGGAGCTATTATGTTGCTATTAGATCAAGATGAGCGAAAACTGCTACTGGTATAAAGAATTGAGATGCTCCTGCATGGCGAGGGAGACTTGTAATTAAAAAAATAATTACTTTGAGATAACTATGTAATCGAAGCAAGTGTCAAAAAAAACAAAATAATAAAGAAGTGACAATGAGTAACGACTTAATTACCAAATAAAAAATATTATTAATATGACAAATGCTAGTCATAGGTGCCCTACAAACCAATTACATGAGTGATGACACGTGTGACTTGATATTTTATTATTTTATATTATCTATTTCATGAATATATTATGATGCCAATGGATCTATGCAATGAGAATCGGATCGTGATGAGATCACGATAATGAAACCGATTCGCCTTTAAACATAGATTATAAATAATCCCGGTCGTAGGTTACTCGAGAGGGACATCAAAATAACAAAACAGACTAGTGTGTTATATACTCGTCCATATGATGGATGTAGCTAGTCTCATAGTTGCTCATGTGGGGACACCAGGGATACAGTACAGATGCTCATTGGAGAATGAGTTCACTGATTGATCCGCTTATGAAATGCTAGATGGTTGATGATGCCTTATTGTCAGACAGCGATTCCGTCATCCCAGTGGTGTATCTAGTGTTAGGATCGGAGCGGCACTAAGAGGGGGGGTGAATTAGTGCAGCGGATTAAAACTTTGGTTTCGAAAAAATCTTTCGCACGATAACAAACAATATCAATGAGAACCGATTTGGAAGCTTGAAAACTTAGAGACGTATGGAAGCGTAATGACTAAGTAAAGAAATTTACAGTATGTAAATGACAAGATTAGGATGCAAACCAAATAACACAGTAGTTTTAAAGTGGTTCGGTCAAAATGACCTACATCCACTTGTGAAGCCTTTTTCGAGGAGGCTCCCAACTTCCACTAGCAAATCTCTTGTAGGGGAAGGACTAATACCCCTCTTATAACCTTTTACAAGTGGTTCACACTCTTACAAATTTTTGAATAGAAAGAAGGAGGTGAACACTCAAAGCAATTGAAGACAAAAACTTGCTAAAGACTTTGCTAAGACTTTTGGCTCACTCTCTTGCTTCTCAAAGGTTGTTCTCTCAGTTGAGATTTGAGGGGTATTTATAGGCCTCAAGAGGATTCAAATTTGGGCTCCAAATTTGAATTCTCGTGGAGTTCCCGATGCTGGCGGTGCCACCGCTTGTCAGTGGCGGTGCCACCGCCTGTAACTGTCAAACGTTGATAGTGCTGGGCGGTGCCACCGCCCAGCCCAAGCGGTGCTACCGCCCAGCTCTCGGGCACTGGGCGGTGCCACCGTCCAGCCCAGGCGATGCTACCGCCTACAGTGTTTTCAGCCCAACTACAATGTTTTCAGCCCACTAGTTGGGCTTCAATCTTGCCCCAAACTAGTCCGAACTTGGGCCCAATTGGCCCCTACTTGGGTTATAGGATTAACACCTAATCCTAACCCTAATTAATATGCTAACTACGAATTTAAAGACATTTTCTAAGCTATTACAAAGTCCGTAAGTCAAGACTTCTTCCGGCGAGCTTCCGGCGAACTTCCAACGGTCTTCCGATAAACTCTCGGAAACCATTCTGCGGACTCCCGACAAGCTCCTAGACTTCACGATTTGTTTTTCGGTAAGCTCCGATCTTTCTCGGTGAGCTCCGCGAACTTCCAACGAACCTTCCGGCGAGCTTCCGAAAAACACTTCGGCAAGCTCCCTACTCATTCTCGGCTAGTTCCGGCAGCATTCCCGACGAACCTTCGGACTTCCGTCGAACTCTTGAACTCCCAACGAATCCTTCGCGCTTGACTCCAGCACTTTGTTTCGCTTTATGTCTTCATCGTTATCGTAGTTAATCCTGCACACACAATCCAAAACTCTACTCCGATCTAGACAGTTATTACAACGCGAATCGACATTCCGTTGCCCGGCACGTCATTGGTTGGCACGTCGTCCGATTCTTCAGCGCATCGTCCTCTCTTGCAGCTTGTTGCCCAATCGGCGGTTGACCTCCGCAACCCCGATATCCTTGGCGCAATTCCGCTCTCCTTGGCCCGATGCCCGACGTCCGAAGCCTTCTGCCATCCAATATCCTAACGTGATCTCCTCCGGCGCAACGTCAATTCCTCCTGCGTCAACTGTCTAAACCTGATCGAGTAGACCTACATCACTCAAAATGCAGTTAAACATCTATACACAATCAATTAGTTTCATCATCAAAATCCGAGATTCAACAATCTTCCCCTTTTTGATGATGACAACTAATTGATGACTAACAGAGTTAACCTAAACTTCCCGGAGTTTAACCAAACTCCCCCTATCAATATGCCATTGATAGAACCTTGAATTCAAGTCATTGCAATATTCATCATGAATACTTGCAACACATCATCATGAACATATGCATAAACTTATGCATATCATGTCATCAACATACTTCTCCCCCTTTGTCATCAACAAAAAGGAGAAGTACCACAATCAAGTGTTTGTTATATGGGTTCAACTCATTGCATGAAAAACATAATATCAAGTTTTATCATCATGCAGTTTTGAAGCTAGAAAACTTTAGCAATTATTACATCATGCTTAGAACAATCAAGCTATCAAGATTTAGATTTGCAAGTTTTACAGCATACAAGATAGCACTTTTGGTAATGTTCAAAATAGCAAGTTCTAGTAATATTATAACATTTTAGAACATGCAAGCTAGCAGTTTTGAGATGTTCAAGAAAGCAACTCTTGCTTCTTGAAATATGCAAATTTGTCAAGTTTTGCTAGATGTGCAAGTTAGCATTTTTGCCTCTTAAGATAGGCAAGATAGCACATTTGCTCTTTTTGAGATAGCAACTTTTTGCTCTCTTTAGACTACAAGCTAGCAATTTTTACGATATATAAGTTTCACAATATACAAGCTAGCAAAAATGCTAAACTAGCAAGAGATAATATTTTACATGAGGCAAGCAAACAATTTGGAAAATGTTACATTTGCATCTTCTCTTTTGAGAAGTGCAATTTTTGCTTTCATCTTGAATTGTGCAAGCTAGTTAGTTTGCCTCTTTTCATGATGTCCACGTAGAAATTCTTGCTCCCCCTTTGTCATTGTCAAAAAGATGGGAAGACCCTTATATTAATTTTCATATTATGACAAAGGTAAGTATCATTCTTATTTGTGCATCATTATATATTCAAATTAAAACATACACAATTTCAAAAACCTTATTTTTTATGCACGATACCGAAAAACAAATCAATCATCATTAATAGGCATATCATACATGATACTCAAACATTAAAATTTTTAAGCATTTATCAACACGTTGATCATGATACCAATCATTCATCATTTAAAACATTTATGATACACATCATGTGCAATAAATACATCATGTACATTATTATCATAAGTATTACATACATCATTTTAACTTTATGAATATTTCATCATTGCATGCATCATGCCAAAAACATTTCAAGCCAAGCAAGCCATAAATACAAAGAAATCATATCTTAAAAGAATTCAATATGAAAATTCAGCAAGAATCACATGATACAATCGTAAAGCATGATATCATTGTGTGATATATGATGAAATGATAATTTATCATATCAATGAAAGATATCAATCGTGAAACATGAAATGATAATAGTCTCAAAATTTTCAATTTGCGATACATGTGATACATTGCGATACACTAAAAAATTTAATGCAATGCTTCTAAGGATATCAACCTATTTTCGATACAAAGCATGGCTAGAGCAATTATATTGTTAGGCAAGATCTTTCTTCTCTTTTTGAGAAGTGTAAGCTTGCAAGTTTTACTTAGCATGCTAGGAAGTTTACTTTCATTTTCAATGCACAAGCTAGCAAAACCTTCTCCCCCTTTATCAAAGTAAAAAAGAAAGGGAGGACTCAATGGTTAAATATTTCAACCGTTCGACAAGCCAAATATACAAAGAATTCATGAAAGATATCAATGATGATCAATTCATAAATACCAAAGATATGATTGTTAGGACTCTAGCTAGGAGAGTCCTAATTGAGAGGGACATTCATGTAAAACTGTTAGGACTTTAGCTAAGAGAGTCATAATTGAGAGGGACATTCTGTTAGGACTCTAGCTAGGAGAGTCCTAATTGAGAGGGACATTTTGTAGGAGGTTTTTTCTTAGAGAAGAATTAGGAGTTGTAAGGGATCACCTTGTCGGATGCCATTCGTGCTCCCAAAAAAACCAATAGGTGAGCCATTAAAGAGTATCGAAAACTTTGGAGTTTCTAGGCAAGATTGAATCCAATTAATCCATTGCTGTGGGAAGTTCATATCAAGGAGCATCTTATAGATAAATTTCCTATTAACTGAATCAAAGGCTTTCCTTAGATCAGCTTTAATGCAGATTTTTGTCCCTCTTGCTTTTGAATGCAAATCTTTGACCAAGTCATTAGCAAGCAAAATGTTATGATGTATACTTCTCCCTTTGATGAAAGCAGCTTGATTTGGGCTAATGATCTTGTGTAATACCTTTTGCATTCTATTTGCCAATACTTTGGAGATGATCTTATATATAAAGTTGCATAATGATATGGGTCGATAGTTCTCTAGTGAATCAGCCCCTGCATTCTTCGGAATTAAAGAAATAAAAGTGCAATTCATCTCTCTAAGAATATGACCTGAAGAGAAAAAATGTTGGCAAGCTTTGATCACATCATTTCCAATAATAGACCAAGCAGTTTGGTAAAATTCAGCTGGAAATCCATCTGGACCTGGGCTTTTGTGCTTTGGTGACTTAAAGACAGCACATACAATTTCGTCATCTGTAATTGGGGCATTGAGGATTGAAATAGCTTCCGAATCAAGTTTTCTAGTCGGCTCCACATGAATGTTATTAGGTTTCCCAGCTTGATTGAGTAAGGAATAAAAAAATTGCTCTGTGTGTGCTTTAACCTCATCTAAATTCTCAATAAGATTATCATCTTTGTCTCTGCATTTGCTGATACGGTTAACAGCCCTTCGAGTAGCAATTGAAGCATAGAAAAATTTAGTATTGGAATCCCCTAGTGTAAGCCAATGCTGTCGAGACTTCTGCTTTGCAAAACTTTCCTCCTGTTTTAAGGCTTGCATGAAGTTATTTCTGGCTTCCGTCTCTTTGTAGATAATATTTTCATCATTTGGCTGAAGTTGCAGCTCATGTTGCAATGACATTAGTTCCTTTCTGCAAAATTGAACTCTGGTGGTAATATTGCCAAAGGTATTTGTATTCCACTCCTTTAGTGCTGCTTTACAGGCTTTGAGCTTTTGACATAAGATGTAAGGGGGAGATCCATGCACATTAACATTCCAAGCAGATCTGATAACATCAAGAAATTGAGGATGAGTACTCCACATGTTAAAGAATCTAAACGGTTTCTTGCCTCTTGGTGTCGCTTTTTCTGCGTGTATATACATTAAAGAATGGTCAGAAAACAAAGGAGCACCATACTCAAGAAGTGAATCTGGGTAAACTATTAACCATTCATGGTTAATCAAACACCTATTAAGTTGAGCCATTATTTTTCTGTTAGCAGCACCTTGATTACTCCAGGAGAGCCAATTACCCACAGATTTCATATCAAACAATGCTGCAGTGTCAATGTAATCATTAAAACTTTGAAGCTGACTTTCTGAAAGTTGTCTACCCCCCACTTTTTCATTTGTGTACCGAACAGTATTAAAGTCTCCAAGAACAATCCAAGGTACATTGAGACAGCCATTTACAATATTAGTCAGGTCAGACCAAAGAGTATTTCTTTCTTGCATACTGTTTGAAGCATATATACCAGTGAAATTGAATTGACAGCCATTCTTTTTATCCTCTACCTTAAGATGAATGAATTGATCAGTAGCAGAAATAAACCAAGCATTAATAGAGTTAGGATTCCATAAGACCCATATTCTACCAAAAGTTTCATTTGAGTCATTGGTAAACAGTTCTGCGTCCGGCCATATTAAATTCTTTTGAGCTTGAACGCGCGATTGTTTAATTTTCGTTTCCACTAGAATAACAATATCACATGCGGCAGACTTGATTATTCTGTTGAGCTCCCGACATTTCTCCGACTTATTAAGTCCACGAACATTCCAGCATGTTATCTTCATTAGTAATAAACAAATGAAAAAGTAGTAAGGTATTCATCCTACGACTTTGCAGATGGAAGGACTTAGCTGTATGTTGGAACACGCAGTCTTAAATGGCAGCATTAAGGTACCCAGTGCTGGTTCTGTTCATATATCACATATAACATTTGCAGATGACTTACTTATCTTTCTCCAAAATGAACCAACTTCAGTAAAGAACCTGGCTACCATTATTAATGACTTTGGTATGGTTTCTGGACTTCAGTTAAATCATGCGAAAAGTAAAGTATATATGAGCCCTTACGTTGAGGATAAGGTCTTTATTTCACAAACTTTGGGGGTTAGTGAAGGAAGCTTGCCAGTTCCTTATTTGGGTCTCCCGCTCATATCCACAGGCATTCACAAAACCCACTGTCAACCTATCTTGCAAAAAATAAAGAATAGAATTTCTTCTTGGAAAAATAGGTTTCTATCAAAAGCAGGACGACTCGAACTCATCCGTTCGGTATTGCACTCCTACTCTATATATTGGTGTAATGCATTTCTTCTGTCTGCTGGACTTCTCCAAGATATTGAACGGTTATTAATGAACTTCTTCTGGAATGGCACAAATGATAAGGCAATGCATATGGTAAATTGGGATAGCATTTGCAAACCGAAAGATGAAGGGGGGCTAAATTTGAGAAATACTAGAGATTGGAATCAAGCATGTTTGGTACAGCAATTGTGGGATCTTTTGCAAAACAAATGTTCCTTATGGTCACATTGGGTTTCTGCTAAGTATCTCTCAAAGGAATCAATATGGGAAATTTCAACAAGAACATACCACTCTGCAGCTTGGAAAGGAATTTTAAAGGCAAGGAATTGGCTAATCAAACACATTTCGTATGCAATCTCTTCTGGAACTAGTACTAATATGTGGTACGATCCTTGGGTGAATGGGAAGAGTATATTTCAATTATATGGCGACAGAATACGAAAAGATCTTGGGGCTCCCAAAGATTGGAAGGTTTCCGAGTTCATCGCTAACGGTACTTGGTGTCTCCCTAATCCTATTTCTCCTGAAATATTATCACTTTGGCCGACTATCATAGCTATTCGAATCAGGAACAACTCTTCAGATATACTTATTTGGCCTCATGACAATGGTAAATTTAGTGCCACATCCGCATAGAATCAAATTAGGCAAAGAAATAACAAGTGGGTCCCAAGCAGTTGGACATGGGATCGACCGGGATCACAAAGACACTCCTTATGTACATGGCAGGCCCTTCTCAATAAACTACCTACAATAGACAATATGAAAAGAAGAGGTATCTATCATGTTAACCGATGCTCCCTTTGTTTGCAACAAGAAGAAACTGTTGACCACCTCTATTTTGCTTGTGATTATACAAAATGGATATGGAAGGAGATTCTCCAGCGATTTGAACTCAATAGACTACCGCAACCAAACTTGCACCAAGAACTAGGCGACCTTATGCAATGTTTCTCAAGAAAAGGGCCTCTTACACAACTGGCAAAGGTTATTTTCAGATGTGCTATTTGGTGGATGTGGAAGGAGAGATGTAATAGAATCTTTGAATGTCAACACACAAACAATGCTCAGCTCTTGAAAGAGATTATTAGAGACTCAAGATTCTGTATGGAGCATGAACTCAAAACCGAGCACTTCACCCGAAGAGAAAAAGATATTTTTATCAAATTTAATTTTGCTATTAGCTAAGGATCTTGGGAATGATGCCAAATAATGTACCCACAGGTAGTTATAGTCTACAGCATGTGTAGTCATAACTATCGCATTAGCACTCTATGAGTTACTTGGCTTTGTCTATGACTTGTATAGATAAAGCTATTTGTAGAAACTTTACACATAATGAATTTTACTTTTACTTACAAAAAAAAAAAGGAGTTGTAAGGGAATAGGAGTCTTGAGTAGGAGTCCTATTAGGAGTTAGTTAGAAGTAAGAGTCTTAAGTAGAGTCCTATTAGGAGTTAGGGTTTAGAAGCCCTATAAATAGCCATGTATTCCTCCTCTTTTCTCAAGGAATAGATGAATCTTTTATGCAGCCTTTGAGCAGCAACTTGGAGGGAGGAACCCCTATAGAGTTCCAAGGAGGCCGATCCCCTAAAGAGATCAACCCCAAGTTTAGAATCTGCAAGGGTTCTAACACCTGGTATCAGAGCAGCGTTCTTGGCGTCTCGCTACCCTTCCACAGCCACCATCAACCCTCTACAGCCATCCAAAGCAATTCTTACAATTGCTTAAAAGATCATCATCGAATTCCGCCATCATCTCCACCACCACGGATCATCCTTTGATCTCCCCGTGAATTGCAACAGGTTCTGGTTTCCTACCTTACTGCTGCTGCAATTTAGTTATCCTTATTCGAAAATCCAAAAAAAAAAAAAAATTGTTCCTATATTGCTGCATAAACTTTTCGTCACAAAGTTTTCATCTCTACGACGAAAGATACATTGCAGAATTCCAGCCGCATAGCACCATCTGTTTGATCTTGTTACTGTACTTTTTCTATCCAAATTTCTACGAAATTTTTATGACATCTTTGAAACTTCCTAACAGTATATTTCCCTTTAGTTTCATCAAAAAATTCTCAATATAAACTACTGATCTTTTATGTCCAATCTGCTGCACTTGAATTGCAGAATTCAAGCCGCATAGCACCATCTGTTTGATCTTGCTACTATGCTTTTTCTATCCAAATTTCTACAAAATTTTTATGACATCTTTGACACTTCCTAACAGTGGATTTCCCTTTGGTTTCATCGAAAAATTCTCAATATAAACTACTGATCTTTTATGTCCAATCTGCTGCACTTGAAAATCTATTCTGCAGAAAATTTCAGCTGCATATCGTTGCCTTAACCCATCTATTTGCAATCTTTTTTGAATGAAATTTCTTATACACTTCATAGATCATCTTGGCTTCCATCTAAGATTGATCTATTAAGAAATTCATCTCTAAAAACGATTTTATGTTGCTGCAAATTTTTATCGTAACCCGCTGAAATTTTTCGATGACAATTCTGCAATTGCAACTTGCACCAATTTCCTTGTTGTTATACTGCTGAAATTTTCTTGATTAAATTAGATATCCTTGCTGTCATATAAACTGTGATTTTGCTATCAATTCCCTCCTCAATTCTCTTAAGTTTTTGGTGGAAATTACGTCGAGAAACCGTTGTTTCTTCGACGACAATTCTACTCTTACAAGACAGCACATACTTGCTGCAACTTCTACGGATTTCTGTCAAACCTTTGCTACCATCTACCACAGATCCAAAACTTTCATCCACAACCCTAAAACTCTGCCAAACTACACCCTTAAATTGTACCCAAAACAGCCACAAAACAAGCCTAAACCGCAGCCTACATCCACCAATCCACCAATCCACCAACCCTTTCAACCATCACTTCTCTCAACCTATACATGCCTTTAACCCAACAACAAAAGAGAGATTTGGGGGCATATACTATGACATCTAAGGAGGCAATCAATGCTAAATTTGAAGCCTTGGAGGTACGAATGGAGGAAAAGATTCGGATGCTCTTTACCGAACTCAGATTGGGCCGACCACTAAGCCCAAAGAAATCAAATCAAGGAGAGAGCTTTGCCCAATCACACCAAGCCCGAATAGATGACTTCCAAGGGAGGGGAGGCTATATGACTGACCCCAACTATCTATGCATGAGAGTGAACTTCCCTAGATGGGAAGAAGGAGACCCGATTGGTTGGATCTCGCGCGCGGAGCGATATTTTCGGTACCACAAAACTGCGGATGTATCTATGGTGAAAATTACAGCTATACATCTTGAAGGGGATGCTATACAGTGGTTTGACTGGTTTGAACATACTTATGGAGTCCTTTCATGGCGACAATTCAAAGAAGGACTGCTGATTCGCTTCAGACCAACCGATTACGAGAATATTGACGAACAACTAGCAAAGATCCGACAAACCTCCACCATTCAGGAGTACCAAACCAGGTTTAAAAGGTTATCTAATCAAACTCGTGATTGGTCTCAAAAACAGCTATTGAGGACCTTCATTGAGGGCTTAAAGCCGGAGATCCGAGGAGAAGTTAAAGCGCGACAACCGTATACACTTATGGCAGCCATCTCTTTCGCACGACATCAAGAGGAGCAACTGAACCATGAAGCTCGAAGGACTAGGGTCGCTCCTCAACCAGCAATACTGAAGCCCTTAGCCCCCCCTACTGTTGACCGAGTCCTTGCACCAAAAAGGTTGATAAGAGAAGAGCTTCAAGAGCGATCTGCGAAGGGGTTATGTTGGCATTGCGACGAGCCGTGGAGCCATGAGCATCGCTGTAGTAAAGGGAGACTTTTTATCATTGAACCAGTAGAAGAAGAGGTCATTGAACATCTAGAAGAGAGCATTGAACATAAAGAAGAAGATGCAGAAGAAGAGCCACAATCGACCGAAGTTACGGTACATGCACTAGCCGGCTACTCAAACCCGCAAATGATGAAAGTTGGAGGTCTTCTCAAACAACAATTGATCACTGTTTTCATCGACACGGGCAGCACTAATAATATCCTAAACAGTAAGGTTGCTATCCAAATGGCATTACCTATCGAGAATCGTTGCAGGTTTGATGTTAAGGTCACCGATAGACGGATTTTGAAGTGTGATCGTAGGCGCCCGCAGGAGAAACTATTGCTGCAGGACCAAGAGATAATTACAGATTTCTTCCTTCTCCCTCTTGATGATCATGAGGCCATACTCAAAATTAAATGGTTGACAACATTAGGTGATTTTTCTTGGAATTTTATGAAACTAATTATGAAATTTTACAGTAAGGAGAAACAGGTGATACTGCACGGGAAACGTGGGGGCGACGTAACGATGATTTGCACACAACAAATGAAGAAGGTTTTGCATAAAGCATGCAGTGGCTTTTTGGTACAACTTGAGCAGCAAACTAAGGGAGAGCCAACAAAATTGGAAGATCCAAATCTACTTCCTTTGCTTGCTGAATTTTCAGATATATTTGACGAACTATGCAACCTACCTCTTACCCGTCGGCATGATCATTGTATAACGATTCTTCCAGGCCAATCTCAAGCAAATGCTCAGCCATATCAGTATCCACATCTCCAGAAGGATGAAATAGAAAGGATTGTAAAAGAGATGCTCAAAACAGGAGTTATTCGGCCATGTTGTAGCCCTTACTCTTCACCGGTGCTCCTCATACGAAAGAAGGATGGAATATGGCGATTATGTGTCGATTACCGAACTCTCAATGGCATAACCATCAAGGATAAATACCCTATTCCAGTAGTAGATGAGTTGCAAGATGAAAGGGAGCACAAATCTTCACAAAGCTGGACCTTCGATCCGGGTATCATCAAATACGAGTATGCGAAGAAGACATACCGAAAACCACCTTTTGAACACACAATAACCACTATGAATTTTTGCTTTCTTCAAAAGAAGGTGGAATATCTTGGGCATATCATATCAGAGGAAGGTGTGGCAGTAGACCCCTTAAAAATTGGAGCAATGCAAAATTGGCTGACCCCGAGGAACATAAAATTGCTACATGGCTTTTTGGGTTTAACAGGCTACTACTGTAAGTTCGTGAAAAACTATGGAGAGATCAGTGCACCACTTACTTCCTTTCTAAAAAAAGATGTCTTCCAATGGTCGGACAGAGCCTCCATTGCCTTCGACAAACTTAAGGCAGCCATGACAACGACGTCGGTGCTAACACTACCAGATTTCAACCGACCCTTCATTATTGAGGCCGACGCATCTGGAGTCGGAATTGGAGCAATTCTCATGCAAGATGGTCGACCACTCGCATACACTAGCAAGGCATTATCTGTTAGGATCGAGAGCACTAAGAGGGGGGGGGGGGTGAATTAGTGCAGCGGAAATCTTACAGCGATTTTAAAAACGAAAGCTGTGTTCGTCCGATAAAAAACGATTTCGATATAAAAGCAGAATCACAGTGCAGTTTGCGTCTAAGCGCAGTTTTGCGTCTAAGCGCAGTTTGCGTCTAAACACAGTTTGCTTCTAAGCGCAGTTTGCGTCTAAGCACAGTTTGCGTCTAAGCGCAGTTTGCGTCTAAACTCAGTTTTACGTCCAAACGCAGTTTTACGTCTAAACGCAGTTTTACGTCTAAACGCAGTTTTACGTCTAAACGCAGTTTTGCGTCTAAACGCAGTTTTACGTCTAAACGCAGTTTTACGTCTAAACGCAGTTTTGCGTCTAAACGCAGTTTTACGTCTAAACGTAATTTTACGTCTAAATGTAGTTTTGCGTCTAAAAGCAGTTTTGAACCTTGAAAAGCGTTTTACGTAGAAAGCAATTTGCAGTTATAAATGGAATCTGAATGTAAGCGTAAACTGCAGTGTGAAGATCGTACGAAAACACGATTTACGTTTGAATGCAGATTCTGAAAGATCAGAGCTTAGAAACTCGTTCGTAAAGGCGCAGAGGGCAGTGTTAGGACTCTAGCTTGGAGAGTGTTAGAACCCTTACAGATTCTAAACTTGGGGTTGATCTCTTTAGGGGATCGGCCTCCTTGGAACTCTATAGGGGTTCCTCCCTCCAAGTTGCTGCTCAAAGGCTGCAGAAAAGATTCATCTATTGCTTATGAAAAGAGGAGGAATACATGGCTATTTATAGGGCTTCTAAACCCTAACTCCTAATAGGACTCCTACTTAAGACTCTTACTTCTAACCAACTCCTAATAGGACTCCTACTCAAGACTCCTACTCAAGACTCCTATTCCCTTACAACTCCTAATTCTTCTCTAAGAAAAAACCTCCTACATGAATGTCCCTCTCAATTAGGACTCTCCTAACTAGAGTCCTAACAGAATGTCCCTCTCAATTAGGACTCTCCTAGCTAGAATCCTAACAGAATGTCCCTCTCAATTAGGACTCTCCTAGCTAGAGTCCTAACAAACCCGCCCTCTTCAAATCAGCCTTGTCCTCGGGGCTGACGATTCATGAATTTTGGGAATTTGATCTTCAAGTCATCATAGTTCTCTAAAGTGGCATCTTCTGTTAGTAGGTTTGCCCACTGTATTAGCAATTCAGTAGTGGATCGTCGTCGTCGAGTCATAATCCGTCGATCAATAATGGCACTTGGCTAAGTCTGAAGTTCTCTTTGGGTAGTCATATTTGGTGGGTGGCTTTGGGCTGACTCCAAGCACCTGTTTAAAACTTCTGGTTGGCTGTTGGTTTGTGGGTGATATGTCGTACTCCTTTTCAATTTAGTACCCTGCATATAGAATAACTTTGTCCAAAATCTGCTATTGAAGATGCAAGTAGAATTTGTCACAAGCACAATGCGTCCCTTATAGTGTAATTCTTTTGAGTCCCAATTGTAATGAGCCATGGGGCTTGGTGCTTCCTCCAATTTTTTTATAATCTTACTAGTATCTGAATCTTCCTGCCATTCCATCTTAATATCCTCAAGGAAGTCGCTGGTCGGAAGTGAAACGGTCGAAACTTCAACTTGCTCGGGTAGCTGCGAAAGCGCATCTGCAAGAACATTCTCTTTCCCCTTTTTGTAAGTAATTTCAAAATCAAATCCAAGAAGTTTTGTTACCCATTTTTGCTGCTCGGGAGAAGATATCTTCTGCTCCAAGAGATATTTTAGGCTTTTATGGTCGGTCTTGATTTGAAAGTATCGCTTGATCAAGTACAATCTCCACCTCGTTGCTGCGCGCACAATGGCGAGCATCTCCTTATCATATGTTGACATATTTTGATCGGAGGGAGATAATGTCTTGCTAGTGTATGCGAGTTGTCGACCATCTTGCATGAGAATGGCTCCAATTCTGACTCCAGATGTGTCGGCCTCAATAATGAAGGATCGGTTGAAATCTGGTAGTGTTAGCACCGGCATCGTCGTCATGGCTGCCTTAAGTTTGTCGAAGGCAGCGGAGGCTCTGTCCAACCATTGTAAGACATCTTTTTCTAGTAAGGAAGTAAGTGGTGCACTGATCTTTACATAGTTTTTCACGAACTTGCGGTAGTAGCCTGTTAAACCCAGAAAGCCATGTAGCAATTTTATGTTTCTCGAGGTCGGCCAGTTTTGCATTACTCCAATTTTGAAGGGGTCCACTGTCACACCTTTCTCTGATATGATATGCCCAAGATATTCCACCTTTTGTTGAAGAAAGCAAAAATTCGTGGTTGTTGTGTGTTCAAAAGGTGGTTTTCCGTATGTCTTCTTTGCATGCTCGTATTTGATGATACCCGGATCAAAGGTCCAGCCTTGTAAAGATTTGTGCTCCCTTTCATCTAGCAATTCATCTACTATTGGAATAAAGTATTTGTCCTTGATGATTATGCCATTGAGAGCTCGGTAATCAACACATAATCGCCATATTCCATCCTTCTTTCGTATGAGGAGCACCGGTGAAGAGTAGGGGCTACAACATGGCCGAATAACTCCTGTTTTGAGCATCTCTTTTACAATCTTTTCTATTTCATCCTTCTGGAGATGTGGATACTGATATGGCTGAGCATTTGCTGGAGATTGGCCTGGAAGAATCGTTATACAATGATTATGCTGACGGGTAAGAGGTAGGTTGCGTAGTTCGTCAAATATATCTGAAAATTCAGCAAGCAAAGGAAGTAGATTTGGATATTCCAATTTTGTTGGCTCTCCCTTAGTTTGCTGCTCAAGTTGTACCAAAAAGCCACTGCATGCTTTATGCAAAACCTTCTTCATTTGTTGTGTGCAAATCATCGTTACGTCGCCCCCACGTTTCCCATGCAGTATCACCTGTTTCTCCTTACTGTAAAATTTCATAATTAGTTTTATAAAATTCCAAGAAAAATCACCTAATGTTGTCAACCATTTAATTCTGAGCATGGCCTCATCATCATCAAGAGGGAGAAGGAAGAAATCTGCAATTATCTCTTGGTCCTGCAGCAATAGTTTCTCCTGCGGGCGCCTACGATCACACTTCAAAATCCATCTGTCGGTGACCTTAACATCAAACCTACAATGATTCTTGATAGGTAATGCCATTTGGATAGCAACCTTACTGTTTAGGATATTATTAGTGCTGCCCGTGTCGATAAAAACAGTGATCAGTTGTTGTTTGAGAAGGCCTCCAACTTTCATCATTTGCGGGTTTGAGTAGCCGGCTAGTGCATGTACCGTAACTTCGGTCGGTTGTGGCTCTTCTTCTGCATCTTCTTCTGTATGTTCAATGCTCTCTTCTGGATGTTCAATGACCTCTTCTTCTACTGGTTCAATGATAAAAAGTCTCCCTTTACTACAGCGATGCTCATGGCTCCACGGCTCGTCGCAATGCCAACATAACCCCTTCGCAGATCGCTCCTGAAGCTCTTCTCTTGTCAACCTTTTTGGTGTAGGGACTCGGTCAATAGTAGGGGGGGCTAAGGGCTTCAGTATTACTGGTTGAGGAGCGACCCTAGTCCTTCGAGCTTCATGGTTCAGTTGCTCCTCTTGATGTCGTGCGAAAGAGATGGCTGCCATAAGTGTATACGGTTGTCGCGCTTTAACTTCTCCTCGGATCTCCGGCTTCAAGCCCTCAATGAAGGTCCTCAATAGCTGTTTTTGAGACCAATCACAAGTTTGATTAGATAACCTTTCAAACCTGGTTTGGTACTCCTGAATGGTGGAGGTTTGTCGGATCTTTGCTAGTTGTTCGTCAATATTCTCGTAATCGATTGGTCTGAAGCGAATCAGCAGTCCTTCTTTGAATTGTCGCCATGAAAGGACTCCATAAGTATGTTCAAACCAGTCAAACCACTGTATAGCATCCCCTTCAAGATGTATAGCTGCAATTTTCACCATAGATACATCCGCGGTTTTGTGGTACCGAAAATATCGCTCCGCGCGCGAGATCCAACGAATCGGGTCTCCTTCTTCCCATCTAGGGAAGTCCACCCTTATGCATGGATAGTTGGGATCGATCATAGAGCCTCCCCTCTCTTGGAACTCATCTCTTCGGGCCTGGTGCGATTGGGCAAAGCTCTCTTCGTGATATGATTTTTTTGGGCTTAGTAGTCGGCCCAATCTGAGTTCAGTAAAGAGCATCCGAATCTTATCCTCCATTCGCGCCTCCAAGGCTTCGAATTTAGCATCGATTGCCACCTTAGATGCCATAGTATATGCCTCCAAATCTATGATGTTAAGATCTCTCTTTTGTTGTCAGGTTAAAGGCATGTATAGGTTGAGAGAAGTGATGGTCGAAAGGGTTGGTGGATCTATGGATGTAGGCTACGATTTAGTCTTGTTTTATGGCTGTTTTGGGTGTAGTTTGAGGGTGTGGTTTGGTGGAGTTTTAGGGCTGTGGATGAAAGTTTTGGATCTGTGGTAGATGGCAGCAAAGGTTTGAGAGAAATCAGTGGAAGTTGCAGCAAGTATGTGCTGTCTTGTAAGAGCAGAATTGTCGTCGAAGAAACAGCGGTTTCTCGACGTAATTTCCACCAAAAAGTTGAGAGAATTGAGGAGGGAATTGATAGAAAAATCATAGTTTATATGACAGCAAGGATGACTAATTTAATCAAGAAAATTTCGGCAGTATAATAGCAAGGAAATTGGTGCAAGTTGCGATAGCAGAATTCTCGTCGAAAAATTTCAGTAGTTTACGATGAAAATTTATAGCAACACAAAAATCGGTTTTAGAGATGAATTCCTCAATAGATTATAATCTTAGATGGAAGCCAAGATGATCTATAAAGTGTATAAGAAATTTCATTCAAAAAAGATTGCAAATAGATGGGTTAAGGCAACAATATGCGGCTGAAATTTTCTGTAGCATAGATTTTTAAGTATGGCAGATTGGACGTAAAAGATCAGAAGTTTATATTGAGAATTTTTTGATGAAACCAAAGGGAAATCCACTATTAGGAAGTGTCAAAGCTATCATAAAAATTTTGTAGAGATTTGGATAAAAACAACGTAGTATCAAGATCAAACAATCATTGCTATGCGGCTGAAATTTTATGGTGCAGATTTTCAAGTATAGCAGATTAGATGTAAAATATCAATGGTTTATATTGAGAATTTTTTGACGAAACCAAAGGGAAATCTGCTGTTAGGAAGTGTCAAAGATGCCATAAAATTTCGTGGAGATTCGGATAGAAAAAACATAGTAGCAAGATCAAACAGACAGTGATATACGGTTGGAATTCTGCAATGTATCTTTCGTCGTAGAGATGAAAACTTTATGACGAAAAGTTTATGCAGCAATATAGGAATAATTTTTTTGGGATTTTCAAATAAGGATAACTAAATTGCAGCAGCAGTAAGGTAGAAAACCAGAACCTGTTGCAATTCACGGGGAGATCAAGGGAGGATCTGTGGTGGTGGAGATGATGGCGGAATTCGGCGATGATCTTTTAAGCAAATGGGAATTGCTTTGGATGGTTGTGGAGGGTTGATGGATGGCTGTGGAAGGGCAGCGAGACGCCAAGAATGCTGCTCTGATACCAGGTGTTAGAACCCTTACAGATTCTAAACTTGGGGTTGATCTCTTTAGGGGATCGGCCTCCTTGGAACTCTATAGGGGTTCCTCCCTCCAAGTTGCTGCTCAAAGGCTGCAGAAAAGATTCATCTATTGCTTATGAAAAGAGGAGGAATACATGGCTATTTATAGGGCTTCTAAACCCTAACTCCTAATAGGACTCCTACTTAAGACTCTTACTTCTAACCAACTCCTAATAGGACTCCTACTCAAGACTCCTATTCCCTTACAACTCCTAATTCTTCTCTAAGAAAAAACCTCCTACATGAATGTCCCTCTCAATTAGGACTCTCCTAACTAGAGTCCTAACAGAATGTCCCTCTCAATTAGGACTCTCCTAGCTAGAATCCTAACAGAATGTCCCTCTCAATTAGGACTCTCCTAGCTAGAGTCCTAACAGAGAGTCCTAATTGAGAGGGACATTCATGTAAAAATGTTAGGACTCTAGCTAGGAGAGTCCTAATTGAGAGGGACATTCTGTTAGGACTCTATCTAGGAGAGTCCTAATTGTGAGGGGCATTCATGTAGGAGGTTTTTTCTTAGAGAAGAATTAGGAGTTGTAAGGGAATAGGAGTCTTGAGTAGGAGTTCTATTAGGAGTTGGTTAGAAGTAAGAGTCTTAAGTAGGAGTCCTATTAGGAGTTAGGGTTTAGAAGCCCTATAAATAGCCATGTATTCCTTCTCTTTTCTTAAGCAATAGATGAATCTTTTCTGCAGCCTTTGAGCAGCAACTTGGAGGGAGGAACCCCTATAGAGTTCCAAGGAGGCCGATCCCCTAAAGAGATCAACCCCAAGTTTAGAATCTGCAAGGGTTCTAACACCTGGTATCAGAGCAACGTTCTTGGCATCTCGCTGCCCTTCCACAGCCATCCATCAACCCTCTACAACCATCCAAAGCAATTCCCACAATTGCTTAAAAGATCGTCACCGAATTTCGCCATCATCTCCACCACCGCGGATCATCCTTTGATCTCCCCGTGAATTGCAACAGGTTCTGGTTTCCTACCTTACTGCTGCTGCAATTTAGTTATCCTTATTCGAAAATCCAAAAAAAAAAAAAAAAATGTTCCTATATTGCTGCATAAACTTTTCGTCACAAAGTTTTCATCTCTACGACGAAAGATACATTGCAGAATTCCAGCCGCATAGCACCATCTGTTTGATCTTGCTACTGTGCTTTTTCTATCCAAATTTCTACAAAATTTTTATGACATCTTTGACACTTCTTAATAGTGGATTTTCCTTTGGTTTCATCAAAAAATTCTCATTATAAACTACTGATCTTTTATGTCCAATCTGCTGCACTTGAATTGCAGAATTCAAGCCGCATAGCACCATCTGTTTGATCTTGCTACTGTGCTTTTTCTATACAAATTTCTACGAAATTTTTATGACATCTTTGACACTTCCTAACAGTAGATTTCCCTTTGGTTTCATCGAAAAATTCTCAATATAAACTACTGATCTTTTATGTCCAATCTGCTGCACTTGAAAATCTATGCTGTAGAAAATTTCAGCTGCATATCGTTGCCTTAACCCATCTATTTGCAATCTTTTTGAATAAAATTTTTTATACACTTCATAGATCATCTTGGCTTCCATCTAAGATTTATCTATTAAGAAATTCATCTCTAAAAACGATTTTATGTTGCTGCAAATTTTCATCGTAACCCGCTGAAATTTTTCGACGATAATTCTGTAATTGCAACTTGCACCAATTTCCTTGCTATTATACTGCTAAAATTTTCTTGATTAAATTAGATATCCTTGCTGTCATATAAACTGTGATTTTTCTATCAATTCCCTCCTCAATTCTCTCAAGTTTTTGGTGGAAATTACGTCGAGAAACCGTTGTTTCTTCGACGACAATTCTACTCTTACAAGACAGCACATACTTGCTGCAACTTCCACGGATTTCTGTCAAACCTTTGCTACCATCTACCACAGATCCAAAACTTTCATCCACAGCCCTAAAACTCTACAAAACCACACCCTCAAACTGCACCCAAAATAGCCACAAAACAAGCCTAAACCGCAGCCTACATCCACCAATCCACCAACACTTTCGACCATCACTTCAATCAATCTATACATGCCTTTAACCCAACAGCAAAAGAGAGATCTTAACATCATTGATTTGGGGCCATATACTATGGTATCTAAGGAGGCAATCAATGCTAAATTCGAAGCTTTGGAGGCGCGAATGGAGGATAAGATTCGGATGCTCTTTATCGAACTCAGATTGGGCCGACCACTAAGCCCGAAGAAATCATATCAAGGAGAGAGCTTTGCCCAATCACACCAAGCCCGAAGAGATGACTTCCAAGGGAGAGTAGGCTCTATGACCGACCCCAACTATCCATGCATGAGAGTGGACTTCCCTAGATGGGAAGAAGGAGACCCGATTGGTTGGATCTCACGCGCGGAGCGATATTTTCGGTACCACAAAATCGCAGATGCATTTATGGTGAAAATTGCAGCTATACATCTTGAAGGAGATGCTATACAATGGTTTAAACAGTTTAAACATACTTATGGAGTCCTTTTATGGCAACAATTCAAAGAAGGACTGCTGATCCGCTTCAGACCAACCGATTACGAGAATATTGACGAACAACTAGCAAAGATCCGACAAACCTCCACCATTCAGGAGTACCAAACCAGGTTTGAAAGGTTATCTAATCAAAATCATGATTGGTCTCAAAAACAGCTATTGAGGACCTTCATTGAGGGCTTGAAGCCGGAGATCCGAGGAGAAGTTAAAGCGCGACAACCGTACACGCTTATGGCAGCCATCTCTTTCGCACGACATCAAGAGGAGCAATTGAACCATGAAGCTCGGAGGACTAGGGTCACTCCTCAACTAGTAATATTGAAGCCCTCAGCCCCCCCTACTGTCGACCAAGTCCCTGCACCAAAGAGGTTAACAGGAGAAGAGCTTCGGGAGCGATATGCGAAGGGGTTATGTTGGCATTGTGACAAGCCGTGGAGCCGTGAGCATCGCTGTAGTAAAGGAGGACTTCTTATGATTGAACCGATAGAAGAAGAGGTCATTGAACATTCAGAAGAGAGCCTTGAACATGAAGAAAAAGATGCAGAAGAAGAGCCACAACCGACCGAAGTTACGGTACAAACACTAGCTGGCTACTCAAACCCGCAAACGATGAAAGTTGGAGGCCTTCTCAAACAACAACCGATCACTGTTCTCATCGACACGGGCAGCACTAATAACTTCCTAAACAGTAAGGTTGCTGTCCATATGAACTTACCTATTGAGAATTGCAGCAGGTTTGTCACTAAGGTCGCCAACGGACAGATTTTGAAATGTGATCATAGGTGCCCGCAGGTGAAACTGTTGCTGGAGGACCAAGAGATAATTTCAGATTTCTTCCTCCTCCCTCTTGATGATTATGAGGCCATACTCAGAATTAAATGGTTGATAACATTAGGTGATATTTCTTGGAATTTTATAAAATTTTACAGTAAGGAGAAACAAGTGATACTGCATGGGAAACGTGAGGGCGACGTAACGATGATTTGCACACAACAAATGGAGAAGGTTTTGCATAAAGCATGCAGCGGTTTTTTGGCACAACTTGAGCAGCAATCTAAGGGAGAGCCAATAGAATTTGAAGATCCAAATCTACTTCCTTTGCTTACTAAATTTTCAAATATATTTGACGAACCGCGCAACCTACCTCTTACCTGTCGGCATGATCATTGTATAATGATTCTTCCAGGCAAATCTTCAGCAAATGCTCAACCATATCAGTATCCATATCTCCAAAAGGATGAAATAGAAAGGATTATAAAAGAGATGCTCGAAACAGGAGTTATTCGGCCAAGTTGCAACCTCTACTCTTCGCCGGTGCTACTTGTACGCAAGAAGGACGGAACAAGGCGAATATGTGTTGATTACCGAGCTCTCAATGGCATAATCATCAAGGACAAATACTTTATTCCAATAGTAGATGAATTGCTAGATGAAAGGGAGCACAAATCTTTACAAAGCTGGACCTTTGATCCAGGTATCATCAAATACGAGCATGCGAAGAAGACATACGGAAAACCACCTTTTGAACACACAACAACCACGAATTTTTGCTTTCCTCAACAAAAGGTGGAATATCTTGGGCATATCATATCAGAGGAAGGTGTGGCAGTGGACCCCTTCAAAATTGGAGCAATGCAAAACTGGTTGACCTCGAGAAACATTAAATTGCTACATGGCTTTCTGGGTTTAACAGGCTACTACCGCAAGTTCGTGAAAAACTATGGAAAGATCAGTGCACCACTTTTTTTTTTTTTGGTAAGTAAAAGTAAAATTCATTATGTGTAAAGTTTCTACAAATAGCTTTATCTATACAAGTCATAGACAAAGCCAAGTAACTCATAGAGTGCTAATGCGATAGTTATGACTACACATACTGTAGACTATAACTATCTATGGGTACATTATTTGGCATCATTCCCAAGATCTTTTTTTTTGGTAAGCCAAGTAAAATTCCCAAGATCTTTAGCTAATAGCAAAATTAAATTTGATAAAAATATCTTTTTCTCTTCGGGTGAAGTGCTCGGTTTTGAGTTCATGCTCCATACAGGATCTTGAGTCTCTAATAATCTCTTTCAAGAGCTGAGCATTGTTTGTGTGTTGACATTCAAAGATTCTATTACATCTCTCCTTCCACATCCACCAAATAGCACATCTGAAAATAACCTTTGCCAGTTGTGTAAGAGACCCTTTTCTTGAGAAACATTGCATAAGGTCGCCTAGTTCTTGGTGCAAGTTTGGTTGCGGCAGTCTATTGAGTTCAAATCGCTGGAGAATCTCCTTCCATATCCATTTTGTATAATCACAAGCAAAATAGAGGTGGTCAACAGTTTCTTCTTGTTGCAAACAAAGGGAGCATCGGTTAACATGATAGATACCTCTTCTTTTCATATTGTCTATTGTAGGTAGTTTATTGAGAAGGGCCTGCCATGTACATAAGGAGTGTCTTTGTGATCCCGGTCGATCCCATGTCCAACTGCTTGGGACCCACTTGTTATTTCTTTGCCTAATTTGATTCCATGCGGATGTGGCACTAAATTTACCATTGTCATGAGGCCAAATAAGTATATCTGAAGAGTTGTTCCTGATTCGAATAGCTATGATAGTCGGCCAAAGTGATAACATTTCAGGAGAAATAGGATTAGGGAGACACCAAGTACCGTTAGCAATGAACTCGGAAACCTTCCAATCTTTGGGAGCCCCAAGATCTTTTCGTATTCTGTCGCCATATAATTGAAATATACTCTTCCCATTCACCCAAGGATCGTACCACATATTAGTACTAGTTCCAGAAGAGATTGCATACGAAATGTGTTTGATTAGCCAATTCCTTGCCTTTAAAATTCCTTTCCAAGCTGCAGAGTGGTATGTTCTTGTTGAAATTTCCCATATTGATTCCTTTGAGAGATACTTAGCAGAAACCCAATGTGACCATAAGGAATATTTGTTTTGCAAAAGATCCCACAATTGCTGTACCAAACATGCTTGATTCCAATCTCTAGTATTTCTCAAATTTAGCCCCCCTTCATCTTTCGGTTTGCAAATACTATCCCAATTTACCATATGCATTGCCTTATCATTTGTGCCATTCCAGAAGAAGTTCATTAATAACCGTTCAATATCTTGGAGAAGTCCAGCAGGCAGAAGAAATGCATTACACCAATATATAGAGTAGGAGTGCAATACCGAACGGATGAGTTCGAGTCGTCCTGCTTTTGATAGAAACCTATTTTTCCAAGAAGAAATTCTATTCTTTATTTTTTGCAAGATAGGTTGACAGTGGGTTTTGTGAATGCCTGTGGATATGAGCGGGAGACCCAAATAAGGAACTGGCAAGCTTCCTTCACTAACCCCCAAAGTTTGTGATATAAAGACCTTATCCTCAACGTAAGGGCTCATATATACTTTACTTTTCGCATGATTTAACTGAAGTCCAAAAACCATACCAAAGTCATTCATAATAGTAGCCAGGTTCTTTACTGAAGTTGGTTCATTTTGGAGAAAGATAAGTAAGTCATCTGCAAATGTTATATGTGATATATGAACAGAACCAGCACTGGGTACCTTAATGCTGTCATTTAAGACTGCGTGTTCCAACATACAGCTAAGTCCTTCCATCGCAATAGTAAAGAGATACGGAGAGAGTGGATCACCTTGTCGGATGCCATTCGTGCTCTCAAAAAAACCAATAGGTGAGCCATTAAAGAGTATCAAAAACTTTGGAGTTTCTAGGCAAGATTGAATCCAATTAATCCATTGCTGTGGGAAGTTCATATCAAGGAGCATCTTATAGATAAATTTCCTATTAACTGAATCAAAGGCTTTCCTTAGATCAGCTTTAATGCAGATTTTTATCCCTCTTGCTTTTGAATGCAAATCTTTGACCAAGTCATTAGCAAGCAAAATGTTATGATGTATACTTCTCCCTTTGATGAAAGCAGCTTGATTTGGGCTAATGATCTTGTGTAATACTTTTTGCATTCTATTTGCCAATACTTTGGAGATGATCTTGTATATAAAGTTGCATAATGATATGGGTCGATAGTTCTCTAGTGAATCAGCCCCTGCATTCTTCGGAATTAAAGAAATAAAAGTGCAATTCATCTCTCTAAGAATATGACCTGACGAGAAAAAATGTTAGCAAGCTTTGATCACATCATTTCCAATAATAGACCAAGCAGTTTGGTAAAATTCAGCTGGAAATCCATCTGGACCTGGGTTTTTGTGCTTTGGTGACTTAAAGACAACACATACAATTTCGTCATCTGTAATTGGGGCATTGAGGATTGAAATAGCTTCCGAATCAAGTTTTCTAGTCGGCTCCACATGAATGTTATTAGGTTTCCCAGCTTGATTGAGTAAGGAATAAAAAAATTGCTCTGTGTGTGCTTTAACCTCATCTAAATTCTCAATAAGATTATCATCTTTGTCTCTGCATTTGCTGATAAGGTTAACAGCCCTTCGAGTAGCAATTGAAGCATAGAAAAATTTAGTATTGGAATCCCCTAGTGTAAGCCAATGCTGTCGAGACTTCTGCTTTACAAAACTTTCCTCCTGTTTTAAGGCTTGCATGAAGTTATTTATGGCTTCCGTCTCTTTGTAGATAATATTTTCATCATTTGGCTGAAGTTGCAGCTCATGTTGCAATGACATTAGTTCCTTTCTGCAAAATTGAACTCTTGTGGTAATATTGCCAAATGTATTTGTATTCCACTCCTTTAGTGCTGCTTTACAGGCTTTGAGCTTTTGACATAAGATGTAAGGGGGAGATCCATGCACATTAACATTCCAAGCAGATCTGATAACATCAAGAAATTGAGGATGAGTACTCCACATGTTAAAGAATCTAAACGGTTTCTTGCCTCTTGGTGTCGCTTTTTCTGTGTGTATATACATTAAAGAATGGTCAGAAAACAAAGGAGCACCATACTCAAGAAGTGAATCTGGGTAAACTGTTAACCATTCATGGTTAATCAAACACCTATCAAGTCGAGCCATTATTTTTCTGTTAGCAGCACCTTGATTACTCCAGGAGAGCCAATTACCCACAGATTTCATATCAAACAATGCTGCAGTGTCAATGTAATCATTAAAACTTTGAAGCTGACTTTCTGAAAGTTGTCTACCCCCACTTTTTCATTTGTGTACCGAACAGTATTAAAGTCTCCAAGAACAATCCAAGGTACATTGAGACAGCCATTTACAATATTAGTCAGGTCAGACCAAAGAGTATTTCTTTCTTGCATACTGTTTGAAGCATATATACCAGTGAAATTGAATTGACAGCCATTCTTTTTATCCTCTACCTTAAGATGAATGAATTGATCAGTAGCAGAAATAAACCAAGCATTAATAGAGTTAGGATTCCATAAGACCCATATTCTACCAAAAGTTTCATTTGAGTCATTGGTAAACAGTTCTGCGTCCGGCCATATTAAATTCTTTTGAGCTTGAACGCGCGATTGTTTAATTTTCGTTTCCACTAGAATAACAATATCACATGCGGCAAACTTGATTATTCTGTTGAGCTCCCGACATTTCTCCGACTTATTAAGTCCGCGAACATTCCAGCATGTTATCTTCATTAGTAATAAACAAATGAAAAGGTAGTAAGGTATTCATCCTACGACTTTGGATGGATTGTACCATCCTTTTTCTTATCCTTCGGTTTTGTATTTTCTTCCCGCACAATATCCTTACCTTTTATGGCTTTATTCCTATATTTATCCACTTCATCTACAGCTTGCAGATTTTTAAACTTTAAAGTACCTTGAATCATGTGGTCTTGATTGGCAGGGTTTGTTGAAGCTCGATAAGATTGTTGCAGCACAATATCCTGGATAGTACTTGTTAGAGCAGCGTGGCTAGAGAGGTTTGTTGGGGCATGAGTTTGTTGAGTTGGAATATCCTTGTTGGCGATGTTTGTTGTGGCCTGAGTTTGTTGAGGAAGAATATCGTTGCTGGCGAGATTTGCTTGGGCCTGAGTTCGTTGAGCTATTGTGGATGGATCCGATGATATTAGAAGAGATGAAGTTCCTGACTTATGTTTATCCTGTCCACTAGTACCATGGGAAACCTCTGTTGTGGAAGGCTCTGACATTATAGGAAGAGATAAAGTTTTGGAATTGTCCCTCTGTCCGCGGTGCTTTCCTTGCGAGTCGGAATGCTCAATAGTTTTCGCCACCATCGGTGTGTTAGGACTCTAGCTAGGAGAGTCCTAATTGAGAGGGACATTCTGTTAGGACTCTAGCTAGGAGAGTCCTAATTGAGAGGGACACTCTGTTAGGACTCTAACTAGAAGAGTCCTAATTGAGAGAGACATTCTGTTAGGAGGTTTTTTCTTAAGAGAAGAATTAGGAGTTGTAAGGGAATAGAAGTCTTGAGTATGAGTCATATTAGGAGTTGGTTAGAAGTAAGAGTCTTAAGTAAGAGTCCTATTAGGAATTAGGGTTTAGAAGCCCTATAAATAACCATGTATTCCTTCTCTTTTGTTAAGCAATAGATGAATCTTTTCTGCAGCCTTTGAGCAGCAAATTGGAGGGAGGAACCCCTATAGAGTTCCAAGGAGGCCGATCCCCTAAAGAGATCAACCCCAAGTTTAGAATCTGCAAGGGTTCTATCACCTGGTATCAGAGCAGCGTTCTTGGCATCTCGCTGCCCTTCCACTGCCATCCATCAACCCTCCACAACCGCCCAAAGCAATTCCCACAATTGCTTAAAAGATCGTCGCCAAATTCCACCGTCATCTCCACCACCGCAGATCATCCTTTGATCTCCCTGTGAATTGCAGCAGCAAACTTTCACTGATTTCTATCAAACCCATACATGCCTTTAACCCGTCAACAAAAGAGAGATCTTAACATCACAGATTTGGAGTCATATACTATGGCATCTGAGGACGCAATCAATGCTAAATTTGAAGCCTTTGAGGCACGAATGGAGGATAAGATTCGGACTCTCCTTACCGAATTCAGTTTGGGCCGACCACCAAGCCCGAAGAAATCACATCAAGGAGAGAGCTCTAATCAATCAAATCATGCCCAAAGAGATGACTTCCAAGAGAGGGGAGGTTCTATGACCGACCCCAACTATTCGCGCATGAGAGTGGACTTCCCTAGATGGGAAGAAGGAGACCCAATTGGTTGGATCTCGCGCGCAGAGCGATATTTTCGGTACCATAAAACTGCGGATGCATCCATGGTGGAAATTGCAGCTATACATCTGGAAGGGGATGCCATACAATGGTTTGACTGGTTTGAACACACTTATGGAGCCCTTTCATGGCGACAATTCAAAGAAGGACTACTGATCCGCTTCGGACCAACTTATTATGAAAACATTGACGGACAACTAGCAAAGATCCGACAAACCTCCACCATTCAGGAGTACCAAACCAGGTTTGAAAGGCTATCTAATCAAACTCGTGATTGGTCTGAAAAACAGTTATTGGGGACTTTTATTGAGGGCTTAAAGCCGGAGATCCGGGGAGAAGTTAAGGCGCGACAACCATACACGCTTATGGCAGCCATCTCTTTCGCACGACTTCAAGAGGAGCGATTGAACCATGAAGCCCGGAGGACAAGGATCACTCCACGACCTACAATACTAAAGCCCTCAGCCCTCCCTACTATCAACCGAGTCCCTGCACCGAAAAGGTTAACAAGAGAAGAACTTCGAGAGCGATCTGCGAAAGGGTTATGTTGGCATTGCGACGAGCCGTGGAGCCGCGAGCATCGCTGTAAAAAAGGTAGACTTCTTATGATTGAACCAGTAGAAGAAGAGGTCATTGAACATCTAGAAGAGAGCCTTGAACATGAAGAAGAAGATATGGAAGAAGAGCCACAGCCGACCGACATTACGGTACATGCACTAGCCGGCTACTCAAATCCGCAAACGATGAAAGTTGGAGGCCTTCTCAAACAACAGCCGATCACTGTTCTCATCGACACGGGTAGCACTAATAACTTCCTGAATAGTAAGGTTGCTGCTCGGATGGCACTGCATATTGAAGGTTGCAGCAAGTTCGATGTAAAGGTTGCCGACGGCAGAATCCTAAAGTGCGACCAAAGATGCCCGCAGGTGAAACTATTACTGCAAGACCAAGAAATTATCACCGATTTCTTCCTCCTACCAATCGATGACTATGAGGCAGTGCTTGGTATCGAATGGCTGACTACACTAGGTGATGTCTCTTGGAACTTTTCTAAATTAATTATGAAATTCTACTGTAAGGGCAAACAGATCATCCTACGCGGGAAGCGCGGAAGCAACGTTACCATTGTTTCGACCCAACGAATGGAGAAAGTTTTACACAAGGTAAATGGTGCCTTTTTGATGCACCTCCAGCAGCAACCAAAGGGGAAGAAAATAGAATTTGAAGATCAAAATCTTGCCCAATTGCTCACTGAATTTGCTGACATATTTGCTGAACCGCACGGTCTTCCTCCTTCTCGGCAACATGACCATCGAATTCCAATCCTTCCGGGCAAGCCACCAGCGAACACTCGACCATACCGATATCCTCACCTCCAGAAAGATGAAATTGAAAAGATCGTAAAGGAGATGCTTGAAACAGGGGTGATTCGACCAAGTTGCAGCCCCTATTCCTCACCGGTGCTACTTGTACGCAAGAAGGACAGAACTTGGCGGATGTGCATTGACTATCGAGCTTTAAATGGCATCACCGTCAAGGACAAATACCCAATACCAGTGGTGGATGAACTTCTTGATGAATTGAAAGGAGCTCGAGTCTTCACGAAGTTGGACCTCCGATCTGGTTACCACCAAATTCGAGTATGTGACGATGACATTCCAAAAACTGCATTTCGCACACATGATGGCCATTATGAATTCTTGGTAATGCCTTTTGGACTCACTAATGCTCCTTCAACGTTTCAAAGTCTCATGAATGATATATTTCGGAGCTTTCTTCGTAAATTTGTGCTGGTATTTTTCGATGATATTCTCGTTTACAGCCCTTCTCTTGAGACTCACTTTCAGCATTTACGGATTGTTTTGACGATCCTTCGGGAGAATACTCTTTTTGTTAAGCAACCAAAGTGCAGCTTTCTCCAGCAAAAAGTAGAGTACCTTGGGCATATAATATCAGAAGAAGGAGTGGCGGTAGACCCAACAAAAATTGAGGCAATGCAAGGCTGGCCGAAACCTACAAACGTGAAATTACTACGGGGGTTCCTTGGACTAACGGGCTACTACCGAAAATTTGTTAAGGACTATGGGAAGATCAGTGCACCACTCACTTCTTTACTGAAAAAAGATGCTTTCCAATGGTCGGACAAAGCCTCTGCTGCCTTCGACAAACTTAAAGCAGCCATGACAACGACGCCGGTGCTTGCGCTACCAGATTTCAATAGACCCTTCATCATTGAGGCCGACGCATCTGGAGTCGGAATTGGAGCTGTTCTCATGCAAAATGGTCGACCACTCGCATACACTAGCAAGGCATTATCTCCCTCCCATCAAAACATGTCAGTATATGATAAGGAGATGCTTGCCATTGTACACGCAGTAACGAGGTGGAGACCCTACCTGATCGGCCGGCGATTTCAAATTAAAACTGACCATAAAAGCCTCAAGTACTTTTTGGAGCAAAAGATATCATCCCCTGAGCAGCAAAAATGGGTAACCAAACTTCTTGGATTTGATTATGAAATTATTTACAAAAAGGGGAAAGAAAACGTTGTTGCAGATGCACTCTCATGGCTACCTGAACAAGCTAAGGTTTCAGCCATCTCCCTTCCTACCACCAGTCTCCTCGAGGACATTAGGGAAGAATGGAAAAAGGATCCAGAGATCAACAAGATCATAAAAAAATTGGAGGAGGATCCAAGTGCAATAGCCCACTATACCTGGGATTCGAGGGATTTACGCTACAAAGGTCGCATTGTGCTTATACCTAACTCCCCTTGCATCGCAATCATCTTGCATGAAATGCACTCTATACCTTCAGCAGGGCACTCTGGATTCCTAAGAACCTACAAAAGAGTGAAGCAAAATTTTTATTGGAAAGGGATGAAAAAAATTATTGCTGAATATGTGGCACAATGTGATATATGTCAACAGAACAAGGGTGAAACTGTGGCAAATCCAGGGAAGCTACAACCACTACCCATACCAGACTCAGTGTGGACAGACATCTCCATGGACTTCATTGAAGGGCTGCCATCTTCCAAAGGTAAAAGCATGATTCTCGTGGTGGTTGATCGACTTACGAAATATGCTCATTTTTGTGCTGTGAGAAATCCCTACACTGCTGCTAGTATTGCCCAGATTTTCATAGAAAATATTGTTAAACTGCATGGGATGCCAAGGTCCATCGTAAGTGATCGTGACAGGATCTTCACTAGTAAATTTTGGACCGAGTTATTTCAGTTACAAGGCACCAAACTCAAGATGAGCACAGCATATCATCCATAAACTGATGGCCAAACAGAGGTGGTAAATAGGTGCTTAGAGACGTACCTCTGGTGTTTCGCTAGCGACCGACCAAAAGAGTGGGCGAAATGGCTTCCCTGGGTCGAATGGTGGTATAATACTACATATCATTCATCTACAAAATGTGCCCCTTATGAAGCATTGTATGGTCGACCGGCACCTGTGATTCCAAAGTATGTAATTGGCTCGGCCAAGGTAGATCAGGTTGACCAAGAATTGATTGATAGGGATAAACTCTTACAACTGTTAAAAGATAATCTCTCTACCGCTCAAGCCAGAATGAAGCAGCAAGCCGACACACGACGAAGTGAAAGAGAATTTTTAGTGGGAGATTGGGTTTATCTTCGCCTACAACCATACAAACAACTCTCTATCAACACTCGAGCCTCCATGAAGCTATCCCCACGTTTTTATGGGCCCTATCAGATCACAGAGCGTATTGGAGCCGTGGCATACAGACTTAAATTACCTGAGGATGCCAAAATTCACCCTGTCTTCCACGTATCATGCCTAAAGCCCAAGTTGGGAGAACACGAGTCACCCCAGATCCAACTGCCCAACACAACTGAGGATGGAGTTATTCAAGCCCAACCAAAGGCCATCCTCGATCGCAGGATCGTGATGCGTCGCCGACATCCCTCTACTGAAGTACTAGTGCACTGGAATAATCTACCACTTGAAGACGCCACATGGGAACCATATGAGGAGCTGAAGACCCGGTTCCCTGAGTTCATGGAATCTCAGCCTTGAGGATAAGGCTGATTTGAAGAGGGCGGGTCTGTTAGGACTCTAGCTAGGAGAGTCCTAATTGAGAGGGACATTCTGTTAGGACTCTAGCTAGGAGAGTCCTAATTGAGAGGGACACTCTGTTAGGACTCTAACTAGAAGAGTCCTAATTGAGAGAGACATTCTGTTAGGAGGTTTTTTCTTAAGAGAAGAATTAGGAGTTGTAAGGGAATAGAAGTCTTGAGTATGAGTCATATTAGGAGTTGGTTAGAAGTAAGAGTCTTAAGTAAGAGTCCTATTAGGAGTTAGGGTTTAGAAGCCCTATAAATAACCATGTATTCCTTCTCTTTTGTTAAGCAATAGATGAATCTTTTCTGCAGCCTTTGAGCAGCAACTTGGAGGGAGGAACCCCTAGAGTTCCAAGGAGGCCGATCCCCTAAAGAGATCAACCCCAAGTTTAGAATCTGCAAGGGTTCTATCACGGTGCTACTGCCATTAGAGAAGAATCACTTTGTTGCTGAGGTGCTTGACGTGGTCGATAGACCTTTGTGGTTGGTTGTGGGGTTTGCTGACAAGCTCCATTTGCATGACCAAAAGATAAGCAACGCTGACATCGTTGTGGCTTCCAGGAATATGAGACATGTACCTTCCGAGTGTTCCCGTCAAGATCGCGATAGAAAACTTCATTAGGAAGATCTTCATCGGAAGAAACCAGCACACATGCTCGTGCAAATGCTAATCTCGTCTGAGCTGCTGTTGCTTTGTCGATGTAGAGTGGCTGTCCCAGAGTGCTGCATAACTTTGCAATAAAACGTCGACTCCAAAGATGTAGAGGCAGTCCTTGAAAGGATACCCATAATGGAATAGACTGTAGGCTATCTAACTCCAAACGGACATCAGGAGACCAACGTCGTAAAATCATTGGATGACCGCGGATAGTCCAGAATCCTTCGAGGATTCGTTGCAAATCTTCTTCAGAGTATAGCTTGCAAACAAAGAATCCGTTCTCCAGCATATGAAGATCAAATGATGATATTCCCCATCGAGTTTTGATAAATGAGGATAATGGGAAATAAGATGTTTTGAGACCTACCACATAGCCAACAATCGCCATTGACCATGTCTCAATAAGCTCTGCTGAATCAGCAGTCTCGTATACAGCAATCTTCTTATCAGCCTGAACTTCTGGCGTAATGAATTCCAAGCTTAGATCTGGACTTCCAACCGGAGCCTTGAATAGGCTAGTCCAAGGCCGAGGGTCATTGGAAATTAGAGCAGGCTGCCGCGATCTAGAGCGCGACCTGCTTCGATGCTGCTTCATCGAAGGAGTTTCTCTCTGGAGAGGATATGGTGGAGGAGCAACTTGAGGGATAACGGTAGGGAGTCTTGCCATCGTTTCAACCCTCCCGCCACCGTCGCCAGCCCTAGGGGCCGTCGATGCCATGTTTGATCCCTCTTCTGGTCACCGCTACAGAATCGTCACCATAGGGAAAAGTCACCGCTGCAGAATTTCAGATCGTCGCTACAGTACCGTCGCCCTAGATCTGGTCGCCGCTGCAGTGTCGTCGCCGCTACAGTATGTCGAATCAGATCTGGTCGCGCTGCAGCGTCGTTGGCGCTACAGTACGTCGACCTAGATCTGGATCTGGTGGCCGCTGCAGTGTCGTCGCCGCTACAGTACCGTCGCCCTAGATCTGGTCGCCGCTACAGTACCGTCGCCGCTACAGTACCGTCGACCTAGATCTGGTTGCCGCTGCAGTGTCGTCGCCGCTACAGTACGTCGACCCAGATCTGGTCGCCGCTGCAGTGTCGTCGTGCACCACTTACTTCCTTACTAGAAAAAGATGTCTTCCAATGGTTGGATAGAGCCTTTGCTGCCTTCGATAAACTTAAGGCAGCCATGACGACGACGCCGGTGCTAACACTACCAGATTTCAACCGACCCTTCATTATTGAGGCCGACACATCTGGAGTCAGAATTGGAGCCATTCTCATGCAAGATGGTCGACAACTCGCATACACTAGCAAGACATTATCTCCCTCCAATCAAAATATGTCAACATATGATAAGGAGATGCTCGCCATTGTGCGCGCAGCAACGAGGTGGAGATTGTACTTGATCAGGCGATACTTTCAAATCAAGACCGACCATAAAAGCCTAAAATATCTCTTGGAGCAGAAGATATCTTCCCCCGAGCAGCAAAAATGGGTAACAAAACTTCTTGGATTTTATTTTGAAATAACTTACAAAAAGGGGAAAGAGAATGTTCTTGCAGATGCGCTTTCGCAGCTACCCGAGCAAGTTGAAGTTTCGACCGTTTCACTTCCGACCAGCGACTTCCTTAAGGATATTAAGATGGAATGGCAGGAAGATTCAGATAATAGTAAGATTATAAAAAAATTGGAGGAAGCACCAAGCCCCATGGCTCATTACAATTGGGACTCAAAAGAATTACAATATAAGGGTACTAAATTGAAACGGAGTACGACATATCACCCACAAACCAACAGCCAACCGGAAGTTTTAAACAGGTGCTTGGAGACAGCCCAAAGCCACCCACCAAATATGACTACCCAAAGAGAACTCCAAACCCAGCCAAGTGCCATTATTGATCGACGGATTATGACTCGACGACGACAATCCACTACTGAATTGCTAATAAAGTGGGCAAACCTACTAACAGAAGATGCCACTTTGGAGAACTATGATGACTTGAAGATCAAATTCCCAAAATTCATGAATCGTCAGCCTCGAGGACAAGGCTGCTTTGAAGAGTGCGGGTCTGTTAGGACTCTAGCTTGGAGAGTCCTAATTGAGAGGGACATTCATGTAAAAATGTTAGGACTCTAGCTAGGAGAGTCCTAATTGAGAGGGACATTCTGTTAGGACTCTATCTAGGAGAGTCCTAATTGTGAGGGGCATTCATGTAGGAGGTTTTTTCTTAGAGAAGAATTAGGAGTTGTAAGGGAATATGAGTCTTGAGTAGGAGTTCTATTAGGAGTTGGTTAGAAGTAAGAGTCTTAAGTAGGAGTCCTATTAGGAGTTAGGGTTTAGAAGCCCTATAAATAGCCATGTATTCCTTCTCTTTTCTTAAGCAATAGATGAATCTTTTCTGCAGCCTTTGAGCAGCAACTTGGAGGGAGGAACCCCTATAGAGTTCCAAGGAGGCCGATCCCCTAAAGAGATCAACCCCAAGTTTAGAATCTGCAAGGGTTCTAACAGGCAGTAGCAATGTAGGAGTTTTGCAGTAATAATAAAGTGCTCAAGGTAAAAGCAAACCAGAGATTTCGAGTGGTTTGGTCAGTCTTGACCTACTCCACTTTTGGCTTCCTCCTCCGACGAGGTCACCGACGTCAACTAGCTGCCTTCCTTCAATGGGCGAAGGCTAACTGCCCTTTTATAGTTTTTCTCCTTTTGACAGGCTCAGGAGACAACCTTTACAGATCCTTTCTCTCCTCTCTTTACAACTCAAGACTTGAAGAACAGAAGGAGGAGAACTTTAGGACTTTACACAAATTTGAGCTCTTAGAATCACTGAAAAGATCAAGAATTCGGTGTGGATCTGTATCTTTTCAGTGCTGAATGGGTGGGGTATTTATAGGCCCCATCCCAGTTCAAATTTGGAGCTCAAAACGATCAAATCAATCAAATCCCAGAATTCCGGGATCAGGCGGTTGCACCTCTTGACTGGAGAGGTTGCACCGCCTGGCAAAGCTCGGAGACTGAGCCCAGGCGGTTGCACCTCTCTGTCAGAGGCGGTTGCACCGCCTGAGTCTGGCTCGAAGACAGAGCCCCCGGCGGTGCCACCTCTTGACTGAGGCGGTTGCACCGCTCTGCCAGAGCTCGAAGACCGAGCTCAGGCGGTGCTACCTCTCTATCAGGGCGGTTCCACCGCCCAGTCTAGCTCGAAGACCGAGCTCAGGCGGTGCTACCTCTCTGTCAGAGCGGTTCCACCGCCCAGTCTCGCAGCCCTGGCGGTTGCACCTCCTGGCCTAGGCGGTTGCACCGCCTGGTGCAATCAGGGTCCGAATGGTTCGCTCCATTTGGCCCAATTTGAATCTTTCCAGGGGCCCAATTGCCCCAAGATTAAGCTAATGGGATCACCTCCCATTTTCAAGCTTAATCATCGTGCTAACTACGATTAACTCTAAGACAACTTCTGCAGCTATGCTCCGATGCGTCAATCGCTTCTTCCGGCGAGTTTCCGGCGAACTTCCATCGATCATCCGATAAACCCTCAGTGATCCTTCTGCGGACATCCGGCATACTCCTGGACTTTGCGACGATCCACTTGGCGAGTTCCGACGAGCTTCGCTTGGCAAGCTTCTGGACTTCTCGGATCTGTTCTCGCTGAACCTCCGACGACCGTCCGAACTTCCGTCGAACTCTCGAACTCCCAACGTGATCATGATCTTGACTCCAGCGCAACACCTGCTGCTTGTCTTACTCTCATCGTAGTTAATCCTGCACACTTATCTCAACACATAGATTAGATAACAAATGATAATTGACTTCATCATCAAAATCCGAGATTCAACAATCTCCCCCTTTTTGATGATGACAATCAATTGATAAAGGAGTTGTCCTTAACTCCCCCTATCTATATGCCATAGTTGAGATAAGTCAACCTTGAATTCAAGACCTAAGAATTCAAGTGACGTATTGATAAGTTAGATCAGTTAAACTTATCAATGCTCCCATCATGATGCCCATCATGATGTATCTCTTCAAGAATGATGTCAAGGCATGACATACATCATCAAGTTTGTATGATAGTGTTTGTAACTATTCATCATGTAATCATATAAAGCTACGAAGGACTTTTACATGATGCACACATTTGAGATTTTCTAGCAAGTTTGCATTTACTTCACAAGATAGAATATCAAATCAAGACATGATGCAAACTATAGCACATGTTCACATATCTCTTGGTGATGCAAGGATGGCATAACTATAACATTGTTTATAGCATCACTCAAGTATTTGTAACTATGACATAGACATGATTATGGCAGTTCAGCTATGACATAGTGTTTATCAATTCATATGTTTCTCCCCCTTTGTCATCAACAAAAAGCATGATAGCATTATCAAGCACATAAAGGAAGTCATGACACATATAATACTTTGAATTTCTCTTTATTGTTTGTTGTTTGAAGGAGGAAAGTCATTTTTCAAAAAGTTTTCATAAGAGTGTACAGGAAAATCCCATTTTTAGCATACAAACCGAAAAATGAACTTCTTACATGCATTTGGTTAAAAATATTTGTCACATAATTTGCAACATGTTATTTGATCAAGCGATGTCAAGGCATGTAATAGTAATAACATCCGAAAAATAATTTTAACTAGTTTAAGTATTCGGACACATCAACATTCCTAATTCTCTTCTTATGTAATCAAATTGTTCTTCACATAGGGGTTTTGTAAAGATATCAGCTAGTTGATGTTTGGTATCAATAAACTCTATGGTTACATCATGATTAGTGACATGATCTCGTATAAAGTGATGTCTAATATCAATGTGTTTTGTTCTTGAGTGTTGTATAGGATTTTTAGTTAAGCATATTGCACTCGTGTTATCACATTTAATGAGAATATCTTTAAGATTCACTTTGTAATCTTCTAAAGTGTTTTTCATCCATACAACTTGTGCACAGCATGCACTTGCTGCAATGTATTCAGCTTCGGTTGTTGATAGAGCAACCGAGTTTTGTTTCTTAGATGACCAGGATACAAGGGCATGTCCTAAAAATTGACATGATCCTGATGTGCTTTTTCTGTCTAGTCTACAGCCAGCGAAGTCCGCATCAGCATAAGCTGTTAATTCAAAATTTTCTGATTTTGGGGTACCATAATCCTAGATTGGTAGTTCCATTAAGATATCTGAGTATTCTTTTGACTGCTTTGAGATGAGATATCTTAGGGTCTGATTGAAATCTAGCACAAAGTCCTACACTGAACATGATGTTTGGTCTGGTGGCAGTGAGGTAAAGTAAACTTCCTATCATACCCCTATAGGTTTTTTGATCGAAGCTTTCTCCATTCTCATCAATTTCTAACTTAGTGGAGGTGCTCTTAGGAGTGTCAATGGCTTTTGAATTATTCATTTTGAACTTCTTTAGCAAACTCACAGCATATTTGGTTTGACTAATTAAGATGCCATTGCTTAGTTGTTTGATTTGTAGGCCTAAGAAGAATGTTAACTCTCCCATTAGACTCATTTCGAATTCACGACTCATAGTTTTCGCAAAGGATTCACAAAGAGATTCATTTATAGAACCAAAGATAATATCATCAACATAAATTTGAACAATGAGAAAATTGTTTTCAAAGTTCTTGATGAATAATGTAGTATCAACCTTGCCTTTTATGAAATTATTTTCAATAAGAAAAGAACTAAGTCTCTCATACCAAGCCCTAGGAGCTTGTTTTAAACCATAGAGAGCTTTAGTTAATCTAAACACATGATTAGGGAGACTATTATTTTCAAATCCAGGAGGTTGTTCAACATAGACTTCTTCGAAAATAAAGCCATTAAGAAAGGCGCTTTTAACATCCAATTGAAACAACTTAAAATTATTACTGCTAGCGTAGGCAAGGAGCATCCTTATGGCTTCCAATCGTGCCACAGGAGCGAAGGTTTCTTCGTAATCGATACCTTCTTCTTGGTTGAAACCTTTGGCCACTAATCTAGCCTTGTTTCTAACCACGATACCATTTTCATTTTGCTTGTTTCTGAAGACCCATTTAGTACCAATAACTAGATGATCATTTGGCCTAGGAACAAGCTTCCACACTTCATTTCTCTCAAATTGATTTAATTCATCTTGCATTGCGATAATCCATGAATCATCTTTCATGGCTTCATCAATGCAATTGGGTTCAATTTGGGAGAGAAAGGCGACATTTGCACAAAAGGTTTTAAGAGAAGATCGTGTTTGAACTCCCTTTGATGTGTCTCCTAAGATTAGCTCCTTAGGATGAGCATCTACATACTTCCAATCCTTGGGTAAGGAAATCTGAGAAGTGGATGCATCCAAGTTGCTAGTTGGAGACGGGGTCTCGTTTAAATTTAAAGAATCAAAATTAACATCATCGTCAAGATCATTTTTCGTGATTTCAGAAGTCTCATTGAAAACAACATGAATGGATTCTTCAATAATTAGAGTTCTTTTATTAAAGATACGAAAGGCTTTAGAAACTGTAGAATAACCAAGAAAGATTCCTTCATCGGATTTTGCATCAAATTTTCCTAAGTTGTCTTTTTCATTCAAGATAAAACACTTACACCCAAAGACTTTGAAATATGAAACGTTGGGTTTTTTATTGTTCCATAACTCATAGAGAGTTTTGGTTAGTAGAGGTCTTACTAGAACTCTATTTAAGATATAGCATGCAGTATTTACGGCTTCGGCCCAAAAATATTTGGGTAGGTTATGTTCATTCAATATGGTTCTTGCCATTTCTTGTAAATTTCGATTTTTTCTTTCTACAACTCCATTTTGTTGAGGGTTTCTAGGAGTAGAGAAATTATGGTTGTATCCATTGAGTTCACAAAATTCTTGGAAATCATGGTTTTGAAATTCACCACCATGATCACTTCTAATTGACGAAATTATAGAACCTTTCTCATTCTGAACGAGTTTGCAAAACTTGGTAAAAGATCTAAGGCATTCACTTTTCTGTTTTAAAAAGTAAGTCCATGTGTATCTGCTATAGTCATCTATGATGACGAAAGCGTATTTGCTACCTCCTAGGCTTGATGTGGAGATGGGTCCGAACAAGTCCATATGGATCAATTGTAAGGGCCTAGAGGTGCTTACTTGATTTTTAGATTTGAAGCTACTCTTAATTTGTTTACCTAATTGGCAGGCATCACATACATTATCTTTGATGAACTTGATATGAGGAATTCCTCTTACAAGTTCTTTGGATGATATTTGAGTGATTAGCTTCATGCTAGCATGACCTAATCTTCTATGCCATATCCAAGCATTCTCATTTAAAGCAGAAAAACATGTTTCAATACATAAATCATTGATGTCAATAGTGTATACGTTATTTTGTTTTAATGCAATCATAGATATGTTTTTGTGATGAAGATCTTGACGGGATCTTGACGGGATGTCAATAGCAGAAAAACAAGTTCTTTGGTTTCTTCCGATGAAGATCTTCCTAATGAAGTTTTCTATCGCGATCTGGACGGGAACACTCGGAAGGTACATGTCTCATATTCCTGGAAGCCACAACGATGTCAGCGTTGCTTATCTTTTGGTCATGCAAATGGAGCTTGTCAGCAAACCCCACAACCAACCACAAAGGTCTATCGACCACGTCAAGCACCTCAGCAACAAAGTGATTCTTCTCTAATGGCAGTAGCACCGATGGTGGCGAAAACTATTGAGCATTCCGACTCGCAAGGAAAGCACCGCGAACAGAAGGACAATTCCAAAACTTTATCTCTTCCTATAATGTCAGAGCCTTCCACAACAGAGGTTTCCCATGGTACTAGTGGACAGGAGAAACGTAAGTCAGGAACTTCATCTCTTCTAATATCATCGGATCCATCCACAATAGCTCAACGAACTCAGGCCCAAGCAAATCTCGCCAGCAACGATATTCTTCCTCAACAAACTCAGGCCACAACAAACATCGCCAACAAGGATATTCCGACTCAACAAACTCATGCCCCAACAAACCTCTCTAGCCACGCTGCTCCAACAAGTACTATCCAGGATATTGTGCTGCAACAATCTTATCGAGCTTCAACAAACCCTGCCAATCAAGACCACATGATTCAAGGTACTTTAAAGTTTAAAAATCTGCAAGCTGTAGATGAAGTGGATAAATATAGGAATAAAGCCATAAAAGGTAAGGATATTGTGCAGGAGGAAAATACAAAACCGAAGGATAAGAAAAAGGATGGTACAATCCATCCAAAGTCGTAGGATGAATACCTTACTACCTTTTCATTTGTTTATTACTAATGAAGATAACATGCTGGAATGTTCGCGGACTTAATAAGTCGGAGAAATGTCGGGAGCTCAACAGAATAATCAAGTCTGCCGCATGTGATATTGTTATTCTAGTGGAAACGAAAATTAAACAATCGCGCGTTCAAGCTCAAAAGAATTTAATATGGCCGGACGCAGAACTGTTTACCAATGACTCAAATGAAACTTTTGGTAGAATATGGGTCTTATGGAATCCTAACTCTATTAATGCTTGGTTTATTTCTGCTACTGATCAATTCATTCATCTTAAGGTAGAGGATAAAAAGAATGGCTGTCAATTCAATTTCACTGGTATATATGCTTCAAACAGTATGCAAGAAAGAAATACTCTTTTGTTTGACCTGACTAATATTGTAAATGGCTGTCTCAATGTACCTTGGATTGTTCTTGGAGACTTTAATACTGTTCGGTACACAAATGAAAAAGTGGGGGGTAGACAACTTTCAGAAAGTCAGCTTCAAAGTTTTAATGATTACATTGACACTGCAGCATTGTTTGATATGAAATCTGTGGGTAATTGGCTCTCCTGGAGTAATCAAGGTGCTGCTAACAGAAAAATAATGGCTCGACTTGATAGGTGTTTGATTAACCATGAATGGTTAACAGTTTACCCAGATTCACTTCTTGAGTATGGTGCTCCTTTGTTTTCTGACAATTCTTTAATGTATATACACGCAGAAAAAGCAACACCAAGAGGCAAGAAACCGTTTAGATTCTTTAACATGTGGAGTACTCATCCTCAATTTCTTGATGTTATCAGATCTGCTTGGAATGTTAATGTGCATGGATCTCCCCCTTACATCTTATGTCAAAAGCTCAAAGCCTGTAAAGCAGCACTAAAGGAGTGGAATACAAATACCTTTGGCAATATTACCACCAGAGTTCAATTTTGCAGAAAGGAACTAATGTCATTGCAACATGAGCTGCAACTTCAGCCAAATGATGAAAATATTATCTACAAAGAGACGGAAGCCAGAAATAACTTCATGCAAGCCTTAAAACAGGAGCAAAGTTTTGCAAAGCAGAAGTCTCGACAGCATTGGCTTACACTAGGGGATTCCAATACTAAATTTTTCTATGCTTCAATTGCTACTCGAAGGGCTGTTAACCGTATCAGCAAATGCAGAGACAAAGATGATAATCTTATTGAGAATTTAGATGAGGTTAAAGCACACACAGAGCAATTTTTTTATTCCTTACTCAATCAAGCTGGGAAACCTAATAACATTCATGTGGAGCCGACTAGAAAACTTGATTCGGAAGCTATTTCAATCCTCAATGCCCCAATTACAGATGACGAAATTGTATGTGTTGTCTTTAAGTCACCAAAGCACAAAAGCCCAGGTCCAGATGGATTTCCAGCTGAATTTTACCAAACTGCTTGGTCTATTATTGGAAATGATGTGATCAAAGCTTGCCAACATTTTTTCTCTTCAGGTCATATTCTTAGAGAGATGAATTGCACTTTTATTTCTTTAATTCGGAAGAATGCAGGGGCTGATTCACTAGAGAACTATCGACCCATATCATTATGCAACTTTATATACAAGATCATCTCCAAAGTATTGGCAAATAGAATGCAAAAGGTATTACACAAGATCATTAGCCCAAATCAAGCTGCTTTCATCAAAGGGAGAAGTATACATCATAACATTTTGCTTGCTAATGACTTGGTCAAAGATTTGCATTCAAAAGCAAGAGGGACAAAAATCTGCATTAAAGCTGATCTAAGGAAAGCCTTTGATTCAGTTAATAGGAAATTTATCTATAAGATGCTCCTTGATATGAACTTCCCACAGCAATGGATTAATTGGATTCAATCTTGCCTAGAAACTCCAAAGTTTTCGATACTCTTTAATGGCTCACCTATTGGTTTTTTTGGGAGCACGAATGGCATCCGACAAGGTGATCCACTCTCTCCGTATCTGTTTACTATTGCGATGGAAGGACTTAGCTGTATGTTGGAACACACAGTCTTAAATGGCAGCATTAAGGTACCCAGTGCTGGTTCTGTTCATATATCACATATAACATTTGCAGATGACTTACTTATCTTTCTCCAAAATGAACCAACTTCAGTAAAGAACCTGGCTACTATTATGAATGACTTTGGTATGGTTTCTGGACTTCAGTTAAATCATGCGAAAAGTAAAGTATATATGAGCCCTTACGTTGAGGATAAGGTCTTTATTTCACAAACTTTGGGGGTTAGTGAAGGAAGCTTGCCAGTTCCTTATTTGGGTCTCCCGCTCATATCCACAGGCATTCACAAAACCCACTGTCAACCTATCTTGCAAAAAATAAAGAATAGAATTTCTTCTTGGAAAAATAGGTTTCTATCAAAAGCAGGACGACTCGAACTCATCCGTTCGGTATTGCACTCCTACTCTATATATTGGTGTAATGCATTTCTTCTGCCTGCTGGACTTCTCCAAGATATTGAACGGTTATTAATGAACTTCTTCTGGAATGACACAAATGAAAAGGCAATGCATATGGTAAATTGGGATAGCATTTGCAAACCGAAAGATGAAGGGGGGCTAAATTTGAGAAATACTAGAGATTGGAATCAAGCATGTTTGGTACAGCAATTGTGGGATCTTTTACAAAACAAATGTTCCTTATGGTCACATTGGGTTTCTGCTAAGTATCTCTCAAAGGAATCAATATGGGAAATTTCAACAAGAACATACCACTCTGCAGCTTGGAAAGGAATTTTAAAGGCAAGGAATTGGCTAATCAAACACATTTCGTATGCAATCTCTTCTAGAACTAGTACTAATATGTGGTACGATCCTTGGGTGAATGGGAAGAGTATATTTCAATTATATGGCGACAGAATACGAAAAGATCTTGGGGCTCCCAAAGATTGGAAGGTTTCCGAGTTCATCGCTAACGGTACTTGGTGTCTCCCTAATCCTATTTCTCCTGAAATGTTATCACTTTGGCCGACTATCATAGCTATTCGAATCAGGAACAACTCTTCAGATATACTTATTTGGCCTCATGACAATGGTAAATTTAGTGCCACATCCGCATGGAATCAAATTAGGCAAAGAAATAACAAGTGGGTCCCAAGCAGTTGGACATGGGATCGACCGGGATCACAAAGACACTCCTTATGTACATGGCAGGCCCTTCTCAATAAACTACCTACAATAGACAATATGAAAAGAAGAGGTATCTATCATGTTAACCGATGCTCCCTTTGTTTGCAACAAGAAGAAACTGTTGACCACCTCTATTTTGCTTGTGATTATACAAAATGGATATGGAAGGAGATTCTCCAGCGATTTGAACTCAATAGACTGCCGCAACCAAACTTGCACCAAGAACTAGGCGACCTTATGCAATGTTTCTCAAGAAAAGGGCCTCTTACACAACTGGCAAAGGTTATTTTCAGATGTGCTATTTGGTGGATGTGGAAGGAGAGATGTAATAGAATCTTTGAATGTCAACACACAAACAATGCACAGCTCTTGAAAGAGATTATTAGAGACTCAAGATCCTGTATGGAGCATGAACTCAAAACCGAGCACTTCACCCGAAGAGAAAAAGATATTTTTATCAAATTTAATTTTGCTATTAGCTAAAGATCTTGGGAATGATGCCAAATAATGTACCCACAGGTAGTTATAGTCTACAGCATGTGTAGTCATAACTATCGCATTAGCACTCTATGAGTTACTTGGCTTTGTCTATGACTTGTATAGATAAAGCTATTTGTAGAAACTTTACACATAATGAATTTTACTTTTACTTACAAAAAAAAAAAAAAGATATGTTTTTGTGAGGTTTTTCAATGACGCAAGCATTAGATTCAAATCTGATAATATATCCTTTATCACACAATTGACTAATGCTCAGGAGGTTATGTTTTAGACCATCAACTAGCAAAACATCTTCAATAGAAAAGTTGGATTTGTTACCTATGGTTCTTTGCCAATGATTTTACCCTTGTTGTTGTTTCCGAAGGTGACATATCCTTCGTTTATGCTAGTGAGCTTAGAGAATTGGGATGAATCTCCGGTCATATGCCTTGAGCATCCACTGTCAAGGTACCATCGCTTGCTCCTAGCTTGCGATGGTTTAGTTTTCTACAAGAAAGGATGATGTTTAGGTACCCATTTGCTTTTGGGTTCCTCACAAATAGATCTACATTTTTTATCATGTTGCATAGAATTTGTCATGGTTCCTTTAGGAACCCATATCAATTTGTTTGGACTCAATTTCCTGAATGGACAATAATGTGTCTTGTGACCAAACTTGCAACAAAAGTTGCATTTGCTTCTAACATGTAAGATGGGGCCTTTTACAAAGGTAGTTGGATTTTGGTGAGGACTCCTCACAAATCCAATCCCACTTCTTTTGGGAGCATGACCCTTGTTTGTAAGGATCATGTTTAATGACTTGCTACCAACCTCGAATTTCTTCAAGGTGTCCTTAAGTAGCAAGTTTTCTTTTTGACAGATTTCTAGATCATGACATTTTATACATGAATTTAAACTATCATGATATTCGATTTTTAACTTATTAAAATCACAAGTAAGACTATCATGTACCTTTTTTAGCAATTTGTATTTTCTATTTATAACTTTGCATTCATCAAATAAATCATGGAAGGCATTTAATAATTCATCGAAAGATAAATCAGCATCTAATAAATCCGTTACCTCCTCTCCGATGGCCATTAAGGCATAATGAGCAACTTGCTCGGTGTTGGACTCCTCTTCTTCAGATGCGCTCGAGTCATCCCATGTTGCTTGAAGAGCCTTCTTCTTTGATGTTCTTCTTTTGACTTGGGGACAATCATTCTTGTAGTGTCCCGGCTTTTTACATTCGTAGCAGATCACTTGGTCCTTCTTGGGTTCAAGTTTATTTTTCACATCGTTTTTAAACTTGTTTCTTTTGAAGAATTTCTTAAACTTTCTTGTCAAAAGTGCCAAGTCATCATCACAGTCCTCATCACTTGAGTTTTCTCTCAAGTGGCATTCAGAAGTTTTAAGTGCCATATCCTTCCTGTTCTTTGGAAGGATGTCTTCTTGCTCTTCATGAGCTTTGCAAGTCATTTCGTAGGTCATTAATGACCCGATTAGTTCTTCAAGAGGAAAGTTACGCAGATCTTTTGCCTCTTGAATAGCAGTGACTTTAGGATCCCAACTTTTAGGAAGGGATCTTAGTATTTTATTTACGAGTTCAAAATCCGAAAAACTTTTTTCGAGTCCTTTTAGACCGTTGACGACATCCGTGAAACGGGTAAACATGTCGCCAATGGTTTCACTCGGTTTCATTCGGAAAAGTTCAAAAGAATGCAGCAACAGATTGATTTTTGACTCTTTCACTCTACTTGTGCCCTCGTGGGTCACTTCAAGTGTGTGCCAAATATCAAATGTAGTTTCGCAAGTTGAAACACGATTAAACTCGTTTTTATCAAGTGCGCAAAATAAGGCATTCATAGCCTTTGCATTAAGAGCGAAAGCCTTCTTTTCCAACTCATTCCAATCGATCATTGGAAGAGAAGACTTTGAAAATCCATTTTCAACAAGGTTCCACAGTTCAAAATCCATAGAAATAAGAAAGATCCTCATTCGGGTCTTCCAGTAGGTGTAGTCCGTTCCACTGAACATGGGTGGATGTGTAATAGAATGCCCCTCTTGGTTTCCGGCGTATGCCATCTCTCTTGGGTTTTAATCCTTTAGAGAGTTAACCTTCCTCTGATACCAATTGTTAGGATCGAGAGCACTAAGAGGCGGGGGGGTGAATTAGTGCAGCGGAAATCTTACAGCGATTTTAAAAACGAAAGCTGCGTTCGTCCGATAAAAAACGATTTCGATATAAAAGCATAATCACAGTGCAGTTTGCGTCTAAGCGCAGTTTTGCGTCTAAGCGCAATTTGCGTCTAAACACAGTTTGCGTCTAAGCGTAGTTTGCGTCTAAGCACAGTTTGCGTCTAAGCGTAGTTTGCGTCTAAACTCAGTTTTACGTCCAAACGCAGTTTTACGTCTAAACGCAGTTTTACATCTAAACGCAGTTTTGCGTCTAAACGCAGTTTTGCGTCTAAACGCAGTTTTGCGTCTAAACGCAGTTTTACGTCTAAACGCAGTTTTGCGTCTAAATGTAATTTTACGTCTAAATGTAGTTTTGCGTCTAAAAGCAGTTTTGAACCTTGAAAAGCGTTTTACGTAGAAAGCAATTTGCAGTTATAAATGGAATCCAAATGTAAGCGTAAACTGCAGTGTGAAGATCGTACGAAAACACGATTTACGTTTGAATGCAGATTCTGAAAGATCAGAGCTTAGAAACTCGTTCGTAAAGGCGCAGAGGGCAGTAGCAATGTAGGAGGTTTGCAGTAATAATAAAGTGCTCAAGGTAAAAGCAAACCAGAGATTTAGAGTGGTTCGGTCAGTCTTGACCTACTCCACTTTTGGCTTCCTCCTCCGACGAGGTCACCGACGTCAACTAGCTGCCTTCCTTCAATGGGCGAAGGCTAACTGCCCTTTTACAGTTTTTCTCCTTTTGACAGGCTCAGGAGACAACCTTTACAGATCCTTTCTCTCCTCTCTTTACAACTCAAGACTTGAAGAACAGAAGGAGGAGAACTTTAGGACTTTACACAAATTTGAGCTCTTAGAATCACTGAAAAGATCAAGAATTCGGTGTGGATCTGTATCTTTTCAGTGCTGAATGGGTGGGGTATTTATAGGCCCCATCCCAGTTCAAATTTGGAGCTCAAAACGATCAAATCGATCAAATCCCAAAATTCCGGGATCAGGCGGTTGCACCTCTTGACTGGAGAGGTTGCACCGCCTGGCAGAGCTCGGAGACTGAGCCCAGGCGGTTGCACCTCTCTGTCAGAGGCGGTTGCACCGCCTGAGTCTGGCTCGAAGACAGAGCCCCCGGCGGTGCCACCTCTTGACTGAGGCGGTTGCACCGCTTTGCCAGAGCTCGAAGACCGAGCTCAGGCGGTGCTACCTCTCTGTCAGGGCGGTTCCACCGCCCAGTCTAGCTCGAAGACCGAGCTCAGGCGGTGCTACCTCTCTGTCAGAGCGGTTCCACCGCCCAGTCTAGCTCGAAGACTGAGCTCTGGGCGATTGCACCGCCCAGTCTCGCAGCCCTGGCGGTTGCACCTCCTGGCTTAGGCGGTTGCACCGCCTGGTGCAATCAGGGTCCGAATGGTTCGCTCCATTCGGCCCAATTTGAATCTTTTCAGGGGCCCAATTGCCCCAAGATTAAGCTAATGGGATCACCTCCCATTTTCAAGCTTAATCATCGTGCTAACTACGATTAACTCTAAGACAACTTCTGCAGCTATGCTCCGATGCGTCAATCGCTTCTTCCGGCGAGTTTCCGGCGAACTTCCATCGATCATCCGATAAACCCTCGGTTATCCTTCTGCGGACATCCGGCATACTCCTGGACTTTGCGACGATCCACTTGGCGAGTTCCGACGAGCTTCGCTTGGCAAGCTTCTGGACTTCTCGGATCTGTTCTCGCTGAACCTCCGACGACCGTCCGAACTTCCGTCGAACTCTCGAACTCCCAACGTGATCATGATCTTGACTCCGGCGCAACACCTGCTGCTTGTCTTACTCTCATCGTAGTTAATCCTGCACACTTATCTCAACACATAGATTAGATAACAAATGACAATTGACTTCATCATCAAAATCCGAGATTCAACATTATCTCCCTCCCATCAAAATAAGTCAACATATGATAAGGAGATGCTCGCCATTGTGCGCGCAGCAACGAGGTGGAGACCCTGCTTGATTGGTCGACGATTTCAAATTAAAACCGACCATAAAAGCCTCAAGTACTTTTTGGAGCGAAAGATATCATCCCCTGAGCAGCAAAACTGGGTAACAAAACTTCATTGATTTGATTATGAAATAACTTAAAAAAGGGGAAAGAGAATGTTCTTACAGATGCGCTTTCGCAGCTACCCGAGCAAGCTGAAGTTTTGGCCATTTCACTTCCGACCAGCGACTTCCTTGAGGATATTAAGATGGAATGGCAGGTAGATTCAGAGACTAGTAAGATTATAAAAAAATTGGAGGAAGCACCAAGCTCCGTAGCTCATTACAATTGGGACTCAAAAGAATTAGACTATAAGAGTACTAAATTGAAAAGGAGTAAGGCATATCACTCACAAACCGACGGCCAGATAGAAGTTGTAAATAGGTGCTTGGAGATAGCCCAAAGCCACCCACCAAATATGACTACCCAAGGAGGACTTCAGACTCAGCCAAGTGCCATTATTGATCGACGGATTATGACTCGACGACGACGATCCACTACTGAATTGCTAATACAGTGGGCAAACCTACTAACAGAAGATGCCACTTTGGAGAACTATGATGACTTGAATATCAAATTCCCAAAATTCATGAATCGTCAGCCTCGAGGACAAGGCTAATTTGAAGAGGGCGGGTTTGTTAGGACTCTAGCTAGGAGAGTCCTAATTGAGAGGGGCATTCATGTAAAACTGATAGGACTTTAGCTAAGAGAGTCCTAATTAAGAGGGATATTCTGTTAGGACTCTAGCTAGGAGAGTCCTAATTGAGAGGGACATTTTGTAGGAGGTTTTTTCTTAGAGAAGAATTAGGAGTTGTAAGGGAATAGGAGTCTTGAGTAGGAGTCCTATTAGGAGTTGGTTAGAAGTAAGAGTCTTAAGTAGAGTCCTATTAGGAGTTAGGGTTTAGAAGCCCTATAAATAGCCATGTATTCCTCCTCTTTTCTCAAGGAATAGATGAATCTTTTATGCAGCCTTTGAGCAGCAACTTGGAGGGAGGAATGTTAGGACTCTAGCTTGGAGAGTCCTAATTGAGAGGGACATTCATGTAAAACTGTTAGGACTCTATCTAGGAGAGTCCTAATTGAGAGGGGCATTCATGTAGGAGGTTTTTCTTAGAGAAGAATTAGGAGTTGTAAGGGAATAGGAGTCTTGAGTAGGAGTCCTATTTGGAGTTGGTTAGAAGTAAGAGTCTTAAGTAGGAGTCCTATTAGGAGTTAGGGTTTAGAAGCCCTATAAATAGCCATGTATTCCATCTCTTTTGATAGGCAATAGATGAATCTTTTCTGCAGCCTTTGAGCAGCAACTTGGAGGGAGGAACCCCTATAGAGTTCCAAGGAGGCCGATCCCTTAAAGAGATCAACCCCAAGTTTAGAATCTGCAAGGGTTCTAACACCTGGTATCAGAGCAGCGTTCTTGGCGTCTCGCTGCCCTTCCACAGCCATCCATCAACCCTCTACAACCATCCCAAGCAATTCCCACAATTGCTTAAAAGATCGTCACCGAATTCCGCCATCATCTCGACCACCGCGGATCATCCTTTGATCTCCCCGTGAATTGCAACAGGTTCTGGTTTCCTACCTTACTTTTTTTTTGGTAAGTAAAAGTAAAATTCATTATGTGTAAAGTTTCTACAAATAGCTTTATCTATACAAGTCATAGACAAAGCCAAGTAACTCATAGAGTGCTAATGCGATAGTTATGACTACACATGCTGTAGACTATAACTACCTGTGGGTACATTATTTGGCATCATTCCCAAGATCCTTAGCTAATAGCAAAATTAAATTTGATAAAAATATCTTTTTCTCTTCGGGTGAAGTGCTCGGGTTTTGAGTTCCTGCTCCATACAGAATCTTGAGTCTCTATTAATCTCTTTCAAGAGCTGAGCATTGTTTGTGTGTTGACATTCAAAGATTCTATTACATCTCTCCTTCCACATCCACCAAATAGCACATCTGAAAATAATCTTTGCCAGTTGTGTAAGAGGCTCTTTTCTTGAAAAACATTGCATAAGGTCGCCTAGTTCTTGGTGCAAGTTTGGTTGCGGCAGTCTATTGAGTTCAAATCGCTGGAGAATCTCCTTCCATATCCATTTTGTATAATCACAAGCAAAATAGAGGTGGTCAACAGTTTCTTCTTGTTGCAAACAAAGGGAGCATCGGTTAACATGATAGATACCTCTTCTTTTCATATTGTCTATTGTAGGTAGTTTATTGAGAAGGGCCTGCCATGTACATAAGGAGTGTCTTTGTGATCCCGGTCGATCCCATGTCCAACTGCTTGGGACCCACTTGTTATTTCTTTGCCTAATTTGATTCCATGCGGATGTGGCACTAAATTTACCATTGTCATGAGGCCAAATAAGTATATCTGAAGAGTTGTTCCTGATTCGAATAGCTATGATAGTCGGCCAAAGTGATAACATTTCAGGAGAAATAGGATTAGGGAGACACCAAGTACCGTTAGCGATGAACTCGGAAACCTTCCAATCTTTGGGAGCCCCAAGATCTTTTCGTATTCTGTCGCCATATAATTGAAATATACTCTTCCCATTCACCCAAGGATCGTACCACATATTAGTACTAGTTCCAGAAGAGATTGCATACGAAATGTGTTTGATTAGCCAATTCCTTGCCTTTAAAATTCCTTTCCAAGCTGCAGAGTGGTATGTTCTTGTTGAAATTTCCCATATTGATTCCTTTGAGAGATACTTAGCAGAAACCCAATGTGACCATAAGGAACATTTGTTTTGCAAAAGATCCCACAATTGCTGTACCAAACATGCTTGATTCCAATCTCTAGTATTTCTCAAATTTAGCCCCCCTTCATCTTTCGGTTTGCAAATGCTATCCCAATTTACCATATGCATTGCCTTATCATTTGTGCCATTCCAAAAGAAGTTCATTAATAACCGTTCAATATCTTGGAGAAGTCCAGCAGGCAGAAGAAATGCATTACACCAATATATAGAGTAGGAGTGCAATACCGAACGGATGAAAATCAAAAAAAAAAAAAAAATCAAAAAAAAAATAAAAAAAAAGCAGTAAGAGTAGGTTTCCTACCTTACTGCTGCTGCAATTTAGTTATCCTTATTTGAAAATCAAAAAAAAAAAAAACCGTTCTTATATTGCTGCATAAACTTTTCGTCACAAAGTTTTCATCTCTACGACGAAAGATACATTGCAGAATTCCAGCCGCATAGCACCATCTATTTGATCTTGCTACTGTGCTTTTTATATCCAAATTTCTACGAAATTTTTATGACATCTTTGACACTTCTTAGTAGTGGATTTCCCTTTGGTTTCATCAAAAAATTCTTAATATAAACTACTGATCTTTTATGTCCAATCTGCTGCACTTGAATTGCAGAATTCAAGCCGCATAGAACCATCTGTTTGATCTTGCTACTATGCTTTTTCTATCCAAATTTCTACGAAATTTTTATGACATCTTTGACACTTCCTAACAGTAGATTTCCCTTTAGTTTCATCGAAAAATTCGAAATATAAACTACTGATCTTTTATGTCCAATCTGCTGCACTTGAAAATCTATGCTGCAGAAAATTTCAGCCGCATATTATTGCCTTAACCCATCTATTTGCAATCTTTTTTGAATGAAATTTCTTATACACTTCATATATCATCTTGGCTTCTATCTAAGATTGATCTATTAAGAAAATTCATCTCAAAAAACGATTTTATGTTGCTGCAAATTTTCGTCGTATCCTGCTGAAATTTTTCGACGAGAATTCTGCAATTGCAACTTGCACCAATTTCCTTGCTGTTATACTGCCGAAATTTTCTTGATTAAATTAGATATCCTTGCTGTCATATAAATTGTGATTTTGCTATCAATTCCCTCCTCAATTCTCTCACGTTTTTGGTGGGAATTACGTCGAGAAACCGTTGTTTTTTCGACGACAATTCTACTCTTACAAGACAGCACATACTTACTGCAACTTCCATTGATTTCTACCAAACCTTTGCTACCATCTACCACATATCCAAAACTTTTAACTACCGCCCTAAAACTCTACCAAACCACACCCTCAACCTGCACCCAAAATAGCCACAAAACGAGCCTAAATCGTAGCCTACATCCACCAATCTACCAACCCTTTCGACCATCACCTTTCTTAACCAATACATACCTTTAACCCGACAACAAAAGAGAGATCTTGATATCACAGATTAGACGGCATATACTATGATATCTGAGGAGGTATTCAATGCTAAATTTGAAGCCTTCGAGGCGCGAATGGAGGATAAGATTGGGATGCTCTTTACCGAACTCAGATTGGGCCGACCACTAAGCCCGAAGAAATCACATCAAGGAGAGAGCTTTACCCAATCGCACGAAGCCCAAAGATATGACTTCCAAGAGAGGAGAAGCTCTATGACCAACCTCAACTATCCATGCATGAGAGTGGACTTCCCTAGATGGGAAGAAGGAGACCCGATTGGTTGGATCTCACACGCGGAGCGATATTTTCGGTACCACAAAATCGCAGATGCATCTTTGGTGAAAATTGCAGCTATACATCTTGAAGGGGATGCTATACAGTGGTTTAAACAGTTTGAACATACTTATGGAGTCCTTTCATGGCAACAATTCAAAGAAGGACTACTGATCCGCTTCAGACCAACCGATTACGAGAATATTGACGAACAACTAGCAAAGATCCGACAAACCTCCACCATTCAGGAGTACCAAACCAGGTTTGAAAGATTATCTAATCAAAATCATGATTGGTCTCAAAAACAGCTATTGAGGACCTTCATTGAGGGCTTGAAGCCGGAGATCCGAGGAGAAGTTAAAGCGCGACAACCGTATACGCTTATGGCAGCCATCTCTTTCGCACGACATCAAGAGGAGCAATTGAACCATGAAGCTCGGAGGACTAGGGTCGTTCCTCAACCAGTAATATTGAAGCCCTCAACCCCCCCTACTGTCGACCAAGTCCCTACACCAAAGAGGTTAATAAGAGAAGAGCTTCGGGAGCGATATACGAAGGGGTTATGTTGGCATTGTGACGAGCAGTGGAGCCGTGAGCATCGCTGTAGTAAAGGGGGACTTCTTATGATTGAACCGATAGAAGAAGAGGTCATTGAACATTCAGAAGAGAGCCTTGAAGAAAAAGATACAGAAGAAGAGCCACAACCGACTGAAGTTACGGTACATACACTAGCTGGTTACTCAAACCCGCAAACGATGAAAGTTGAAGGCCTTCTCAAACAACAACTAATCACTGTTCTCATCGACACGGGAAGTACTACTAACTTCCTAAATAGTAAGCTTGCTGTTCGAATATCATTACCTATCAAGAATCGCTGCAGGTTTGATATTAAGGTCACAGATGGACGGATTTTAAATTGTGATCATAGGCACCCGCAGGAGAAACTATTGCTGCAGGACCAAGAGATAATTGCAGATTTCTTCCTTCTCCCTCTTAATAATCATGAGGCCATGCTCAGAATTAAATGGTTGACGACATTAGGTGATATTTCCTGGAATTTTATGAAACTAATTATGAAATTTTACAGTAAGGAGAAACAGGTGACATTGCATGGGAAACGTGGGGGCGACATAACAACGATTTGCACACAACAAATGGAGAATGTTTTGCATAAAGTATACAGCGGTTTTTTGGTACAACTTGAGCAGCAAACTAAGGGAGAGCCAACAGAATTTGAAGATCCAAATCTACTTCCTTTGCTTACTGAATTTTCAAATATATTTGACGAACCGCGCAACCTACCTCTTACCTGTTGGCATGATCATTGTATAATGATTCTTCCAGACAAATCTTCAGCAAATGCTCAGCCATATCAGTATCAACATCTCCAGAAGGATGAAATAGAAAGGATTATAAAAGAGATGCTCGAAACAGGAGTTATTCAGCCAAGTTGCAACCTCTACTCTTCGCCGGTGCTACTTGTACGCAAGAAGGATGGAACAAGGCGAATATGTGTTGATTACCGAGCTCTCAATGGCATAATCATCAAGGACAAATACTTTATTCCAATAGTAGATGAATTGCTAGATGAAAGGGAGCACAAATCTTTACAAAGCTGGACCTTTGATCCGGGTATCATCAAATACGAGCATGCGAAGAAGACATATGGAAAACCACCTTTTGAACACACAACAACCATGAATTTTTGCTTTCTTCAACAAAAGGTGGAATATCTTGGGCATATCATATCAGAGGAAGGTGTGGCAGTGGACCCCTTCAAAATTGGAGTAATGCAAAACTGGCCGACCTCGAGAAACATAAAATTGCTACATGGCTTTCTGGGTTTAACAGGCTACTACCGCAAGTTCGTGAAAAACTATAGAAAGATCAGTGCACCACTTACTTCCTTACTAGAAAAAGATGTGTTCCAATGGTTGGACAGAGCCTCCACTGCCTTCGACAAACTTAAGGCAGCCATGACGACGACGCCGGTGCTAACACTACCAGATTTCAACCGACCCTTCATTATTGAGGCCGACACATCTGGAGTCAGAATTGGAGTCATTCTCATGCAAGATGGTCGACCACTCGCATATACTAGCAAGGCATTATCTCCCTCCCATCAAAATAAGTCAACATATGATAAGGAGATGCTCGCCATTATGCGCGCAGCAACGAGGTGGAGACCCTACTTGATTGGTCGACGATTTCAAAATAAAACCGACCATAAATGCCTCAAGTACTTTTTGGAGCAAAAGATACCATCCCCTGAGCAGCAAAAATGGGTAACAAAACTTCTTGGATTTGATTATGAAATAACTTACAAAATGTGGAAAGAGAATATTGTTGCAGATGCGCTTTCGCAGCTACTTGAGCAAGCTGAATTTTCGGTCGTTTTACTTCCAACCAACGACTTTCTTGAGGATATTAAGATGGAATGGCAGGAAGATTCGAAGACCAGTAAGATACAAAAAAAATTAGAGGAAGCACCAAGCTCCGTGGCTCATTACAATCGGGACTCAAAAGAATTATGTTATAAGGGACGCATTGTGCTTGTGACAAATTCTACTTGCAATTTCAAGAGCAGATTTTGGACAAAGTTATTCTATATGCAGGGTACTAAATTAGAAAAGAGTACAACATATCACCCACAAACCAAGAGCCAGACGGAAGTTTTAAATAGGTGCTTGGAGACAGCCCAAAGCCACCCACCAAATATGACTACCCAAAGAGAACTCCAGACCCAGCCAAGTGCCATTATTGATCGACGGATCGTGACTCGACGACGACGACCCACTAATGAAGTGCTAATACAGTGGACGAACCTACCAATAGAAGATGTCACTTGGGAGAACTATGACGACTTGAAGATCAAATTCCCAGAATTCACAAATCATCAGCCTCGAGGACAAGGCTGATTTGAAGAGGGCGGGTCTGTTAGGACTCTAGCTTGGAGAGTCCTAATTGAGAGGGACATTCATGTAAAACTGTTAGGACTCTATCTAGGAGAGTCCTAATTGAGAGGGATATTATGTTAGGACTCTAGCTAGGAGAGTCCTAATTGAGAGGGGCATTCATGTAGGAGGTTTTTCTTAGAGAAGAATTAGGAGTTGTAAGGGAATAGGAGTCTTGAGTAGGAGTCCTATTAGGAGTTGGTTAGAAGTAAGAGTCTTAAGTAGGAGTCCTATTAGGAGTTAGGGTTTAGAAGCCCTATAAATAGCCATGTATTCCATCTCTTTTGATAAGCAATAGATGAATCTTTTCTGCAGCCTTTGAGCAGCAACTTGGAGGGAGGAACCCCTATAGAGTTCCAAGGAGGCCGATCCCCTAAAGAGATCAACCCCAAGTTTAGAATCTGCAAGGGTTCTAACAAGGAACCCCTATAGAGTTCCAAGGAGGCCGATCCCCTAAAGAGATCAACCCCAAGTTTAGAATCTGCAAGGGTTCTAACAATGATTCACGATTCATTAAAATTGTTCTCAACAAGTTCATGATTCGGTTGAAACAAAGTTTCATTCAAGTTAATTCATTAACTAAAAAAAAATCATAATCAAATTATCATTTTTGAGAATCATAACATGAATAACGTTATTACCATTTCATCAAAATCAATTTCGAGATTCACACAATATCATGAAATCATTAATCTCGCTAAGATGGGAAAAACATTTTCTTTTTAAGTGATTCTTTAATACATCATCAAAATCTCATTCATAATTCAAGTGATTTACAAGATATCATAAATGAATTTATCACTTGTATTTCATCAAAAATCGAGAACTTTAGAGATAGAAAATGATTGAAGCATGATTCATATTTAAAATGTATCTAATGTCGTAAATACGAATCAAGCATTTATCAAATTTGAAATCATCCTCAAAATTACATTCAATAAATTTATATATGACAAGCATAGATTTATTGAAAAATCAATAACATAGAGGATTGTATTTCATTTTTATAAATTTATATTCATGTGTTTTGCTTCTTATAAGCATGCCTTTGCTTTAAAAAGAAATGTCAACATTCAAGATAGAAAGGCAAATTTTGTCATAAAGGTTTATTAAGTCGAATCGCATTAAGCATGTGGCGTTTTCCAAAAGATTTGATTCAAGATATTCACATAATTCATGAAATGAGTTCATTAATTTCAATAGGATAGAGAATCCATTTTCATGTCATGCAATTGATTTCATATGAGCATATTTAAAATTTTCATGTAAAAACTATGCATCATGTTGAGAGCAAAATCATCGTTATGTTTGCTTCTATCTATTAATCACATTTGGTGTGTAAGCATTATCATAAAACATGCCATTATCATGATGTTTAATTTGTAGCAAACAATGCATCTTGTTTTGAAACTAAAATCAACATGAATTTATCACGATCATACATATATATTTATTTTTTGTTTGTATTTCATTTTGGATTGAGTAAAAGAAAATGTTTATGAAAGTGTTGAGCATCATGTTTAGAACCGAAAGCATCATCACCATCAAGGCATCATTCCAAAACATAGGGTATCATCATTTTAAATTCTCATGCATAATATCAAAATACACAATCATAGATTAATCCTATTAAACATAATCATGCAAATAAATTTTTATGTTAAAACCATACATCAAAATCCAATACGAAAATCATAAACATTCATGGAATTTTGTATTATCACAAATTAAGCAATCATCATTCATAATTTTTAATTTTTCAAAAATACTAGAAAGAAAAGCATAAAAAAAAAATCCTACTAACTAAGTTAAGCACTCATGTAATTTCAAAATAATTCAAGAGAGTTGAGTTACTTACCTTGTAGTCGAAGCTCGTCAAAGCCCAATTCGCCGTTTCACCTTTGGAAGTTTTTGATTCATCCTTGGTTGCCTTCCTCTTCTTTGGCCTCTTCCTCCGTTCAAGTTCATTGTTTATTTTAATTTTTGTTTAATGAACTTATTAAGAGTTAATGTTCGAAGTTTAAGTTCATCATTGTCCTCATCACTTGAGTCATCGCTCAAGTGGTATTCATTTGTCCGGAGTTCCAAATCCTTCCTGTTCTTTGGAAGGTGGTTCAAGTGTTCATTGTGTTCATTATGTGCATTGTGCACCATTTCATATATCATTAATGAGCCGATAAGTTCTTCAAGTGGAAATTTTTTAAAATCTTTTGTTTCTTGTATTGCCGTTACTTTTTTTTTTTTTTGTGTAAAGTTTCTACAAATAGCTTTATCTATACAAGTCATAGACAAAGCCAAGTAACTCATAGAGTGCTAATGCGATAGTTATGACTACACATGCTGTAGACTATAACTACCTGTGGGTACATTATTTGGCATCATTCCCAAGATCCTTAGCTAATAGCAAAATTAAATTTGATAAAAATATCTTTTTCTCTTCGGGTGAAGTGCTCGGTTTTGAGTTCATGCTCCATACAGAATCTTGAGTCTCTAATAATCTCTTTCAAGAGCTGAGCATTGTTTGTGTGTTGACATTCAAAGATTCTATTACATCTCTCCTTCCACATCCACCAAATAGCACATCTGAAAATAACCTTTGCCAGTTGTGTAAGAGGCCCTTTTCTTGAGAAACATTGCATAAGGTCGCCTAGTTCTTGGTGCAAGTTTGGTTGCGGCAGTCTATTGAGTTCAAATCGCTGGAGAATCTCCTTCCATATCCATTTTGTATAATCACAAGCAAAATAGAGGTGGTCAACAGTTTCTTCTTGTTGCAAACAAAGGGAGCATCGGTTAACATGATAGATACCTCTTCTTTTCATATTGTCTATTGTAGGTAGTTTATTGAGAAGGGCCTGCCATGTACATAAGGAGTGTCTTTGTGATCCCGGTCGATCCCATGTCCAACTGCTTGGGACCCACTTGTTATTTCTTTGTCTAATTTGATTCCATGCGGATGTGGCACTAAATTTACCATTGTCATGAGGCCAAATAAGTATATCTGAAGAGTTGTTCCTGATTCGAATAGCTATGATAGTCGGCCAAAGTGATAACATTTCAGGAGAAATAGGATTAGGGAGACACCAAGTACCGTTAGCGATGAACTCGGAAACCTTCCAATCTTTGGGAGCCCCAAGATCTTTTCGTATTCTGTCGCCATATAATTGAAATATACTCTTCCCATTCACCCAAGGATCGTACCACATATTAGTACTAGTTCCAGAAGAGATTGCATACGAAATGTGTTTGATTAGCCAATTCCTTGCCTTTAAAATTCCTTTCCAAGCTGCAGAGTGGTATGTTCTTGTTGAAATTTTCCATATTGATTCCTTTGAGAGATACTTAGCAGAAACCCAATGTGACCATAAGGAACATTTGTTTTGCAAAAGATCCCACAATTGCTGTACCAAACATGCTTGATTCCAATCTCTAGTATTTCTCAAATTTAGCCCCCCTTCATCTTTCGGTTTGCAAATGCTATCCCAATTTACCATATGCATTGCCTTATCATTTGTGCCATTCCAGAAGAAGTTCATTAATAACCGTTCAATATCTTTGAGAAGTCCAGCGGGCAGAAGAAATGCATTACACCAATATATAGAGTAGGAGTGCAATACCGAACGGATGAGTTCGAGTCGTCCTGCTTTTGATAGAAACCTATTTTTCCAAGAAGAAATTCTATTCTTTATTTTTTGCAAGATAGGTTGACAGTGGGTTTTGTGAATGCCTGTGGATATGAGCGGGAGACCCAAATAAGGAACTGGCAAGCTTCCTTCACTAACCCCCAAAGTTTGTGAAATAAAGACCTTATCCTCAACGTAAGGGCTCATATATACTTTACTTTTCGCATGATTTAACTGAAGTCCAGAAACCATACCAAAGTCATTAATAATGGTAGCCAGGTTCTTTACTGAAGTTGGTTCATTTTGGAGAAAGATAAGTAAGTCATCTGCAAATGTTATATGTGATATATGAACAGAACCAGCACTGGGTACCTTAATGCTGCCATTTAAGACTGCGTGTTCCAACATACAGCTAAGTCCTTCCATCGCAATAGTAAAGAGATACGGAGAGAGTGGATCACCTTGTCGGATGCCATTCGTGCTCCCAAAAAAACCAATAGGTGAGCCATTAAAGAGTATCGAAAACTTTGGAGTTTCTAGGCAAGATTGAATCCAATTAATCCATTGTTGTGGGAAGTTCATATCAAGGAGCATCTTATAGATAAATTTCCTATTAACTGAATCAAAGGCTTTCCTTAGATCAGCTTTAATGCAGATTTTTGTCCCTCTTGCTTTTGAATGCAAATCTTTGACCAAGTCATTAGCAAGCAAAATGTTATGATGTATACTTCTCCCTTTGATGAAAGCAGCTTGATTTGGGCTAATGATCTTGTGTAATACCTTTTGCATTCTATTTGCCAATACTTTGGAGATGATCTTATATATAAAGTTGCATAATGATATGGGTCGATAGTTCTCTAGTGAATCAGCCCCTGCATTCTTCGGAATTAAAGAAATAAAAGTGCAATTCATCTCTCTAAGAATATGACCTGAAGAGAAAAAATGTTGGCAAGCTTTGATCACATCATTTCCAATAATAGACCAAGCAGTTTGGTAAAATTCAGCTGGAAATCCATCTAGACCTGGGCTTTTGTGCTTTGGTGACTTAAAGACAACACATACAATTTCGTCATCTGTAATTGGGGCATTGAGGATTGAAATAGCTTCCGAATCAAGTTTTCTAGTCGGCTCCACATGAATGTTATTAGGTTTCCCGGCTTGATTGAGTAAGGAATAAAAAAATTGCTCTGTGTGTGCTTTAACCTCATCTAAATTCTCAATAAGATTATTATCTTTGTCTCTGCATTTGCTGATACGGTTAACAGCCCTTCGAGTAGCAATTGAAGCATAGAAAAATTTAGTATTGGAATCCCCTAGTGTAAGCCAATGCTGTCGAGACTTCTGCTTTGCAAAACTTTCCTCCTGTTTTAAGGCTTGCATGAAGTTATTTCTGGCTTCCGTCTCTTTGTAGATAATATTTTCATCATTTGGCTGAAGTTGCAGCTCATGTTGCAATGACATTAGTTCCTTTCTGCAAAATTGAACTCTGGTGGTAATATTGCCAAAGATATTTGTATTCCACTCCTTTAGTGCTGCTTTACAGGCTTTGAGCTTTTGACATAAGATGTAAGGGGGAGATCCATGCACATTAACATTCCAAGCAGATCTGATAACATCAAGAAATTGAGGATGAGTACTCCACATGTTAAAGAATCTAAACGGTTTCTTGCCTCTTGGTGTCGCTTTTTCTGCGTGTATATACATTAAAGAATGGTCAGAAAACAAAGGAGCACCATACTCAAGAAGTGAATCTGGGTAAACTGTTAACCATTCATGGTTAATCAAACACCTATCAAGTCGAGCCATTATTTTTCTGTTAGCAGCACCTTGATTACTCCAGGAGAGCCAATTACCCACAGATTTCATATCAAACAATGCTGCAGTGTCATCAATGTAATCATTAAAACTTTGAAGCTGACTTTCTGAAAGTTGTCTACCCCCCACTTTTTCATTTGTGTACCGAACAGTATTAAAGTCTCCAAGAACAATCCAAGGTACATTGAGACAACCATTTACAATATTAGTCAGGTCAGACCAAAGAGTATTTCTTTCTTGCATACTGTTTGAAGCATATATACCAGTGAAATTGAATTGACAGCCATTCTTTTTATCCTCTACCTTAAGATGAATGAATTGATCAGTAGCAGAAATAAACCAAGCATTAATAGAGTTAGGATTCCATAAGACCCATATTCTACCAAAAGTTTCATTTGAGTCATTGGTAAACAGTTCTGCGTCCGGCCATATTAAATTCTTTTGAGCTTGAACGCGCGATTGTTTAATTTTCGTTTCCACTAGAATAACAATATCACATGCGGCAGACTTGATTATTCTGTTGAGCTCCCGACATTTCTCCGACTTATTAAGTCCGCGAACATTCCAGCATGTTATCTTCATTAGTAATAAACAAATGAAAAAGTAGTAAGGTATTCATCCTACGACTTTGGATAGATTGTACCATCCTTTTTCTTATCCTTCGGTTTTGTATTTTCCTCCCGCACAATATCCTTACCTTTTATGGCTTTATTCCTATATTTATCCACTTCATCTACAGCTTGCAGATTTTTAAACTTTAAAGTACCTTGAATCATGTGGTCTTGATTGGCAGGGTTTGTTGAAGCTCGATAAGATTGTTGCAGCACAATATCCTGGATAGTACTTGTTGGAGCAGCGTGGCTAGAGAGGTTTGTTGGGGCATGAGTTTGTTGAGTCGGAATATCCTTGTTGGCGATGTTTGTTGTGGCCTGAGTTTGTTGAGGAAGAATATCGTTGCTGGCGAGATTTGCTTGGGCCTGAGTTCGTTGAGCTATTGTGGATGGATCCGATGATATTAGAAGAGATGAAGTTCCTGACTTATGTTTCTCCTGTCCACTAGTACCATGGGAAACCTCTGTTGTGGAAGGCTCTGACATTATAGGAAGAGATAAAGTTTTGGAATTGTCCTTCTGTCCGCGGTGCTTTCCTTGCGAGTCGGAATGCTCAATAGTTTTCGCCACCATCGGTGCTACTGCCATTAGAGAAGAATCACTTTGTTGCTGAGGTGCTTGACGTGGTCGATAGACCTTTGTGGTTGGTTGTGGGGTTTGCTGACAAGCTCCATTTGCATGACCAAAAGATAAGCAACGCTGACATCGTTGTGGCTTCCAGGAATATGAGACATGTACCTTCCGAGTGTTCCCGTCAAGATCGCGATAGAAAACTTCATTAGGAAGATCTTCATCGGAAGAAACCAGCACACATGCTCGTGCAAATGCTAATCTCGTCTGAGCTGCTGTTGCTTTGTCGATGTAGAGTGGCTGTCCCAGAGTGCTGCATAACTTTGCAATAAAACGTCGACTCCAAAGATGTAGAGGCAGTCCTTGAAAGGATACCCATAATGGAATAGACTGTAGGCTATCTAACTCCAAAACGGACATCAGGAGACCAACGTCGTAAAATCATTGGATGACCGCGGATAGTCCAGAATCCTTCGAGGATTCGTTGCAAATCTTCTTCAGAGTATAGCTTGCAAACAAAGAATCCGTTCGCCAGCATATGAAGATCAAATGACGATATTCCCCATCGAGTTTTGATAAATGAGGATAATGGGAAATAAGATGTTTTGAGACCTACCACATAGCCAACAATCGCCATTGACCATGTCTCAATAAGCTCTGCTGAATCAGCAGTCTCGTATACAGCAATCTTCTTATCAGCCTGAACTTCTGGCGTAATGAATTCCAAGCTTAGATCTGGACTTCCAACCGGAGCCTTGAATAGGCTAGTCCAAGGCCGAGGGTTATTAGAAATTAGAGCAGGCTGCCGCGATCTAGAGCGCGACCTGCTTCGATGCTGCTTCATCGAAGGAGTTTCTCTCTGGAGAGGATATGGTGGAGGAGCAACTTGAGGGATAACGGTAGGGAGTCTTGCCATCGTTTCAACCCTCCCGCCACCGTCGCCAGCCCTAGGGGCCGTCGATGCCATGTTTGATCCCTCTTCTGGTCACCGCTACAGAATCGTCACCATAGGGAAAAGTCACCGCTGCAGAATTTCAGATCGTCGCTACAGTACCGTCGCTCTGCAGTGTCGTCGCCGCTACAGTACCGTCGAACCAGATCTGGTCGCGCAGCAGTGTCGTCGGCGCTACAGTACGTCGACCTAGATCTGGATCTGGTCGCCGCTGCAGTGTCGCCGCCGCTACAGTCCGTCGCCCTAGATCTGGTCGCCGCTGCAGTATCGTCGCCGCTACAGTACCGTCGACCTAGATCTGGTCGCCGCTGCAGTGTCGTCGCCGCTACAGTACGTCGACCCAGATCTGGTCGCCGCTGCAGTGTCGTCGGCGCTACAGTACGTCGACCTAGATCTAGATCTGGTTGTGTCGCCCTAGATCTGGTCGCCACTGCAGTGTCGCCGCCGCTACAGTACGTCGCCCTAGATCTGGTCGCCGCTGCAGTGTCGCCGCCGCCGCTACAGTGTCGCCGCCGCTACATTGTCGTCGCCCCAGATCTGGTCGTGTCTCGCCCCAGTGCCGTTACTTTTGATTCCCAAGCTTTAGAAAGTGATCGTAAAACTTTACTAACAAGTTCAAAATTTGAGAAACATTTATCAAGAGTTTGTAAACCATTGACGACATCCGTAAAACGGGTGTACATGTCAACAATGGTTTCGCTCGGCTTCATTTGAAAAAGCTCGAAATCATACATTAAAATGTTAACTTTCGAGTCTTTGACTCTACTAGTTCCCTCGTGTGTGATTTCAAGTGTTCGCCAAATATCAAAAGCCGTTTCGCACGTGGAAATCCGATTAAACTCATTTTTGTCCAAAGCGCAAAATAAGGCATTCATAGCCTTTGCGTTTAAAGAAAAATATTTCTTCTCCAAATCCGACCATTCGTTCATCGGTTTAGAGGGAAGTTGGAAACCATTTTCAATAATATTCCATATATCTAAATTCATAGAAATCAAGAAAACTCTCATTCGAGTTTTCCAATAAGTGTAGTCCAATCCGTTAAACAACGGTGGACGAACAACCGAAAAGCCCTCTTGAAAGCCATGAAGAGCCATTTCTCTCGGATGTAAGTCCGAAATGAGAAATACCAGGCTCTGATACCAATTGTTAGGATCGGAGCGGCACTAAGAGGGGGGGGTGAATTAGTGCAGCGGATTAAAACTTTGGTTTCGGAAAAATCTTTCGCACGATAACAAACAATATCAATGAGAACCGATTTGGAAGCTTGAAAACTTAGAGACGTATGGAAGCGTAATGACTAAGTAAAGAAATTTGCAGTATGTAAATGACAAGATTAGGATGCAAACCAAATAACACAGTAGTTTTAAAGTGGTTCGGTCAAAATGACCTACATCCACTTGTGAAGCCTTCTTCGAGGAGGCTCCCAACTTCCACTAGCAAATCTCTTGTAGGGGAAAGACTAATACCCCTCTTACAACCTTTTACAAGTGGTTCACACTTTTACAAATTTTTGAATAGAAAGAAGGAGGTGAACACTCAAAGCAATTGAAGACAAAAACTTGCTAAAGACTTTGCTAAGACTTTTGGCTCACTCTCTTGCTTCTCAAAGGTTGTTCTCTCGGCTGAGATTTGAGGGGTATTTATAGGCCTCAAGAGGATTCAAATTTGGGCTCCAAATTTGAATTCTCGTGGAGTTCCCGATGTTGGCGGTGCCACCGCTTGTCAGTGGCGGTGCCACCGCCTGTAACTGTCAAACGTTGATAGTGTTGGGCGGTGCCACCGCCCAGCCCAAGCGGTGCTACCGCCCTGCTCTCGGGCACTGGGTGGTGCCACCGCCCTGCCCAGGCGGTGCTACCGCCCAGCTCTCGGGCACTGGGCGGTGCCACCGTCCAGCCCAGGCGGTGCTACCGCCTACAGTGTTTTCAGCCCAACTACAGTGTTTTCAGCCCACTAGTTGGGCTTCAATCTTGCCCCAAACTAGTATGAACTTGGGCCCAATTGGCCCCTACTTGGGTTGTAGGATTAACACCTAATCCTAACCCTAATTAACATGCTAACTACGAATTTAAAGACATTTTCTAAGCTATTACAAAGTCCGTAAGTCAAGACTTCTTCCGGCGAGCTTCCGGCGAACTTCCGACGGTCTTCCGATAAACTCTCGGAAACCATTCTGCGGACTCCCGGCAAGCTCCTAGACTTCACGATTTGATCTTGGCGAGTTCCAACGAGCTTCTTCGGTAAGCTCCGATCTTTCTCGGTGAGCTCCGCGAACTTCCAACGAACCTTCCAGCGAGCTTCCGAAAAACCCTTCGGCAAGCTCCCTACTCATTCTCGGCTAGTTTCGGCAGGATTCCCGACGAACCTTCGGACTTCCGTCGAACTCTCGAACTCCCAACGAATCCTTCGCGCTTGACTCCAGCACTTTGTTTCGCTTTATGTCTTCATCGTTATCATAGTTAATCCTGCACACACAATCCAAAACTCTACTCCGATCTAGACAGTTATTACAACGCGAATCGACATTCCGTTGCCCGGCACGTCATTGGTTGGCGCTTCGTCCGATTCTTCAGCGCATCATCCTCTCTTGCGGCTTGTTTCCCAATCGACGGTTGACCTCCGCAACCCCGATATCCTTGGCGCAATTCCGCTCTCCTTGGCCCGATGCCCGACGTCCGAAGCCTTCTGCCGTCCAATATCCTAACGTGATCTCCTCCGGCGCAACGTCAATTCCTCCTGCGTCAACTGTCTAAACCTGATCGAGTAGACCTGCATCACTCAAAATGCAGTTTAACATCTAAACACAATCAATTAGTTTCATTATCAAAATCCGAGATTCAACATCTAGTTCTTAGACTTGAGATACTAAGAATGTCCTATATGAGTACTTCACTCTTTGATACCAGACTTATAGGTTTAGAGGTTACAAATCTAGCACAATTAGTCATCGAGAGTGGTAGCCAACCTTACAAGGGCTATTGAGTGTCGATAGAGGATCATCCGCTCTCGGTGTCATGAGAGGAATATCACATGCGTTTTTGCTTAAACAAATCACTAGCTAGGGTAATTCGGATTGAGAGATAAAGAGTTCTCCAAGAGAATCCGATTAGAGCGAGACTCCAGTAAAAATTATATGGGCTTGATAATACTATGCTCGATATACGGTCTCTGGGTTATTAAATGGATGAGGGACTATAAACACATGATAACTAAGGATAGATAGGTCCAAAGGATTGGATTCCCCTGTATCGTTTGGGGACTGCGGCGTAGTGACCTAATACGTCCATAGTCGATGAGTCGAGTGAACTATTATGGAGATAATAATTCACTAAGCCAGAAGGAGTTTTGATAGGTATGACTCACGGCTAGCTCAATATTGGGCCTAAAGGGTCACACACATATAGTAGGGGTTGCGACGAGTAGAGGTTCGAATATGAGATATCCGTTGGACCCCTTATCTTATTGGATATTCAATAATCCTCTGAATTATTGGATTCTATGGATGATATCCAATAAGAGCTAATGAGAGATTATTGGATAGAGATCCACTAATCTAAGAGGATTGGATAATTGGATGGAGATCCAATACCCAATAGGGCAGGATCCATTATGATTAAGTTGACAAGGAGCCTCTATAAATAGGAGGGAACCAAACACCCAAAGGCCAAAGTTTTTCTTAGTTGCCACATCCTATTCTCCTCCTCAAATAGCAGGCCTGGAGATTTGAGGAGCGTCATCGCAGCCCTATTGTGTGGATCACCGCTAAAGAGGAGGATGCTTGATCACCTTCATCCTCTCCTACAGATAGGATTCAGGGATATACGATCTCCCAAGGTAACACAACTATCTAACGCATGGTTTTCAGTTTTATGAATTTTGTACACCAATCTTTGCACGACGACGAACACATCTTTGGGAAATTTAGGGATTTTATTTTCTATTTTTCTGCTGCTAATGTAATATCGCTCCTAGATTTCCTTGCAGTGGTATCAAAGTTAGGTTGTTCGTGCAATAGATTGATTTTGAACTGTGTGTATTGTGTTTTAGAGAAGCTTTTGACATCAAAATCGTTGACGCAATAGCGAGAAAAGGCAGCAACTGTTGTAGCCCTTGCTGCCCTCGTAGATGGTAGCTTTCTACCATTTGCATGCATGCAGTCGCAAGGGTGGTAACTGCAAGCAGGCGGCATAGCGCCGATGTAGGTGCAGCAACTATTGATGCGCGTAGGTGCTGCGCCTATAGCAGTAAGCTGATGTCCTGCTTGCAGTAGGCTTATAGTTGGTAAGGGCTGGCAACCTACAGGCGCAATGCCCGTAATAGCCACACCCACGGGCGCAGCCTACGGGCACAACACCCGTAGGGGCGACGTCCCTTGTGGGGGACCTACCCACAAGGGCGACACTTGTGGGCGGCTGGCACCCGCAAGAGGGGACACCACCCGCAGGCACCTCACTTGCGGGCATTGCACTCGCGGGCACAGTGCCCGCGAAGGCAATCACTGCCTACGGGGGGCGGCGCATGCGGGCACATCGCCCGCGGGGGCAACAACGCCCACGGGGGTAGCACCGCCCGTCGGTGGGGTGGCGACGGCAACTACTGCAAGCAAAGGTAGGGGAGGGAATTAGGTTTTTGGGTAAGAGACAGTCTTACCCCTTAGAATTTTAAAAATTTCGAGTTCTATCCTTTTTAACCAAATTATAAAAATACCTCTCATAATTCAAAAAATTCCTTACATATCCCTAATTTTAGAAAATATTAATTAATTAAAAAGTTTAATTAATTAATATTATTATTATCTAGTAGACCTACATAATGATATTTACATGTGATGAATGATGTTGATGGATGATGTACTTGTGATTATTATTATTGGGGCCTACGAGCCTCTATTTTATTTCTCATTTATTCTTGGGCCTGCGTGCCAATGATTAAGTTGTAATCACATGGAGGTGCAATGGGAGCGTGGAAACGATAGCGGGACCCACGAGGCCGAGATAAATGATTGCGATGAAGGGAGATGTGTCGAGATCTTGGGGCTAATCAAACACATTTCTTATGCAATCTCTTCTGGTACTAGTACAAATATGTGGTTTGATCCTTGGGTAAATGGGAAGAGTATATTTCAATTATATGGTGACAGAATACGAAAAGATCTTGGGGCTCCCAAAGATTGGAAGGTTTCTGAGTTCATTGCTAACGGTGCTTGGTGTCTCCCTAATCCTATTTCTCCCGAAATGTTATCACTTTGGCCGACTATTATAGCTATTCCAATCAGGAACAACTGTTCAGATATACTTATTTGGCCTCATGACAATGGCAAATTTAGTGCCACATCCGCATGGAATCAAATTAGGCAAAGAAATAACAAGTGGGTCCCAAGCAGTTGGACATGGGATCGACCGGGATCACAAAGACATTCCTTATGTACATGGCAGGCTCTTCTCAATAAACTACCGACAATAGACAATATGAAAAGAAGAGGTATCTATCATGTTAACCGATTCTCCCTTTGTATGCAACAAGAAGAAACTGTTGACCACCTCTATTTTGCTTGTGATTATACAAAATGGATATGGAAGGAGATTCTCCAGCGATTTGAACTCAATAGACTGCCGCAACCAAACTTGCACCAAGAACTAAGCGACCTCATGCAATGTTTCTCAAGAAAAGGGCCTCTGACACAACTAGCAAAGGTTACTTTCAGATGCGCTATTTGGTGGATGTGGAAGGAGAGATGTAACATAATATTTGAATGCCAACACACAAACAATGCTCAATTATTGAAAGAGATTATTAGAGACTCAAGATCCTGTATGGAGCAAGATCTCAAAACGGAGCACTTTACCCGAAGAGAAAAAGATATTTTTATCAAATTTAATTTTTCTATTAGCTAAAGATCTTGGGAATGATGCCAAATTATGTACCCACAGGTAGTTTTGATATATCTGGATAAACATTTTCTATATTGATTATAATTAGGAGTTATAGTCTACAGCATGTGTAGTCATAACTATCGCATTCGCACTCTATGAGTTACTTGGCTTTGTCTATGACTTGTATAGATAAAGCTATTTGTAGAAACTTTACACATAATCAATTTACTTTTACTTACCAAAAAACAAAGATGTGTCGAGATGCCAACGGAATCAATGAGGACGAGATGGATGATCACAGGGTATGAAGATGCACCGCTGCACATGTAGATCTTGATATGAGTGATTAGGCCCACTAGCTCGGGCTTGATCATATTAAGTTATGGTCCATGATCATCTAGTGTGATTGTTCATGTGATATGTGATTACTTATACACATACTATATATGTATATATATTTGCATATGATGTAGATATATATTAAATATGTATGTGTGTAATATATCATATTAGAAGACCAAATCAAAATCCCCTCTCTCGATAATATTAAGTCAGAAAACATGAGGCAATTAAATTGACTCACATGACCTTCCATCTATTAGGATCGAGTCGACACTAAGAGGGGGAGGGGGGTGTGAATTAGTGCAGCGGTAAAATTATGTTGAGTTGAAAATCTTCTTGCGATAAAAATGTATCGGAAAGATGCTTAACTTGAAAGCATACAAAAGCGTAATGAAAGTAAGAATTTAATTTGTAATATAAGGAAAAAGCATGAAGGAAATGCAAACCAGATTTTTATAGTGGTTTGGTCATCGTGACATATATCCACTCCCGATTCCTCTTCACTTGAGGCCACCGGCTTGCACTACCGATCATTTTTCAATGGGCGAAAATCAACTATCCTTTTACACTTGATTCTCCTTTTGACAAATTCAAGAGAGAACCTTTACACTCCCACTTACTCCTCTCTTAAACCACACTAACACTTGGAGCTTGAGAGGAGTTCTCATAAGATTACAATAGCATTTTTCTACTTTTTTGCTCTCAATTCTTGTGTATGTTAACCAGGGATGAGAGGGATATTTACAGGCCTTAAGTGGATTCAAACTTGGAGCCTAAAAGTGTCTTATCCCTGGTTTTCTAGGTATTGGCGGTACCACCGCTTGTGTAGGGCAGTACCACCACCTAGTCTAGCGGTACTATCGCTTGACACCTTGCCACTAGGCGGTACCACCGTTGAGTCTCTCGGAGATTGTGTCTAGGTAGTACCACCACCTGATATAGTCTTGGAGAATGTGCCACGACGGTTCAACCTATTGGTTCATTGTTTGAGTCTTTCACTTGGCCCAACACAACTATTAGAACCCTTGCAGATTCTAAACTTGGGGTTGATCTCTTTAGGGGATCGGCCTCCTTAGAACTCTATAGGGGTTCCTCCCTCCAAGTTGCTGCTCAAAGGCTGCAGAAAAGATTCATCTATTGCTTAACTAAAGAGAAGGAATACATGGCTATTTATAGGGCTTCTAAACCCTAACTCCTAATAGGACTCTTACTTAAGACTCTTACTTCTAACCAACTACTAATATGACTCATACTCAAGACTTCTATTCCCTTACAACTCCTAATTCTTCTCTAAGAAAAAACCTCCTAACATAATGTCTCTCTCAATTAGGACTCTTCTAGTTAGAGTCCTAACAGAGTGTCCCTCTCAATTAGGACTCTCCTAGCTAGAGTCCTAACAGAATGTCCCTCTCAATTAGGACTCTCCTAGCTAGAGTCCTAACAGAATGTCCCTCTCAATTAGGACTCTCCTAGCTAGAGTCCTAACAGACCCGCCCTCTTCAAATCAGCCTTGTCCTCAAGGCTGAGATTCCATGAACTCAGGGAACCGGGTCTTCAGCTCCTCATATGGTTCCCATGTGGCGTCTTCAAGTGGTAGATTATTCCAGTGTACTAGTACTTCAGTAGAGGGATGTCGGCGACGCATCACGATCCTGCGATCGAGGATGGCCTGTGGTTGGGCTTGAATAACTCCATCCTCAGTTGTGTTGGGCAGTTGGATCTGGGGTGACTCGTGTTCTCCCAACTTGGGCTTTAGGCATGATACGTGGAAGACAGGGTGAATTTTGGCATCCTCAGGTAATTTAAGTCTGTATGCCACGGCTCCAATACGCTCTATGATCTGATAGGGCCCATAAAAACGTGGGGATAGCTTCATGGAGGCTCGAGTGTTGATAGAGAGTTGTTTGTATGGTTGTAGGCGAAGATAAACCCAATCTCCCACTGAAAATTCTCTTTCACTTCGTCGTGTGTCGGCTTGCTGCTTCATTCTGGCTTGAGCGGTAGAGAGATTATCTTTTAACAGTTGTAAGAGTTTATCCCTATCAATCAATTCTTGGTCAACCTGATCTACCTTGGCCGAGCCAATTACATACTTTGGAATCACAGGTGCCGGTCGACCATACAATGCTTCATAAGGGGCACATTTTGTAGATGAATGATATGTAGTATTATACCACCATTCAGCCCAGGGAAGCTATTTCGCCCGCTCTTTTGGTCGGTCGCTAGCGAAACACCGGAGGTATGTCTCTAAGCACCTATTTACCACCTCTGTTTGGCCGTCAGTTTGTGGATGATATGCTGTGCTCATCTTGAGTTTGGTGCCTTGTAACTGAAATAACTCGGTCCAAAATTTACTAGTGAAGATCCTGTCACGATCACTTACGATGGACCTTGGCATCCCATGCAGTTTAACAATATTTTCTATGAAAATCTGGGCAATACTAGCAGTAGTGTAGGGATTTCTCACAGCACAAAAATGAGCATATTTCGTAAGTCGATCAACCACCACGAGAATCGTGCTTTTACCTTTGGAAGATGGCAGCCCTTCAATGAAGTCCATGGAGATTTCAGTCCACACTGAGTCTGGTATGGGTAGTGGTTGTAGATTCCCTGGATTTGCCACAGTTTCACCCTTGTTCTGTTGACATATATCACATTGTGCCACATATTCAGCAATAATTTTTTTCATCCCTCTCCAATAAAAATTTTGCTCCACTCTTTTGTAGGTTCTTAGGAATCCAGAGTGCCCTGCTGAAGGTATAGAGTGCATTTCATGCAAGATGATTGCGATGCAAGGGGAGTCAGGTATAAGCACAATGCGACCTTTGTAGCGTAAATCCCTCGAATCCCATGTGTAGTGGGCTATTGCACTTGGATCCTCCTCCAATTTTTTTATGATCTTGTTGATCTCTGGATCCTTTTTCCATTCTTCCCTAATGTCCTCGAGGAGACTGGTGGTAGGAAGGGAGATGGCTGAAACCTTAGCTTGTTCAGGTAGCCGTGAGAGTGCATCTGCAACAACGTTTTCTTTCCCCTTTTTGTAAATAATTTCATAATCAAATCCAAGAAGTTTGGTTACCCATTTTTGCTGCTCAGGGGATGATATCTTTTGCTCCAAAAAGTACTTGAGGCTTTTATGGTCAGTTTTAATTTGAAATCGTCGGCCGATCAGGTAGGGTCTCCACCTCGTTACTGCGTGTACAATGGCAAGCATCTCCTTATCATATACTGACATGTTTTGATGGGAGGGAGATAATGCCTTGCTAGTGTATGCGAGTGGTCGACCATTTTGCATGAGAACGGCTCCAATTCCAACTCCAGATGCGTCGGCCTCAATGATGAAGGGTCTATTGAAATCTAGTAGCGCAAGCACCGGCGTCGTTGTCATGGCTGCTTTAAGTTTGTCGAAGGCAGCAGAGGCTTTGTCCGACCATTGGAAAGCATCTTTTTTCAGTAAAGAAGTGAGTGGTGCACTGATCTTCCCATAGTCCTTAACAAATTTTCGGTAGTAGCCCGTTAGTCCAAGGAACCCCCGCAGTAATTTCACGTTTGTAGGTTTCGGCCAGCCTTGCATTGCCTCAATTTTTGTTGGGTCTATCGCCACTCCTTCTTCTGATATTATATGCCCAAGGTACTCTACTTTTTGCTGGAGAAAGCTGCACTTTGGTTGCTTAACAAAAAAAGTATTCTCCTGAAGGATCGTCAAAACAATCCGTAAATGCTGAAAGTGAGTCTCAAGAGAAGGGCTGTAAACGAGAATATCATCGAAAAATACCAGCACAAATTTACGAAGAAAGTTCCGAAATATATCATTCATGAGAATTTGAAACGTTGAAGGAGCATTAGTGAGTCCAAAAGGCATTACCAAGAATTCATAATGGCCATCATGTGTGCGAAATGCAGTTTTTGGAATGTCATCGTCACATACCCGAATTTGGTGGTAACCGGATCGGAGGTCCAACTTCGTGAAGACTCGAGCTCCCTTCAATTCATCAAGAAGTTCATCCACCACTGGTATTGGGTATTTGTCCTTGACGGTGATGCCATTTAAAGCTCGGTAGTCAATGCACATCCGCCAAGTTCTGTCCTTCTTGCGTACAAGTAGCACCGGTGAGGAATAGGGGCTGCAACTTGGACGAATCACCCCTGTTTCAAGCATCTCCGTTACGATCTTTTCAATTTCATCTTTCTGGAGGTGAGGATATCGGTATGGTTGAGTGTTCGCTGGTGGCTTGCCCGGAAGGATTGGAATTCGATGGTCATGTTGCCGAGAAGGAGGAAGACCGTGCGGTTCAGCAAATATGTCAGCAAATTCAGTGAGCAATTGGGCAAGATTTTGATCTTCAAATTCTATTTTCTTCCCCTCTGGTTGCTGCTGGAGGTGCATCAAAAAGGCACAATTTACCTTGTGTAAAACTTTCTCCATTCGTTGGGTCGAAATAGTGGTAACGTTGCTTCCGCGCTTCCCGCGTAGGATGATTTGTTTGCCCTTACAGTAGAATTTCATAATTAATTTAGAAAAGTTCCAAGAGACATCACCTAGTGTAGTCAGCCATTCGATACCAAGCACTGCCTCATAGTCATCGATTGGTAGGAGGAAGAAATCGGTGATAATTTCTTGGTCTTGCAGTAATAGTTTCACCTGCGGGCATCTTTGGTCGCACTTTAGGATTCTACCGTCGGCAACCTTTACATCGAACTTGCTGCAACCTTCAATATACAGTGCCATCCGAGCAGCAACCTTACTATTCAGGAAGTTATTAGTGCTACCCGTGTCGATGAGAACAGTGATCGGCTGTTGTTTGAGAAGGCCTCCAACTTTCATCGTTTGCGGATTTGAGTAGCCGGCTAGTGCATGTACCGTAATGTCGGTCGGCTGTGGCTCTTCTTCCATATCTTCTTCTTCATGTTCAAGGCTCTCTTCTAGATGTTCAATGACCTCTTCTTCTACTGGTTCAATCATAAGAAGTCTACCTTTTTTACAGCGATGCTCGCGGCTCCACGGCTCGTCACAATGCCAACATAACCCTTTCGCAGATCGCTCTCGAAGTTCTTCTCTTGTTAACCTTTTCGGTGCAGGGACTCGGTTGATAGTAGGGAGGGCTGAGGGCTTTAGTATTGTAGGTCGTGGAGTGATCCTTGTCCTCTGGGCTTCATTGTTCAATCGCTCCTCTTGAAGTCGTGCGAAAGAGATGGCTGCCATAAGCGTGTATGGTTGTCGCGCCTTAACTTCTCCCCGGATCTCCGGCTTTAAGCCCTCAATAAAAGTCCCCAATAACTGTTTTTCAGACCAATCACGAGTTTGATTAGATAACCTTTCAAACCTGGTTTGGTACTCCTGAATGGTGGAGGTTTGTCGGATCTTTGCTAGTTGTCCATCAATGTTCTCATAATAAGTTGGTCCGAAGCAGATCTGTAGTCCTTCTTTAAATTGTCGCCAAGAAAGGGCTCCATAAGTGTGTTCAAACCAGTCAAACTATTGTATGGCATCCCCTTCCAGATGTATAGCTGCAATTTCCACCATGGATGCATCCGCAGTTTTATGGTACCGAAAATATCGCTCCGCGCGCGAGATCCAACCAATTGGGTCTCCTTCTTCCCATCTAGGGAAGTCCACTTTCATGCGCGAATAGTTGGGGTCGGTCATAGAATCTCCCCTCTCTTGGAAGTCATCTCTTTGGGCATGATTTGATTGATTAGAGCTCTCTCCTTGATTTGATTTCTTCGGGCTTGGTGGTCGGCCCAAACTGAATTCGGTAAGGAGAGTCCGAATCTTATCCTCCATTCGTGCCTCAAAGGCTTCAAATTTAGCATTGATTGCATCCTCAGATGCCATAGTATATGACTCCAAATCTGTGATGTTAAGATCTCTCTTTTGTTGACGGGTTAAAGGCATGTATGGGTTTGATAGAAATCAGTGAAAGTTTGCTGCAGAATTGTGTTGTCTTGTAAGAGCAGAATTAACGTCGAAGAAACAGCGGTTTCTCGACGAAATCTCCACAAAAAATTTGAGAGATTTGAGGAGAGAATTGACAACAATATCTCAGTTTATATGACAGCAAGGATGTCCAATTTAATCAAGAAAATTTCGATAGTAACAGCAAGAAAATTGGTGTAAGTTGCGATAGCAGAATTCTCGTCGAAAAATTTCAGCAACTTACGATGAAATTTGCAGCAATATAGGAACGAAATTTTTTTTTTTTTTTTTTTTTGGATTTTCGAATATGGATAACTAAATTGCAGCAGCAGTAAGGTAGGAAACCAGAACCTGCTGCAATTCACAGGGAGATCACAGGATGATCTGCGGTGGTGGAGATGACGGTGGAATTTGGCGACGATCTTTTAAGCAATTGTGGGAATTGCTTTGGACGGTTGTGGAGGGTTGATGGATGGCAGTGGAAGGGCAGCGAGATGCCAAGAACGCTGCTCTGATACCAGGTGTTAGAACCCTTGCAGATTCTAAACTTGGGGTTGATCTCTTTAGGGGATCGGCCTCCTTAGAACTCTATAGGGGTTCCTCCCTCCAAGTTGCTGCTCAAAGGCTGCAGAAAAGATTTATCTATTGCTTAACAAAAGAGAAGGAATATATAGCTATTTATAGGGCTTCTAAACCTTAACTCCTAATAGGACTCTTACTTAAGACTCTTACTTCTAACCAACTCCTAATATGACTCATACTCAAGACTTCTATTCCCTTACAACTCCTAATTCTTCTCTAAGGAAAAACCTCCTAACATAATGTCTCTCTCAATTAGGACTCTTCTAGTTAGAGTCCTAACAGAGTGTCCCTCTCAATTAGGACTCTCCTAGCTAGAGTCCTAACAGAATGTCCCTCTCAATTAGGACTCTCATAGCTAGAGTCCTAACAGAATGTCCCTCTCAATTAGGACTCTCCTAGCTAGAGTCCTAACAACAACCCAAGCTTGGGCTCAATTGACCCCTAATTGAGTTGGCCCAATTCCAACCCAATTACGCCTAAAACCTACTTTGAACTAGATAATTATTACAAAACTTGAATCAAATATTGTCTGGTATGTCATTGGTTCATCGACGCTTCGTTTGATTCTTCGGTGCATCATCCTCTCTTGTGGCCTATTGCCTAATCGGCTAGTTGACCTTTGCAACTCTGATTTTCTTGGCGTAATTTTCACTCTTCTTGGCTCAATACCCGAACCCATGGCCCAAAGTCTTATGCGAATATGTCAACCGATCCTCCAACTCGACGTCTAATCTTCTGACATGTTTTACTCCGACTTAACATGATTCTTCCTACTTTAATTATCTCTCCCTGATCGAAGCTTCCTATGTCACTCAAAATACAAATCAAATTATAAGTACTATCAATTGGTTTCATCATCAAAATTCGAGATTCAACAATCTCCCCATTTTTTATGATGATAACCAATTGATGAGAGAGTTAACCTTAACTCCCTCTATCAATATGTCATATTGATAGAACTCTTGAATTCAAAAATCCAAGCAACATATCATCATAAAATCAAGCATAATCAAAATTTCAATACATCATTTCATGCATGATTGTCATCATAACTTCTTCCCTTTTGTCATCAACAAAAAGGAGAAGTACAACTAGCAAATTTTTAGTCATAATTTCATATCATTGCATAATTTCAAGTTTTTGAAACATTATATATCATCGCATAATTTCAGGTTTTTGAAACATCATTGCATATGCAAGCTAGCAAGTTTTTGATATGAAAGTTAGCAAATTTTTTACATCTTTTGAAATGTGCAAGATAGCACTTTTGCTTCTTGAGATTGCAAGCTAGCAATTTTGCTTCCTAGCAAGTTTTTCTCCTTGAAATATGCAAGCTAGCAAGTTCTTTGCTTTCATTTGAAATGTACAAGCTAGCAATTTGTCTCCCCCTTTGTCTTTGTCAAAAAGAAGGAAAGAATATAATGTTGTAATTCTTTTCCTCTTACATCAATTTCCAAGTCATGATATAGGTAAAGTATCAATCTTATTTCAATATGTTTGTGCATCATTATAGTTTCAAATTAAAACATACACCATTTCAAAACCTTACATTTCATCCTTACTTCATGCATGATACCAAAAATAAATCAATCATCACTATGGGTATATTATACATGATACTCAAGCATTCATGATATCAAACATTAAATCAACATTTTTAGGCATTTATCACTTCATGATTGTTGGAATCAAACATTCATCATTTATTTTCTCCCTTAATGTGCAAGCTTGCAAATTTTTTCTTTCTTAGCAATGTGCTTTTCTTGAGATGTGCACACTAGCAATTCTTTCTCCCCTTTTGTCATAGACAAAAGGAGGGGAATAGCACAAAGGTGTAAATATTCAAGTCATCACATGAAAGAGATCAAGAAAAAATTAGTGATAAGATATACTTCATCAATACAAGGAATTATGCAAAGAAAAATCATATCATGAGATCATGTGAATACCAAAAGACATGATTAAATTTTTCTATGCTTCAATTGCTACTCGAAGGGCTGTTAACCGTATCAGCAAATGCAGAGACAAAGATGATAATCTTATTGAGAATTTAGATGAGGTTAAAGCACACACAGAGCAATTTTTTTATTCCTTACTCAATCAAGCTGGGAAACCTAATAACATTCATGTGGAGCCGACTAGAAAACTTGATTCGGAAGCTATTTCAATCCTCAATGCCCCAATTACAGATGACGAAATTGTATGTGTTGTCTTTAAGTCACCAAAGCACAAAAGCCCAAGTCCAGATGGATTTCCAACTGAATTTTACCAAACTGCTTGGTCTATTATTGGAAATGATGTGATCAAAGCTTGCCAACATTTTTTCTCTTCAGGTCATATTCTTAGAGAGATGAATTGCACTTTTATTTCTTTAATTCCGAAGAATGCAGGGGCTGATTCACTAGAGAACTATCGACCCATATCATTATGCAACTTTATATACAAGATCATCTCCAAAGTATTGGCAAATAGAATGCAAAAGGTATTACACAAGATCATTAGCCCAAATCAAGCTGCTTTCATCAAAGGGAGAAGTATACATCATAACATTTTGCTTGCTAATGACTTGGTCAAAGATTTGCATTCAAAAGCAAGAGGGACAAAAATCTGCATTAAAGCTGATCTAAGGAAAGCCTTTGATTCAGTTAATAGGAAATTTATCTATAAGATGCTCCTTGATATGAACTTCCCACAGCAATGGATTAATTGGATTCAATCTTGCCTAGAAACTCCAAAGTTTTCGATACTCTTTAATGGCTCACCTATTGGTTTTTTTGGGAGCACGAATGGCATCCGACAAGGTGATCCACTCTCTCCGTATCTCTTTACTATTGCGATGGAAGGACTGAGCTGTATGTTGGAACATGCAGTCTTAAATGGCAGCATTAAGGTACCCAGTGCTGGTTCTGTTCATATATCACATATAACATTTGCAGATGACTTACTTATCTTTCTCCAAAATGAACCAACTTCAGTAAAGAACCTGGCTACTATTATGAATGACTTTGGTATGGTTTCTGGACTTCAGTTAAATCATGCGAAAAGTAAAGTATATATGAGCCCTTACGTTGAGGATAAGGTCTTTATTTCACAAACTTTGGGGGTTAGTGAAGGAAGCTTGCCAGTTCCTTATTTGGGTCTCCCGCTCATATCCACAGGCATTCACAAAACCCACTGTCAACCTATCTTGCAAAAAATAAAGAATAGAATTTCTTCTTGGAAAAATAGGTTTCTATCAAAAGCAGGACGACTCGAACTCATCCGTTCGGTATTGCACTCCTACTCTATATATTGGTGTAATGCATTTCTTCTGCCTGCTGGACTTCTCCAAGATATTGAACGGTTATTAATGAACTTCTTCTGGAATGACACAAATGAAAAGGCAATGCATATGGTAAATTGGGATAGCATTTGCAAACCGAAAGATGAAGGGGGGCTAAATTTGAGAAATACTAGAGATTGGAATCAAGCATGTTTGGTACAGCAATTGTGGGATCTTTTGCAAAACAAATGTTCCTTATGGTCACATTGGGTTTCTGCTAAGTATCTCTCAAAGGAATCAATATGGGAAATTTCAACAAGAACATACCACTCTGCAGCTTGGAAAGGAATTTTAAAGGCAAGGAATTGGCTAATCAAACACATTACGTATGCAATCTCTTCTGGAACTAGTACTAATATGTGGTACGATCCTTGGGTGAATGGGAAGAGTATATTTCAATTATATGGCGACAGAATACGAAAAGATCTTGGGGCTCCCAAAGATTGGAAGGTTTCCGAGTTCATCGCTAACGGTACTTGGTGTCTCCCTAATCCTATTTCTCCTGAAATGTTATCACTTTGGCCGACTATCATAGCTATTCGAATCAGGAACAACTCTTCAGATATACTTATTTGGCCTCATGACAATGGTAAATTTAGTGCCACATCTGCATGGAATCAAATTAGGCAAAGAAATAACAAGTGGGTCCCAAGCAGTTGGACATGGGATCGACCGGGATCACAAAGACACTCCTTATGTACATGGCAGGCCCTTCTCAATAAACTACCTACAATAGACAATATGAAAAGAAGAGGTATCTATCATGTTAACCGATGCTCCCTTTGTTTGCAACAAGAAGAAACTGTTGACCACCTCTATTTTGCTTGTGATTATACAAAATGGATATGGAAGGAGATTCTCCAGCGATTTGAACTCAATAGACTGCCGCAACCAAACTTGCACCAAGAACTAGGCGACCTTATGCAATGTTTCTCAAGAAAAGGGCCTCTTACACAACTGGCAAAGGTTATTTTCAGATGTGCTATTTGGTGGATGTGGAAGGAGAGATGTAATAGAATCTTTGAATGTCAACACACAAACAATGCACAGCTCTTGAAAGAGATTATTAGAGACTCAAGATCCTGTATGGAGCATGAACTCAAAACCGAGCACTTCACCCGAAGAGAAAAAGATATTTTTATCAAATTTAATTTTGCTATTAGCTAAGGATCTTGGGAATGATGCCAAATAATGTACCCACAAGTAGTTATAGTCTACAGCATGTGTAGTCATAACTATCGCATTAGCACTCTATGAGTTACTTGGCTTTGTCTATGACTTGTATAGATAAAGCTATTTGTAGAAACTTTACACATAATGAATTTTACTTTTACTTACCAAAAAAAAAGACATGATTAATTTTGATAAATCTCCTCTTAAATAAAAAAAAAATCTTAGAAGATCAAATAATAAAAGATCTTCAAAAAAAATTTTAAGTCATGAATTCCCAAAAAGATATTTTATTTAGTAAATCACAAAATGAAACATAGGAGAAAAAAATATCAATTCATGCATAAGAAATCTTATGATTCATATAGAAAATCTCCTCTTTAGTAAATGGTAAAAGAAACATAGAAGAACAAAGAAGAGATCTTGATTCACATAAAACAGAAAATATCTCAAGAGAAAGTTCATGATTCGATTAGAAAAATATCATTTAGATTCAAATCATCAAATATTTTTCATAGTCCAAGAGATTCATGTTGAATCTTGGATTTTGTTGATGAAATCAATTGGTAAATTATTTGATCTAATCCATGTATTGAGATAAGTGTGCAGGATTAACTACGATAGCAGCAAGGCGTAAAGCAAATGATGGGCCGGAGTCAAAGACTCGGACGATATACTTGGAGCTCGCCGAGAGTTCATCGTGAGATCACTAGAAGCACGCTGGAAGACTCGCCGAAAGCTCGTCGGGAGATCATCGGAAGCACACCAGAAGACTAGCCGAGGGTTGGTCGAGATTTTGCTGGAAGCTCGCCGGAAGACTCGTTGAGAAGTTCGCCGGAGGATCGTCAAGTGAAAAATCGACGTACCGGACCATGCTTGCCTTAATCGTAGTTAGAACAATAATTAGAGTTGATTTGGGAGGTAATACCATCAACTCTGTTAGGGGCCAACTAAGCTCGGAGCTAGGATGGTTTGGGTCGAATACAAGGCCCAACCAAGTTGTTGGACTCTGACCAGTGGTGGCACCGCTAGGGCCGGCAGTGGCATCGCCTGGAAGACCTAGTCTCTTAGGTGGTCTGGGCGATGGTACCACTAGCAATTAATGCTGCCAGCAATGGTACCGCCCCTGTCAAGCAGTGGTACCGCCTAGTGTTAGGTGTCAGGCGATGGTACCACCCAGTAATGGCGGTGGTACCGCCAGTACCCCGAAAATCCGAGATGAGATACCTTTTGGTTCTATTTTTTAAAGCCATTGGGGCCTATAAATACCCCACCCTTTTCAGAATGAAAAGGCACCGAAGTATGATTATAATCTTGAGTTATTTGGGTGTAAAAGTGTTGTAAACAAATGCTAGAGTCCTCCTCCTCCATTTCTAAATTTTGAAATCATTTAAGAGAGGTGTGAGACTTGTAAGGGTTCTCCCTAAACCCGACAAAAGGAGAAAGAGCTGTAAAAGGTGATTGGTCTTCACCTATTGAAGGAAGGCCTTTAGTGGGTACCGGTGACCTCGACGGAGGAGGAATATTAAAGTGGATGTAGGTTACATTGATCGAACCACTCTAAATTCTAGTTTGCATTTCATTTTGAGTAATTTACTTTAATTGCAAATCATTTCATAGCAAACTGCTTCTCCTCCTCATCTTGATTTTACTATGCTTATGCTCTCTTATGTTTCAAGTTGTTCTTTCTAAATCGATTTCTATCGAATGTATGAAATATTTTACGAAATCGAAGAATTTTCCGCTGCACTAATTAACACCCCGCCCCTCTTAGTGCCGCTCTTGATCCTAACAATTGGTATCGGAGTAAGGTTCACTCTCATTTGGTTTAAAACCCAAGAGAGATGATATTTGTCGACAACTAAGAGGGTCATTCAATGACACATCTGCCCATGTTCAATGGGACGGATTATACATATTGGAAGACTAGAATGGTGATCTTCCTAAGTTCAATGGATTTTGAGCTTTGGAACAATGTCAAAAATGGTTTTCGAAAGTCTTTTCTTCCAATGAATGATTGGAATGAGTTTTAGAAGAAGACCTTCACTTTAAATGCCAAGGCTATGAATGTCTTATTTATGCATTAGATAAAAATGAGTTTAATCGAGTGTCGATTTGTGAAACGGTTTTTGATATTTGGCACACACTCAAAGTGACTTATGAAGGCACTAGTAGAGTGAAGGAGTCAAAAAAATCTTTTAGTGCACACTTATGAGTTGTTTCAGATGAAACCGAGTGAGACTATTGGAGACATGTACACCTGATTTGCGGATGTCGTTAATGGTCTAAAAGGACTTGGTAAAAGTTTCTCGGATTTTGAACTTGTTAATAAAATTTTAAGATCTCTTCCCAAGAGTTGGGACCCTAAAGTAACGGTCATTCAAAAGGCTAAAAATCTAAATAATTTTCCTCTCAAAGAACTAATTGGGTCACTAATGACCTATGAGATGACATATAAAGCTCATGAAGAGCTTGAGGACATCGTTCCAAAGAATATAAAGGATATGACACAAAGAACCCAAGAATACCACTTGAAAGAAAACTCAAGTGATGATGACCTTGATGAAGATTTGACACTCTTAATAAGAAAATTTTAAAAATTAATAAAAATAAATAAATTTAAAAATGACACTAAAAATAAATTTGAACCCAATAAAGATCAAGTAATATGCTATGAATGCAAGAACCCGGGACATTACAAGAGTGAATGTCCTCTAGCAATGAAGAGGCAACCAAAGAAGAAGGCTCTCAAAGCAACATGGGATGACTCAAGTGCATCCAAAGAAGAGGAGCCAACCAACACTGAGCAAGTTGCTTTTTTTTGGTAAGTAAAAGTAAAATTCATTATGTGTAAAGTTTCTACAAATAGCTTTATCTATACAAGTCATAGACAAAGCCAAGTAACTCATAGAGTGCTAATGCGATAGTTATGACTACACATGCTGTAGACTATAACTACCTGTGGGTACATTATTTGGCATCATTCCCAAGATCCTTAGCTAATAGCAAAATTAAATTTGATAAAAATATCTTTTTCTCTTCGGGTGAAGTGCTCGGTTTTGAGTTCATGCTCCATACAGAATCTTGAGTCTCTAATAATCTCTTTCAAGAGCTGAGCATTGTTTGTGTGTTGACATTCAAAGATTCTATTACATCTCTCCTTCCACATCCACCAAATAGCACATCTGAAAATAACCTTTGCCAGTTGTGTAAGAGGCTCTTTTCTTGAGAAACATTGCATAAGGTCGCCTAGTTCTTGGTGCAAGTTTGGTTGCGGCAGTCTATTGAGTTCAAATCGCTGGAGAATCTCCTTCCATATCCATTTTGTATAATCACAAGCAAAATAGAGGTGGTCAACAGTTTCTTCTTGTTGCAAACAAAGGGAGCATCGGTTAACATGATAGATACCTCTTCTTTTCATATTGTCTATTGTAGGTAGTTTATTGAGAAGGGCCTGCCATGTACATAAGGAGTGTCTTTGTGATCCCGGTCGATCCCATGTCCAACTGCTTGGGACCCACTTGTTATTTCTTTGCCTAATTTGATTCCATGCGGATGTGGCACTAAATTTACCATTGTCATGAGGCCAAATAAGTATATCTGAAGAGTTGTTCCTGATTCGAATAGCTATGATAGTCGGCCAAAGTGATAACATTTCAGGAGAAATAGGATTAGGGAGACACCAAGTACCGTTAGCGATGAACTCGGAAACCTTCCAATCTTTGGGAGCCCCAAGATCTTTTCGTATTCTGTCGCCATATAATTGAAATATACTCTTCCCATTCACCCAAGGATCGTACCACATATTAGTACTAGTTCCAGAAGAGATTGCATACGAAATGTGTTTGATTAGCCAATTCCTTGCCTTTAAAATTCCTTTCCAAGCTGCAGAGTGGTATGTTCTTGTTGAAATTTCCCATATTGATTCCTTTGAGAGATACTTAGCAGAAACCCAATGTGACCATAAGGAACATTTGTTTTGCAAAAGATCCCACAATTGCTGTACCAAACATGCTTGATTCCAATCTCTAGTATTTCTCAAATTTAGCCCCCCTTCATCTTTCGGTTTGCAAATGCTATCCCAATTTACCATATGCATTGCCTTATCATTTGTGCCATTCCAGAAGAAGTTCATTATTAACCGTTCAATATCTTGGAGAAGTCCAGCAGGCAGAAGAAATGCATTACACCAATATATAGAGTAGGAGTGCAATACCGAACGGATGAGTTCGAGTCGTCCTGCTTTTGATAGAAACCTATTTTTCCAAGAAGAAATTCTATTCTTTATTTTTTGCAAGATAGGTTGACAGTGGGTTTTGTGAATGCCTGTGGATATGAGCGGGAGACCCAAATAAGGAACTGGCAAGCTTCCTTCACTAACCCCCAAAGTTTGTGAAATAAAGACCTTATCCTCAACGTAAGGGCTCATATATACTTTACTTTTCGCATGATTTAACTGAAGTCCAGAAACCATACCAAAGTCATTAATAATGGTAGCCAGGTTCTTTACTGAAGTTGGTTCATTTTGGAGAAAGATAAGTAAGTCATCTGCAAATGTTATATGTGATATATGAACAGAACCAGCACTGGGTACCTTAATGCTGCCATTTAAGACTGCGTGTTCCAACATACAGCTAAGTCCTTCCATCGCAATAGTAAAGAGATACGGAGAGAGTGGATCACCTTGTCGGATGCCATTCGTGCTCCCAAAAAAACCAATAGGTGAGCCATTAAAGAGTATCGAAAACTTTGGAGTTTCTAAGCAAGATTGAATCCAATTAATCCATTGCTGTGGGAAGTTCATATCAAGGAGCATCTTATAGATAAATTTCCTATTAACTGAATCAAAGGCTTTCCTTAGATCAGCTTTAATGCAGATTTTTGTCCCTCTTGCTTTTGAATGCAAATCTTTGACCAAGTCATTAGCAAGCAAAATGTTATGATGTATACTTCTCCCTTTGATGAAAGCAGCTTGATTTGGGCTAATGATCTTGTGTAATACCTTTTGCATTCTATTTGCCAATACTTTGGAGATGATCTTGTATATAAAGTTGCATAATGATATGGGTCGATAGTTCTCTAGTGAATCAGCCCCTGCATTCTTCGGAATTAAAGAAATAAAAGTGCAATTCATCTCTCTAAGAATATGAACTGAAGAAAAAAAATGTTGGCAAGCTTTGATCACATCATTTCCAATAATAGACCAAGCAGTTTGGTAAAATTCAGCTGGAAATCCATCTGGACCTGGGCTTTTGTGCTTTGGTGACTTAAAGACAACACATACAATTTCGTCATCTGTAATTGGGGCATTGAGGATTGAAATAGCTTCCGAATCAAGTTTTCTAGTCGGCTCCACATGAATGTTATTAGGTTTCCCAGCTTGATTGAGTAAGGAATAAAAAAATTGCTCTGTGTGTGCTTTAACCTCATCTAAATTCTCAATAAGATTATCATCTTTATCTCTGCATTTGCTGATACGGTTAACAGCCCTTCGAGTAGCAATTGAAGCATAGAAAAATTTAGTATTGGAATCCCCTAGTGTAAGCCAATGCTGTCGAGACTTCTGCTTTGCAAAACTTTCCTCCTATTTTAAGGCTTGCATGAAGTTATTTCTGGCTTCCGTCTCTTTGTAGATAATATTTTCATCATTTGGCTGAAGTTGCAGCTCATGTTGCAATGACATTAGTTCCTTTCTGCAAAATTGAACTCTGGTGGTAATATTGCCAAAGGTATTTGTATTCCACTCCTTTAGTGCTGCTTTACAGGCTTTGAGCTTTTGACATAAGATGTAAGGGGGAGATCCATGCACATTAACATTCCAAGCAGATCTGATAACATCAAGAAATTGAGGATGAGTACTCCACATGTTAAAGAATCTAAACGGTTTCTTGCCTCTTGGTGTCGCTTTTTCTGCGTGTATATACATTAAAGAATGGTCAGAAAACAAAGGAGCACCATACTCAAGAAGTGAATCTGGGTAAACTGTTAACCATTCATGGTTAATCAAACACCTATCAAGTTGAGCCATTATTTTTCTGTTAGCAGCACCTTGATTACTCCAGGAGAGCCAATTACCCATAGATTTCATATCAAACAATGCTGCCGTGTCAATGTAATCATTAAAACTTTGAAGCTGACTTTCTGAAAGTTGTCTACCCCCCACTTTTTCATTTGTGTACCGAACAGTATTAAAGTCTCCAAGAACAATCCAAGGTACATTGAGACAGCCATTTACAATATTAGTCAGGTCAGACCAAAGAGTATTTCTTTCTTGCATACTGTTTGAAGCATATATACCAGTGAAATTGAATTGACAGCCATTCTTTTTATCCTCTACCTTAAGATGAATGAATTGATCAGTAGCAGAAATAAACCAAGCATTAATAGAGTTAGGATTCCATAAGACCCATATTCTACCAAAAGTTTCATTTGAGTCATTGGTAAACAGTTCTGCGTCCGGCCATATTAAATTCTTTTGAGCTTGAACGCGCGATTGTTTAATTTTCGTTTCCACTAGAATAACAATATCACATGCGGCAGACTTGATTATTCTGTTGAGCTCCCGACATTTCTCCGACTTATTAAGTCCGCGAACATTCCAGCATGTTATCTTCATTAGTAATAAACAAATGAAAAAGTAGTAAGGTATTCATCCTACGACTTTGGATAGATTGTACCATCCTTTTTCTTATCCTTCGGTTTTGTATTTTCCTCCCGCACAATATCCTTACCTTTTATGGCTTTATTCCTATATTTATCCACTTCATCTACAGCTTGTAGATTTTTAAACTTTAAAGTACCTTGAATCATGTGGTCTTGATTGGCAGGGTTTGTTGAAGCTCGATAAGATTGTTGCAGCACAATATCCTGGATAGTACTTGTTGGAGCAGCGTGGCTAGAGAGGTTTGTTGGGGCATGAGTTTGTTGAGTCGGAATATCCTTGTTGGCGATGTTTGTTGTGGCCTGAGTTTGTTGAGGAAGAATATCGTTGCTGGCGAGATTTGCTTGGGCCTGAGTTCGTTGAGCTATTGTGGATGGATCCGATGATATTAGAAGAGATGAAGTTCCTGACTTATGTTTCTCCTGTCCACTAGTACCATGGGAAACCTCTGTTGTGGAAGGCTCTGACATTATAGGAAGAGATAAAGTTTTGGAATTGTCCTTCTGTCCGCGGTGCTTTCCTTGCGAGTCGGAATGCTCAATAGTTTTCGCCACCATTGGTGCTACTGCCATTAGAGAAGAATCACTTTGTTGCTGAGGTGCTTGACGTGGTCGATAGACCTTTGTGGTTGGTTGTGGGGTTTGCTGACAAGCTCCATTTGCATGACCAAAAGATAAGCAACGCTGACATCGTTGTGGCTTCCAGGAATATGAGACATGTACCTTCCGAGTGTTCCCGTCAAGATCGCGATAGAAAACTTCATTAGGAAGATCTTCATCGGAAGAAACCAGCACACATGCTCGTGCAAATGCTAATCTCGTCTGAGCTGCTGTTGCTTTGTCGATGTAGAGTGGCTGTCCCAGAGTGCTGCATAACTTTGCAATAAAACGTCGACTCCAAAGATGTAGAGGCAGTCCTTGAAAGGATACCCATAATGGAATAGACTGTAGGCTATCTAACTCCAAACGGACATCAGGAGACCAACGTCGTAAAATCATTGGATGACCGCGGATAGTCCAGAATCCTTCGAGGATTCGTTGCAAATCTTCTTCAGAGTATAGCTTGCAAACAAAGAATCCGTTCTCTAGCATATGAAGATCAAATGACGATATTCCCCATCGAGTTTTGATAAATGAGGATAATGGGAAATAAGATGTTTTGAGACCTACCACATAGGCAACAATCGCCATTGACCATGTCTCAATAAGCTCTGCTGAATCAGCAGTCTCGTATACAGCAATCTTCTTATCAGCCTGAACTTCTGGCGTAATGAATTCCAAGCTTAGATCTGGACTTCCAACCGGAGCCTTGAATAGGCTAGTCCAAGGCCGAGGGTTATTGGAAATTAGAGCAGGCTGCCGCGATCTAGAGCGCGACCTGCTTCGATGCTGCTTCATCGAAGGAGTTTCTCTCTCGAGAGGATATGGTGGAGGAGCAACTTGAGGGATAACGGTAGGGAGTCTTGCCATCGTTTCAACCCTCCCGCCACCGTCGCCAGCCCTAGGGGCCGTCGATGCCATGTTTGATCCCTCTTCTGGTCACCGCTACAGAATCGTCACCATAGGGAAAAGTCACCGCTGCAGAATTTCAGATCGTCGCTACAGTACCGTCGCTCTGCAGTGTCGTCGGCGCTACAGTACGTCGACCTAGATCTGGATCTGGTCGCCGCTGCAGTGTCGCCGCCGCTACAGTACCGTCGCCCTAGATCTGGTCGCCGCTGCAGTATCGTCGCCGCTACAGTACCGTCGACCTAGATCTGGTCGCCGCTGCAGTGTCGTCGCCGCTACAGTAACGTCGACCCAGATCTGGTCGCCGCTGCAGTGTCGTCGGCGCTACAGTACGTCGACCTAGATCTAGATCTGGTTGTGTCGCCCTAGATCTGGTCGCCGCTACAGTCCCGTCGCCCTAGATCTGGTCGCCGCTACAGTGTCGCCGCCGCTACAGTGTCGTCGCCCCAGATCTGGTCGTGTCGCCCTAGATCTGGTCGCCGCTACAGTGTCGTCGCCCCAACTTGCTCATGTCACTGAGCAAGTTGCTCACTATGCGCTAATGGCTATCGGAGATGAGGTAAGTAATTCAATTGATGTAAATTTATCTTTTGATGAATTATTAAGCGCTTTTTATGATTTATTTAATGAATATAAATTAATTAGTAAAAAATATAAATTATTAAAAAAGGAGCATGCTTCTCTTGTTAGTGATTTGGATAGATTAAAGGTTGAGCATAATAGTAGTTTAACTCCTTGTACAAGATGTTATGAACTAGAAATACTTAAAAAGGAAAACTTGCTACTTAAAGAAACCTTAGAAAAATTTGAGGTTGTAGCAAGTCTTTGAACACGATCCTTGCCAATAAGGGTCACGTTCATAGGAGAAGTGGAATCGGATTTGTTAGTAGCTCTCACCAAAATCCAACCACCTTTGTTAAAGGCCCGACCTTGTATGTTTCACCTCACACAAAATGCAACTTTTGTTGCAAACTCGAACATAGTGCTTGTAAATGTCCACTTAAAAGATATAGTCCATATAGATTGATTTGGGTTCCTAAAAGAATCTTAAATGCAACATGATAAGATATGTAGATCGATTTTTGAGGCACCCAAGGTCAAATGAGTACCTAAAAATCATCATTTTTTGTAGAAAAATGTACCATCACAAGTTAAGAGCAAGATATGGTACTTTAATAGTGGATGCTCAAGGCATATGATCAGAGATCCATCTCAATTCTCTAAGCTCACTAGCCTAGACGAAGGATATGTCACATTCGAAGACAACAACAAGAGTAAAATCATTGGCAAAAGAACTATATGTAATAAATCTAACCTTTTTATTGAAGATGTGTTATTGGTTGATGGCTTAAAGCATAACCTCTTGAGCATTAGTCAATTGTGTGATAAATGATATATTATTAAATTTGAATCTAATGCTTGCATTATTGAAAAACCATACAAAAACACATCTATGATTGTATTAAAACAAAATAACGTATACACTATTGACATTAATGATCTTTGTAATGAAATATATTTTTCAGTCTTGAATGATGATGCTTGGCTTTGGCATAGGAGATTAGGTCATGCTAGCATGAAACAAATCTCTCAAATCTCATCTAAAGAACATGTGAGAGGAATTCCTCACATTAAGTTCGTTAAAGATAATGTGTGTGATGCATGTCAACTAGGAAAATAAATAAAAGGTAGTTTCAAACCAAATAATCAAATAAGCACCTATAGACCATTGCAATTGATCCATATGGACTTGTTTGGACCAATTACTACATCAAGCCTAGGAGGTAGCAAATATACCTTTGTTATTATTGACGATTATAGTAGATATACTTGGACTTACTTCTTAGCACATAAAAATGATTGCTTTAGGTATTTCTTTAAGTTTTGTAAATGACACGGGAGTGTCCATTGACACGGGAGTGTCCATTGACACGGGAGTGTCTAATTTACTACAATATGATTATATGAGCATTGATTATGATCTAGTATCTTTTTCAGTCAATAATGATGCCTCATAATCTTTATCTCAGCACAATCAAATATGACAGCTCATCAGCATATTCTCTGCACAAAGTTAAAGCTGTTTCAAGGTGCTTTTCTTCAAGACAAAGGAATGCATTAAAGGAGTTGGTTGGCAGCTGTGAACATTTCTTCATTACCAATGAGTGCATTAAAATAGTTGGTTAGTAGCTGTAAACACTTAATTTCGAAATTCCCTATGCATGAAGGGTTGTTTCATGCACTAGTATTTATTTTGGTGTTTAGGACTTAGAAAGGACTTTAGAAACTGATGATATCTGGGCAGCAGCTCTTAGAGAACCCTTAAACTCTGTATCTCTTGGAAGCGTCCTTGAGTGGTGAGTCTTTTATTTTCTAGTTCTGTATCCTCGTTTAATCTCCATTGGGTGGTGAACTTTCTGTATCCCATTGCGATTTTAAACTTGGTGGTGAGCTACTTTTTTCGTTTTACTGAAGTTTCGTCAAGAGTTCGTTCATTGCCTTTTATGATATTTTCTATCTGAACAACTGTTATATCGGTTTTCTATCGACATCCATTCTGCATTTTTTTCCTCCCGGTATCAGTTTGGTATCAGAGCTAAAGGCTAGAGATCATGGCAAGGCAGAATGGAAAAGGTGTAGTTGGTGAAAGTAGCGACCATGGAGATGACACTGAGTCGTTGAGGTTGCAGCTACAAAAATTACTGCGTAGCCTACAAGAAAAAAATGAAATAATCGACGAACTTCAAAGTAGACACAACCAGCATGAAAATGACACTCGAGAGTTTACTTCTGATGATGATACACATCTTCCAAGAGAGTCGAGAAGATGTCGGAGAAGAAATGAAGTCCAAGACGAGTGGCAGAATAAATATAACCCAAGATTTGATATTCCAGAATTTGAAGGAAAAATAAATGTTGATGACTTTATCGATTGGCTTAATACAGTAGAAAGAATTTTTGATTTTCATGAACCACCAGAACAAAAGAAGGTCAAACTTGTGGCACTCAAACTCAGGCGGAATGCATCTTTTTGGTGGGAAAATATGAAGAAACAAAGAGAACGTGAGGGGAAGAGTAAGATCGTTACATGGGAGAAAATGAAAAGGGAGCTAAAGAGAAAATATTTACCTGATAATTATAGACAAGAGATCTTTCTCAAAATACATGATTTCAAGCAAAAAGATCTTAGTGTGGAGGAGTACACTGCAGAATTTGATAATTTGATGTTAAAAGGAGAGCTTGTGGAACCGGAAGAGCAAACAATTGCAAGATACTTAGGAGGTCTGAAGTATGAGATTGCTAAAGTTGTTCAGCTACAGCCATATTGGTCTTTAAATGATGTGAACAAGCTAGCATTAAAAGTTGAAAAGCAACAGAAGTTTGAAAAGAGTTTTCGATATGGCTCAAAAGAAGGCTACACAAAAGGAGGAAGTTCCAAGCCTACTGTCCAAAGCAAGGTGATATCAAAGGTGCAAGAAAAGGGTGAAGATTCTGCTGGCAATAAAAAAACACCTAATTCTTCTACCCCAAGTGGTCGAAAATGCTTCAAATGTCATGGTTTTGGGCATATTGCTTCGGATTGTCCAAATAGGAGGATTGTAACTTTGGTTGAAGAACATAGTGATGGAGGTGAAAATGAAGCTGACGATGAACCAAAATACGATGATGATGAGGAAGAGATTACTTATGCTGATCATGGTTTGTCTATTGTATTGCAACGTAGTTTACAAGTATCATATGTGGCCGACGATGAAAGTTGGGTGAGAAAAAATGTGTTTCACACTAAATGCACTTCTCTTGGCAAGGTGTGCTTGGTGATCATCGACAGTGGCAGTTTTGAGAACGTGGTTTCTTTGGAGATGGTGCAGAAGCTGAAGTTGGATACGATCCCTCATCCACATCCATACCAATTATGTTGGTTGCAGAAAGGAAATGACATCAAGGTAACTAAAAGATGTTTAGTTTCATTTTCTATTGGCAAGTATTATAAAGATAAAGTGTGGTGTGATGTTGCCCCTATGGATGCTTGTCATTTACTATTGGGAAGACCTTGGCATTATGATAGAAGAGTGTTATATGATGGTTATAAACATACTTATTCTTTTAAAGTGAATGAAAAGAAGATTATCTTAGCTCCATTACAACCTTCCGAAATCAGTGCGCCAAAGAAGGAAGTTAGTGCTTTTATTTCTTATAGAGAATGCAGATATGAATTGGACAAGGGCGGTCATGTTTTGGCCCTAATGGTAGTAGAGGAGAACGAACAACATAAGGAGACACCGAAAATCATGCAACCAATCCTTGAAGAATTTCAAGATGTTATACCGGAAGAGATTCCACATGGCCTTCCACCCTTGAGAGATATCCAGCATCACATTGATCTTATTCCTGGGGCTGTTCTACCTAATAAGGCAGCATATAGAATGAGTCCCAAGGAGCATGAAGAACTTCAAAGGCAAGTTGATGAATTGGTTAAAAAAGGGTTAATCCGGGAGAGCATGAGTCCTTGTGCGGTTCCTGCTTTGTTAGTGCCTAAGAAGGATGGTTCTTGGAGAATGTGCGTGGACAGTCGCACCATCAACAAAATCACAGTGGACTATCGCTTTCCTATTCCAAGGTTAGATGATTTACTTGATCAATTGTGTGGTGCTTATATTTTCTCTAAAATTGATTTGAGGAGTGGCTATCACCAAATAAGAATGAGGCCCGGAGATGAGTGGAAAACAGCGTTTAAAACTAGAGAAGGCTTATATGAATGGTTGGTTATGCCATTTGGACTATCTAATGCTCCTAGCACATTCATGAGATTTATGAATCACATACTTAAGCCATGCATTGGAATATTTGTTGTAGTTTATTTTGACGATATATTGGTGTACAGCAAGAGTGAAGAGGAGCATATGAGTCATCTGAAAGAGATCTTTCTTATTTTGAGGCAGCAAAAACTTTATGCTAATCTAAAGAAATGTGATTTCTTTACTTCTAGTGTGGTGTTTTTGGGGTATGTTGTTTCAAAAGATGGAATCATGATGGATCAAAGCAAGGTTGAAGCTATTCTTAATTGGCCAACACCTGCTTCATTACATGATGTGAGGAGTTTCCATGGCTTAACATCTTTTTATAGAAGATTCATCAAGAATTTCAGCTCTATTGTCGCTCCAATCACCGAATGTCTGAAATGTGATAAATTCAAATGGACTAATGAGGCTAATGATGCTTTTGAGCTTTTGAAAAGAAAAGTTACTGAAGCTCCTATCTTAGTTCTACCAAATTTTGACAATGTGTTTGAAGTTGAATGTGATGCATCTAATGTGGGAATTGGTGCTGTTTTGAGTCAAGACGGAAAGCCCATTGCATTTTTTAGTGAAAAGTTGAATGATACGAGAAAGAAATACTCTACTTATGATAAGGAGTTTTATGTGATTTATCGAGCTTTGTCTCATTGGAGTCAATATCTTCTCGCCAAGCCATTTGTTCTATATTCTGATCACGAGGCATTAAAGTTCATTAATCATCAGCACAAGCTAAACAAGAGGCATGCAGCTTGGGTGGAGTTCTTACAATCTTACAACTTTACAATCAAGCACAAATCTGGTGTTCAAAATGTAGTTGCTGACGCATTGAGCAGAAAGCATTCTTTATTATCAGCAATGGAAGTCAAAGTGGTTGGATTTGACACATTCAAAGATCTATATGAGAATGATGTGGATTTTGGCTCGATATGGCAGAATTGCAAATCAGGTTCTTGTCAACAATTTTCGATCTTTGATGGTTTTCTTTTTCGAGCTAATGCTTTATGTGTTCCATCTTGTTCTTTGAGACAAGTAATTCTAGCTGAAGCTCATGGTGGTGTTTTGGGAGGACATTTCGGCAGGGACAAGACTCTAGCCCTTGTTCAATCAAATTTCTACTAGCCTAAAATGTTCAGAGATGTGGATAGACATGTGAAGCAATGCCGATTGTGTCATTTGGCAAAAACAAGAAGTCAAAATTCTGGTTTGTACACTCCATTGCCAGTGCCAAATGCTCCATGGGAGGATGTGAGTCTTGATTTCGTTTTAGGACTGCCAAGAACTCAAAGGAACAAGGATTCTATCATGGTTGTTGTTGATAGATTTTCAAAAATGTCTCACTTTGTTCCATGCAATAAATCAAATGATGCATCTCATATTGCTGATTTATATTTTAAGGAGATTGTTAAATTGCATGGTATTCCAAGAACTATGGTGTCTGATCGAGATTCAAAATTTGTTAGTCATTTTTGGAGAACTCTTTGGAGGAAGCTGGGTACTTCTTTGAATTTCAGTAGCTCGCATCATCCACAAACCGATGGGCAAACTGAGGTAACAAACCGAAGCTTAGGAAATTTACTTAGAAGCTATGTTGGCAAGAATATTAAGCAATGGGATGTCATTATTCCACAAATTGAGTTTGCTTACAATCGTTCTATGCATCATAGTATTGGTAAGAGTCCTTTTGAGGTAGTTTATGGTGCTAACCCTGCTGGTCCTTTGGACTTAATCCCTCACTCTATAACAAAGCAATTTAGTGGAGATGCTGATGAAAGAGCTAAGCAGATAAAGAAGCTGCATGAGGGTGTGAAAGCAACCATTGAGAAGCAAAATGAGAGGTACATGCATGCTGCCAACAAACACAGAAAACATGTGGAGTTTAATGCAGGTGATTTGGTCTGGATTCATCTAAGGAAGGAGAGGTTTCCACCGGGCAAATTTGGAAAATTGAAACCAAAGGCTGATGGTCCATTCAAGGTGCTTAAGAGAATTGGCAGAAATGCTTATGAGATAGAGCTACCTGAAGATTACGGAGTATCCCCAACATTTAATGTGGCTGATTTGAGTCCTTTTTATAATCATGTTGATGAATCAAACGAAGACTTGAGGACAAGTCTCATTCAACCGGGGGAGACTGACACGGGAGTGTCCATTGACACGGGAGTGTCCATTGACACGGGAGTGTCTAATTTACTACAATATGATTATATGAGCATTGATTATGATCTAGTATCTTTTTCAGTCAATAATGATGCCTCATAATCTTTATCTCAGCACAATCAAATATGACAGCTCATCAGCATATTCTCTGCATAAAGTTAAAGCTGTTTCAAGGTGCTTTTCTTCAAGACAAAGGAATGCATTAAAGGAGTTGGTTGGCAGCTGTGAACATTTCTTCATTACCAATGAGTGCATTAAAATAGTTGGTTAGTAGCTGTAAACACTTAATTTCGAAATTCCCTATGCATGAAGGGTTGTTTCATGCACTAGTATTTATTTTGGTGTTTAGGACTTAGAAAGGACTTTAGAAACTGATGATATCTGGGCAGCAGCTCTTAGAGAACCCTTAAACTCTGTATCTCTTGGAAGCGTCCTTGAGTGGTGAGTCTTTTATTTTCTAGTTCTGTATCCTCGTTTAATCTCCATTGGGTGGTGAACTTTCTGTATCCCATTGCGATTTTAAACTTGGTGGTGAGCTACTTTTTTCGTTTTACTGAAGTTTCGTCAAGAGTTCGTTCATTGCCTTTTATGATATTTTCTATCTGAACAACTGTTATATCGGTTTTCTATCGACATCCATTCTGCATTTTTTTCCTCCCGGTATCAGTAAACTTGTTCAAAATGAAAAAGGTTTTATGATTTCATCAATTCGAAGTGATCGCGATGGTGAGTTTCAAAATCATGATTTCTAAGAATTTTGTGAATCTAATGGATACAACCACAACTTCTCTACTCCAAGAAATCCTCAACAAAATGGAGTAGTAGAAAGAAAGAATAGAAACTTACAAGAAATGACTAGAACCATGTTAAACGAACATAGCCTACCCAAATATTTTTGGGCCGAAGCCGTAAATACGACTTGCTATGTTATGAATAGAGTTCTAGTAAGACCATTACTTTCCAAAACTCCTTATGAGTTGTGGAACAACAAAAAGTTTAACGTTTTATACTTTAAAGTTTTCGGGTGTAAATGTTTTATTTTGAATGAAAAAGATACCTTAGGAAACTTATCTCAAGTATGGCATATAGATAGGAGGAGTTAAGGTTAACTCCGTTATCAATTGATTGTCATCATCAAAAAAGGGGAGATTGTTGAATCTCAGATTTTGATGATGAAATCAACTATCATTTGGTATCTAATCCATATGTTGAGATAAGTGTGCAGGATTAACTACGATGAAAGTAAGACATGCAGTAGGAGTTACGCCGGAGTCAAGACAATGATCACGTTGGGGGTTTGAGAGTTTGACAGAAGTCCGAACGGTCGTTGGAGGTTCTGTGGGAACAAATCCGAGAAGTCCAAGAGCTTTCAAAAGAAGCTCGTTGGAACTCGCCAAGTGGATCGTCGCAAGTCCAGGAGTTTGCCGGAAGTCCATCGGAGCATCGCCGAGGGTTCGTCGGATATTCACCGAAAGTTTGCTAGAAGCTCGCCGGAAGAAGCGATTGACGCACCGGAGCAAGTTAAAGTATTAATGTCTTAAATATCATAGTTAGCATATAGATTAAGTTAGGAATGAGAAGTGATCCCATTAACTTAATCTGGGGGCAATTGGGCCCTTGACATACCCAAATTAGGTCGAATGGATCAACCCATTCGGACCCAGATTTCTTGGCCGGTGGTGGCATTGCCCAGGAGACTTAGTCTCCGAGCGATGTCAAGTGGTAGTATTGCCTAGACTAAGCAATAGTACCGCTCGGTGATAGATGACAAGCAATAGTACCACCCAGGTATGGTGGTAGTACCGCCAGGACCCCGAAATACCGGGAGATGACACTTTTTAGCTCCAAATTCAAACCAGTTGGGGCCTATATAAACCCCACCCTTTCCAGCATGAAAGGACAACTGAAAGCTTGATCTTACTCTATGATTTTAGAGCTCAAAAGTGTTGTAAAGGCCAAAAGTTCTCCTCCCTCTTTTCTTCCAAGTTTTGATCAGTCAAGAGATGAGTGAAAATTCTGTAAGGGTTATCTCCTAGGCCCATCAAAAGGAGTGAAACTGTAAAAGGTTGGTTGGCCTTCGCCTATTGAAGGAAGGCCTCTAGTAGATGCTGGTGACCTCATTAAAGGAGGAAGTCGAAAGTGGATGTAGGTCACGTTTGACCGAACCACTCTAAAATCTAGTTTGCATTTCCTTTGTGCTATTTATCTTAACTATAAACTGCCTTCCTTACTTTACTTCAAATACGTTTCCGTAAGCTTTCGAAGTTATTATCTGCACAAAAAGACTTTTATATCAGAATCAGATTTCAATGTACGAATATCGTTTCAAATCGTCGAAAGTTTTCCGCTGCACTGATTCACCCCCCCCCCCACCCCCCTTAGTGCTCTTGATCCTAACAGGTCGACGTATCGGCAGAAGGCTTTGAGCCATGAGTTTGGGCATCGGGCCAAGAAGAGTGAAAATTATGCCAAGAAAATCATAGTTGCGGAGGTCAACTGACCGACTAGGCAATAGGCTATAAGAGAGGATAATGCGTCGAAGAATCGAGCGAAGTGTTGATGAACCAATGACATGCCGGACAACATGATTCAAGCTTTGTAATAATTATCTAAATTGAAGTAGGTTTTATTTGTGCAGGATTAACTATGATAGTGATCAATGCATAAAGCAAAATGAAGTCCCGGAGTCAAGAATGAGACTTTATTGGGAGTTCAAGAGTTCGACGGAAGTCCGGACATTCGTCGGAAGTTCTACCGGAATTGACCGAAAAGTCTAGAAGCTTGCTGAAGAGCTCATCGGAACTCGCCAAGAGGATCATCGTGAAGTCTAGGAGCTTCCCGGGAGTCCACTAGAACATTGCTGAGAGATCATCGGAAGTTTGCAGGAAGATCGCCGAAAGATCGTCGAAAGCTCGCCAAAAGAAACCAAGACTAACCATGCTGGATTTGCTTAGTGTATGCCTTGGAATTTATAGTAAGCACATAATTGGGATTAGCATTGGGCCAACCCAATTAGAGGCTAGTTGGGCCCATGTATGGACTGTGTTGGGCCCAATGAAAGGCCCAAACATTGACCCAATAGTTGGCACCGTCGTGACACAATCTTCGAGACTGAGTCAAGCAGTGGTACCACCCAGACTCAGTCTCTGAGGCTGTCAAGCGATGGTACCGCCAGACTGGGTGGTGGTACTGCCCAGTGATAGGGTGTTAGGCAGTGGTACCGCCTAGTGTCATAAAGCACTAGCGGTGGTATCGCCAGCATAAGCGGTGGTACCGCCAGTACCCGAAGGTCCCAGTGACAAGGTGTTAGGCGGTGGTACCGCCTAGTGTCATAAAGCACTAGCGGTGGTACCGCCAGCATAAGCGGTGGTACCGTCAATACCCCTCTCATCCCTGGTTAACATACACAAGCACAGAGAATTTAAAAGTGAGAAAACTTTGTAGAAATTACTTGAGAGATCCCCTCCTCTAGCTTAAACTTAGAATTTTGTTTAGAGAGGAGTGTGTGCTTGTAAAAGGTTGTCTTTGAAACCTATGAAAAAGAGAAGAGGGGTGTAAAATGGTAGTTGGCCTTTGCCCATTGAAGGAAGATCGATAGTGGAAGTTAGTGGCCTCAATGGAAGAGGAATCAGTTGAGTGGATGTAGGTCACGACGACCGAAGCACTATAAAACGGTTTCCATTTCTGTTTTGCTATTTACCTTAATTGTAGACTGCCTTACTTTATTTGCTCATTACATTCTTACAAATGTTTTAAAGTTAAACACTTTCCAAGATCGATTTTCGACGAATGAAGATTTTACAAAACCGACGTTTTTATCCGTTGCACTAATTCACCCCCCCTCTTAGTGCCGACTCGTTCCTAACACAAGCTTGATGTGACTCTCCCTAAGCTCCTCAATATGTTGAGGGAAGCAGAGACCACTGTCAAAAAAGATAAGCCAGTTCTCTATATTGGTGAGACCGAAAAGAAAATGAAGGTAAAAAAGTCACTTAAGAAGGGCAAGGGTAAGGGCAGACCGGGTAAAGCAAAGGTTGCTAAGAAAAGACCCGGCAAAGGACAAAAGCCAGTAATTCCACTATGGTAAAGATGGACATTGAAAGAGGAATTACAAAGAGTACCTTATAGAGAGGGCAAAATAGAAGCTTGGAGAAGCTTTAGGTACATCCATGATCAGTCTCCATTTGTTACACTCTTATGATAACATATGGGTATTGGATACTAGTAGTGCTTATCACATTTGCAATTCGTTGCAGGTTTTGGCAAGATCTAGGAGATTGGCGAGAGGCAAGATAAACCTCAAGATGCACAATGGAGCAAAAGTTACTATAGTAGCTATTGGCGATGTCACTTTACATCTGCTTGGTGGAGATATTATTGCATTGGATGTATGTTATTTTATTCCTTCTATTATCAAAAATATTATTTCTATTTTATGTTTGATAGTTAGTAGATATAAATTAGATTTTGAGAATAATAGTTGTTCAATAATATTAGATCATGAGATCATCATGAGAGGAATAATGCATAATGGTTTGTTTATACTAGACATCGCTCCATATATCATGAATGTAAGTGTATCCAAAAGGAAATAAGTTTAGGTGAATATTATATACTTGTGGCATTGTAGGCTAGGTCACATCAATGAGGGAAGGATTCAAAAGTTGCTAAATGATAGATATCTAAATCCATTCGACTATGAGTCATATGCAACTTCCGAGCCTTGCCTTCATGGGAAACTGACCAACTCTCCTATTAGTAGAACTGGAGAGAGAGCCACTAAGCTGTTGGAACTCATACATAGTGATGTATGTGGACCCATGTCAACTCATGCCATAGGTGGTTACTCATACTTTATTACTTTTATTGATCATTTTTTAAGGTATGGACATATGTACTTGATGAAGTATAAGTCCGTGGCCTTTAAGAAATCAGAGAGTATAAGAATGAAATGAAGAACCAAACTGAAAAGAGTATCGAGACTCTCCGATTAGATTGAGGAGGTGAGTACTTGAATACAAAGTTCACCCAATTCCTTAAGGCCCATGGGATTCTATCCCAATGGACACCTCCTTATACACCTCAGCTCAATAGTATATCTGAAAGGAGGAATCGTACACTATTAGACATGGTGCAGTTCATGATAAGTTTCGTTGACCTACCCATCTCATTCTGGGAATATGCCATAGAGACCGTAGCTTACCTTTTGAATAAAGTTCCAACTAAGTCGGTAGTGTCTACATCATATGGGATATGGAAAGAAAAAAAACTCGATCTTAAGGTTATTAAGATTTGGGGCTACCCTGCCCACATTAAAAAACACAACTCCAATAAGTTGGAATCGAGGATGGAGCGGTGCAAGTTCGTGAGATACCCTAAGTAAACTTGTGGGTATTGTTTCTATCATCCTGAGGACCAAAAGGTCTTTGTTTCTAAGAGAGTAGTGTTCCTTGAGAAGGAACACATTCTTGGCAGAGATAATGGGAGCATGATAGAGTTGAGTGAGGTTGGAGAACCTAGCTCAAGAACCACTCCACAGCCCGAGTTTGTTCAGGTACCTAGCACACAAGTTTCGACTTTATCTAGGTTCGGTAGAGTATCCTATCCTTTTGAGAGATATGTGGGACATATTAAATGAGAGAATGTTAAGGATATTGATCCTCAAACCTATGAGGAGGCTGTTACGAGTATAGATTCTAGAAAATGGCAAGAAGCAATGAATTCTATGTGCTCCAATAAGGTTTGAAACTTAGTTGATGCACTCGAGGGTATTATACCTATCGGTTGCAAGTGGATTTTCAAAAAGAATATCATAGTAGTTGGAAAGGTAGAGACCTATAAAGTAAGGCTAGTGGCTAAGGGGTATCGTCAAATGCAAGGTGTTCACTATGACAAAACCTTCTCACCCGTAGCCATACTAAAATCCATTCGAATTCTATTGGCTATTGCAGCACACTATGATTATGAGATCTGGTAGATGGACGTGAAAACCATATTCCTCAATGGCAACCACGAAGAGAATGTGTATATGATATAGCCTAAGGGATTCCTGTTCAAGGACTGCCCAGATAAGGTGTGTAAGTTGCTTTGGTCTATTTATGGACTAAAGCAAGCTTCCCGAAGTTAGACCATAAGATTTGATGAGGCAATTAGATTTTATGAATTTGTTAAGAATGAAGATGAGCCTTGTGTATATAGGAAGGTAAGTGGGAGTGCTATCACTTTCTTAATATTTTACGTCGATGACATCCTGATCATTGAGAATGATGTAGGAATGCTATCCATAATAGAGACTTAGTTATCTAGACATTTCTCCATAAAGGACTTAGGGGAAGCATCATATATCTTGGGTGTTAGGAAAAGAGTCGGCACTAAGAGGGGGGGGGTGAATTAGTGCAGTAATAAAAATTACGTCGGTTCAAAACTTCGTTGCAATTAAATCTGGTTTCGATGAAAAACCATTTCATAAATGTATTAACTTTGAAAGCGTATGGAAGAGTATAGTAGATGTAAAGCAAGTAAAGTGGTTTGCAGTAAAGTAAATTGAAAAAGAGAAACGCAAACCATATTTTTACAGTAGTTCGGTCGTTGTTACCTACATCCACTTCGCCGATTCCTCTTCCATTGAGGTCATCAGCATCCACTATTGGTCTTCTTTCAATGGGCGAAGACCAACTACCCTTTCACACCCCTCTTTTCCTTTTCACAGGTTTAGGAGACAAACTTTTACAACCCTCTTTTACAAGGTATCCCTCTCATACCTCCCTTAGAACTCTCTCTACGATTTAGGAAGAGGGAACTCAACTTTCTAAGGTTTACAACTTTAGAATTACAGGATTTTACTTAATATTTCTTGATAATCCATGCAGGAATAAACAGAGTCCATAAGTCAAGTTTTCTTTCGGCGATCTTTCGGCAAACTTCTGATGATCTCTCAATAATGTTCCAACAGACTCCCGGCAAGTTCTTGGACTTCACGATGATCTTCATGGCAAGTTCTGATGAGCTTCTTTGGCAAGCTCCAGGACTTCTCGGTTGGTTCTGGTAGAACTTCCGACGAACGTCCGGACTTCCAACGAACTCTCAAACACTCAACGAAATCGCGTTCTTGACTCCGAGACTTCATTTTGCTTTATGCCTTGCTATTGTAGTTAATCCTACACATGTAAAACTACTTTGATTTAGATAATTAATACTAAGCATGAATCATGTTGTCCGACATGTCATTGGTCCATCGACACTTCGTCCGATTCTTCGGCGCATCGTCCTCTCTTGCGGCCTATTGCCCAATCGGCCAATTGACTTTGCAACTCCGATATCCTTGGCGCAATATCCGCTCTTCTTGGCCCGTTGTTGGAACTCATGGCCCGAAGCCTTCTATCGATGTGTCGACTGATCCTCTGACTCGACGTCCAATCTTTTGACATGTTCCACTGGCCCAACATAATTCTTCCTACTTTAATTGTCTCAATCTGATCGAAGCATCTTGCGTCACTCAAAACGTAAATCAAATCATAAACACTTATCAATTGGTTTCATCATCAAAATATGAGATTCAACAATCTCCCCTTTTTTGATGATGACAACCAATTGATGATGGAGTTAACCTTAACTCCCCCTATCAATATACCATATTGATAGAACCTTGAATTCAAGCTAAATTCAAGTCATTGCAAATTTCATCATGAATATTTGTAACACGTCATCATGCATAACATGATCATCCTTCTCCCCCTTTGTCATCAACAAAAAGGAGAAGTGCAACTTTCAAGTGTTTGAGATATTACAGGTCAAATCATTGCATAATAAATCTCAAGTTTAATCAACATGCAAGCTAGTATATTTTATGAGTTTTGCAAGTTTATACATTTTACTAGATGTACAAGTTAATATTTTTGCTTCTTGAGATTACAAGCTAGCAAATCGTGGTGATGTTCAATATAGCAACTTCTACATCATATTAGAATGTGTAAGCTAGCAAATTTATGATATAGAAGTTTTATAACATACAAGCTAGTAAATTTTATATCATTTTAGAGCATGTAAGCTAGCAATATTTGAGACATGAGGTTAAGCAAGATTTTGCTTCTCTTTATGATATGCAAGCTAGCAAAATTAGAGATATGCAAGTTTAGTATATTTGCTTTCTTCTTGTATTGTGCAAGCTAGCATCTTTTATCTCCTCTATTGTCATTGTCAAAAAGAAGGGAAGATCCTTTACATCAATTTTCAAATAATGACAAAGGTAAAGTAACAAAGATGAAAAATCAAGTTGTGAATATCAAAATAATTTTTCATCATTAATATTTCATCATTGTATGCATCAAAATAATATCATGAGTGTTTCATGTATTCACATCAACACATGAAGAATATCAAAAAGAACTTGGTGATGAGATATACTTCATAAATTCAAAGAACTTTACATAATAAAATTCAAGTCATGAACCTTAAAAGATGTCATGAGAGAACACATAAACGATCTTGATTCATGTATAATATCTCTCAATTCATTATGAATCATAAAAATTATAATTTTAAACAATCATGATTTATTTGGAGAAAAAGATTATCGATTCATGCATTTGAATAAATATTTTTAAATCATCACTTCAACTCAGCATGCATAATTTCAACATGTAAAATCATCAAACATGATACAATCATTTATTTTCAAAACATTAATCATTATTTTCAACTCATTCAATTTGTCAAATCAACACAATATGATGAGTATTGCATGATTTCATATCATCACATGAAGGGATAGCAAGAAAAATTGGTGATGAGATATATAAATCATGAAGACAAATTATGAATATTAAGAAACATATTATGATTCTTTTTAGATAACTCAAATAGTGAAAAGAAAGAATCATAGTAAACAATCTTGATTTATAAAAAAAATAGTCAAGTTATAAATCTGAGAAATCAAGAGAAATCATGATTAATTTTAACAAATCTCCTCTTAAATAAATAACGTAAAGAATTCTTAGGAGATCATGAAAAATCTTGATTCATTTAAAAGATTTCATGAGAAATTATGATTTCGATAAACCACATTCAAATTCATCAAATCATTTTCATAATCCAAGAGATTCACAAAAGCATATTATACATGGATTCATTTATCTTTTATCGATAAATCAGATAGAGATGTTCCATCTTAAGCTATTGGTTTCATACAAGTATGCCTTTATCTTTTTATTGAAAAATAAATTTTGTCAACTTTTAGGATCAAAAAATAAATTTCATCATAAAAATCATCCATCTTGTTTAAAACTAAAAAAGCAACTTTTGTTGTGACAAAGATCAATAAGCCATAAATCTCAAAAATTATTATGCATCATTTTAAAATTGATTTCATCAAATATAAAGCATTTTCCATCAAGATCATTTTGTTTGTTGTAGTCATGCATTTTTCTTTTATAATTGGAAAGCAATATGAAAATCATTAAGATACACATTGTTACATCATTAAATCATCTAGCATGATTTCGTAAAGCATTTTCAATCAAAATCGAAAAGCATAATTTGATACACATTAATGCTTCTTACAAACATACATAGGATTTATCTTAAGCATTAGATTTAAATCTAACATTTTATTTCTTTATCATAAAGCATGTAATTTTCATAATTATTTTTAAAAATCACTAGAAAGGTAAGCATAATCCAATTTTATTTTTGCATTTTCATTACTTCATATGAAATTCAAAAAATATATAATTTTCTTAAACTAAAAAATAATTCATGAAAAGCATTATGTAATTTCGAAATAAACTAAGGGCATTTTGATTACCTCATCGTCAAAAGCCATTAAGGAGTAGTTTATCACCTCACCTTTGTTGATTTTCTCCTCGTCTTCAGATAAGCTCGATTCATCCCAAGGTGCTTCCTTCTTCTTGCGTTCATAGCAAGTAGTTGTGTTCTTTTTAAGTTTATTTTTGTTTTTTGATTGTTGTTTCATGAACTTTTTAAATTTTCATGATGAGTTCAAGTTCATCATCACTTGAGCTTATGTTCGAGTGGTATTCAATTGTTCTATGTCCCAAATCCTTCCTGTTCTTTGAAAGGTTGTTCTTGAGGTCTTTACGTGCAATGTACATCATTTAATAGGTCATCAAAGACCCTATAAGTTTTTCAATTGAAAAATGGTTCAAATCTTTTGATTTCTGTATTGCCGTTACTTTCGATTCCCAATTTTTAGAAAGTGATCTTAAGATATTGTTAATGAGTTCAAAATCCAAAATAGTTTTACCAAGAGCTTTTAAACGACATCCGTAAAATGGGTGTACTTGCCTCCAATGGTTTCACTTGGTTTCATATGAAAAAGTTCAAAATCATGTATCAAAAGATTAACTTTAGACTCTTTAACTCTATTCGTGCCTTCGTGTGTGATTTCAAGGTGTTCCAAATATCAAAAGTCATTTCGCAAGTAGAAACCTGATTAAATTCGGTTTTATCTAAGGCGCAAAATAGAGCATTTATAGCTCGAGCATTTAAAGAAAGCATCTTCTTCTCCAAATCATTCCAATAGATTATTGGAAGAAAAGACCTTCGAAAACCATTTTCCACAATATAGATTTAAATCCAAAGAAAGTGAGAAAACTCTGATTCGAGTTTTCCAATAAGTGTAGTCCGTCCCATTGAACAAGGGAGGACGAATGAGAAAAAGTTCATCTTGAAAGCCGAAAAGAGTCATTTCTCTTGGGTGTTAAACCAAATGAGAAATACGAGGCTCTGATACCAATTGTTAGGAAAAGAGTTAGCATTAAGAGAGGGTGGGGGGTGAATTAGTGCAGCGGTAAAAATTACGTCAGTTCAAAACTTCGTTGCGATTAAATCTATTTCCGATGAAAAACTATTTCATAAAGGTATTAACTTTGAAAGTGTATGGAAGAGTTTAGTAGATGTAAAGCAAGTAAAGTGGTTTGCAGGAAAGTAAATTGCATAAGAGAAGCGCAAACTAGATTTTTATAGTGGTTCGGTCATCGTGACCTACATCCACTTCGCCAATTCCTCTTCCGTCGAGGCCACCAACATCCACTATTGGTTTTCTTTCAATGGGCAAATACCAACTACCCTTTTACACCCCTATTCTCCTTTTCACAAGTCTAGGAGACAACCTTTTACAACTCTTTTTTACAAGGTATCCCTCTCACATCTCCTTTAGAACTCTCTCTAAGCTTTGGGAAGAGGGAACTCAACTTTCTAAGGTTTATAACTTTAGAATCATAGGGTTTTGCTTAATATTTCTCACTAATCCATGTAGGAATAGCTTGGGTATCTATAGGCCCCAAATGGATTCAAATTTAGAGCCCAAAATTCAAACCCTTAAAATTTCAGGGTACGGGCATTACCACCGCTTGTTCTGGGTGGTACCACCGCATGCAGTCTGCCATTGGGCCGTACCACCGACCAGTCTAGCGGTACCACCACCTAGAAGACTGTGCTAGGCGGTGCCACTGCTTGATAGAGTCTCGGAGACTATACCACGACGATTTCACCTGTTTGGGCCTTTCTCTTGGCCCAACCAGCCCAAACTTGGGCCCAACTATCCCCTAATTGGGTTGACCTAATTTTAATCTTAATTATATACTAACTATGAATTTTAAGATATTTACTAAGCTAAACAGAGTTAGTAAGTCAAGTTTTCTTCTAACGAGCTTCCGACGATCTTTCGGTGAACTTCCGATAATCTCTCGGCAATGTTCCAGCGGACTCCTAGCAAGCTCCTGGACTTCACGATGATCTTCTTGGTGAGTTCTAATGAGCTTCTTTGGCAAGCTCTAGGACTTCTCGGTTGGTTCTGGCAGAACTTCCGACGAACGTTCGGACTTCCGATGAACTCTCGAACTCCCAACGAAATCACGTTCTTGACTCCGGGACTTCATTTTGCTTTATGCCTTGCTATCGTAATTAATCCTGCACATGTAAAAACACACTTCGATCTAGACAATTAATACTAAGCATGAATCATGTTGTCTAGCATGGTCCATCGACGCTTCGTCCGATTCTTCGGCGCATCGCCCTCTCTTGCGGCCTATTGCCTAATCGGCCAATTTGACTCTGCAACTCCGATATCCTTGGCACAATATCCACTCTTCTTGGCCCGATGCCCGAACTCATGGCTTGAAGCCTTATGTTAATACGTCGACCGATCCTTTGACTCGACGTCCAATCTTCTAACATGTTCCACCGGCCCAACATGATTCTTCCTGCTTTAATTGTCTCAATCTGATTGAAGCATCATGCGTCACTCAAAATACAAATCAAATCATAAAAACTTATCAATTGGTTTCATAATCAAAATACGAGATTCAACATTGGAGATTTAGATATATTGAGATAGATCCATGAGGATGCTTGGCTTGTCCCAGTCCAAGTACATAGATACTATTGTCAAAAGGTTTTGCATGAAAAATTTCAAGAGAGGTCTTATACCGATAAGACATGGGATATTGATTTCTAGGAGTATGTCCCCAAAGACTCCTAAAGAAAGGTCGAACATAGATAGGATACCCTATTCCATAGCGATATGGTCTATCATGTATGTCATGCTATGTATCAGGCATGATATAGCACATGCTCTGAGTGTCATGATCAAGTATCAAGCGGATCCAGGCTTGGAGCATTGAAAAGCAGTAAAGTGTATCCTTAAGTACTTAAGAATGACTAAGGATCTTTTATTGGTGTATGAAGGTAGTAGCTTCAAGGTTGAAGGCTATATGAACTCGAGTTTCTAGTCCAATATCGATGATAGCAAGTCAAATTCGGAGTATATGTACACCTTGAATGGAGCATTAGTATGCTGGAAGAGTTCTAAGCAAGATACTACTGCTGACTTGACCATAGAGGCAGAGAATATTGTTGTAGTAGAGGCAACAAAGGAGGGAGTCTGGATCAAGAAGTTCATCACAGATTTGGGAGTCGTGTTAGGCAGTGAGAAGCCGATTCACTTACATTGCGATAACAATGGGACAATTGCTCAAGCGAAGGAACCAGGTCTCATCAGAAGTGTTCTAAGGAGGTTCCAACTTATTGGAGAGATCATGACCTGAGGAGATATAATAGTGGAAAGAGTTCCATCTCAAGATAACATTACAGATCCACTGATAAAGCCGTTGTCTTAGATGGTCTTTGAGTGTCACAGGGGTCTAATGGGGATCAAATATATAGGTGATTGGCTTTAGGTCAAGTGGGAGTTTGCTAGTAGTCATAGGTGCCCTGTAAGCCAATCACGTGATGACACGTATGACTTGACACACAGTCTTTTTGCTTATTATTATTATTTTACAGTTTATCACTTTATATTGCCTATTGCTTGAATATATTTTGATGTCCATGGATCTGTGCAATAGAAATCAGATCGTGATGAGATCACAATAATAAGACCGATTCGCCATTAAACACAGATCCTAAATAATCCCAATCATAGGTTGCTCGAGAGAGACATCAAGATATCCGAACAGACTTGTGTGTTGTATACCCATCATCCATATGATTGATGCAACTGGTCTCATAGCTTCTCCTGTAGGGAAACTTGGGATACAATGCATGTGCTAATTGGAGAATGAGTTCATTGATTGATCCGCTCATAGAATGTTGGATGGTTGATGATGTCTTAATGTCATACAGCGATTTTATTGTCCTAGTGGTGTATCTAGTCCTTAGTGCTAGTCATAGGTTCCTAGCAAGCCAATCATGTGAGTGATGGCACGTGTGACTTGACACAGAATCTTTTTGCTTATTATATTTTAGCATTTATTACTTTATATTAACTATTGCATATCTACATGTATATATTGTGATGTCCTTGGATTTGTGAAATGGGAATCGGATCGTGATGAGATCACGATAATGAGATCGATTCACCTTTAAACACATATCCTAAATAATCCCGGTCATAGGTTACTCGAGAGGGACATCGTGACAACCGGACAGACTGGTGCGCTATATACCCATCCATATGATTGATGCAGCTGGTCTCATAACTGCTCGTGTAGGGACACAAGGGATATAGTACAGGTGTTCATTGGAGAATGAGTTCACTAAGTGATCCGCTTACGGAATGCTGGATGGTTGATGAGACCTTATTGTCAAACAATAATTCTGTAGTCCTAGTGGTGTATCTGGTTCTTAGACTTGAGATACCAAGGATGTTTTGTATGAGTGCTCCACTCTTTGATACCAGACTTATAGGTTTGGATGTCCCAGATCTAGTACAGCTGGTCATTAGGAGTGGCAATCGACCTAACAAGGGCTATTGAGTGTCGATAGAGGATCATCCACTCTCGGCATCATGAGAGGAATATCTTATATGTTCTTGCTCAAACAATCCCTAGCCTGGGTCATTCGGATTGAGAGAGAAAGAGTTCTCTGAGAGAATCCGATTAGAGCGAGACTCGAGAAGAACCCGTATGGGTCTGACAGCACCATGCCCGATATATGGTCTCTGGGATATTAGATGGATGAGAGACTATAGGTATACGGTAATTGAGGACATACAGGTCTAATGGATTGGATTCCCCTATATCGTCTGGGGACTACGACGTAGTGGCCTAGTACGTCCGTAGTCGATCAATCGAGTGAATTATTATACAGATAATAGTTCATCAAGTTAGAAGGAGTTTTGACAGGTATGACTCATAGTCAGCTCGATATTGGGCCTAGAGGGTCACACATATATGGTAGGCATTGCGATGAGTAGAGGTTCGGATATGAGATATCCGCCGGAGCTCCTATCTTATTAGATATCCAATAAGCCCCTTAATTAATGAATCCCATAGACGAGATCCAATAAGAGCCCATGAGAGATTGTTGGATAGAGATCCACTAAATCTAAAAGGCATGGGTAATTGGATGTAGATCCAATACCTACTAGGGGAGGATCCATTAGGGTTTGACAGAGGACCTCTATAAATAGGAGGGATTCAGTGGTTCATTGGCTAGCCTTCACTTGCCTCTCCTATTCTCCTCCCCCTCTCCACCTCAGAGTAGGCCTGGAGCTTTGAGGAGCATCGTCATAACCCTATTGTGTGGATCACCACTAGAGAGGAGGACGCTTGACCTCCATGACGCTCTCCTAGAGATCTGCAAGGAAACAAGGATATGCGATCTCCCTAGGTAACACAATCTATTCTATACGCAGTTTGTTTCATGGATTTTTACGGAACAGGGATATACAATCTCCCTTGGTAACACAATCTATTCTATACGCAGTTTGTTTCGAGGATTTTTGTGCATTAATCTTCGCACGATGACGAACATCTTTTTGGGAAATTGGGGATTTTGTTTTGTATTTTTTTCTTGTTCTTTCGCTGCATATGTGATGTAACCCCAAAGATTCCCTAATAGTGGTATCAGAGCTAGGTTGTTCGTGTGAATGATTGGTTTTAAACTGCGTGTATTATATTTAGGAAGAATTTTGACGTTAAATTGTTAACACAATAGACAAGGAAGGGCAGCAATTGTTGTTGCCCTTGCTACGCTCGAAGATGAATGCCATCTTCATGAAGGTAGGCTGCCTACAGTGGTGGCGTGCAAGGGCGGTGCCTGCGGGTGTTGGACCCGCGGGCAAAGGCGCCGTGGGGCAGCGGCGCCCACGGGCTAAGGCACCGCAGGGCAGCGGCTTCTACGGTTGTTGCTCCCGCGGGGTGAGGCACCTGCGGCCGCTGCTCCCGCGGGCAAAACCCACCACAAGGGTGGCAGCCCGATTGGGCAGCACCGCCTGTGGGTGTTGCCCTGCAGGCAAAACTGCCCGCGGGAGTGCCCACCTGCAGGGGCAACGTCGCCAGCGGGCGTGCCGCCCGCAGGCGAGGGCAGCGCCCTACCCACCACCGATAGGGTGGCGACGGCTGCTGCAAGGGAAATGGAGAAAGGGGGTTCTGGTTTTTTTTGGCAAAAGATAATTTTGCCCATCGAAATTTGAGAAATTCCAATTCTATCTTTTGTCCAAATTATGAGAATACCCTTAGGAATTCAAAATTTTCCTACATGTCCCTAATTTCAGAAAATATTAATTAATTAGAAGGTTTAGTTGATTATTATTTTTTATTATTATCTAGTAGTCCTACATGATAATGATTTATACATGTGACGTTTGATGTTTGGACGGACGACCCTAGGGCATGGAGATGCACCGTTGAACACATAGATCTTGATGTGAGTGATTAGGTCTACTGGCTCGGGGCTGATCACATTAGGTTGTGGTCTTTGATCATTTGGTGTGATTGCTTATACACATACTAGATATGTATATATATTTGCATACGATGTAGATAAATATTAAATATGTATATGTGTGACATGTCATATTAGAAGACCAAATCATAAAACCATCTCTCTCAATAATATTAAGTCGGTAAACGTAAGGCAATTAGATTGACCCACGTGGCCTTCAATCGTTATATGTAGGAACCGATTCCTGGTATAGGTTGAGTTGGTCAAGTCCCTTGAGACTCACCTATATCGCGATTCGCTATCTTGCTTACGACATAGAGATGTCACCGGTGACCTGAGGACATGGTATGCTTGGTCGAGTCCCTCGAGGGTATATTATCAAATCAGACTCATCTTATAACGAATGTGTTGACTTAACCGAGAATCATGGTTGGTCGAGTCCCTCAAGACCATGGTGATTCGAGGTCGAACAGGACGGGAATCACAAGGAGTTGTGATTGGCAAGAATTGCCTACCTTTTGGGCTTAGTGTGATTGGTCGAGTCCCTCGAGGTTACACTAAGATGCTGATTGGATCCTGATCCCCACTAGAAGTCTGTCGGAGACTTCCATTTCACGTGTTGAGGGCGTCGCGTGACTCATAAGTAAAATAGTGGGAGCATATTAAGATAGAAGTACATATCTTGATTGTTTATTTCTTACAAAATCTGTATGTTATTTATTTTTGCTGAATCTGTATTTTTAGAAAATGTCGCATTCAAATCCTTTGCGTGACATGCTTGATGTCAACCACCTCACTGGTCCAAATTATACGGATTGGCTTCACAACTTGAGAATTATTCTCACGATGGAGAAAATCACGTATGTCCTTGATACAGTGATGCCTACGCCCGAGGAAGGGGCAAACGAGGATGAGATCGCTCGTTACGTGAAGTACATTGATGACTCCACTCTTGCTCAGTGCTACATGTTGGGCTCTATGACTCCTGAGTTATAGAGACAACTTGAAAATATGGATGTAGATCAATTCTCCTACATGTCTGCAAATTGTTTGAGGAACAGGAAAGGACTCAGCGATATGAGATATCCAAGAGCCTCTTCCGCGCTAGGATGATGTTAGGACTCTAGCTAGGTGAGTCCTAATTGAGAGGGACTGTTAGGACTCTAGCTTGGAGAGTCCTAATTGAGAGGGACATTCATGTAAAACTGTTAGGACTCTATCTAGGAGAGTCCTAATTGAGAGGGGCATTCATGTAGGAGGTTTTTCTTAGAGAAGAATTAGGAGTTGTAAGGGAATAGGAGTCTTGAGTAGGAGTCCTATTTGGAGTTGGTTAGAAGTAAGAGTCTTAAGTAGGAGTCCTATTAGGAGTTAGGGTTTAGAAGCCCTATAAATAGCCATGTATTCCATCTCTTTTGATAGGCAATAGATGAATCTTTTCTGCAGCCTTTGAGCAGCAACTAGGAGGGAGGAACCCCTATAGAGTTCCAAGGAGGCCGATCCCCTAAAGAGATCAACCCCAAGTTTAGAATCTGCAATGGTTCTAACACCTGGTATCAGAGCAGCGTTCTTGGCGTCTCGCTGCCCTTCCACAGCCATCCATCAACCCTCTACAACCATCCCAAGCAATTCCCACAATTGCTTAAAAGATCGTCACCGAATTCCGCCATCATCTCCACCACCGCGGATCATCCTTTGATCTCCCCGTGAATTGCAACAGGTTCTGGTTTCCTACCTTACTGCTGCTGCAATTTAGTTATCCTTATTTGAAAATCAAAAAAAAAAAAAAAATCGTTCTTATATTGCTGCATAAACTTTTCGTCACAAAGTTTTCATCTCTACGACGAAAGATACATTGCAGAATTCCAGCCGCATAGCACCATCTGTTTGATCTTGCTACTGTGCTTTTTATATCCAAATTTCTACGAAATTTTTATGACATCTTTGACACTTCTTAATAGTGGATTTCCCTTTGGTTTCATCAAAAAATTCTTAATATAAACTACTGATCTTTTATGTCCAATCTGCTGCACTTGAATTGCAGAATTCAAGCCGCATAGAACCATCTGTGTGATCTTGCTACTATGCTTTTTCTATCCAAATTTCTACGAAATTTTTATGACATCTTTGACAGTTCCTAACAGTAGATTTCCCTTTGGTTTCATCGAAAAATTCGAAATATAAACTACTGATCTTTTATGTCCAATCTGCTGCACTTGAAAATCTATGCTGCAGAAAATTTCAGCCGCATATTATTGCCTTAACCCATCTATTTGCAATCTTTTTTGAATGAAATTTCTTATACACTTCATATATCATCTTGGCTTCTATCTAAGATTGATCTATTAAGAAAATTCATCTCAAAAAACGATTTTATGTTGCTGCAAATTTTCGTCGTATCCTGCTGAAATTTTTCGACGAGAATTCTGCAATTACAACTTGCACCAATTTCCTTGCTGTTATACTGCCGAAATTTTCTTGATTAAATTAGATATCCTTGCTGTCATATAAATTGTGATTTTGCTATCAATTCCCTCCTTAATTCTCTCACGTTTTTGGTGGGAATTACGTCGAGAAACCGTTGTTTCTTCGACGACAATTCTACTCTTACAAGACAGCACATACTTACTGCAACTTCCATTGATTTCTACCAAACCTTTGCTACCATCTACCACATATCCAAAACTTTTAACTACCGCCCTAAAACTCTACCAAACCACACCCTCAACCTGCACCCAAAATAGCCACAAAACGAGCCTAAATCGTAGCCTACATCCACCAATCTACCAACCCTTTCGACCATCACCTTTCTTAACCAATACATACCTTTAACCCGACATCAAAAGAGAGATCTTGATATCACAGATTAGACGGCATATACTATGATATCTGAGGAGGTATTCAATGCTAAATTCGAAGCCTTCGAGGCGCGAATGGAGGATAAGATTGGGATGCTCTTTACCGAACTCAGATTGGGCCGACCACTAAGCCCGAAGAAATCACATCAAGGAGAGAGCTTTACCCAATCGCACCAAGCCCAAAGATATGACTTCCAAGAGAGGAGAAGCTCTATGACCAACCTCAACTATCCATGCATGAGAGTGGACTTCCCTAGATGGGAAGAAGGAGACCCGATTGGTTGGATCTCACACGCGGAGCGATATTTTCGGTACCACAAAATCGCAGATGCATCTTTGGTGAAAATTACAGCTATACATCTTGAAGGGGATGCTATACAGTGGTTTAAACAGTTTGAACATACTTATGGAGTCCTTTCATGGCAACAATTCAAAGAAGGACTACTGATCCGCTTCAGACCAACCGATTACGAGAATATTGACGAACAACTAGCAAAGATCCGACAAACCTCCACCATTCAGGAGTACCAAACCAGGTTTGAAAGGTTATCTAATCAAAATCATGATTGGTCTCAAAAACAGCTATTGAGGACCTTCATTGAGGGCTTGAAGCCGGAGATCCGAGGAGAAGTTAAAGCGCGACAACCGTATACGCTTATGGCAGCCATCTCTTTCGCACGACATCAAGAGGAGCAATTGAACCATGAAGCTCGGAGGACTAGGGTCGTTCCTCAACCAGTAATATTGAAGCCCTCAACCCCCCCTACTGTCGACCAAGTCCCTACACCAAAGAGGTTAATAAGAGAAGAGCTTCGGGAGCGATATACGAAGGGGTTATGTTGGCATTGTGACGAGCAGTGGAGCCGTGAGCATCGCTGTAGTAAAGGGGGACTTCTTATGATTGAACCGATAGAAGAAGAGGTCATTGAACATTCAGAAGAGAGCCTTGAAGAAAAAGATGCAGAAGAAGAGCCACAACCGACTGAAGTTACGGTACATACACTAGCTGGTTACTCAAACCCGCAAACGATGAAAGTTGAAGGCCTTCTCAAACAACAACCAATCACTGTTCTCATCGACACGGGAAGTACTACTAACTTCCTAAATAGTAAGCTTGCTGTTCGAATATCATTACCTATCAAGAATCGCTGCAGGTTTGATATTAAGGTCACAGATGGACGGATTTTAAATTGTGATCATAGGCACCCGCAGGAGAAACTTTTGCTGCAGGACCAAGAGATAATTGCAGATTTCTTCCTTCTCCCTCTTAATAATCATGAGGCCATGCTCAGAATTAAATGGTTGACGACATTAGGTGATATTTCCTGGAATTTTATGAAACTAATTATGAAATTTTACAGTAAGGAGAAACAGGTGACATTGCATGGGAAACGTGGGGGCGACATAACAACGATTTGCACACAACAAATGGAGAATGTTTTGCATAAAGTATACAGCGGTTTTTTGGTACAACTTGAGCAGCAAACTAAGGGAGAGCCAACAGAATTTGAAGATCCAAATCTACTTCCTTTGCTTACTGAATTTTCAAATATATTTGACGAACCGCGCAACCTACCTCTTACCTGTTGGCATGATCATTGTATAATGATTCTTCCAAGCAAATCTTCAGCAAATGCTCAGCCATATCAGTATCAACATCTCCAGAAGGATGAAATAGAAAGGATTATAAAAGAGATGCTCGAAACAGGAGTTATTCAGCCAAGTTGCAACCTCTACTCTTCGCCGGTGCTACTTGTACGCAAGAAGGACGGAACAAGGCGAATATGTGTTGATTACCGAGCTCTCAATGGCATAATCATCAAGGACAAATACTTTATTCCAATAGTAGATGAATTGCTAGATGAAAGGGAGCACAAATCTTTACAAAGCTGGACCTTTGATCCAGGTATCATCAAATACGAGCATGCGAAGAAGACATACGGAAAACCACCTTTTGAACACACAACAACCATGAATTTTTGCTTTCTTCAACAAAAGGTGGAATATCTTGGGCATATCATATCAGAGGAAGGTGTGGCAGTGGACCCCTTCAAAATTGGAGTAATGCAAAACTGGCCGACCTCGAGAAACATAAAATTGCTACATGGCTTTCTGGGTTTAACAGGCTACTACCGCAAGTTCGTGAAAAACTATAGAAAGATCAGTGCACCACTTACTTCCTTACTAGAAAAAGATGTCTTCCAATGGTTGGACAGAGCCTCCACTGCCTTCGACAAACTTAAGGCAGCCATGACGACAACGCCGGTGCTAACACTACCAGATTTCAACCGACCCTTCATTATTGAGGCCGACACATCTGGAGTCAGAATTGGAGTCATTCTCATGCAAGATGGTCGACCACTCGCATATACTAGCAAGGCATTATCTCCCTCCCATCAAAATAAGTCAACATATGATAAGGAGATGCTCGCCATTGTGCGCGCAGCAACGAGGTGGAGACCCTACTTGATTGGTCGACGATTTCAAAATAAAACCGACCATAAATGCCTCAAGTACTTTTTGGAGCAAAAGATACCATCCCCTGAGCAGCAAAAATGGGTAACAAAACTTCTTGGATTTGATTATGAAATAACTTACAAAATGTGGAAAGAGAATCTTGTTGAAGATGCGCTTTCGCAGCTACTTGAGCAAGCTGAATTTTCGGTCGTTTTACTTCCAACCAACGACTTTCTTGAGGATATTAAGATGGAATGGCAGGAAGATTCGGAGACCAGTAAGATACAAAAAAAATTAGAGGAAGCACCAAGCTCCGTGGCTCATTACAATCGGGACTCAAAAGAATTATGTTATAAGGGACGCATTGTGCTTGTGACAAATTCTACTTGCAATTTCAAGAGCAGATTTTGGACAAAGTTATTCTATATGCAGGGTACTAAATTAGAAAGGAGTACAACATATCACCCACAAACCAAGAGCCAGACGGAAGTTTTAAATAGGTGCTTGGAGACAGCCCAAAGCCACCCACCAAATATGACTACCCAAAGAGAACTCCAGACCCAGCCAAGTGCCATTATTGATCGACGGATCGTGACTCGACGACGACGACCCACTAATGAAGTGCTAATACAGTGGACGAACCTACCAATAGAAGATGTCACTTGGGAGAACTATGACGACTTGAAGATCAAATTCCCAGAATTCACAAATCATCAGCCTCGAGGACAAGGCTGATTTGAAGAGGGCGGGTCTGTTAGGACTCTAGCTTGGAGAGTCCTAATTGAGAGGGACATTCATGTAAAACTGTTAGGACTCTATCTAGGAGAGTCCTAATTGAGAGGGACATTATGTTAGGACTCTAGCTAGGAGAGTCCTAATTGAGAGGGGCATTCATGTAGGAGGTTTTTCTTAGAGAAGAATTAGGAGTTGTAAGGGAATAGGAGTCTTGAGTAGGAGTCCTATTAGGAGTTGGTTAGAAGTAAGAGTCTTAAGTAGGAGTCCTATTAGGAGTTAGGGTTTAGAAGCCCTATAAATAGCCATGTATTCCATCTCTTTTGATAAGCAATAGATGAATCTTTTCTGCAGCCTTTGAGCAACAACTTGGAGGGAGGAACCCCTATAGAGTTCCAAGGAGGCCGATCCCCTAAAGAGATCAACCCCAAGTTTAGAATCTGCAAGGGTTCTAACAAGGAACCCCTATAGAGTTCCAAGGAGGCCGATCCCCTAAAGAGATCAACCCAAAGTTTAGAATCTGTAAGGGTTCTAACACATGGTATCAGAGCAATGTTCTTGGCATCTCGCTGCCCTTCCATAGCCATCCATCAGCCCTCCACTGCTGCCCAAAGCAATTCCCACAATTGCTTTAAATATCATCGCCAAATTCCGCCATCATCTCCACCACCGCGGATCATCCTTTGATCTCCACGTGAATTGCAATAGGTTCTGGTTTCATACTTTACTACTGTTGTAATTTAGTTATCCCTATCCGAAAATCCAAAAAAAAAAAAAAATTTGTTCCTATATTACTGCATAAACTTTTCGTCACAATGTTTTCATCTCTACAACGAAAGATACATTGCAGAATTTCAACCGCATAGCACTGTTTGTTTGATCTTGATACTATATTTTCTCTGTCCAAACCAATCCACCAACCCTTTTAACCATCACTTCTCTCAACCTATACATGCCTTTAACCCGTCAACATAAGAGAGATCTTAACATCACAGATTTAGAGTCATATACTATGGCATCTGAGGAGGCAATCAATGCTAAATTTGAAGCCTTCGAGGCACGAATGGAGGATAAGATTCGGACTCTCCTTATCGAATTCAGTTTGGGCCGACCACCAAGCCCGAAGAAATCACATCAAAGAGAGAGCTCTAACTAATCACATCATGCCCAAAGAGATGACTTCCAAGAGAGGGGAGGCTCTATGACCGACCCCAACTATTCGCGCATGAGAGTGGACTTCCCTAGATGGGAAGAAGGAGACCCAATTGGTTGGATCTCGCGTGCGGAGTGATATTTTCGGTACCATAAAACTGCGGATGCATCCATGGTGGAAATTGTAGCTATACATCTTGAAGGGGATGCCATACAGTGGTTTGACTGGTTTGAACACACATATGGAGTCCTTTCATGGTGACAATTCAAAGAAGGACTACTAAACCGCTTCAGACCAACTTATTATGAGAACATTGACGGACAACTAGCAAAGATCCGACAAACCTCCACCATTCAGGAGTACCAAACCAGGTTTAAAAGGTTATCTAATCAAACTCATGATTGGTCTGAAAATTAGCTATTAGGGACCTTTATTGAGGGCTTAAAGTCGGAGATCCGGGGAGAAGTTAAGGCAAGACAACCATACACGCTTATGGCAGCCATCTCTTTCGCATGGCTTCAAGAGGAGCGATTGAACCATGAAGCCTGGAGGACTAGGATCACTCCTCGACCTAAAATACTAAAGCCCTCAACCCCCGCTACTATCAACCGAGTCCCTGCACCGAAAAGGTTAACAAGAGAAGAACTTCGGGAGCGATCTGTGAAGGGGTTATGTTGGCATTGCGACGAGCCCTGGAGCCACGAGCATCGCTGTAGAAAAGTGAGACTTCTTATGATTGAACCAGTAGAAGAAGAGGTCATTGAACATCTAGAAGAGAGCCTTGAATATGAAATAGAAGATATGGAAGAAGAGTCACAACCGAGCGACATTACGGTACACGCACTGGCCGGCTACTCAAACCCGCAAACGATGAAAGTTGGAGGCCTTCTCAAACAACAGCCGATTACTGTTCTCATCGACACGAGCAGCACTAATAACTTCCTGAATAGTAAGGTTGCTGCTCGAATGAAACTACATATTGAAGGTTGCAGCAAGTTTGATGTAAAGGTGGCCGACGGCAGAATCCTAAAGTGCGACCAAAGATGCCCGCAGGTGAAACTATTACTGCAAGACCAAGAAATTATCACCGATTTCTTCCTCCTACCACTTAATGACTATGAGGTAGTGCTTGGTATAGAATGGCCGACTACACTAGGTGATGTCTCTTGGAACTTTTCTAAATTAATTATAAAATTCTACTATAAGGGCAAATAGATCATCCTACGCGGGAAGCGCGGAAGAAACATTACCACTGTTTCGACCCAATGAATGGAGAAAGTTTTACACAAGATAAATGGTGGCTTTTTGATGTACCTCCAGCAGTAACCAGAGAGGAAGAAAATAGAAATTGAAGATCAAAATCTTGCCCAATTGCTTACTGAATTTGTCAACATTTTTGCTGAACCATGCGGTCGAGAAGGAGGCTTCTCGACAACATGACCATCGAATTCCAATCCTTCCGGGCAAGCCACTAGCGAACACTCGACCGTACTAATATCCTCACCTCCAAAAAGATGAAATTGAAAATATCGTAAAGGAGATGCTTGAAACAGGGGTGATTCGGCCAAGTTGCAGCCCCTATTCCTCACCAGTGCTACTTGTACGCAAGAAGGATGGAACTTGGCGGATGTACATCGACTACCGAGCTTTAAATGGCATCACCGTCAAGGACAAGTACCCAATACCAGTGGTGGATGAACTTCTTGATGAATTAAAAGGAGCTAGAGTCTTCACGAAGTTGGACCTCCGATCTGGTTACCACCAAATTCGAGTATGTGAAGATGACATTCCAAAAACTACGTTCCGCACACATGATGGTCATTATGAATTCTTGGTAATGCCTTTTGGACTCACTAATGCTCCTTCAACCTTTCAAAGTCTCATGAACGATATTTTTCGGAGCATTCTTCGTAAATTTGTGCTGGTATTTTTCGATGATATTCTCATTTACAACCCTTCTCTTGAGACTCACTTTCAGCATTTACGGATTGTTCTAACGATTCTTCGGGAGAATACTCTTTTTGTTAAGCAACCAAAGTTTAGCTTTCTCCAGCAAAAAGTAGAGTACCTTGGGCACATAATATCAAAAGGAGTGGTGGTAGACCCAACAAAAATTGAGACAATGCAAGGCTGGCCGAAACCTACAAACGTGAAATTACTACGCGGGTTCCTTGGACTAACAGGCTACTACCGAAAATTTGTTAAGGACTATGGGAAGATCAGTGCACCACTCACTTCTCTACTGAAAAAAGATGCTTTCCAATAGTCGGACAAAGCCTCTGCTGCCTTCGACAAACTTATGGTAGCCATGACAACGACGCCGGTGCTAACGCTACCAGATTTTAGTCGACCCTTCATCATTGAGACCGATGCATCTGGAGTCGGAATTGGAGTCGTTCTCATGCAAGATGGTCGACCACTTGTATACACTAGCAAGGCATTATCTCCCTCCCATCAAAACATGTCAGTATATGATAAGGAGATGCTCGCCATTGTACACGCAGTAATGAGGTGGAGACCCTACCTGATCAGCCAGTGATTTCAAATTAAAACTGACCATAGAAGCCTCAAGTATTTTTTGGAGCAAAAGATATCATCCCCTGAGCAACAAAAATGGGTAACCAAACTTCTTGGATTTGATTATGAAATTATTTATAAAATGGGAAAAGAAAACGTTGTTGCAGATGCACTCTCACGGCTACTTGAGCAAGCTAAGGTTTCAGCCATCTCCCTTCCTACCACTAGTCTCCTCGTGGACATTAGGGAAGAATGGAAGAAGGATCCAGAGATCAGCAACATTATAAAAAAATTGGAGGAGGACCCAAGTGCAATAGCCCACTACACTTGGGATTCGAGGGATCTACGCTACAAAGGTCGTATTGTGCTTATACTTGACTGCCCTTGTATCACAATCATCCTGCATGAAATGCACTCCATACCTTCAGCAGGGCACTCTGGATTTCTAGGAACCTACAAAAGAGTGAAGCAAAATTTTTATTGGAGAGGGATGAAAAAAATTATTGCTGAATATGTGGCATAATGTGATGTATGTCAACAGCACAAGGGTGAAACTATAGCAAATCCAGGGAAACTACAACCACTACCTATACCAGACTCAGTGTGGACTGACATCTCCATGGAATTCATTGAAGGGCTGCCACCTGCCAAAGGTAAAAGCACAATTCTCGTGGTGGTTGATCGACTTACAACATATGCTCATTTTTGTGCTATGAGAAGTCCCTACACTGCTGCTAGTATTGCCCAAGTTTTCATAGAAAATATTGTTAAACTTCACGGGATGCCAAGAACCATTGTAAGTGATCATGATAGGATCTTCACTAGTAAATTTTGGACTGAGTTATTCCAGTTACAAGGCACCAAACTCAAGATGAGCACAGCGTATCATCCACAAACTGATGGCCAAACAGAGGTGGTAAACAAGTGTTTAGAGACGTACCTTCGGTGTTTCGCTAGCGACCGACCAAAAGAGTGGGCAAAATGGCTTCCCTAGGCCGAATGGTGGTATAATACTACATATCATTCATCTACAAAATGTGCCCCTTATGAAGAATTATATGGTCGACCGGCCCCTATGATTCCAAAGTATGTAATTGGCTCGGCCAAGGTAGATCAAGTTGAACAAGAATTGATTGATAGGGACAAACTCCTACAACGGTTAAAAGATAATCTCTCTATAGCTCAAGCCAGAATGAAGCAGTAAGCCGACACACGACGAAGTGAAAGAGAATTTTCAGTAGGAGATTGGGTTTATCTTCGCCTACAACTATACAAGCAACTCTCCATCAACACTCGAGCTTCCATGAAGCTATCTCCACGATCTTTTAGGCCCTATCAGATCACAGAGCGTATTGGAGCAGTGGCATATAAACTTAAATTACCCGAGGATGCCAAAATTCACCCTGTCTTTCACGTGTCATGCCTGAAGCCCAAGTTGGGAGAATATGAGTCACCCCAGATCCAACTACCCAACACCACTGACGATGGAGTTATTCAAGCTCAGCCACAAGCCATCCTCGATCGCAGGATCGTGATGCGTCATCGACGTCCCTCTACTGAAGTACTAGTGCATTGGAATAATTTACCACTTGAAGATGCCACATGGGAACCATATGAGGAGCTGAAGACCCGGTTCCCTGAGTTCATGGCATCTCAACCTTGAGGACAAGGCTGATTTGAAGAGGGCGGACCTGTTAGGACTCTAGCTAGGAGAGTCCTAATTGAGAGGGACATTCATGTAAAACCTACCTAAGCCGACCCCTATTAAAGAGATGAAGAGGCCGGCTAGGGTTAGGAGGTTTTTTCTTAGAGAAGAATTAGGAGTTGTAAGGGAATAGGAGTCTTGAGTAGGAGTCATATTAGGAGTTGGTTAGAAGTAAGAGTCTTAAGTAGGAGTCCTATTAGGAGTTAGGGTTTAGAAGCCCTATAAATAGCCATGTATTCCTTCTCTTTTCATAAGCAATAGATGAATCTTTTCTGCAGCCTTTGAGCAACAACTTGGAGGGAGGAACCCCTATAGAGTTCCAAGGAGGCCGATCCCCTAAAGAGATCAACCCAAAGTTTAGAATCTGCAAGGGTTCTAACAGATGACTGAGGGGACACTGGTTCAGAACCATGTCTTAAAGATGATTGAGTGGATAGAGAAACTCATAGGACTAGAAATGGTCCTAGAGGATAACTTGTGTGTGGACATTGTGCTTCAGTCCCTACCAGATTCCTTTTCACAATTCATAATAAATTTTAATATGAACAAGCTTGAGGTGACTCTCCCAAAGCTCCTCAATATGTTGAGGGAGGCAGAGAGTATTATTAAGAAAGATAAGCCAGTTCTCTACACTAGTGAGACCAGAAAGAAAAGGAAAGCAAAAAAGTCCCTTAAAAAGGGCAAGAGCAAGGGCAGACTAGGTAATGCAAAGGTTGTTAAGAAAGACCCAACAAAGGACAAAGGCCAATGCTTCCATTGTGGTAAATATGGGTACTGGAAGAGGAACTACAAAGACTACCTTGTAGAGAGGGCGAAATAGAAACTTGGAGAAGCTTTAGGTACATTCATGATCAATCTCTAATTATTAGATTTTTATGATTGTGCATTGGTTTTGGATACCGGTATTTCTTAGCACATCTACTAATTGTTGTAGATTCTAGTAAAATCGAGGAGATTGGCAAGAGGAATATTGCATAAAGGTTTGTTTATGTTAGACACTACTCCACATATCATGAATGTAAGTGTGTCTAAGAGGAAACGAGATGAGGTGAACAGTGTATACCTGTGACATTGTAGGCTAGGTCACATCCATGAGGGACGAATTTGAAAGTTGCTAAATTATGGATAACTAGATCCATTCGACTATGAGTCACATGCAACTTGCGAGCCTTGCCTTCGTAGAAAACTGACCAACTCTCCATTTAGTGGAACTAGAGAGAGAGTCACTGAGCTGTTGGAACTCATACATAGTTATGTATGTGGACCCATATCAACTCATGCCATTAGTGGTTACTCCTACTTCATTACCTTTACTAATGATTTCTCAAGGTACTTAATGAAGTACAAGTCTAAGGCCTTTGAGAAATTCAAAGAGTATAAGAATGAAGTGGAGAACCAGACTGGTTTGAGTATCAAGACTCTTCGATCAGATCGAGGAGGTGAGTACTTAAGTACAAAGTTTACTTAATTCTGCAAGGACCATGGGATATTATCCCAATGGACACCTTCTTATACACCTCAGCTCAATGATGTCTCTGAAAGGAGAAATTGTACACTATTAGACATGGTATGGTCCATGATGAGTTTCGCTGACCTACCCATCTTATTCTGGGGATATGCCATAGAGACCACAGCTTACCTTCTGAACAGAGTTCCAACTAAGCCGGAAGTGTCTACACCATATGAGATATGAAAAGGGAAGAAACCTAATCTTATGGTTGTTAAGATTTGAGGCTGCCCTACCCACATTAAAAGATAACCCCGATAAGTTAGAATCGAGGACAGAGCGGTGCAAGTTCATGGGATACCTCAAGGAAACTTGTGGGTATCATTTCTATCATCTCGAGGACCAAAAGGTCTTTGTAACCAAGAGAGCAGTGTTCCTTAAGAAGGAACACATTCTTGGTGGAGATAGTGGGAGCATGATAGAGTTGAGCGAGGTTGGAGAACCAAGCTCAAGCATCACTTTACAACCGGAGTCTGTTCAAGTACCTAACACACAAGTTTCAACTTTACATCGGTCTGGCAGAGTATCCTATCCTCTTGAGAGATATGTGGGACATATTAGAGGAGAGGATATTGAGTACATTGATCCTCAAACCTACAAGGAGGCTATTATGAGTATAGACTCCGGGAAGTGGCAAGAAGCCATAAATTCTGAGATGGATTCTATGTAGTCCAACAAGGTTTGGAACCTAGTTAATGCACTCGAAGGTATTGTACCCATCAGTTGCAAGTGGATCTTTAAGAAAAAGATCGAAGTAGATGGAAAGGTAGAGACCTATAAAGCAAGGCTAGTGGCTAAGGGGTATCATCTGATGAATCTCAGATTTTGATGATGAAACCAATCGATATGTGTTTATGTTTCAATCTACGTTTTGAGTGACGTAGGATGCTTCGATCAGGATGAGACAATTAAAGCAGGAAAAATCATGTTGTGCAGGAGGAGAACATGTCAGAAGATTAGACATCGGACCGGTGGATCGGTCGATATATCGACAGAAGACTTCGGGCCATGGATTTGGGCATTGGGCCAAGAAGAGCGAACATTGCGCTAAGGATATCGATGTTGCAGAGTCAACTGGCCGATTGAGCAATAGGCATAGGAGAGGATGATGCACCGAAGAATTGGATGAAGCATCGAGAGACCAATGATGTGCCAGACAACTTGATTAATGTTTCGTATTAATTGTCTAGATTGAAGTTTGTTTTAAATGTGTAGGATTAACTACAATGGCAAGGCATGAAGCAAAATAAAGTCCCAAAGTTAAGGACGCGATCACGTTGGGAGTTCAAGAGTTCGTCGGAAGTCCGAACGTTCATCGGAAGTTCTAGCAAAACTAGCCAAGAAGTCATGAAGCTTGCTAGAGAAACTCATTGGAACTCGCCCAAAAGATCGTCGTGAAGTTTAGGAGCTTGCCGGGAGTCCGCCGGAACATTGTCGAGAGATCGTCGGAAGTTCACTAGAAGATCGCCGGAAGAATGACATAGGGACTTGTTTAGCTTAGCAAATGTCTTAGGATTTCATAGTTAGTACGTAATTGGGCTTGGATTTGGGCCAACCCAATTAGGGGCTAGTTAGACCCATGTAATCACTATGTTGGGCCTAATAAGAAACTCAAATAATGTCCCAAGAAGTCTCACCGTCATGGCACAATCTTCGAGACTATGTCAGGTGATGGTACCGCCAGTCTGGGCGGTGGTACCACCCAGCACTGCCCCCTAGGCGATGGTACCGTCTAGGATAGTGTTAGTGTTGACTAACACTAGGCGGTGGTACCACCCAACGCAGGCGGTAGTACCACCCGTGCCCGGAGAACCCGGGATGGGAAAGTTTTAGGCTCCAAGTTTGAATCAACTTGAAGCCTATATATACCCCTCTCATCCCTGGTTAAAGCACAGAGAGATTAAAAGAGAGAAAACGCTGCTACGATCATAAGTGTATTCCCTACTCTAGCTTAAACTGAGATTTCTGTTTAGAGAGGAGAGTGAGTGTTTGTAAGGGTTATCTCCTAAACCTAGTAAAAGGAGAATAGGGGTGTAAAAGGTGATTGGCTTTCGCCTATTGAAGGAAGGCCTCTAGTGAATGCTAGTGACCTCGTCAGAGGAGGAAGCCGAAAGTGGATGTAGGTCACGTTGACCGAGCCACTCTAAAAATCTGGTTTACATTTCTTTGAGCAATTTATCTTTACTACAAACCTCTTTAATTGTTTACTGCCTTTAAGCTATCTTTACGCTCTTACTTCCCCTTCAAAGTTAAGCATTTCCAAGTTCGGTTTTCAATGTATGAAAAGATTTTTCGAAACCGACATTTTTATCCACTGCACCAATTCACCCCCTCCCCTCTTAGTGCCGACCTCGATCACAACAATTAGTATCAGAGCCTTGATATTTCTCAATTGGTTTAACACCCAAGAGAAGTGGTTTATTTTGTTTTTCAAGAGGGTTACTCTCTCATTCGTCCTCCATTTTTCAATGGGATGGACTACACTTATTGGAAAACTCGAATGAGAGTTTTCTTACTTTCTTTATATTTGAATATATGGCACATAGTTGAAAACGGATTTAAAATATCTTCTCTTCCAATAAACCATTGGAATGATTTGGAGAAGAAGATGTTTTCTCTAAATGCAAAGGCTATGAATGCCTTATTTTGCTCCTTAGACAAAAATAAATTTAATCGAGTTTCTTTGTGCGAAACAACTTTCGATATTTGACGCATTCTTGAAATCACACACGAAGGCACAAGTAGTGTAAAAAATTCTAAAATAATTTTTTTGATGCACGATTTTGAGATGTTTTATATAGAACCAAGAGAGACTATTGGAGACATATACACCCATTTTACGGATGTCGTCAATACTCTAAAAGCACTTGGTAAAAATTTTTCGAACTTTGAACTCGTGAACAAGATTTTGCTTTCTCTTTCTAAGAAGTGGGATTCAAAAGTAATAGCTTTACAAGAAACAAAAGATTTAAATATTTTTCCACTTGAAGAACTAATCGGTTCATTGATGACATATGAAATGGTGCACAATGCACATGATGAATATGATGAACAAAACCACCTTCCAAAGAATAGGAAGGATTTGGGACATAGAACATTTGAAGACCACTCGAGTATAAGATCAAGTGATGGTGAACTTCAACTACAAATGAAAAAAAATTAAAAAGCAAAAAGAACAGAACTACTTGCTTTGAACGCAAGAAGAAGAACACAAATTGGGATGAATCGAGCTCATCCGAACACGAGGAGAAAAACAATAAAGGCGAGATGGCTAACTACGCCTTAACGGCTTTCGATGTTGAGGTAATCAAAACGCCTTTAGTTTACTTTGAAATTACATGATGCTTTCCATGATGTATTTTCTTTTTTATTTAATTTAGAATTTTTTTTTGAAAATTGCATAATGTAATGAAAATGCAAAAATTATGATCATGATAGTAATTTTGAAAAGGATAATAAAAATTGCATGTTTAATATATATTTTTTTATTTTGATTAAAAATACCTTATGAAATCATGCTATATGTGGTTAAGAAGTAATAATATGTATCATGTTGATTTTCATATTATTTCTTGATTTTGATTAAATGAAATTATGTTTGATTTGAAGTAACGCATAATGATCATGCTTAATAAATTTATATTTCAAAATTATGCATGATGATTTTTGTAATTTTATGATATTTTGAAAGAACTTTTTTGGTATTAATGTATGATGCATGGATTTTGCATAAAAGAAAAGAATAAGCATATATGAAATCAATCAATGAGTTAAAACAATAGGACGAAAGCATTTTTCTTGAAATTTTTTTTTTCTCTATCTTATCGATTTTTCACGAAGAGACCAATAAAATTATTTATGCCATTTTGAATCTCTTGAAAGTAATGTTGAGATTTTGATGATTATGATGATTTGAATTTAATGGTTTTTATCAAAATCATGATCTTGATTTCTCATGAGTTATAAATTGAAATCATTTATGAATCAATATCTCCTACTTTGTGTTCTTGTATCTTCTTATTGAAATTTATCGAAATGAATCATGATTTTTTTTGAAATTATAATTTTTATGATTTATAAAGAATTGAAAGATATTATACATGAATTGAGATCATTTACGTGACATCTTTTTGCTATTGGAATATCTTCATCTATATCATCATCTTGATTTCTCGATATTCGATGCATGATATTTTTCTATGATTCAAGATTTTTCATACTATGATTCTTCTTGATATTCTCCATGTGATTGGAATGATACATGCAATACTTATTTTTTATTATGATGATAAATGTGATGCATATGATGTGTATCATGAATGTTTTAAATGATGAATGTTTAGTATCATGATCAACATGTTGATAAATGCTTAAAATTTTAATGTTTTAGTATCATGTATGATATGCTCATAATGTTGATTGATTTATTTTTCGATATTGTGTATGAAAAATGAAATGTAAGGTTTTGAAAATGTGCATATTTTAATTTGAAAATATAATGAAGCACAAATAAGATTGATACTTATCCTTGTCATGATTTGAAGATTATAGCAAAGGAAAATAAATTACACTATTGTATTGTTATTCCCTTCTATTTGACAATGACATAGGGGGAGCAAATTTTGCTAGCTTGCTAGATAGCTTGCATACTTCAAAAAGAAGCGAAAGTGCTATTTTGCAAATCTCAAGACGCACAAATGAAAACATGCAAAATATGTAATTTTGCACATTATTAAAATTTATGATGCTTTGGTGATTATGTATGTTCTAAAATATTGTAAGATTCACTAGCTTGCATGATGTAGAACTTGCTATCTTGAACATCACCAAGAAGTGCTATCTTGTCTATCTCAAGAAGCAAAAAGTTAACTTGCACATCTAGCAAAAACTTATATTTCAAGAACTTACCAAAAAAAAAAAAAAACTTATATTTCAAGAAGCAAGAGTTGCTTTCTTGAACATCTCAAAATTGCTAGCTTGCGTGTATTAAAATGTTGAAATTTTTTTTTTGCTAGCTTGTTTATTGTAAACTTGCTATCGTACTACCATGTATATCTATGATGATAGCAAACTTGCATGATGGTAAAAATGGATATTATGTTTTTCATGCAATGAGTTGAACTTATATCACAAACACTTGATTGTGATACTTCTCCTTTTTATTGATGACAAAGGGGGAGAAGTATGTTGATTATATGTCATGATTTTATCATGACATGTTGCTTGGATTTTTGAATCCAAGAGTTTCTATCAATATGGCATATTGATAGGGGGAGTTTGTTTAAACTCCAGGAGTTAAGGTTAACTCCGTCGCCGATTGGTTATCATTATCAAAAAGGGGGAGATTGTTGTATCTCGAATTTTGATGATGAAACTAATCGATATGTGTTTATGTTTTAATCTGCATTTTGAGTGATGCAGGATGCTTTGATCAGGATGAGACAATTAAAGCAGGAAAAATCATGTTGTGCTGGAGAACATGTCAGAAGATTGGACGTCGGACCGGTGGATCGATCGATGTATCGACAGAAAGCTTCGGGTCATGGATTTGGGCATCGGGTCAAGAAGAGCGGACATTGCACTAAGGATATCGAAGTTGCTGAGTCAACTGGCCAATTAGGCAATAGGCCGTAAGAGAGGACGATGCACCGAAGAATCGGACGAAGCGTCGAGAGACCAATGACATGTCGGACAACTTGATTAATGCTTAGTATTAATTGTCTAGATCGAAGTTTGTTTTACATGTGTAGGATTAACTATGATGGCAAGGCATGAAGCAAAATGAAGTCCCGAAGTCAAGGACGCGATCACGTTGGGAGTTCGAGAGTTCGTCGGAAGTCCGGACGTTCGTCGGAAGTTCTGTTAGAACTAGCTGAGAAGTCACAGAGCTTTCCAGAGAAGCTCATCGGAACTTGCCAAGAAGATTGTCGTGAAGTGCAAGAGCTTGCCGGAGTCCGCTGGAACATTGCCGAGAGATCGTCGGAAGTTTGCTAGAAGATCGTCGGAAGCTCGTCGGAAGAATGACATAGGGACTTGTTTAGCTTAGCAAATGTCTTAGGATTTCGTAGTTAGCATGTAATTGGTCTTGGATTTGGGCTAACCCAATTAGGGGCCAGTTAGGCTCATGTAATCACTGTGTTGGGCCTAATAAGAAGCCCAAACAGTGCCCCAAAAAGTCTCACCGTTGTGGCACATTCTTTGAAGCTATGTCAGGCGGTGGTACCGCCAGTCTGGGCGATTGTACCGCCCCTGGCAAGGTGCTAGGCAGTGGTACCTCTAGTTTGGGCGGTGGTACCGCCCAACACTGCTCCCTAGGCAGTGGTATCACCTAGGACAGTGTTAGTGTCGACTGACACTGGGCGGTGGTATCGCCCAACGTAGGCGGTAGTACCGCCCGTGTTCGGGGAATCTGGGATGCGAAAGTTTTAGGCTCCAAGTTTGAATCAACTTGAAGCTAGTAAATAGTCCTCTAATCCTTAGTTAAAGTACAGAGAGATTAAAATAGAGAAAACGCTACTGCGATCATAAGTGTATTCCCTCCTCAAGCTTAAACTGAGATTTCTGTTTAGAGAGGAGAGTGAATGCTTGCAAGGGTTATCTCCTAAACCCGGTAAAAGGAGAAGAAGGGTGTAAAAGGTGATTGGCCTTTGCCTATTGAAGGAAGTCCTCTAGTGGATGCCGGTGACCTCATCGGAGGAGGAAGCCGAAAGTGGATGTAGGTCACATTGACCGAGCTACTCTAAAAATCTGGTTTGCATTTCTTTGAGTAATTTATCTTTACTGCAAACCTCTTTAATTGTTTACTGCCTTCAAGCTATCTTTACGCTCTTACTTCCCCTTCAAAGTTAAGCATTTCTGAGTTCGGTTTTTAATGTATGAAAAGATTTTCCAAATTTGATATTTTTATCCGCTGCACTAATTCACCCCCGCCCCTCTTAGTGCCGACCTCGATCCTAACATCGTCAAAGGTAAGGTGTTGACTATGATGAAACCTTCTCACTTGTAGCAATGCTAAAATCCATCCGAATTCTATTGGCTATTACAACACACTATGATTGTGAGATCTAGCAGATGGATGTGAAAATCATATTCCTCAATGGGAACCTCGAGGAGGAGGTGTATATGATACAACCTGAGGGATTCATGTCCAAGAACTGCCCAGATAAAGTGTGCAAGTTGCTTAGATCTATTTATGGACTAAAGCAAGCTTTCCGAAGTTGGAACATAAGATTTGATGAGGCAATCAGATCTTATGACTATTGAATCTCGGATTTTGATAATAAAGTCAATTGTCATTTGGTTATCTAATCCATATGTTAAGATAAGTGTGTAGGATTAACTATGATGGCAGTAAAATATGCAACAAGTGTTGAGCCGGAGTCAAGACCAAGATCACGTTGGGGGTTCGAGAGTTCGTCGGAAGTCCAGATGGTCGTTGGAGGTTCTACGGGAACAATCCGAGAAGTCCAGGAGCTTGCCAAAGAAGCTCGTTAAAACTCGCCAAGAGGATGGCCGCAAGTCCAGGAGTTTGCCGGGAGTCCGCCGGAGCATCGCCGAGGGTTCGTCGGATGTTCGACGGAAGTTCGTCGGAAGCTCGCCGGAAGAAGCGATTGACGCACTGAAACATGATCTACAGTATTGATGTCTTAATTATTGTATTTAGCATGTAGATTAAGTTAGGATTGGGAGGTGATCCCATTAACTTAATCTAGGGCCAATTAGGCCCTTGGTAGACCCAAATTCGATCGAATGGATCAGCCCATTCGGACCCAGAATTCTTAGCCGGCGGTGGCACTGCCCAAGAGACTTGGCCTCCCAGGAGTTCTAGGCGATAGTACTACCCCTGTCAAGCGGTATACCGCCTGCAGTTATTACTGCCAGTAGTGGTACTACCCCTGTCAAGCGATGGTACCGCTTGAGCTCTGTCTCCGAGCAAAGTCAGGCGATAGTACCGCCCAGACTTAGTGGTGGTACCGCTCAGTGATAGATGACAAGCGGTAGTACTGCCCAGTTATGATGGTGGTACGGCCAGGACCCCGGAAATCCGGGAATGGACACTTTTGAGCTCTGAATTTAAACTGATTGGGGCCTATATAAACCCCACCCTTTCCTGCATGAAAGGGAACCGAAAGCTTGCTTTTATTCAGAGTATTTGAGAGCTTAAAAGTGTTGTAAATGTTAGGATCAAGAGCACTAAGAGGGGGGGGGGCGGGTGAATTAGTGCAGCGAAAATCTTTCACTATTAAAATCAGAAGCTGCGTTCGTTTAATAAAAATGATTTCGATGTAAACGCCAATTCTAAGATTACTTTAACTTAAGATTAAGCGAGATGACGTTAAAGTAAATCTACGAAGGCAGTTTGCAGTTATGATGAAAATCAGAATGCAAGCGCAAACTGAAATGCGATGTTCGTACGATAAAATCGGTTTACGTCTAAATGCCAATTTTGAAGATACTGAACTTTGAGATACATTTTATAAATGCGCAGAAGGTAGTTTGCAGTTATGATTGAAATCAAAACGTAAACGTAAACTGAAATGTAATGATGTACGAAAAAGCCGATTTACGTCTAAACGCAGATTTGGAAAGCTCTGAACTTAGAAACTCGTTCGTAAAAGCGCAGAAGGCAGTAGCTATTTAGGAGGTTTGCAGTAAAGATAAAATGCTCAAAGTAAATGCAAATCGAGATATAGAGTCGTTCGGTCAATCTTGACCTACTCCACTTTTGGCTTCCTCCACCGACGAGGTCACCGACGTCAACTAGAGGCCTTCCTACAATAGGCGAAGGCCAACCACCCTTTTACAATTTCACTCCTTTTGATGGGCTTAGGAGACAACCCTTACAGAGATTTTCTCTCCTCTCTTTACAACTTAAAACTTTGAAGAACAGAGGGAGGAGAACTTTTGGCCTTTACAACAATTTTGAGCTCTAAGAATCACAAAAGAAGATCAAGATTTCGAGTGTAAGTTGTGCTCTTTCAGTGCTGAATGGGTAGGGTATTTATAGGCCCCAACCCAGATCAAATTTGGAGCTCAAAACTGTCAATTCCCGGAATTCCGGGATCAGGCGGTTGCACCTCCTGACTGGGGCGATTGCACCGCCTGGCAGAGCTCGAAGACTGAGCCTCTGGGCGGTGCCACCTCTGTCAAGGGCAGTTGCACCTCTCTACCAGAGCTCGAAGACCGAGCTCAAGCGGTTGCACTGTTAGGATCGGAGTGGCACTAAGAGGGGGGGTGAATTAGTGCAGCGGATTAAAACGTTGATTTCGACAAATTTTTCGTACGATAAGAACGGAACTTGAAAAGCTTAACTTGAAAGCGTATTCTTAAAGTTGCGCAGCAAAGGTAATGATGAAACAAAGCAAGTAAGAAGATTTGCAGTAATGTAAATGACAATAAGAAATGCAAACCAGAGATTACGCCGTTTTTAAAGTGGTTCGGTCAAGTGACCTACATCCACTTGCGAGGCCCCTCTTCGATGAGGCTTCCACCTTCCACTAGCAAATCTCTTGAAAGTGAAGGGTGAATACCCCTCTTACAACTTTTACAAGCGATTCACTCTCTTACAGATTTTCAACAAGAAAGAAGGAGGTGAACACTAGCAAATTGAAAACAAGACAAGCTAACACTTTTCTAAGGCTTTTCTCTCAAACACTTGCTGCTCAAAAAGTTATTCTCTCAGCTGAGATTTGAGGGGTATTTATAGGCCTCAAGAGGATTCAAATTTGGGCTTCAAAATTTGAATTCTCTTTGGGTTCCCGCTGTTGGAGGTGCCACCGCCCAGCCAAGCGGTTCCACCGCCCAGGGCTCGGGTGCTGAGCGGTGCCACCGCCCAGCCAGGAGGTGTCACCGCCCAGCTCTCGGGTGTTGGGCGATGCCACCGCCTACAGTGTTTTCAGCCCGACTACAGTGTTTTCAGCCACTAGTTGGGCTTCAATCTTGGCTCTCTAGTTCGCTGGTTTAGCTTAATTTTTAGCCTAAACCAACTCTGACTTTGGGCCCAGTTGACCCCTAACCAGGATATAGGATTATCTCTTAATCCTAATCCTAATTACAAGTGGACTACATAACCAAAACACATCCTAAGCAAATTTTCAACCGCGAACATCGAGTCTTGTTCTGGCGAGCTTTCCGACGAACTTTCTGCTGACGGGCTTCTAGCAAGCTCCCGAACTTGTGATGACTTTAATGAGTAGCCGAGCCTTCTCGGTGATCTCCGTGAACCTCCGACGATCTCTTCGGCGAACTTCCGAAAATTCCGACAAGTTCCCGATTTCTTCTCGGTTGGTTCTGGCAGCATCTCCGACGATTCTTCGGACTCTTAAACGTCCATCGAACTTGACTCCGGTATTCTCGCTTTGTGTTTTCTGGTTATCGTAGTTAATCCTGCACACACAAGCAAACACTCTACTCCGATCTAGATAATTATTATAACGCAAATTGACATTCTGTTGCCCGGCACGTCATTGGTTGGCGCTTCATCCGATTCTTCGGTGCATCGTCCTCTCTTGCGGCTTGTTGCCCAATCGGCGGTTGACCTCTGCAACCCTGATATCCTTGGCGCAATTTCGCTCTCCTTGGCCCGATGCCCGACGCCCGAAGCCTTCTGCCATCCAATATCCTGACGTGATCTCCTCCGACGCAACGTCAATTCCTCCTGCGTTAATTGTCTAATCCTGATCGAGTAGACCTGTATCACTCAAAATGTAGTCAAACATTTAAACACAATCAATTAGTTTCATCATCAAAATCCGAGATTCAACATGCACCTCCTGACTAGGGCGGTTGCACCGCCTGCCAAAGCTCGAAGACCGAGCTCAAGCGGTGCTACCTCTTATCGGGGGAGGTTGCATCGCCCAGTCTCGCTCGGAGACTTAGCCCAGGCGGTGCTACCTCCTGGCTGGGGCGGTTGCATCGCCCAGTCTCCCTGGGAGACTTAGCCCAGGCGGTGCTACCTCCTGGCTTAGGCGGTTGCACCTCCCACAGCAATCAGGGTCCGAATGGGTAGATCCATTCGGCCCAATTTGGGTTTTTTAGGGGCCCTATTGTCCCAAGATTAAGCTAATGGGATCACCTCCCATTTCCAACTTAATCATTGTGCTAACTATGATAAATCCTAAGACAATTTCTGCAGCTTGCTCTGGTGCGTCAATCGCTTCTTCCGGCGAGTTTCCGGCGAACTTCCGTCGATCATCCGATGAACCCTCGGTGATGCTCCTGTAGACTTCCGGCAATCTCCTGGACTTGCGACGATCCACTTGACGAGTTTCGACAAGCTTCTTTTGGCAAGCTTATGGACTTCTCGGATTTGTTCCCGCAGAACCTCCGACGACTGTCCGAACTTCCTTCGAACTCTCGAACTCCCAACATGATCATTGTCTTGACTCCGGTGCAACTCCTACTGCATGTCTAACTTTCATCGTAGTTAATCCTATACACTTAACTCAACACATAGATTAGACAACAAATGACAATTGACTTCATCATCAAAATCCGAGATTCAACAATCTCCCCCTTTTTGATGATGACAATCAATTGATAATGGAGTTAACCTTAACTCCCCCTATCTATATGCCATACTTGAGATAAGTCATTCTTGAATTCAAAACCTTAAGAATTCAAGAGACATATTGATAAGTTAAAATCATTTGAACTTATCAATATTCCCATCATGATTCCTATCATGATGTATCTCTCTGAAGATGATGTCAAGACTTGACATTGCTTTTCAAATTTTACATTACAAGTTTGAATGATGGTAATAGTAACAATTCATCATATTGTAAGATATCAGCATGTAAAACTGTGAAGTAAGATTTTGATATCATTACATGATGTACACATTTCAAGTACACATTTCAAATATTTTAGCAAGTATTGCATTTCATCACACGGTAATATATCAACTCATAAAATTACGATGCAAGTTTTGTGTTTGATATCTTGACATGATATAAGGCATAATGCAAATCATAGCATTTATTCATATATCTCTTGGTGATGCAAGCATGGCATAATTATAGCATCAGTGTTTATAGCATCAATTCATATATTTCTCCCCCTTTGTCATCAACAAAAAACATGGTAGTTGTGATATCAGGAGAACAATACAAGTAAATTTTGAGTATAAGTGCGATGATTGTTTCATGCCGTTACTTGATTCATGTTATTTCCAATAGTAAATGATAGGAAATTAATTGTTCAAGCACATAAAGGAAAACATGATATGTTGATTGCTTTGATTCATGCTATTTGTGAGTTTGCTTTGAGTCAAGATATGTGAAACAACTTTTTGTAAATAGAAATACTATCATCCATATTTCAAGATGGAATCATTTCATCAAATCCATTTAAGAAAAATATTTTTCAAAAGAGTGTATGAGAAAATCCGATTTTTAGCATTCTAATTGTTAAGTGAATCCGAAAATGAAATTAACTCTTTCATGCATTCGGACAAGACTATGCTACAGATTTTCAAATACAATCAAAAGACAAAACATTTTTGTATTCAACACATAATTTCCAACATGTTATTTAGGCATGTAATGGCAGTCAAGTGATTTGATCATTCAATAAAGTCCGAAAGATAATTTTAACTAGTTTATGTATTCGGACACATCAACATTCATAATTCTCTTCTTATGAAATCAAATTGTTCTTCACTTAGAGGTTTTGTAAAAATATCGGCTAGTTTAGTATCAATATCATGGCAATGTAATACATATTTATCAAATTATATTTATCATGGAAATCAAGGCACAAGGTTTTCAAAACATTTAGTTTCAATGTAAAATCCGAGATAAACAGTGAGAGAAGTTTGTAACTCTGCATATGCTCACAAGAAAAATATATTAGGTAACCATATCAAGGATCAAGGTAAAGCCCATAATGGTGAGTAATATAAGGAGTTTACAACAACAACAGATGATTGTGTTCATACAAGCTCATTCATGAGGTGGAAAATTAAAGTGCCTAAATAAAGAGTCAAATTGTTGATAAATTTGCTACAGCTCAGATAGGATTTGATCTTGTCGATGTTCAAGCCGTTCTTGTCTTTGTTCGAATCGGTCCATTCGAATCCCAATATCTTCGACAGATGATGTATGAGTTTGCTCAAATGGATGTGTTTCCTCAAAGGGACAGATTGGAGGAGATTGAGTACCCCTAAAGACTGGTTTTTTCGGTTCTAGCTCAGGTTGAGGGGGGTCGGTTCTTCTAGGCATTCTAACCCAGTTACCGTTTCTATAAAAACATCTTAATCGGTGAAGTAGATTTTTATTTATTATGCTGAACCTATCTACTTTTATTTCTTCTTCTTTTGGCGATATGTAGGCTTTCATTATTCTAGTGATTAAACCACCATATGGGAGCATCATGTCTTTCTTAGATAGTTCTAACATGTTTTGTTGGATAAGATAACCAAGACAGATGTTTTTTTTTGGTAAGTAAAAGTAAAATTCATTATGTGTAAAGTTTCTACAAATAGCTTTATCTATACAAGTCATAGACAAAGCCAAGTAACTCATAGAGTGCTAATGCGATAGTTATGACTACACATGCTGTAGACTATAACTACCTGTGGGTACATTATTTGGCATCATTCCCAAGATCCTTAGCTAATAGCAAAATTAAATTTGATAAAAATATCTTTTTCTCTACGGGTGAAGTGCTCGGTTTTGAGTTCATGCTCCATACAGAATCTTGAGTCTCTAATAATCTCTTTCAAGAGCTGAGCATTGTTTGTGTGTTGACATTCAAAGATTCTATTACATCTCTCCTTCCACATCCACCAAATAGCACATCTGAAAATAACCTTTGCCAGTTGTGTAAGAGGCCCTTTTCTTGAGAAACATTGCATAAGGTCGCCTAGTTCTTGGTGCAAGTTTGGTTGCGGCAGTCTATTGAGTTCAAATCGCTGGAGAATCTCCTTCCATATCCATTTTGTATAATCACAAGCAAAATAGAGGTGGTCAACAGTTTCTTCTTGTTGCAAACAAAGGGAGCATCGGTTAACATGATAGATACCTCTTCTTTTCATATTGTCTATTGTAGGTAGTTTATTGAGAAGGGCCTGCCATGTACATAAGGAGTGTCTTTGTGATCCCGGTTGATCCCATGTCCAACTGCTTGGGACCCACTTGTTATTTCTTTGCCTAATTTGATTCCATGCGGATGTGGCACTAAATTTACCATTGTCATGAGGCCAAATAAGTATATCTGAAGAGTTGTTCCTGATTCGAATAGCTATGATAGTCGGCCAAAGTGATAACATTTCAGGAGAAATAGGATTAGGGAGACACCAAGTACCGTTAGCGATGAACTCGGAAACCTTCCAATCTTTGGGAGCCCCAAGATCTTTTCGTATTCTGTCGCCATATAATTGAAATATACTCTTCCCATTCACCCAAGGATCGTACCACATATTAGTACTAGTTCCAGAAGAGATTGCATACGAAATGTGTTTGATTAGCCAATTCCTTGCCTTTAAAATTCCTTTCCAAGCTGCAGAGTGGTATGTTCTTGTTGAAATTTCCCATATTGATTCCTTTGAGAGATACTTAGCAGAAACCCAATGTGACCATAAGGAACATTTGTTTTGCAAAAGATCCCACAATTGCTGTACCAAACATGCTTGATTCCAATCTCTAGTATTTCTCAAATTTAGCCCCCCTTCATCTTTCGGTTTGCAAATGCTATCCCAATTTACCATATGCATTGCCTTATCATTTGTGCCATTCCAGAAGAAGTTCATTAATAACCGTTCAATATCTTGGAGAAGTCCAGCAGGTAGAAGAAATGCATTACACCAATATATAGAGTAGGAGTGCAATACCGAACGGATGAGTTCGAGTCGTCCTGCTTTTGATAGAAACCTATTTTTCCAAGAAGAAATTCTATTCTTTATTTTTTGCGCTACAGTACGTCGCCCTAGATCTGGTCGCCGCTGCAGTGTCGCTGCCGCTACAGTACCGCCGCTGCAGTGTCGCCGCCGCCGCTACAGTGTCGCCGCCGCTACAGTGTCGTCGCCCCAGATCTGGTCGTGTCGCCCTAGATCTGGTCGCCGCTGCAGTGTCGTATGCAATCTCTTCTGGAACTAGTACTAATATGTGGTACGATCCTTGGGTGAATGAGAAGAGTATATTTCAATTATATTGCGACAGAATACGAAAAGATCTTGGGGCTCCCAAAGATTGGAAGGTTTCCGAGTTCATCGCTAACGGTACTTGGTGTCTCCCTAATCCTATTTCTCCTGAAATGTTATCACTTTGGCCGACTATCATAGCTATTCGAATCAGGAACAACTCTTCAGATATACTTATTTGGCCTCATGACAATGGTAAATTTAGTGCCACATCCGCATGGAATCAAATTAGGCAAAGAAATAACAAGTGGGTCCCAAGCAGTTGGACATGGGATCGACCGGGATCACAAAGACACTCCTTATGTACATGGCAGGCCCTTCTCAATAAACTACCTACAATAGACAATATGAAAAGAAGAGGTATCTATCATGTTAACCGATGCTCCCTTTGTTTGCAACAAGAAGAAACTGTTGACCACCTCTATTTTGCTTGTGATTATACAAAATGGATATGGAAGGAGATTCTCCAGCGATTTGAACTCAATAGACTGCCGCAACCAAACTTGCACCAAGAACTAGGCGACCTTATGCAATGTTTCTCAAGAAAAGGGCCTCTTACACAACTGGCAAAGGTTATTTTCAGATGTGCTATTTGGTGGATGTAGAAGGAGAGATGTAATAGAATCTTTGAATGTCAACACACAAACAATGCTCAGCTCTTGAAAGAGATTATTAGAGACTCAAGATCCTGTATGGAGCATGAACTCAAAACCGAGCACTTCACCCGAAGAGAAAAAGATATTTTTATCAAATTTAATTTTGCTATTAGCTAAAGATCTTGGGAATGATGCCAAATAATGTACCCACAGGTAGTTATAGTCTACAGCATGTGTAGTCATAACTATCGCATTAGCACTCTATGAGTTACTTGGCTTTGTCTATGACTTGTATAGATAAAGCTATTTGTAGAAACTTTACACATAATGAATTTTACTTTTACTTACCAAAAAAAAATATGTAGTCATAACTATCGCATTAGCACTCTATGAGTTACTTGGCTTTGTCTATGACTTGTATAGATAAAGCTATTTGTAGAAACTTTACACATAATGAATTTTACTTTTACTTACCAAAAAAAAGTTTTCATTTTAAGATAAGAACTTTTGCACGATCAAGATAGATCTTTTGACGTGCATACTCTCAATGTCATACAAATGTTTGTGATAGTTTGTTCAAGTTGATAAGCCTTGTAAGTTCATGACAAACTTAGTCAGTTCATGTTATAGAGTTGGATTTGAAAGTTATAAACAGATGAAATTTATGGCTTTGAAAATCCAGAGGATATGTGAATTATGCGTTTCTAATTCTGAAAAATCAAATAGGATTGTAGCTAAATCGCTTTTGTGATTTTTAAGTTTTTAATCTTCATTCGCTATTTAGGCTAGAGAGCATTGCGAGTTCTTTTTGGATCTTGGGTCATGAATATCGCGAATCCAAGGAGCAGGATATTATTTCTTGCTCCAGCTTATAATTGTTTTATATGTTTTTACAGGAAAGGATGATTTTTAGGTACCCATTTGCTTTTGAGTGCCTCAAAGATAGATCTACATTGTTTATCATGTTGCATAGAGTTTATCATGGTTCCTTTAGGGACCCAAATTAATTTATTCGGACTAATCTTCTTGAATGGACAATAATGCGTTTTGTGTCCAAGTTTGCAACAAAAGTTGCATTTGCTTTGGTGTCGAACATGTAAGATGGGGCCTTTTATGAAGGTGGTTGGATTTTGGTGAGGACTTCTCACAAATCAAATTCCACTTCTTTTGGGAACGTGACGAACGTGACCCTTGTTTGCAAGGATCATGTTTAATGACTTGCTACCAACCTCGAATTTCTTCAAGGTGTCCTTAAGTAGCAAGTTTTCCTTTTGGAGAGTTTCTAGATCATGGCATTTTATGCATGAGCTTAAACTATCATGATATTCAGCTTTTAACTTATCGAAATTACAAATAAGACTATCATGCTCCTTTTTTAGCAATTTGTATTTTCTACTAATTGTCTTACATTTATCAAATAATTCATGGAAAGAATTTAATAATTCAGGATAAGGTAAATCTGCATCAATTAAATATGTTACCTCTTCTCCGATGGCCATTAGGGCGTAATGAGCAACTTGCTCGGTGTTGGACTCCTCTTCTTCGGATGCGTTCGAATCTTCCCATGTTGCTTTGAGCACCTTCTTCTTTGGTGTTCTCTTTTTGATTTGGGGACAATCACTCTTGTAGTGTCTTAGCTTTTTGCACTCATAGCAAATGACTTGGTCCTTTTTGGGTTCAAGTTTGTTTTTTGTGTCATTCTTAAACTTGTTTCTTTTAATGAATTTTTTAAATTTTCTTGTTAGAAGTGTTAAGTCATTGTCACCGTCCTCATCACTTGATTTTTCTCTCAAGTGATCCTCTGAAGTTCTAAGTGCCATATCCTTCCTGATCTTTGGAAGGATGTCTTCTTGCTCTTCATGAGCTTTGCAAGTCATCTCGTAGGGTCATTAATGACCCAATTAGTTCTTCAAGAGGGAAGTTGTTTAGATCTTTCGCCTCTTGAATAGCAATGACTTTAGGATCCCAACTTTTAGGAAGAGATCTTAGAATCTTATTTATGAGCTCAAAATCTGAAAAACTTTTTCCGAGTCCTTTTAGACCATTGACGACATCCGTGAAACGGGTAAACATGTCGCCAATAGTCTCACTCGGTTTCATCCAAAAAAGTTCAAAAGAGTGTAACAAAAGATTGATTTTCGACTCTCTCACTCTACTTGTGCCTTCATGAGTCACTTCAAGTGTGTGCCAAATATCAAATGCGGTTTCACAAATCGAAACACGATTAAACTCGTTTTTATCAAGTGCACAAAATAAGGCATTCATAGCCTTTGCATTCAGAGCAAAAGCCTTCTTCTCCAAATCATTCCATCGATCATTGGAAGAGAAGACTTTGAAAAACCATTTTCGACAAGATTCCAAAGTTCAAAATCCATAGAAATAAGAAAGATCCTCATTCGGGTCTTCCAATAGGTGTAGTCCGTCCCATTGAACATGGGTGGACGTATGGGTGGACGTGTAAATAGAATGACCCTCTTGGTTTCCAACGTAAGCCATCTCTCTTGGGTTTTAATCCGTTTGAGAGTTAACCCCACTCTGATACCAATTGTTAGGATCAAGAGCACTAAGAGGGGGGGGGGGGGTGAATTAGTGCAGCGGAAATCTTTCACTATTAAAATCGAAAGCTGCGTTCGTTTAATAAAAACGATTTCGATGTAAAAGCCAATTCTAAGATTACTTTAACTTAAGATTAAGCGAGATGACGTTAAAGTAAATCTACGAAGGCAGTTTGCAATTTATGATGAAAATCAGAATGCAAGCGCAAACTGAAATGCAACGTTCGTACGATAAAACCAGTTTACGTCTAAATGCCAATTTTGAAGATACTGAACTTTGAGATACGTTTTATAAATGCGCAGAAGGCAGTTTGCAGTTATGATTGAAATCAAAACGTAAACGTAAACTGAAATGTAATGATCATACGAAAAAGCCGATTTACGTCTAAACGCATATTCGGAAAGCTCTGAACTTAGAAACTCGTTCGTAAAAGCACAGAAGGCAGTAGCTATTTAGGAGGTTTGCAGTAAAGATAAAATGCTCAAAGTAAATGCAAACTGAGATTTAGAGTGGTTCGGTCAATCTTGACCAACTCCACTTTTGGCTTCCTCCACCGACGAGGTCACCGACGTCAACTAGAGGCCTTCCTTCAATTGGCGAAGGCTAACCACCCTTTTATAGTTTCACTCCTTTTGATGGGCTTAGGAGACAACCCTTACAGAGATTTTCTCTCCTCTATTTACAACTCAAAACTTTGAAGAACAGAGGGAGGAGAACTTTTGGCCTTTACAATAATTTTGAGCTCTAAGATGTTGAATCTCGTATTTGGATGATGAAACTACTTGATATATGTTTATGATTTAATCTGCGTTTTGAGTGACGCAGGATGCTTCGATCAGGATGAGACAATTAAAGCAGGAAAATCATGTTGTGCCGAAGGAACATGTCAGAAGATTGGACGTCGGGCCGGTGGATCGGTCGACGTATCGACAGAAGGCTTCGGGCCGTGGACTCGGGCATCGGGCCAAGAAGAGCGGGTATTGTACCAAGGATATCGGAGTTGCGGAGTCGACTGGCCGATTGGGCAATAGGCTGCAGAAGAGGACGATGCGCCGAAGAATCGGACGAAGCGTCGAGGGACCAATGACATGTCGGACAACTTGGTTAATTGCTTAGGATTAATTGTCTCGATCGAAGTTTTGTTGTGCAGGATTAACTACGATGAAAGATAGACAAGCAGCAGGAGTTGCGTCGGAGTCAAGTTCATGATCACGTTGGGAGTTCGAGAGTTCGACGGAAGTTCGGACGGTCGTCGGAGGTTCTGCAAGAACAGATCCGAGAAGTCCAGAAGCTTGCCAAGCGAAGCTCGTCGGAACTTGCCAAGTGGATCTTCGCAAAGTCTAGGAGTTTGCCGAAAGTCCGCAGGAGCATCACCGAGGGTTCATCGGATGATCGACGGAAGTTCGCCGGAAACTCGCCGGAAGAAGCGATTGACGTACCGAAGCAAAGCTGCAGAAATTGTCTTAGATTCAATCGTAGTTAGCACGGTGATTAAGTTAGAAATGGGAGGTGATCCCATTAGCTTAATCCTGGGGCAATTGGGCCCCTGAAGAACTCAAGTTGGGTCGAATGGTTCAACCCATTCGAACCCAAGTAGCTGTGGGAGGTGCAACCGCCCAGGCTAAGTCTCCCAGCGAGACTGGGCGGTGCAACCGCTCCAGCCAGGCGGTGCAACCGCCCAGGGCTCAGTCTCCAAGCGAGACTGGGCGGTGCAACCTCCTCTGTCAAGAGGTAGCACCGCCAGAGCTCAAGTTCCGAGCTCTGCCAAGAGGTGCAACCACCGAGCTCGGTCTTCGAGCTCTGGCAGAGAGGTGCAACATCTCTGGATAGGAGATGCACCACCTGAGCTCGGTCTTCGAGCTCTAGCAGAAAGGTGCAACCACCCCTGATAGAGAGGTGCATCCGCCTGAGCTCAGTCTTCGAGCTCTGCCAGGCGGTGCAACCTCTCCAGTCAAGAGGTGCAACCGCCTGATCCCGGAATTCCGGGATTTGATCGATTTGAGCTCGAAATTTGAATTGGGTTGGGGCCTATAAATACCCCACCAATTCAGCACTGAAAAGATACAGACCTACACCGAAATCTTGATCTTTTCTGTGATTCTAAGAGCTCAAAAGTGTTGTAAAGCCTTTAAGTCTCCTCCTTCTGTTCTTCAAGTTTTCAGTTGTAAAGTGAGGAGAGAAAGGTCTGTAAAGGTTGTCTCCTGAGCCTGTCAAAAGGAGAGAAACTGTAAAAGGGCAGTTTGGCCTTCGCCTATTGAAGGAAGGCCCCTAGTTGACGTCGGCAACCTCGTCGGTGGAGGAAGCCAAAAGTGGAGTAGGTCAAGGCTGACCGAACCACTCTAAATCTCTGGTTTGCGTTTATTCTTGAGCACTTTATCATTACTGCAAACCTCCTTCATTACTACTGCTCTCTGCGCTTTCACGAACAAGTTCTAAGTGCTGTTCTTCCGAATCTGCATTCAGACGTAAATTCGTATTTTTATACATTACAGTTTACGTTTACGTTTGATTCTGCAGAATTGTCTTCCGTGCTTTTACGAATGAGCTTCTTTGCAGTTTACACTTACATTTTGATCCTATTGATAACTGCAAACTGTCCTCTACAATTTTACGAACGAGTTTCAACATTTAGACGTAAAACTGCATTCAGACGTAAATCGGCTTTCCTCGCACAATCATCAGATCTCAGTTCACGTTTACGTCTTGATTTCAACTGCATACTGCCTTCTGCGAGTATACAAACGAGTTTCAAAGTTTAGACGTAAATCTGCGTCTAGACGTAAAACTGCGTTTAGACGTAAATCTGCGTTTAGACGTAAATCTGAGTATTAGACGTAAATCTGAGTTTAGACGTAAATCTGCGTTTAGACGTAAAACTGTGTTTAGACGTAAATCTGCGTTTAGACATAAAACTGCGTTTAGACGTAAATCTGAGTTTAGACGTAAACTGCGCTTAGACGCAAAACTGCGCTTAGACGCAAAACTGCGCTTAGACGCAAACTGCACTTAGATACAAACTAAGAATTAGCTTTTGCATCATAATAGTTTTTATTGAACGAACGCAGCTTTTGGTTTTTAATCGCTGTAAGATTTCCGCTGCACTAATTCACCCCCCCCTCTTAGTGCTCTCGATCCTAACAATTGGTATCAGAGCCCGGTTAACTCTCAAAAGGATTAAAACCCAAGAGAGATGACTTACGCCGGAAACCAAGAGGGCCATTCTATTACACGTCCACCCATGTTTAATGGGACGGACTACACCTACTGGAAGACCCGAATGAGGATCTTTCTTATTTCTATGGATTTTGAATGATGGAATCTTGTCGAGAATGGATTTTCAAAGTCTTCTCTTCCAATGATCGATTGGAATGATTTGGAGAAGAAGGCTTTCGCTCTAAATGCAAAGGCTATGAATGCCTTATTTTGTGCACTCGATAAAAACGAGTTTAACCGTGTTTAAACTTGTGAAACTGCATTTGATATTTGGCACACACTCGAAGTGACCCATGAGGGCACAAGTAGAGTAAAAGAGTCAAAAATCAATTTGCTGTTACACTCTTTCGAACTCTTTCGGATGAAACCGAGTGAAACCATTGGCGACATGTTTACCCGTTTCACGGATGTCGTCAACGGTCTAAAAGGACTCGGAAAGAGCTTTTCGGATTTTAAGCTTGTTAATAAGATACTAAGATCCCTTCCTAAGAGTTGGGATCCTAAAGTCACCGCTATTCAAGAGGCAAAAGATCTGCGAAATTTCCCTCTTGAAGAACTAATTGGGTCATTAATGACCTACGAAATGACTTGTAAAGCTCATGAAGAGCAAGAAGACATCCTTCCAAAGAACAGGAAGGATATGGCACTCAAAACTTCAGAATGCCACTTGAGAGAAAACTCAAGTGATGAGGACTGTGATGATGACTTGGCACTTCTAACAAGAAAGTTTAAAAAGTTCTTTAAAAGAAACAAGTTTAAGAATGATGCAAAAAATAAACTTGAACCCAAAAAGGACCAAGTAATCTGCTATGAATGCAAAAAGCCGGGACACTACAAGAGTGATTGTCCCCAAGTCAAGAAAAGAACAAAGAAGAAGGCGCTTCAAGCAACATGGGATGATTCGAGCGCATCTGAGGAAGAGGAGTCCAACACCGAGCAAGTTGCTCATTACGCCTTAATGGCCATCGAAGACGAGGTAACAAATTCAATAGATGCTGATTTATCTTTCGATGAATTATCAGATGCCTTCAATGACTTATTTGACGAATGCAAGAGTATAAGTAGAAAATATAAATTGCTGAAAAAGATGCATGATAGTCTTACTTGTGAGTTTGATAAGTTAAAAGTCGAACATCATGATAGTTTAAATTCATGTATCAAATGTCATGATTTAGAAACTATGCAAAAAGAAAACCTGCTACTCAAGGACACCTTGAAGAAATTCGAGGTTGGTAGCAAATCATTAAACATGATCCTTGCAAACAAGGGTCACATTCCAAAAAGGAGCAGGATTGGATTTGTGAGAAATCCTCACCAAAATCCAACCACCTTCATAAAAGGCTCCATCTTACATGTTCAACACCAAACCAAGTGCAACTTTTGTTGCAAATCTGGACACAAGACACATTGTTGTCCATTCAAGAAAATAAGTCCAAACAAATTAATTTGGGTTCCTAAAGGAACCATGATAAACTCTATGCAACATGATAGAAAATGTAGATCTATTTATGAGGCACCCAAAAGCAAATGGGTTCCTAAAGATCATCCCTTCCTATAAAAACATTAAAAGTCTAGGCCGGAGCAAGAAATAATATTCTGCTCCTTGACTCTCAATGGTCATAAACCAAGAATCAAAAAGGAACTCGCAACGCTTAAGTAACAAGTGGAAGTTGTGAAATCACAAATACGATACAACCTTATTAGAAACGTATGATATCCAAATTCACATACCCCCCTGATCTTCAAAACCCGTTCATCTACGAATTAATTCTTGTAGAAACTAAATATGTCATGATCTTAAAAGGGATACCAAACAAACATACGTATGCACGTTAAAAGATCTATCTTGATCGTACAAGAGCTTCTTCCTTAAATAAAAACTCATACGAAATCACGTAACAAACATTAATTGCTCTGAAACTCTCCTCAAGGCAAAGGCTCCCTAATCAAATCATATTAGGTGCTCATTGGCTGCAGGCGGTGGCACCTCTCCAGCTGGCGGTGGCACCTCCAGCTATCACGGGTTGCCAGAGGTTGCACCGCTCCAGCCAGAGGTGCAACCGCCAGCAGCTCTGCCCTTTAAACCCACACTAGGGCCGGCTATGGAACCGACCCCAACTCACCCCCATTTCCTCCTCTACTCTTCCAAGTCTCCTCCATTCCCATTTCACTCCTCTAAGCCTTCCAAATACTTTCCATTTCGGAGCAAAACATCAAGAATCCTTCCTTCTCTTGAAGATTTCACAAAGGTACTCTCCAAGAAGCTCTTAAATTCTGTTTTGTTCTTCTTTTACTTTAGCTCATCATCATCCCTCTAAACACAAGTAGTTATGGGATCTAGAAGATCCTCAAGGGACAAGGGAAAGAGGAGATTAGTAGAAGAGTTTGATTTCACTCTTTTCGATTCAAAATACCATGCTGAAAAATTTCCCTCTTTCCAACTTAGATGTATTGCTAAGGGAAAATACGTAGATCTAAATGAACTAAGAGACTTAGAGACCATCCAATGGTTTGCGAACCTAGATCTACTTCCAATCTTGCAGATTAATGAACCCATCTATCCTAGGCTTGTTAGATTATTTTACAATAACATACAAATAGATGATGAAGGAAGAATGTCCACCTATCTTTTGGGACAACACATCTCAATCACTGATAAATTCATTTGTGATATGATAGGCATTCCCATAAAAAGCATAGGACTCTACTTTGGAGGATCATGGGATGATGAAAGTATTGGAACATCCTATGTTGAAGCCTTAGGAACAATCTTTGCCAATCCTAACATAGCATTGGTTCCTAAAAGTTGTGAACATCTATTGCCTTTGAACACTAAGATACTTCATTATATCATGACTAGTATAATTCTTCCTAAACAATACCATCATGATGAAATAAGTCAACTAGAATTAGGAACTATGTACTCTATCTTGAAGGGACATGACATCTGTCTTGGCTATCTTATTCAACAAAATATGTTAGAATTATCTAAGAAAGATATGATGCTCCCATATGGTGGTATAATCACTAGAATAATAAAAGCTTACGACATTCTAATATCACCAGAAGAAGAAGTAATGAAAGTAGATCGATACAGCATAATAAACAAAAATCTACTTCACCGACTAAGATGCTACTATAGAAACGGTAACTGAGTTAGACTCCCTAGAAGGACAGATCACCCTCAATCTGAACCAGAACCGGAAACACCAGTATTTAGGGGTACTCAATCTCCTCCGATCCTTCCCCTTGAGGAAACACATCCAGCTGAGCAAACTCATACATCCATCGAAGAAATTGGGATTCGTATGGATCGATTCGAACAGAGACAAGAACGGATTGAACAAAGACAAGATCAAATCCTATCTGAGCTGCAGCAAATTCATAGTCAATTTGACTCCTTGTTTAGGCACTTTAATTTTCCACCGCATCAATGAACTTATTGAACACCTGTTGTTGTTGTAAACTTCTTATGATACTCACTTCTGATGAACTGGCTGTAAACATCTATTGTGGTAAAAGTTACTGTTTGTGATACTCACTTCTTATCATTACTGTTTGTAATGTGTCCAAATTAAGAATGTTGTGCTTTGAAACTAAAAGTTCTGAAAATCTTGTGTTTTAATTTCATTCGAAGAAAACTAGGAATGTTGATGTGTCCGAACAGATAAATTTGTTAAAAAAAAATTTTCGGACTATATTGTATGATCAAATCACTTGATTTCCATGATTATATGTGAAAATCTGCAACAAAATCTTGTCCGAATGCATCTTATTTATGAAACAGATTTTTCTCGTACACCTTCATGAAAATTGAGTTTCTGAAATAGATTTGATGAAGTGATTCATGTGTATGTATTCCATCTTGCAAAATCTTTACAATGGATTATAACACAAAGGGGAAGAAGTATTTAAAGCAATCTATGTAAAATTCCTCTATAAGCTTGCTATTATTATTTTCTGGTATCATAGTTACTATGCTTTTTGTTGATGACAAAGGGGGAGATATATATATGAATTGATAAACACTACCATGATGAGAAATATATGAATTGATGCTATGAACACTGATGCTATGCTTGCATCATCAAGAGATATATGAATTGATATGATTACCATATTTGCAATGCTTGCATCATTAAGAGATATATGAATTGATGCTATGATTGCCAAACTTGTATTATGCCATGTCTTCATCATGCGTTAAGATATCAAGAACTTGTATCGTAATTTTACGCGTTAATATCTTACCATGTGATGAAATGCTATAATTGATAAACACTTGAAATGTTTGCATTATGATATCAAAAGCTTACATCGCAATTTTTCATGTTGGTATTTGATATTAGCAAACTTGCATGATGATAAAACTTGATATTATGATTTTCATGCAATGAGTTGAACCAATATCACACACACTTGATTGTAGTACTTCTCCTTTTTGTTGATGACAAAGGGGGAGAAGTATGTTGATGACATGACATGTGATGCATAAGTTTATGCATAAGTTCATGTTGACGTGTTGCAAGTATTCATGATGAATATTGCAATGACTTGAATTCAGTTTGAATTCAAGGTTCTATCAATATGGCATATTGATAGGGCGAGTTTGTTTAAACTCCGGGAGTTAAGTTTAACTCCGTCATCAAGTGGTTGTCATCATCAAAAAAGGGGAGATTATTGAATCTCGTATTTTGATGATGAAACTACTTGATATATGTTTATGATTTAATCTGCGTTTTGAGTGACGCAGGATGCTTCGATCAGGATGAGACAATTAAAGCAGGAAAATCATGTTGTGCCGAAGGAACATGTCAGAAGATTGGACGTCGGGTCGGTGGATCGGTCGACGTATCGACAGAAGGCTTCGGGCCGTGGACTCGGGCATCGGGCCAAGAAGAGCGGGTATTGTGCCAAGGATATCGGAGTTGCGGAGTCGACTGGCCGATTGGGCAATAGGCTGCAGAAGAGGACGATGCGCCGAAGAATCGGACGAAGCGTCGAGGGACCAATGACATGTCGGACAACTTGGTTAATTGCTTAGGATTAATTGTCTCGATCGAAGTTTTGTTGTGCAGGATTAACTACGATGAAAGATAGACAAGTAGCAGGAGTTGCGTCGGAGTCAAGTACATGATCACGTTGGGAGTTCGAGAGTTCGACGGAAGTTCGGACGGTCGTCGGAGGTTCTGCGAGAACAGATCCGAGAAGTCCAGAAGCTTGCCAAGCGAAGCTCGTCGGAACTTGCCAAGTGGATCTTCGCAAAGTCCAGGAGTTTGCCGAAAGTCCGCAGGAGCATCACCGAGGGTTCATCGGATGATCGACGGAAGTTCGCCGGAAACTCGCCAGAAGAAGCGATTGACGTACCGAAGCAAAGCTGCAGAAATTGTCATAGATTCAATCGTAGTTAGCACGGTGATTAAGTTAGAAATGGGAGGTGATCCCATTAGCTTAATCCTGGGGCAATTGGGCCCCTGAAGAACTCAAGTTGGGTCGAATGGTTCAACCCATTCGAACCCAAGTAGCTGTGGGAGGTGCAACCGCCCAGGCAGGGAGGTAGCACCGCCCAGGCTAAGTCTCCCAGCGAGACTGGGCGGTGCAACCGCTCCAGCCAGGCGGTGCAACCGCCCAGGGCTCAGTCTCCAAGCGAGACTGGGCGGTGCAACCTCCTCTGTCAAGAGGTAGCACCGCCAGAGCTCAAGTTCCGAGCTCTGCCAAGAGGTGCAACCACCAAGCTCGGTCTTCGAGCTCTGGCAGAGAGGTGCAACATCTCTGGACAGGAGATGCACCACCTGAGCTCGGTCTTCGAGCTCTGGCAGAAAGGTGCAACCACCCCTGACAGAGAGGTGCATCCGCCTGAGCTCAGTCTTCGAGCTCTGCCAGGCGGTGCAACCTCTCCAGTCAAGAGGTGCAACCGCCTGATCCCGGAATTCCGGGATTTGATCGATTTGAGCTCGAAATTTGAATTGGGTTGGGGCCTATAAATACCCCACCCATTCAGCACTGAAAAGATACAGACCTACACCGAAATCTTGATCTTTTCTATGATTCTAAGAGCTCAAAAGTGTTGTAAAGCCTTTTCTATGATTCTAAGGTCTCCTCCTTCTGTTCTTCAAGTTTTCAGTTGTAAAGTGAGGAGAGAAAGGTCTGTAAAGGTTGTCTCCTGAGCCTGTCAAAAGGAGAGAAACTGTAAAAGGGCAGTTTGGCCTTCGCCTATTGAAGGAAGGCCCCTAGTTGACGTCGGCAACCTCGTCGGTGGAGGAAGCCAAAAGTGGAGTAGGTCAAGGCTGACCGAACCACTCTAAATCTCTGGTTTGCGTTTATTCTTGAGCACTTTATCATTACTGCAAACCTCCTTCATTACTACTGCTCTCTGCGCTTTCACGAACAAGTTCTAAGTGCTGTTCTTCCGAATCTGCATTCAGACGTAAATTCGTATTTTCATACATTACAGTTTACGTTTGATTCTGCAGAATTGTCTTCCGTGCTTTTACGAACGAGCTTCTTTGCAGTTTACACTTACATTTTGATCCTATTGATAACTGCAAACTGTCCTCTACAATTTTACGAACGAGTTTCAACATTTAGACGTAAAACTGCATTCAGACGTAAATCGGCTTTCCTCGCACAATCATCAGATCTCAGTTCACGTTTACGTCTTGAGTTCAACTGCATACTACCTTCTGCGAGTATACAAACGAGTTTCAAAGTTTAGACGTAAATCTGCGTCTAGACGTAAAACTGCGTTTAGACGTAAATCTGCGTTTAGACGTAAATCTGAGTATTAGACGTAAATCTGAGTTTAGACGTAAATCTGCGTTTAGACGTAAAATTGCGTTTAGACGTAAATCTGTGTTTAGACGTAAAACTGCGTTTAGACGTAAATCTGAGTTTAGACGTAAACTGCGCTTAGACGCAAAACTGCGCTTAGACGCAAAACTGCGCTTAGACGCAATCTGCGCTTAGACGCAAACTGCACTTAGATATAAACAAAGAATTAGCTTTTGCATCATAATAGTTTTTATTGAACGAACGCTGCTTTTGGTTTTTAATCGCTGTAAGATTTCCGCTGCACTAATTCACCCCCCCTCTTAGTGCTCTCGATCCTAACATAAGAATCATATAAAAAGATCAAGATTTTGAGTGTAAGTTGTGCTCTTTCAGTGCTGAATGGGTGGGGTATTTATAGGCCCCAACCCAGTTCAAATTTGTAGCTCAAAACTATCAATTCCCGGAATTCCGGGATCAGGCGGTTGCACCTCCTGACTAGGGCGGTTGCACCGCTTGGCAGAGCTCGAAGACTGAGCCTCTAGGCGGTGCCACCTCTGTCAGGGGCGGTTGCACCTCTCTGCCAGAGCTCGAAGACCGAGCTCAAGCGGTTGCACCTCCTGATTGGGGCGGTTGCACCGCCTGCCAGAGCTCGAAGACCGAGCTCAGGCGGTGCTACCTCCTGTCAGGGGAGGTTGCACCACCCAGTCTCGCTCGGAGACTGAGCCCAGGCGATGCTACCTCCTGGCTAGGGCGGTTGCACCGCCCAGTCTCCCTGGGAGACTTAGCCCAGGCGGTGCTACCTCCTGGCTTGGGTGGTTGCACCTCCAACAGCAATCAGGGTCCGAATGGGTAGATCCATTCGACCTAATTTGAGTTTTTCAGGGGCCCAATTGCCCCAAGATTAAGCTAATAGGATCATCTCCCATTTCCAACTTAATCATTATGCTAACTACGATAAATCCTAAGACAATTTCTACAGCTTCCTCCGGTGCGTCAATTGCTTCTTCCGGCGAGTTTTCGGCGAACTTCCGTCAATCATCCGATGAACCCTCGGTGATGCTCCTGCGGACTTCCGGCAAACTCCTAGACTTGCGACGATCCACTTGGCGAGTTCCAACGAGCTTCTTTTGGCAAGCTTATGGACTTATCGGATTCGTTCCCGCAGAACCTCCGACGACTGTCCGAACTTTCGTCGAACTCTCGAACTCCCAACGTGATCATTGTCTTGACTCCGGCGTAACCCCTGCTGCATGTCTAACTTTCATCGTAGTTAATCCTGCACACTTATCTCAACACATAGATTAGACAACAAATGACAATTGACTTCATCATCAAAATCCGAGATTCAACAGTAAAAGGCTAGAGTTACTCTCCCTCGTTTCTTTCTAAGTCTTGATCATTCAAGAGAAGAGTGAAAACTTGTAAGGGTTGTCTCCTAAGCTCGTCAAAAAGAGAAAAGCTGTAAAAGGGTGGTTGGCCTTCGCCTATTGATGGAAGGCCTCTAGTGGACGTCGGTGACCTCGTCGGAGGAGGAAGCCAAAAGTGAATGTAAGTTCAGATTAACCGAAGCACTCTAAATCTAGGTTTGCATTACATCAACTATACTTCCGTTTGCTCTCAAGTAAAAGATCTCTCCGAAACGGTTTTCCATTTACTATACTTCCGTTTACATGAACCGACGAAAGTTTTCCACTGCACTAATTCACCCCTATCACGCCCCCCCCCCCCCCCCCGAATTTAATTTTCATTCAAGAGATGTGAACCTAACTCAAAATTGATAATATTATAATTCAACAAACAATCCAAGATCCAATCACACATTTTAGGTCACTAAGAAAAACATTCAAGTCATTCACCTTTACAATCCACAATTCACAAAACCTATGCAGTTTATAATCATACATCATGTCACTAGACAATTCTTAAAATCCAATGACAACTTAACTAAACCATAACCACATCATAAATCCATAGTTGTGAGAATATATACATCATAAATCCAAAGTCGTAGGATGAATACCTTACTACCTTTTCATTTGTTTATTACTAATGAAGATAACATGCTGGAATGTTCGAGGACTTAATAAGTCGGAGAAATGTCGGGAGCTCAACAGAATAATCAAGTCTGCCGCATGTGATATTGTTATTCTAGTGGAAACGAAAATTAAACAATCGCGCGTTCAAGCTCAAAAGAATTTAATATGGCCGGACGCAGAACTGTTTACCAATGACTCAAATGAAACTTTTGGTAGAATATGGGTCTTATGGAATCCTAACTCTATTAATGCTTGGTTTATTTCTGCTACTGATCAATTCATTCATCTTAAGGTAGAGGATAAAAAGAATGGCTGTCAATTCAATTTCACTGGTATATATGCTTCAAACAGTATGCAAGAAAGAAATACTCTTTGGTCTGACCTGACTAATATTGTAAATGGCTGTCTCAATGTACCTTGGATTGTTCTTGGAGACTTTAATATTGTTCGGTACACAAATGAAAAAGTGGGGGGTAGACAACTTTCAGAAAGTCAGCTTCAAAGTTTTAATGATTACATTGACACTGCAGCATTGTTTGATATGAAATCTGTGGGTAATTGGCTCTCCTGGAGTAATCAAGGTGCTGCTAACAGAAAAATAATGGCTCGACTTGATAGGTGTTTGATTAACCATGAATGGTTAACAGTTTACCCAGATTCACTTCTTGAGTATGGTGCTCCTTTGTTTTCTGACCATTCTTTAATGTATATACACGCAGAAAAAGCGACACCAAGAGGCAAGAAACCGTTTAGATTCTTTAACATGTGGAGTACTCATCCTCAATTTCTTGATGTTATCAGATCTGCTTGGAATGTTAATGTGCATGGATCTCCCCCTTACATCTTATGTCAAAAGCTCAAAGCCTGTAAAGCAGCACTAAAGGAGTGGAATACAAATACCTTTGGCAATATTACCACCAGAGTTCAATTTTGCAGAAAGGAACTAATGTCATTGCAACATGAGCTGCAACTTCAGCCAAATGATGAAAATATTATCTACAAAGAGACGGAAGCCAGAAATAACTTCATGCAAGCCTTAAAACAGGAGGAAAGTTTTGCAAAGCAGAAGTCTCGACAGCATTGGCTTACACTAGGGGATTCCAATACTAAATTTTTCTATGCTTCAATTGCTACTCGAAGGGCTGTTAACCGTATCAGCAAATGCAGAGACAAAGATGATAATCTTATTGAGAATTTAGATGAGGTTAAAGCACACACAGAGCAATTTTTTTATTCCTTACTCAATCAAGCTGGGAAACCTAATAACATTCATGTGGAGCCGACTAGAAAACTTGATTCGGAAGCTATTTCAATCCTCAATGCCCCAATTACAGATGACGAAATTGTATGTGTTGTCTTTAAGTCACCAAAGCACAAAAGCCCAGGTCCAGATGGATTTCCAGCTGAATTTTACCAAACTGCTTGGTCTATTATTGGAAATGATGTGATCAAAGCTTGCCAACATTTTTTCTCTTCAGGTCATATTCTTAGAGAGATGAATTGCACTTTTATTTCTTTAATTCCGAAGAATGCAGGGGCTGATTAACTAGAGAACTATCGACCCATATCATTATGCAACTTTATATACAAGATCATCTCCAAAGTATTGGCAAATAGAATGCAAAAGGTATTACACAAGATCATTAGCCCAAATCAAGCTGCTTTCATCAAAGGGAGAAGTATACATCATAACATTTTGCTTGCTAATGACTTGGTCAAAGATTTGCATTCAAAAGCAAGAGGGACAAAAATCTGCATTAAAGCTGATCTAAGGAAAGCCTTTGATTCAGTTAATAGGAAATTTATCTATAAGATGCTCCTTGATATGAACTTCCCACAGCAATGGATTAATTGGATTCAATCTTGCCTAGAAACTCCAAAGTTTTCGATACTCTTTAATGGCTCACCTATTGGTTTTTTTGGGAGCACGAATGGCATCCGACAAGGTGATCCACTCTCTCCGTATCTCTTTACTATTGCGATGGAAGGACTTAGCTGTATGTTGAAACACGCAGTCTTAAATGGCAGCATTAAGGTACCCAGTGCTGGTTCTGTTCATATATCACATATAACATTTGCAGATGACTTACTTATCTTTCTCCAAAATGAACCAACTTCAGTAAAGAACCTGGCTACTATTATGAATGACTTTGGTATGGTTTCTGGACTTCAGTTAAATCATGCGAAAAGTAAAGTATATATGAGCCCTTACGTTGAGGATAAGGTCTTTATTTCACAAACTTTGGGGGTTAGTGAAGGAAGCTTGCCAGTAACTTATTTGGGTCTCCCGCTCATATCCACAGGCATTCACAAAACCCACTGTCAACCTATCTTGCAAAAAATAAAGAATAGAATTTCTTCTTGGAAAAATAGGTTTCTATCAAAAGCAGGACGACTCGAACTCATCCGTTCGGTATTGCACTCCTACTCTATATATTGGTGTAATGCATTTCTTCTGCCTGCTGGACTTCTCCAAGATATTGAACGTTTATTAATGAACTTCTTCTGGAATGGCACAAATGATAAGGCAATGCATATGGTAAATTGGGATAGCATTTGCAAACCGAAAGATGAAGGGGGGCTAAATTTGAGAAATACTAGAGATTGGAATCAAGCATGTTTGGTACAGCAATTGTGGGATCTTTTGCAAAACAAATGTTCCTTATGGTCACATTGGGTTTCTGCTAAGTATCTCTCAAAGGAATCAATATGGGAAATTTCAACAAGAACATACCACTCTGCAGCTTGGAAAGGAATTTTAAAGGCAAGGAATTGACTAATCAAACACATTTCGTATGCAATCTCTTCTGGAACTAGTACTAATATGTGGTACGATCCTTGGGTGAATGGGAAGAGTATATTTCAATTATATGGCGACAGAATACGAAAAGATCTTGGGGCTCCCAAAGATTGGAAGGTTTCCGAGTTCATCGCTAACGGTACTTGGTGTCTCCCTAATCCTATTTCTCCTGAAATGTTATCACTTTGGCCGACTATCATAGCTATTCGAATCAGGAACAACTCTTCAGATATACTTATTTGGCCTCATGACAATGGTAAATTTAGTGCCACATCCGCATAGAATCAAATTAGGCAAAGAAATAACAAGTGGGTCCCAAGCAGTTGGACATGGGATCGACCGGGATCACAAAGACACTCCTTATGTACATGGCAGGCCCTTCTCAATAAACCACCTACAATAGACAATATGAAAAGAAGAGGTATCTATCATGTTAACCGATGCTCCCTTTGTTTGCAACAAGAAGAAACTGTTGACCACCTCTATTTTGCTTGTGATTATACAAAATGGATATGGAAGGAGATTCTCCAGCGATTTGAACTCAATAGACTGCCGCAACCAAACTTGCACCAAGAACTAGGCGACCTTATGCAATGTTTCTCAAGAAAAGGGCCTCTTACACAACTGGCAAAGGTTATTTTCAGATGTGCTATTTGGTGGATGTGGAAGGAGAGATGTAATAGAATCTTTGAATGTCAACACACAAACAATGCTCAGCTCTTGAAAGAGATTATTAGAGACTCAAGATCCTGTATGGAGCATGAACTCAAAACCGAGCACTTCACCCGAAGAGAAAAAGATATTTTTATCAAATTTAATTTTGCTATTAGCTAAAGATCCTGGGAATGATGCCAAATAATGTACCCACAGGTAGTTATAGTTTACAGCATGTGTAGTCATAACTATCGCATTAGCACTCTATGAGTTACTTGGCTTTGTCTATGAATTGTATAGATAAAGCTATTTGTAGAAACTTTACACATAATGAATTTTACTTTTACTTACCCAAAAAAGAGAATATATACATTTACAAAACCAACATGTACCAGATGTTTATATCATTCATTACATAAATTTAACTAAACATTCCCAAAATCATAACATGAGAGGTACTTTTCAAATATTTACAGGATACATCAATCTAGATTTATCATTGATACACACAAAAGGAACTTATACAACATCAACATATCAAGTACGAAAGATTTGCCCTAAAATTGTCTAGCTTCCCACTGCCTCAACCCAAACTACATATATTAGTGAGCGATAAGCTATCCTGAAATATTTATATATCAACGCGGTGAGCATATAAAGCTCAGCAAGCGACTAATATATCCATAGCAAAGAGGACATTTTTTCAAACAAATAAGGTATCAAAAATATAAAGTAGAGATACAAGATGAAACAAAGCATGTGTTGTTTGAATGCAGAATTATGATGTCATTTCATTCGAAACATATTTTGTTCATATAATCAAGGAAGGGTAATTGGAGCATATCATTGACATAAGGAGCATATCCATAGCATATGATAATTTCAAGGTATAATAAAGACTTATAACATTTCGAAAATATATCAAAGAACAAAACATGAATAGAAGCTCAAATGTCATATGACGATGTATTCATTTCTTTCTTATCCAAAGCATGCATAGAAACATAGCCAAAGTTTTGGATATCATATCAAACAGATAGAAGGTGAAGAGGGATCATAACATAATATGGTCCATCCATTTCTAAATGACCACCAAACATAAGTCTCCCACGTTTGGGAGCTCCATCCACCCACGTCTGAGTGAAGTTATAGGGGGCCGACAGAGCATCGCGGGCTCTAAGCATAACTCCCTTTACCATTTTTGGCAAAGGTTCACATTTATCCCACAAACATCAGAGTACAAAGGGACAGTATGAATAATGAAATTAGCATATATCAGAAGCACATGCGGAACAACAAAATGTACATATGCCTTTCGAGTCAATACGATATAAACATAATCTTTCACAAATGTATTCAGATTTGAAAGAAAACAAAAGCAAGAGCATATAAGGATTTCAAGAAATCACATATAGCTCAATTGAAATAAGAAAGTTAGATGAATTCAATGTCTAAAGAAATGAAACTGGAAGAGGCATATATCGAATGCAAATGCGGAACAATGGGATGCATGTGCCGAATCATTACGATGCAAACATGAATTTTAGATGATAGTTGTAGATGTACAAATAAATAAAGGATAAAAGTATACAGAAATTTATGGTAATAATGTAAAGCTTAACTGAAGTAAGAGTTTTTGCCGAAATCGATTTCCAAAGAGAAGAAACAAGAAAAGCCAAAATTGACCAAAGTTCGATTTTGACAGAATTTGATAGGAACATTGTATGAACTATTTAGATAACCAATTATACTTTAATTTATACAAAAGAGGTTTCATTAGAAAGCTTCATCAATCTAGTTTTAGGCAAATCAAGTTTTACAAGAATTGGAATTTACAACAGGGAGTTATAGATAATTTCGTAGCGAAAGGTCTTAAAATATTAGATATGTTTTACTGAATCTATAAGGTCGATGAAAGCAGATCTTTCTGTTTGCAATTTTACTCCAAAAATTTCAAATCAGGTATATACAGAAAGAATTTTGAGTCTACCTTCGAATAAATCATACATTGTATGAATCTAAGTTCTCAGCAGAAAGTTATAAGCAATTAAGCAACAGGAGGTCAGAAATTTTAGTCCCTGTTTTGCAGAATCTGTAGGGTTAATTGAAATAGAAGTCTTAGTAGGCATTTAAACTCCAAACCATTTGATCTTAGTATCAAAATATATATTTTTGGTCTACTTTCAAATGGATTAGATTTTGTTTAAATCTGAGTTTATTACAAAATGTTATGACCGAAACATTGCATAGAGGTCAGATTACCGAAAAATTACAGATTCATGGCTTTGTATCAAAACGAAAGAAGGTCTAATTCTTAGTTGAAATCTCTCAAATTTTGTAGAATAAAAATGGAAACAGAGATTAAGGTTACTGTGAGATGCGGTTAGAACACTTGCCTTAAAATTTTTTGAATCCCAAATATGGGAAAATTGATGAAAAACCTCTAGCTCTTCTTCTTCTTCTTCTTCTTCTTCTTCTTCTTCTTCTTCTTCTTCCCTTCTCATCTCAAACTCACCTTGGCTGCAACTCTTCATATTTGTGTTCTTTAACCTTTCATCTAATTATCTTTTTTTTTTTTTTTAGGTTTTGGCTAATGCAAAAGTTGCAAGGTGTCATGCATGCATGAACGGGGCTAGGTGTCATCTGTAGAGTAAACATAAATCTGAATCTTTCATAAATTATATCAAACTTCTAATATTTACTCTTAGGTCCCTAGCCATAAACTTTTAATATAATATCATTTAATATAAAATAATTATTAAATAATCCTTAATTTTACAAACAAACCTTTTACTAAATTTTCAAAAATGGGGGATGTTACACTCTCTCTTCCTTAAAGAAAAAATTAGTCCTCTAAATTTATTATACCTCATTCGACAAAAAGATGAGGATAAGCTTTCGTCATTTTTTCCTCGAGCTCCCAAGTTATTTCCTCTCCAGAATGATATCTCCATATCACTTTAACTAGAGGGATAACCCGATTCCTCAAGATCTTTTCTTTTTTATCAACAATCTGAGTGGGCTCTTCCACATAAGACAAGTTTTTATCAATCACTATCGGCTCATACTTAATGATATGAGAGGGATCAGGTATATACTTTTTTATCATTGAAACATGAAATATATCATGGATATGGCACAATGATGGTGGCAAGGCAATCCTGTAAGCGATAGAACCAACCCTCTTAAGAATCTCAAAAGGTCCAACAAATCTTAGGCTTAACTTTCCTTTCTTCCCAAATCTTACAATGCCTTTAGAAGGGGAGACCTTCAGGAATACAAAATCCTCGATTTGAAACTCAATATTGCTAGTCATAGGTGCCCAACAAGCCAATCACGTGAGTGATGGCACGTGTGACTTGATACAGAATCTTTTTGCTTATTATATTTTGGCGTATATCGATTTATAACTATTGCATAAATGTATATATATATTGTGATGTCCTTGGATTTATGCAATGGGAATCGGATCGTGATGAGATAACGATAATGAGATCGATTCACCTTTAAACACATATCCTAAATAATCCCGGTCATAGGTTACTCGAGAGGGACATCGTGATAACCGGACAGACTGGTGTGCTATATACCCGTCCATATGATGGATGTAGTTGGTCTCATAGCTGCTCGTGTAGGGACACTAGTGACACAGTACAGGTGCTCATTGGAGAATGAGTTCACTGATTGATCCGCTTACGGAATGCTGGATGGTTGATGATGCCTTATTGTCAAACAGCGATTCCGTAGTCCTAGTGGTATATCTGGTCCTTAGACTTGAGACACCAAGGATGTCCTGTATTAGTGCTCCACTCTTTGATACCAGACTTATAGGTTTGGCTGTCCCAGATCTAGTACAGTTGGATATTGGGAGTGGTAGTCGACCTTACGAGTGCTATTGAGTGTCGATAGAGGATTATCCACTCTCGGCGTCATGAGAGGAATATCCCATGTGTTCTTGCTCAAACAAATCCCTAGCTAGGATCATTCGGGTTGAGAGAGAAAGAGTTATCCAGGAGAATCCGATTAGAGCGAGACTCGAGTAGAAACCATATGGGTTTGACCCTCGATATACGATCTCTAGGATATTAGATGGATGAGGGACTATAGGTACACGGTAACTGAGGACAAACCGGTCCAATGGATTGGATTCCCCTGTATCGTCTGGGGACTACGGCGTAGTGGCCTAGTACATTCGTAGTCGATGAGTCGAGTGAATTATTACAGAGATAATAATTCACTAAGTTAGAAGGAGTTCTGATAGGTATGACTCACGGCCAGCTCGATATTGGGTCAAGAGGGTCACACACATATGGTAGGCATTGCGATGAGTAGAGGTTCAGATATGAGATATCCAACGGAGCCCTTGTCTTATTGGATGCAGATCCAATACCCACTAGGGGAGGACCCATTAGGGTTTGACAGGGGACCTCTATAAATAGGAGGGATTCAGAGCCTCAGAGTAGGCTTGGAGTTTTGAGGAGCGTCGTCGCAACCCTGCTGTGTGGATCACCGCTAGAGAGGAGGACGCTTGACCTCTTCACCCTCTCCTAAGGATTTGCAAGGAAATAGGGATATACGATCTCCCTAGGTAACACAATCAACTCTATACGCAGTTTTGAGTTTCGCGGATTTTGCGCACCAATCTTCGCACGACGACGAACATCTTTTTGGGAATCGCGGATTTTCTTGCAGCGGCAACCGCAGCCGCAGCCAGGCAGCACAGTGCCGGTGCATGCGCAAGCGTTGTGCCTGCAGCAGCCGGCCGGCGGTCTGCTTGCAGTAGGCTTGCGATCGGCGGGGCTGGCAGCCCGCTGGTAGAGGCGCATGCGGTCGCTTCTCCTGCGGGGTGAGGCGCCGCAAGGCAGCGGCGCATGCCGCCGCTGCTCCCGCGGGGGCAACGCCGCCCGTAGATTGCCGGGCGGCCGCCTCGCCGGGCGGCCGCCCGGCAAGGCAGCACGACTTGCGGGCACTGCCTCGCGGGCAGAACCGTCCGCAGGGGCGCCAACCTGCAGGGGCAGCACCGCCTGCGAGCGATGCACCGCCTGCGGGCGATGCACCGCCTGCGGGCGATGCCCCGCCAGCAGAACTGCCCACGGAGGCGGCAACGCCCGTGGGGGCGCCCACCTGCAGCGGCAGCGCCGCCAGCGTGTGTGCCGCCCGCAAGCGAGGGCAGCGCCCCGCCCCTCGCCGCACAGGCCGCCGCCAGCAGGGTGGCGGCGGCGGCGGTAGCAGCAAAGGGTAGTAGAGCATTAGAGTTTTCTGGGCAAAAGACAGTTTTGCCCCTCGGAATTTGAGAAATTCCAGTTTCTGTCTTTTATCCAAATTACGAAAATACCCCTATAAATTTAGAAATTCCCTACATGTCCTTGAATTCAGAAAATATTAATTAATTAAAAGGTTTAGTTGATTATTATTTTTATTATTATCTAGTAGTTCTACATGATAATGAATATTTATATATGTGATGTTTGATGTGTGGACGAACGATCATAGACCGTGTGATGTGTTTACTTGTGATTATTATTATTGAGGTTTGCGAGCCTCCATTATATTTCTCGTTTATTGTCGGACCTGCGTGCCTATGATCAAGTTGTAATCACATGAGGAGGTGCAGCGGGAGCGTGGATGCGATAGCGGGACCCACGAGACGGACGATCGTGATGCATGAAGATGCTTCAAGATGTCAACGGAACCGACGAGGACGAGATGGATGATCACAGAGCATGGAGATGCACCGTTGCACATATAGATCTTGATGTGAGTGATTAGGACTATTGGCTCGGGCCTAATCATATTAGGTTGTGGTCCATGATCATCTAGTGTGATTGCTTATACACATACTAGATATGTATATATATTTGCATGCGATGTAGATATATATTAAATATATATATGTGTGACATGTCATATTAGGAGACCAAATCATTGAAACATCTCTCGATAATATTAAGTCGGTAAACGTGAGACAATTAGATTGACCCACGTGGCCTTCCATCGTTATAAGTAGAAACCGATTCCCGGTGTAGAATGAGTTGGTCGAGTCCATCGAGACTCACCTATATCGCGATTCGCTATCTTGCTTACGACATAGAGATGTCACCGGTGACCTGAGGGCATGGTATGTTTGGTCGAGTCCCTCGAGGGTATATCATCAAATCAGACTGATCTTGTAACGAAGGTGTTGACTTAACCGAGCATCATGGTTGGTCGAGTCCCTCGAGGCCATGGTGATTCGGAGGCCGAATAGGACGGGAATTGTTGAATCTCGGATTTTGATGATGAAGTCAATTGTCATTTGTTGTCTAATGTATGTGTTGAGATAAGTGTGCAGGATTAACTACGATGAAAGTAAGACATGCAGCAGGAGTTGCGCCGGAGTCATGACAATGATCACGTTGGGAGTTCGAGAGCTCGACGGAAGTTCGGACAGTCGTCGGAGGTTCTGCGGGATCAAATCCGAGAAGTCCAGAAGCTTGCCAAAGGAGCTCGTCGGAACTTGCCAAGTGGATCGTCGTAGTCCAGGAGTTTGCCGGAAGTCCGCAGGAGCATCACCGAGGGTTCATCGGATGATCGACGGAAGTTCGCCGGAAACTCGCCTGAAGAAGCGAGTGACGCACCGAAGCAAGCTGCAGAATATGTCTTAGGAAATAATCATAGTTAGGACTTTGATTAAGTTAGAAATGGGTGGTGATCCCATTACCTTAATCCTGGGGCAATTGGGCCCCGGAAAAAACTCAAATTGGGTCGAATGGTTCAGCCCATTCGGACCCAGGTTGCTGTGGGAGGTGCAACCGCCCAGGCAGGGAGGTAGCACCGCTCAAGCTATGTCTCCCAGCGAGACTAGGCAGTGCAACTACTCCAGCCAAGAGGTGGCACCGCCCCGGGCTCAGTCTCCGAGCGAGACTGGGCGGTGGAACCTCCTCTGTCAGGAGGTAGCACCGCCAGAGCTCAAGTTTCGAGCTCTGCCAGGCGGTGCAACCTCTCCAGTCAGGCGGTGCAACCGCCTGAGCTCGGTCTTCGAGCTTTGGTAGAGAGGTGCAACCGCCCCTGACAGAGGTGGCACCGCCCAGAGGCTCAGTCTTCGAGCTCTGTCAAGCGGTGCAACCGCTCCAGTCAGGAGGTGCAACCGCCTGATCTCGGAATTCCGGGATTTGATCGTTTTGAGCTCCAAATTTGAACTGGGTTGGGGCCTATAAATACCCCACCCATTCAGCACTGAAGAGATACAGACCTACACCGAATTCTTGATCTTTTCTGTGATTCTAAGAGCTCAAATTTGTGTAAAGTACAAAAGTTCTCCTCTTTCTGTTCTTCAAGTCTTGAGTTGTAAAGAGAGGAGAGAAAGTATTAGGACTCTAGCTTGGAGAGTCCTAATTGAGAGGGACATTCATGTAAAAATGTTAGGACTCTAGCTAGGAGAGTCCTAATTGAGAGGGACATTCTGTTAGGACTCTAGCTAGGAGAGTCCTAATTGTGATGGGCATTCATGTAGGAGGTTTTTTCTTAGAGAAGAATTAGGAGTTGTAAGGGAATAGGAGTCTTGAGTAGGAATTCTATTAGGAGTTGGTTAGAAGTAAGAGTCTTAAGTAGGAGTCCTATTAGGAGTTAGGGTTTAGAAGCCCTATAAATAGCAATGTATTCCTTCTCTTTTCTTAAGCAATAGATGAATCTTTTCTGCAGCCTTTGAGCAGCAACTTGGAGGGAGGAACCCCTATAGAGTTCCAAGGAGGCCGATCCCCTAAAGAGATCAACCCCAAGTTTAGAATCTGCAAGGGTTCTACCACCTGGTATCAGAGCAGCGTTCTTGGCGTCTCGCTGCCCTTCCACAGCCATCCATCAACCCTCTACAACCATCCAAAGCAATTCTCACAATTGCTTAAAAGATCGTCACCGAATTCCGTCATCATCTCCACCACCACGGATCCTTCTTTGATCTCCCCGTGAATTGCAACAGGTTCTGGTTTCCTACCTTACTGCTGCTGCAATTTAGTTATCCTTATTCGAAAATCCAAAAAAAAAATCGTTCCTATATTGCTGCATAAACTTTTCGTCGCAAAGTTTTCATCTCTACGACGAAAGATACATCGCAGAATTCCAGCCGCATAACACCATCTTTTTTATCTTGTTACTATACTTTTTCTATCCAAATTTCTACGAAATTTTTATGATATCTTTGACACTTCTTAACAGTGGATTTTCCTTTGGTTTCATTAAAAAATTCTTAATATAAACTACTGATCTTTTATGTCCAATCTGCTGCACTTGAATTGCAGAATTCAAGCCGCATAGCACCATCTGTTTGATCTTGCTACTGTGCTTTTTCTATCCAAATTTCTACGAAATTTTTATGACATCTTTGACACTTCCTAACAGTAGATTTCCCTTTGGTTTCATCAAAAAATTCTCAATATAAACTACTGATCTTTTATGTCCAATCTGCTGCACTTGAAAATCTATGCTGCAGAAAATTTTAGCTGCATATCGTTGCCTTAACCCATCTAATTGCAATCTTTTTGAATGAAATTTCTTATACACTTCATAGATCATCTTGGCTTCCATCTAAGATTGATCTATTAAAAAATTCATCTCTAAAAATGATTTTATGTTGCTGCAAATTTTCATCGTAACCCGCTGAAATTTTTCGACGATAATTCTGCAATTGCAACTTGCACCAATTTCCTTGCTGTTATACTGCCAAAATTTTCTTGATTAAATTAGATATCCTTGCTGTCATATAAACTGTGATTTTGCTATCAATTCCCTCCTCAATTCTCCCAAGTTGTTGGTGGAAATTACGTCGAGAAACCGTTGTTTCTTCGACGACAATTCTACTCTTACAAGACAACACATACTTGCTGCAACTTCCACGGATTTCTGTCAAACCTTTGCTACCATCTACCACAGATCCAAAACTTTCATCCATAGACCTAAAACTCTACTAAACCACACCCTCAAACTGCACCCAAAACAGCCACAAAACAAGCCTAAACCGCAGCCTACATCCACCAATCCACCAACCCTTTCGACCATCACTTCTCTCAACCTATACATGCCTTTAACCTGACAACAAAAGAGAGATCTTAACATCATAGATTTGGAGGCATATACTATGGCATCTAAGGAGGCAATCGATGCTAAATTCGAAGCCTTGGAGGCGCGAATGGAGGATAAGATTCGGACGCTCTTTACCGAACTCAAATTGGGCCGACTACTAAGCCCGAAGAAATCACATCAAGGAGAGAGCTTTGCCCAATCACACCAAGCCCGAAGATATGACTTCCAAGAGAGGGGAAGCTCTATGACCAACCCCAACTATCCATGCATGAGAGTGGACTTCCCTAGATGGGAAGAAGGAGACCCGATTGGTTGGATCTCGCGCGCGGAGCGATATTTTCGGTACCACAAAACTGCGGATGTATCTATGGTGAAAATTGCAGCTATACATCTTGAAGGGGATGCTATACAGTGGTTTGACTGGTTTGAACATACTTATGGAGTCCTTTCATGGCGACAATTCAAAGAAGGACTGTTGATTCGCTTCAGACCAACCGATTACGAGAATATTGACGAACAACTAGCAAAGATCCAACAAACCTCCACCATTCAGGAGTACCAAACTAGGTTTGAAAGGTTATCTAATCAAACTCATGATTGGTCTCAAAAACAGCTATTGTGGACCTTCATTGAGGGCTTGAAGCCAGAGATCCGAGGAGAAGTTAAAGCGCGACAACCGTATACGCTTATGGCAGCCATCTCTTTCGCACGACATCAAGAGGAGCAATTGAACCATGAAGCTCGGAGGACTAGGGTCTCTCCTCAACCAGTAATATTGAAGCCCTTAGCCCCCCCTATTGTCGACCAAGTCCCTACACTAAAGAGGTTAACAAGAGAAGATCTTCGGGAGCGATATGCGAAGGGGTTATGTTGGCATTGTGACGAGCCGTGGAGCCGTGAGCATCGCTGTAGTAAAGGGGGACTTCTTATGATTGAACCGATAGAAGAAGAGGTCATTGAACATCCAAAAGAGAGCCTTGAACATGAAGAAGAAGATGCAGAAGAAGAGCCACAACCGACCGAAGTTACGGTACATACACTAGCTAGCTACTCAAACCCGCAAACGATGAAAATTGGAGGCCTTCTCAAACAACAACCAATCACTGTTCTCATCGACACGGGCAGTACTACTAACTTCCTAAATAGTAAGCTTGCTGTTCGGATATCATTACCTATCGAGAATCGCTGCAGGTTTGATGTTAAGGTCACCGACGGACGAATTTTGAATTGTGATCATAGGCACTTGCAGGAGAAACTATTGCTGCAGGACCAAGAGATAATTGCAGATTTCTTCCTTCTCCCTCTTAACAATCATGAGGCCATGCTTAGAATTAAATGGTTGATGACATTAGGTGATATTTTTTGGAATTTTATGAAACTAATTATGAAATTTTACAGTAAGGAGAAACAGGTGACATTGCACGGGAAACGTGGGGGCGACATAACAACGATTTGCACACAACAAATGGAGAATGTTTTGCATAAAGCATGCAGTGACTTTTTGGTACAACTTGAGCAGCAAACTAAGGGAGAGCCAACAGAATTTGAAGATCCAAATCTACTTCCTTTGCTTACTGAATTTTCAAATATATTTGACGAACCGCGCAACCTACCTCTTACCTGTCGGCATGATCATTGTATAATGATTCTTCCAAGCAAATCTTCAGCAAATGCTCAGCCATATCAGTATCCACATCTCCAGAAGGATGAAATAGAAAGGACTATAAAAGAGATGCTCGAAACAGGAGTTATTCGGCCAAGTTGCAACCTCTACTCTTCGCCGGTGCTACTTGTACGCAAGAAGGACGGAATAAGGCGAATATGTGTTGATTACCGAGCTCTCAATGGCATAATCATCAAGGACAAATACTTTATTCCAATAGTAGATGAATTGCTAGATGAAAGGGAGCATAAATCTTTACAAAGCTGGACCTTTGATCCGGGTATCATCAAATACGAGCATGCGAAGAAGACATACGGAAAACCACCTTTTGAACACACAACAACCACGAATTTTTGCTTTCTTCAACAAAAGGTGAAATATCTTGGGCATATCATATCAGAGGAAGGTGTGGCAGTGGACCCCTTCAAAATTGGAGTAATGCAAAACTGGCCGACCTCGAGAAACATAAAATTGCTACATGGCTTTCTGGGTTTAACAGGCTACTACCGCAAGTTCGTGAAAATCTATGGAAAGATCAATACACCACTTACTTCCTTACTAGAAAAAGATGTCTTCCAATGGTTGGACAGAGCCTCCGCTGTCTTCGACAAACTTAAGGCAGCCATGATGACGACGCCGGTGCTAACACTACCAGATTTCAACCGACCCTTCATTATTGAGGCCAACACATCTGGAGTCAGAATTGGAGCCATTCTCATTCAAGATGGTCAACAACTCGCATACACTAGCAAGGCATTATCTCCCTCCGATCAAAATATGTCAACATATGATAAGGAGATGCTCGCCATTATGCGCGCAGCAACGAGGTGGAGATTGTACTTGATCAGGCGATACTTTCAAATCAAGACCGACCATAAAAGCCTAAAATATCTCTTGGAGCAGAAGATATCTTCCCCCGAGCAGCAAAAATGGGTAACAAAACTTCTTGGATTTGATTTTGAAATAACTTACAAAAAGGGGAAAGAGAATGTTCTTGCAGATGCGCTTTCGCAGCTACCCGAGCAAGTTGAAGTTTCGACCGTTTCACTTCCGACCAGCGACTTCCTTGAGGATATTAAGATGGAATGGCAGGAAGATTCAGATACTAGTAAGATTATAAAAAAATTGGAGGAAGCACCAAGCCCCATGGCTCATTACAATTGGGACTCAAAAGAATTACACTATAAGGGACGCATTGTGCTTGTGACAAATTCTACTTGCATCTTCAATAGCAGATTTTGGACAAAGTTATTCTATATGCAGGGTACTAAATTGAAAAGGAGTACGACATATCACCCACAAACCAACAGCCAACCGGAAGTTTTAAACAGGTGCTTGGAGACAGCCCAAAGCCACCCACCAAATATGACTACCCAAAGAGAACTCCAGACCCAGCCAAGTGCCATTATTGATCGACGGATCGTGACTCGACGACGACGACCCACTAATGAAGTGCTAATACAGTGGGCGAACCTACCAAAAGAAGATGCCACTTGGGAGAATTATGACGACTTGAAGATCAAATTTCCAGAATTCATGAATCATCAGCCTCGAGGACAAGGCTGATTTGAAGAGGGCGGGTCTGTTAGGACTCTAGCTTGGAGAGTCCTAATTGAGAGGGACATTCATGTAAAAATGTTAGGACTCTAGCTAGGAGAGTCCTAATTGAGAGGGACATTCTGTTAGGACTCTAGCTAGGAGAGTCCTAATTGTGATGGGCATTCATGTAGGAGGTTTTTTCTTAGAGAAGAATTAGGAGTTGTAAGGGAATAGGAGTCTTGAGTAGGAATTCTATTAGGAGTTGGTTAGAAGTAAGAGTCTTAAGTAGGAGTCCTATTAGGAGTTAGGGTTTAGAAGCCCTATAAATAGCCATGTATTCCTTCTCTTTTCTTAAGCAATAGATGAATCTTTTCTGCAGCCTTTGAGCAGCAACTTGGAGGGAGGAACCCCTATAGAGTTCTAAGGAGGCCGATCCCCTAAAGAGATCAACCCCAAGTTTAGAATCTACAAGGGTTCTAACAGAAAGGTTCTGTAAGGGTTGTCTCATGAGCCCGTCAAAAGGAGTGAAACTATAAAAGGGCAGTTGGCCTTCGCCTATTGACGGAAGGCCTCTAGTTGACGTCGGTGACCTCGTCGGTGGAGGAAGCCAAAAGTGGAGTAGGTCAAGACTGACCGAACCACTCTAAATCTCTAGTTTGCTTTTATTTCGAGCACTTTATTATTACTGCAAACCTCCTACATAGCTACTACTCTCTGCGCTTTTACGAACAAGTTTCTAAGTTTTGATCTTTCCGAATCTGCATTCAGACGTAAATCGGTGTTTTTGTACGATCTTTACATTGCAGTTTACATTTACGTTTTGATTCTATTTATAATTGCAAACTGTCTTCTGCGCTTTTATGAACGAGTTTCTTTGCAGTTTACGTTTACCTTTTGATTCCATTTATAACTGCAAACTGCCTTCTGCGCTTTTACGAATGAGTGTCTGAGTTCAGATCTTTCCGAATCTGAGCTTAGATGCAAACTGCACTTAGACGCAATCTGCGCTTAGATGCAAACTGTGCTTAGACGCAAACTGCGCTTAGACGCAATCTGAGCTTAGACGCAAACTGCACTTAGACGTAAACTGCGCTTAGACGCAATCTGAGCTTAGACGCAAACTGCGCTTAGATGCAAACTGCGCTTAGACGCAATCTGCATTTAGACGTAAACTGCGCTTAGACGCAAACTGCATCTAGACGCAAACTACGTAAACTGCGCTTAGACGCAAACTATGTTTAGACGTAAACTGCACTTAATCATAAGTAATCTTAGAATCGGCTTTTGCATCAAAATAGTTTTTATCGAACGAACGCAGCTTTCGTTTTTAATCGCTGAAAGATTTCCGCTGCACTAATTCACCCCCCCCTCTTAGTGCTCTCGATCCAAACAATTGGTATCAGAGCCCGGTTAACTCTCAAACGGAAACCAAGAGGGCCATTCCATTACACATCCACCCATGTTTAATGGGACGGACTATACCTATTGGAAGACCCGAATGAGGATCTTTCTTATTTCTATGGACGTTGAACTCTGGAATCTTTTCGAGAATGGTTTTTCAAAGTCTTCTCTTCCAATGATCGATTGGAACTGAAGTTGGTTCATTTTGGAGAAAGATAAGTAAGTCATCTGCAAATGTTATATGTGATATATGAACAGAACCAGCAATGGGTACCTTAATGCTGCCATTTAAGACTGCGTGTTCTAACATACAGCTAAGTCCTTCCATCGCAATAGTAAAAAGATACGGAGATAGTGGATCATCTTGTCGGATGCCATTCGTGCTCCCAAAAAAACCAATAGGTGAGCCATTAAAGAGTATCGAAAACTTTGGAGTTTCCAGGCAAGATTGAATCCAATTAACCCATTGCTGTGAGAAGTTTATATCGAGGAGCATCTTATAGATAAACTTCCTATTAACTGAATCAAAGGCTTTCCGTAAATCAGCTTTAAAACAGATTTTTGTCCCTCTTGCTTTTGAATGCAAATCTTTGACCAAGTCATTAGCAAGCAAAATGTTATGATGTATACTTCTCCCTTTGATGAAAGCAGCTTGATTTGGGCTAATAATCTTGTGTATTACCTTTTGCATTCTATTTGCCAATACTTTGGAGATGATCTTGTAAACAAAGTTGCATAATGATATGGGTCGATAGTTCTCTAGTGAATCAGCCCTTGCATTCTTCGGAATTAAAGAAATAAAAGTGCAATTCATCTCTCTAAGAATATGACCTGAAGAGAAGAAATGTTGGCAAGCCTTGATCACATCATTTCCAATAATAGACCAAGCAGTTTGGTAAAATTCAGCTGGAAATCCATCTGGACCTGGGCTTTTGTGCTTTGGTGACTTAAAGACAACACACGTACAATTTCGTCATCTGTAATTGGGGCATTGAGGATTGAAATAGCTTCCGAATCAAGTTTTCTAGTCGGCTCGACATGAATGTTATTAGGTTTCCCAGCTTGATTGAGTAAGGAATAAAAAAATTGCTCTGTGTGTGCTTTAACCTCATCTGAATTCTCAATAAGATTATCATCTTTGTCTCTGCATTTGCTGATACGGTTAACAGCCCTTCGAGTAGCAATTGAAGCATAGAAAAATTTAGTATTGGAATCCCCTAGTGTAAGCCAATTCTGTCGAGACTTCTGCTTTGCAAAACTTTCCTCCTGTTTTAAGGCTTGCATGAAGTTATTTCTGGCTTCTATCTCTTTGTAGATAATATTTTCATCATTTGGCTGAAGTTGCAGCTCATGTTGCAATGACATTAGTTCATTTCTGCAAAATTGAACTCTGGTGTTAATATTGCCAAAGGTATGTATTCCACTCCTTTTGTGCTGCTTTACAGGCTTTGAGCTTTTGACATAAGATGTAAGGGGGGGATCCATGCACATTAACATTCCAAGCAGATCTGATAATATCAAGAAATTGAGGATGAGTACTCCACATGTTTAAGAATCTAAACGATTTCTTGCCTCTTGGTGTCGATTTTTCTGCGTGTATATACATTAAAGAATGGTCAGAAAACAAATGAGCACCATACTCAAGAAGTGAATCTGGGTAAATTGTTAACCATTCATGATTAATCAAACACCTATCAAGTCGAGCCATTATTTTTCTGTTAGCAGCACCTTGATTACTCCAGGAGAGCCAATTACCCACAGATTTTATATCAAACAATGCTGCAGTGTCAATGTAATCATTAAAACTTTGAAGCTGGCTTTCTGAAAGTTGTCTACCCCCCTCTTTTTCATTTGTGTACCGAACAGTATTAAAGTCTCCAAGAACAATCCAAGGTACATTGAGACAGCCATTTACAATATTAGTCAGGTCAGACCAAAGAGTATTTCTTTCTTGCATATTGTTTGAAGCATATATACCAGTGAGATTGAATTGACAGCCATTCTTTTTATCCTCTACCTTAAGATGAATGAATTGATCAGTAGCAGAAATAAACCAAGCATTAATAGAGTTAGGATGCCATAAGACCCATATTCTACCAAAAGTTTCATTTGAGTCATTGGTAAACAATTCTGCGTCCGGCCATATTAAATTCTTTTGAGCTTGAACGCGCGATTGTTTAATTTTCGTTTCCACTAGAATAACAATATCACATGCGGCAGACTTGATTATTCTGTTGAGCTCCCGACATTTCTCCGGCTTATTAAGTCCGCGAACATTCCAGCATGTTATCTTCATTAGTAATAAACAAATAAAAAGGTAGTAAGGAATACATCCTACGACTTTGGATGGATTGTACCATCCTTTTTCTTATCCTTCGGTTTTGTATTTTCCTCCCGCACAATATCCTTACCTTTTATGGCTTTATTCCTATATTTATCCACTTCATCTACAGCTTGCAGATTTTTAAACTTTAAAGTACCTTGAATCATGTGGTCTTGATTGGCAGGGTTTGTTGAAGCTCGATAAGATTGTTGCAGCACAATATCCTAGATAGTACTTGTTGGAGCAGCGTGGCTAGAGAGGTTTGTTGGGGCATGAGTTTGTTGAGTCGGAATATCGTTGTTGGCGATGTTTGTTGTGGCCTGAGTTTGTTGAGGAAGAATATCGTTGCTGGCGAGATTTGCTTGGGCCTGAGTTCGTTGAGCTATTGTGGATGGATCCGATGATATTAGAAGAGATGAAGTTCCTGACTTATGTTTCTCCTGTCCACTAGTACCATGGGAAACCTCTGTTGTTGAAGGCTCTGACATTATAGGAAGAGATAAAGTTTTGGAATTGTCCCTCTGTCCGCGGTGCTTTCCTTGCGAGTCGGAATGCTCAATAGTTTTCGCCACCATCGGTGCTACTGCCATTAGAGAAGAATCACTTTGTTGCTGAGGTGCTTGACGTGGTCGATAGACCTTTGTGGTTGGTTGTGGGGTTTGCTGACAAGCTCCATTTGCATGACCAAAAGATAAGCAACACTGACATCGTTGTGGCTTCCAGGAATATGAGACATGTACCTTCCGAGTGTTCCCGTCAAGATCGCGATAGAAAACTTCATTAGGAAGATCTTCATCGGAAGAAACCAGCACACATGCTCGTGCAAATGCTAATCTCGTCTGAGCTGCTGTTGCTTTGTCGATGTAGAGTGGCTGTCCCAGAGTGCTGCATAACTTTGCAATAAAACGTCGACTCCAAAGATGTAGAGGCAGTCCTTGAAAGGATACCCATAATGGAATAGACTGTAGGCTATCTAACTCCAAACGGACATCAGGAGACCAACGTCGTAAAATCATTGGATGACCGCGGATAGTCCAGAATCCTTCGAGGATTCGTTGTAAATCTTCTTCAGAGTATAGCTTGCAAACAAAGAATCCGTTCTCCAGCATATGAAGATCAAATGACGATATTCCCCATCGAGTTTTGATAAATGAGGATAATGGGAAATAAGATGTTTTGAGATCTACCACATAGCCAACAATCGCCATTGACCATGTCTCAATAAGCTCTGCTGAATCAGCAGTCTCGTATACAGAAATCTTCTTATCAGCCTGAACTTCTGGCGTAATGAATTCCAAGCTTAGATCTGGACTTCCAACCGGAGCCTTGAATAGGCTAGTCCAAGGCCGAGGGTCATTGGAAATTAGAGCAGGCTGCCGCGATCTAGAGCGCGACCTGCTTCGATGCTGCTTCATCGAAGGAGTTTCTCTCTAGAGAGGATATGGTGGAGGAGCAACTTGAGGGATAACGGTAGGGATTGCCATCGTTTCAACCCTCCCGCCACCGTCGCCAGCCCTAGGGGCCGTCGATGCCATGTTTGATCCCTCTTCTGGTCACCGCTACAGAATCGTCACCATAGGGAAAAGTCACCGCTGCAGAATTTCAGATCGTCGCTACAGTACCGTCGCCCTAGATCTGGTCGCCGCTGCAGTGTCGTCGCCGCTACAGTACCGTCGGATCAGATCTGGTCGCACTACAGTGTCGTTGGCGCTACAGTACGTTGACCTAGATCTGGATCTGGTCGCCGCTGCAGTACCGTCGCTGCTACAGTACCGTCGACCTAGATCTGGTCGCCGCTGCAGTGTCGTCGCCGCTACAGTAACGTCGACCCAGATCTGGTCGCCGCTGAAGTGTCGTCGGCGCTACAGTACGTCGACCTAGATCTAGATCTGGTCGTGTCGCCCTAGATCTGGTCGCCGCTGCAGTGCCGCCGCTACAGTAACGTCGACACAGATCTGGTCGCCGCTGCAGTGTCGCCGCCGCTACAGTACCGTCGCCCTAGATCTGGTCGCGCTGCAGTATCGTCGCCGCTACAGTACCGTCGACCTAGATCTGGTCGCCGCTGTAGTGTCGTCGCCGCTACAGTAACTCGACCCAACCTCATCTAAATTCTCAATAAGATTATCATCTTTGTCTCTGCATTTGCTGATACGGTTAACAGCCCTTCGAGTAGCAATTGAAGCATAGAAAAATTTAGTATTGGAATCCCCTAGTGTAAGCCAATGCTGTCGAGACTTCTGCTTTGCAAAACTTTCCTCCTGTTTTAAGGCTTGCATGAAGTTATTTCTGGCTTCCGTCTCTTTGTAGATAATATTTCCATCATTTGGCTGAAGTTGCAGCTCAATGTTGCAATGATATTAGTTCCTTTCTGCAAAATTGAACTCTGGTGGTAATATTGCCAAAGGTATTTGTATTCCACTCCTTTAGTGCTGCTTTACAGGCTTTGAGCTTTTGACATAAGATGTAAGGGGGAGATCCATGCACATTAACATTCCAAGCAAATCTGATAACATCAAGAAATTGAGGATGAGTACTCCACATGTTAAAGAATCTAAACGGTTTCTTGCCTCTTGGTGTCGCTTTTTCTGCGTGTATATACATTAAAGAATGGTCAGAAAACAAAGGAGCACCATACTCAAGAAGTGAATCTGGGTAAACTGTTAACCATTCATGGTTAATCAAACACCTATCAAGTCGAGCCATTATTTTTCTGTTAGCAGCACCTTGATTACTCCAGGAGAGCCAATTACCCACAGATTTCATATCAAACAATGCTGCAGTGTCAATGTAATCATTAAAACTTTGAAGCTGACTTTCTGAAAGTTGTCTACCCCCCACTTTTTCATTTGTGTACCAAACAGTATTAAAGTCTCCAAGAACAATCCAAGGTACATTGAGACAGCCATTTACAATATTAGTCAGGTCAGACCAAAGAGTATTTCTTTCTTGCATATTGTTTGAAGCATATATACCAGTGAGATTGAATTGACAGCCATTCTTTTTATCCTCTACCTTAAGATGAATGAATTGATCAGTAGCAGAAATAAACCAAGCATTAATAGAGTTAGGATGCCATAAGACCCATATTCTACCAAAAGTTTCATTTGAGTCATTGGTAAACAATTCTGCGTCCGGCCATATTAAATTCTTTTGAGCTTGAACGCGCGATTGTTTAATTTTCGTTTCCACTAGAATAACAATATCACATGCGGCAGACTTGATTATTCTGTTGAGCTCCCGACATTTCTCCGGCTTATTAAGTCCGCGAACATTCCAGCATGTTATCTTCATTAGTAATAAACAAATAAAAAGGTAGTAAGGAATACATCCTACGACTTTGGATGGATTGTACCATCCTTTTTCTTATCCTTCGGTTTTGTATTTTCCTCCCGCACAATATCCTTACCTTTTATGGCTTTATTCCTATATTTATCCACTTCATCTACAGCTTGCAGATTTTTAAACTTTAAAGTACCTTGAATCATGTGGTCTTGATTGGCAGGGTTTGTTGAAGCTCGATAAGATTGTTGCAGCACAATATCCTGGATAGTACTTGTTGGAGCAGCGTGGCTAGAGAGGTTTGTTGGGGCATGAGTTTGTTGAGTCGGAATATCCTTGTTGGCGATGTTTGTTGTGGCCTGAGTTTGTTGAGGAAGAATATCGTTGCTGGCGAGATTTGCTTGGGCCTGAGTTCGTTGAGCTATTGTGGATGGATCCGATGATATTAGAAGAGATGAAGTTCCTGACTTATGTTTCTCCTGTCCACTAGTACCATGGGAAACCTCTGTTGTGGAAGGCTCTGACATTATAGGAAGAGATAAAGTTTTGGAATTGTCCTTCTGTCCGCGGTGCTTTCCTTGCGAGTCGGAATGCTCAATAGTTTTCGCCACCATCGGTGCTACTGCCATTAGAGAAGAATCACTTTGTTGCTGAGGTGCTTGACGTGGTCGATAGACCTTTGTGGTTGGTTGTGGGGTTTGCTGACAAGCTCCATTTGCATGACCAAAAGATAAGCAACGCTGACATCGTTGTGGCTTCCAGGAATATGAGGCATGTACCTTCCAAGTGTTCCCGTCAAGATCGCGATAGAAAACTTCATTAGGAAGATCTTCATCGGAAGAAACCAGCACACATGCTCGTGCAAATGCTAATCTCGTCTGAGCTGCTGTTGCTTTGTCGATGTAGAGTGGCTGTCCCAGAGTGCTGCATAACTTTGCAATAAAACGTCGACTCCAAAGATGTAGAGGCAGTCCTTGAAAGGATACCCATAATGGAATAGACTGTAGGCTATCTAACTCCAAACGGACATCAGGAGACCAACGTCGTAAAATCATTGGATGACCGCGGATAGTCCAGAATCCTTCGAGGATTCGTTGCAAATCTTCTTGCAAACAAAGAATCCGTTCTCCAGCATATGAAGATCAAATGACGATATTCCCCATCGAGTTTTGATAAATGAGGATAATGGGAAATAAGAAGTTTTGAGACCTGTTAGTGTAAACACCTTTTTTTAGTTAGTATAAACTCCCTTTTTTTCTTAGCCGTGACCCGGGAGGTCGTCTCGGCTCGTTCGGGGGTCCGAATGGCGGGGATCTCCCTGGGGCGGTACTCGTCTCCACCGGGGTGGTCGGGTGCGGCCTCGGACTCGGGGCGATGCGGCGACTCTTCCCGAGCGGGGATCGCCGGCACGTCCCGGACGGGAGACCTCGGCTTGATACCTGCACAATGGTCGGGTCCGCTCGACCCGACCCCTCCGACGATCAAGTTAGAGAGATGCGATGGCGGTTGTTCGGGGAATTCAGCCCTTGCCTCTTCCTTATGGCTTGAGGTCGTTTATAGGGGAACCCGGCATTCTCGGCTGCGCCATCTGTCGGTCGGGGCCGTATCTCTGATGGCGTCCGACATCGCTGAGGACGTTGCGTATGGGAACGGGGGATCGCAGGGTATGGGCGAGCTTCAACCGCTACCCACTTCTGTCTCGTCCTACTATGCCGGGTCAACTGAAGGGGCGGCGGGCTCCGTGAGGCTAACATCCGGACGCAGACCGCTGCCCTCGTTGCTCTCCCTGGGGCGCCGCGCCTGTCCACGTGCGGGGGGCGACGCCGGGCGTGGGGTTTACCATTTTTTGCCATATCATATCCCCCCCCCAAAGGAAGCAATGACTCGGCATCGGACGGTGGGGATTCGAGGCATGGCTTTTGATCGGTAAACGACGGTTCTTTTCGTGGGTCGCCCTGCGTAGGTGCTTGGGACTCATGTCCGGGGCGAGCAGGGCGCGCTGCGTAGGTGCTTGGGTCGGGGAGCACATCTCGGGCGGGCTGGCCGCGCCGAGGAGGTGGTCTCGGGAAACATGCGGCCGAGGAGCGCGTTGTTGAATCTCGGGTTTTGATGATGAAGTCAATTGTCATTTGTTATCTAATCTATGTGTTGAGATAAGTGTGCAGGATTAACTACGATAAAGAGTAAGACAAGCAGCAGGTGTTGCGTCGGAGTCAAGATCAGGATCACGTTGGGAGTTCGAGAGTTCGACGGAAGTTCGGACGGTCGTCGGAGGTTCAGAGAGAACAGATCCGAGAAGTCCAGAAGCTTGCCAAGCGAAGCTCGTCGGAACTCGCCAAGTGGATCGTCGCAAAGTCCAGGAGTATGCCGGATGTCCGCAGAAGGATCACCGAGGGTTATCGGTTGATCGACGGAAGTTGGCCGGAAACTCGCCGGAAGAAGCGATTGACGCATCGGAGCAAAGCTGCAGAAGTTGTCTTAGAGTTAATCGTAGTTAGCATGATGATTAAGCATGAAAATGGGAGGTATTCCCATTAGCTTAATCTTGGGGCAATTGGGCCCCTGAAAAGATTCAAAGTGGGCCGAATGGAGTGAACCATTCGAACCCTGATTGCACCAGGAGGTGCAACCGCCCCAGCCAGGAGGTGCAACCGCCTGGGCTGTGGGGTTGGGAGGTGCAACCGCCCCAGCCAGGAGGTGCAACCGCCTGGGCTGTGGGGTTGGGAGGTGCGACCGCCCCAGCCAAGAGGTTGCACCGCCAGAGCTCAAGTTCCGAGCTCTGCCAGGCGATGCAACCACCGAGCTCAGTCTTCGAGCTCTGGCAGAGAGGTGCATCAGCCTGAGCTAAGTCTCGAGCTCTGCCAGGTGATGGATTCACCAAGCTCAGTCTTCGAGCTCTGGCAGAGAGGTGCATCAGCCTGAGCTCAGTTTCGAGCTCTCCAAGGTGATGCAACCACCGAGCTCAGATTTCGAGCTCTGCCAGGTGATGCATCCACCAAGCTCAGTCTTCGAGCTCTGCCAGGTGATGCAACCATCGAGCTCAGTCTTCGAGCTCTGGCAGAGAAGAGCAATCGGCCGAGCTCAGTCTTCGAGCTCTGCCAGGCGGTGCCACCTCTCCAGTTGAGAGGTGCAACCGCCTGATCCCAGAATTCTGGGATTTGATCGATTTGATCGTTTTGAGCTCGAATTTTGAATTGGGTTGGGGCCTATAAATACCCCACCCATTCAGCACTGAAAAGAGACAGACCAATACCGAAATCTTGATCTTTTCTGTGATTCTAAGAGCTCAAAAGTGTTGTAAAGCCTTTAAGTCTCCTCCTTCTGTTCTTCAAGTTTTCAATTGTAAAGTGAGGAGAGAAAGGTCTGTAAAGGTTGTCTCCTAAGCCTGTCAAAAGGAGAGAAATTGTAAGAGGGAAGTTTGGCCTTCGCCCATTGAAGGAAGGCACCTAGTTGACGTCGGCAACCTCATCGGTGGAGGAAGCCAAAAGTGGAGTAGGTCAAGGCTGACCGAACCACTCTAAATCTCTGGTTTGCGTTTATTTTCGAGCACTTTATCATTACTGCAAACCTCCCTCATCACTACTGCTCTCTGCGCTTTCACGAACAAATTCTAAGTGCTGTTCTTCCAAATCTGCATTCAGACGTAAACTCGTATTTTCATACAGTACAGTTTACGTTTACGTTTGATTCTGCAGAACTGTTTTTCGTGCTTTTACGAACGAGCCTTTTTTGCAGTTTACGCTTACATTTTAATCCTATTAATAACTGCAATCTGTCCTCTGTGATTTTACGAACGAGTTTCAACATTTAGACGCAAAACTGCATTCGGACGTAAATCGGCTTTCCTCGCTCAATCGTCAGATTTCAGTTCACGTTTACATCTTGATTTCAACTGCATACTGCCTTCTGCGAGTATACAAACGAGTTTCAAAGTTTAGACGTAAATCTGCGTTTAGACGTAAATCTACGTTTAGACGTAAAACTACGTTTAGACGTAAATCTGCGTTTAGACGTAAAACTGCGTTTAGACGTAAAACTGCGTTTAGATGTAAATCTACGTTTAGACGTAAATCTGCGTTTAGACGTAAATCTGCATTTAGACGTAAATCTGAGTTTAGACGCAAAACTACGCTTAGACGCAAAACTGCGCTTAGACGCAAAACTGCGCTTAAACGCAATCTGCGCTTAGACGCAAACTGCACCTAGATACAAACTGCGAATTTGCTTTTGCATCATAATAGTTTTTGAACGAACGCAGCTTTTGGTTTTTAAATTAATATAAGATTTCCGCTGCACTAATTCACCCCCCCCCCTCTTAGTGCTCTCGATCCTAACAATTGGTATCAGAGCGAGGTTAACTCTCTAAAGGATTAAAACCCAAGAGAGATGGCATACGCCGGAAACCAAGAGGGGCATTCAATTACACGTCCACCCATGTTCAGTGGAACGGACTACACGTACTGGAAGACCCGAATGAGGATCTTTCTTATTTCTATGGATTTTGAACTATGGAACCTTGTTGAAAATGGATTTTCAAAATCTTCTCTTCCAATGATCGATTGGAATGATTTGGAGAAAAAGGCTTTCGCTCTTAATGCAAAGGCTATGAATGCCTTATTTTGCGGACTTGATAAAAACGAGTTTAATCGTGTTTCAACTTGCGAAACTGCTTTTGATATTTGGCACACACTTGAAGTGACCCACGAGGGCACAAGTAGAGTGAAAGAGTCAAAAATCAATCTGTTGCTGCATTCTTTTGAACTTTTCCGAATGAAACCGAGTGAAACCATTGGCGACATGTTTACCCGTTTCACGGATGTCGTCAATGGTCTAAAAGGACTCGGAAAGAGCTTTTCGGATTTTGAGCTTGTTAATAAGATACTAAGATCCCTTCCTAAGAGTTGGGATCCTAAAGTCACCGCCATTCAAGAGGCAAAAGATCTGCGAAATTTCCCTCTTGAAGAACTAATCGGGTCATTAATGACCTACGAAATGACTTGCAAAGCTCATGAAGAGCAAGAAGACATCCTTCCAAAGAACAGGAAGGATATGGCACTTAAAACTTCTGAATGCCACTTGAGAGAAAACTCAAGTGATGAGGACTGTGATGACGACTTGGCACTTTTGACAAGAAAGTTTAAAAAATTCTTCAAAAGAAACAAGTTTAAAAACGATGTGAAAAATAAACTTGAACCTAAGAAGGACCAAGTGATCTGCTATGAATGTAAAAAGCAAGGACATTACAAAAGTGATTGTCCCCAAGTCAAGAAAAGAACAACAAAGAAGAAGGCGCTCCAAGCAACATGGGATGACTCGAGCGCATCTGAGGAAGACGAATCCAACACCGAGCAAGTTGCTCATTACGCCTTTATGGCAATCGAAGAGGAGGTAACGGATTTATTAGATGCTGATTTATCTTTCGATGAATTATTAAATGCCTTCCATGATTTATTTGATGAATGCAAAGTTATAAATAGAAAATACAAGTTGCTAAAAAAGGTACATGATAATCTTTTTTTTTGGTAAGTAAAAGTAAAATTCATTATGTGTAAAGTTTCTACAAATAGCTTTATCTATACAAGTCATAGACAAAGCCAAGTAACTCATAGAGTGCTAATGCGATAGTTATGACTACACATGCTGTAGACTATAACTACCTATGGGTACATTATTTGGCATCATTCCCAAGATCTTTAGCTAATAGCAAAATTAAATTTGATAAAAATATCTTTTTCTCTTCGGGTGAAGTGCTCGGTTTTGAGTTCATGCTCCATACAGGATCTTGAGTCTCTAATAATCTCTTTCAAGAGCTGAGCATTGTTTGTGTGTTGACATTCAAAGATTCTATTACATCTCTCCTTCCACATCCACCAAATAGCACATCTGAAAATAACCTTTGTCAGTTGTGTAAGAGGCCCTTTTCTTGAGAAACATTGCATAAGGTCACCTAGTTCTTGGTGCAAGTTTGGTTGCGGCAGTCTATTGAGTTCAAATCGCTGGAGAATCTCCTTCCATATCCATTTTGTATAATCACAAGCAAAATAGAGGTGGTCAACAGTTTCTTCTTGTTGCAAACAAAGGGAGCATCGGTTAACATGATAGATACCTCTTCTTTTCATATTGTCTATTGTAGGTAGTTTATTGAGAAGGGCCTGCCATGTACATAAGGAGTGTCTTTGTGATCCCGGTCGATCCCATGTCCAACTGCTTGGGACCCACTTGTTATTTCTTTGCCTAATTTGATTCCATGCGGATGTGGCACTAAATTTACCATTGTCATGAGGCCAAATAAGTATATCTGAAGAGTTGTTCCTGATTCGAATAGCTATGATAGTCGGCCAAAGTGATAACATTTCAGGAGAAATAGGATTAGGGAGACACCAAGTACCGTTAGCGATGAACTCGGAAACCTTCCAGTCTTTGGGAGCCCCAAGATCTTTTCGTATTCTGTCGCCATATAATTGAAATATACTCTTCCCATTCACCCAAGGATCGTACCACATATTAGTACTAGTTCCAGAAGAGATTGCATACGAAATGTGTTTGATTAGCCAATTCCTTGCCTTTAAAATTCCTTTCCAAGCTGCAGAGTGGTATGTTCTTGTTGAAATTTCCCATATTGATTCCTTTGAGAGATACTTAGCAAAAACCCAATGTGACCATAAGGAACATTTGTTTTGCAAAAGATCCCACAATTGCTGTACCAAACATGCTTGATTCCAATCTCTAGTATTTCTCAAATTTAGCCCCCCTTCATCTTTCGGTTTGCAAATGCTATCCCAATTTACCATATGCATTGCCTTATCATTTGTGCCATTCCAAAAGAAGTTCATTAATAACCGTTCAATATCTTGGAGAAGTCCAGCAGGTAGAAGAAATGCATTACACCAATATATAGAGTAGGAGTGCAATACCGAACGGATGAGTTCGAGTCGTCCTGCTTTTGATAGAAACCTATTTTTCCAAGAAGAAATTCTATTCTTTATTTTTTGCAAGATAGGTTGACAGTGGATTTTGTGAATGCCTGTGGATATGAGCGGGAGACCCAAATAAGGAACTGGCAAGCTTCCTTCACTAACCCCCAAAGTTTGTGAAATAAAGACCTTATCCTCAACGTAAGGGCTCATATATACTTTACTTTTCGCATGATTTAACTGAAGTCCAGAAACCATACCAAAGTCATTCATAATAGTAGCCAGGTTCTTTACTGAAGTTGGTTCATTTTGGAGAAAGATAAGTAAGTCATCTGCAAATGTTATATGTGATATATGAACAGAACCAGCACTGGGTACCTTAATGCTGCCATTTAAGACTGCGTGTTCCAACATACAGCTAAGTCCTTCCATCGCAATAGTAAAGAGATACGGAGAGAGTGGATCACCTTGTCGGATGCCATTCGTGCTCCCAAAAAAACCAATAGGTGAGCCATTAAAGAGTATCGAAAACTTTGGAGTTTCTAGGCAAGATTGAATCCAATTAATCCATTGCTGTGGGAAGTTCATATCAAGGAGCATCTTATAGATAAATTTCCTATTAACTGAATCAAAGGCTTTCCTTAAATCAGCTTTAATGCAGATTTTTGTCCCTCTTGCTTTTGAATGCAAATCTTTGACCAAGTCATTAGCAAGCAAAATGTTATGATGTATACTTCTCCCTTTGATGAAAGCAGCTTGATTTGGGCTAATGATCTTGTGTAATACCTTTTGCATTCTATTTGCCAATACTTTGGAGATGATCTTGTATATAAAGTTGCATAATGATATGGGTCAATAGTTCTCTAGTGAATCAGCCCCTGCATTCTTCGGAATTAAAGAAATAAAAGTGCAATTCATCTCTCTAAGAATATGACCTGAAGAGAAAAAATGTTGGCAAGCTTTGATCACATCATTTCCAATAATAGACCAAGCAGTTTGGTAAAATTCAGCTGGAAATCCATCTGGACCTGGGCTTTTGTGCTTTGGTGACTTAAAGACAACACATACAATTTCGTCATCTGTAATTGGGGCATTGAGGATTGAAATAGCTTCCGAATCAAGTTTTCTAGTCGGCTCCACATGAATGTTATTAGGTTTCCCAGCTTGATTGAGTAAGGAATAAAAAAATTGCTCTGTGTGTGCTTTAACCTCATCTAAATTCTCAATAAGATTATCATCTTTGTCTCTGCATTTGCTGATACGGTTAACAGCCCTTCGAGTAGCAATTGAAGCATAGAAAAATTTAGTATTGGAATCCCCTAGTGTAAGCCAATGCTGTCGAGACTTCTGCTTTGCAAAACTTTCCTCCTGTTTTAAGGCTTGCATGAAGTTATTTCTGGCTTCCGTCTCTTTGTAGATAATATTTTCATCATTTGGCTGAAGTTGCAGCTCATGTTGCAATGACATTAGTTTCTTTCTGCAAAATTGAACTCTGGTGGTAATATTGCCAAAGGTATTTGTATTCCACTCCTTTAGTGCTGCTTTACAGGCTTTGAGCTTTTGACATAAGATGTAAGGGGGAGATCCATGCACATTAACATTCCAAGCAGATCTGATACCATCAAGAAATTGAGGATGAGTACTCCACATGTTAAAGAATCTAAACGGTTTCTTGCCTCTTGGTGTCGCTTTTTCTGCGTGTATATACATTAAAGAATGGTCAAAAAACAAAGAAGCACCATACTCAAGAAGTGAATCTGGGTAAACTGTTAACCATTCATGGTTAATCAAACACCTATCAAGTCGAGCCATTATTTTTCTGTTAGCAGCACCTTGATTACTCCAGGAGAGCCAATTACCCACAGATTTCATATCAAACAATGCTGCAGTGTCAATGTAATCATTAAAACTTTGAAGCTGACTTTCTGAAAGTTGTCTATCCCCCACTTTTTCATTTGTGTACCGAACAGTATTAAAGTCTCCAAGAACAATCCAAGGTACATTGAGACAGCCATTTACAATATTAGTCAGGTCAGACCAAAGAGTATTTCTTTCTTGCATACTGTTTGAAGCATATATACCAGTGAAATTGAATTGACAGCCATTCTTTTTATCCTCTACCTTAAGATGAATGAATTGATCAGTAGCAGAAATAAACCAAGCATTAATAGAGTTAGGATTCCATAAGACCCATATTCTGCCAAAAGTTTCATTTGAGTCATTGGTAAACAGTTCTGCGTCCGGCCATATTAAATTCTTTTGAGCTTGAACGCGCGATTGTTTAATTTTCGTTTCCACTAGAATAACAATATCACATGCGGCAGACTTGATTATTATGTTGAGCTCCCGACATTTCTCCGACTTATTAAGTCCGCGAACATTCCAGCATGTTATCTTCATTAGTAATAAACAAATGAAAAGGTAATAAGGTATTCATCCTACGACTTTGGATGGATTGTACCATCCTTTTTCTTATCCTTCGGTTTTGTATTTTCCTCCCGCACAATATCCTTACCTTTTATGACTTTATTCCTATATTTATCCACTTCATCTACAGCTTGCAGATTTTTAAACTTTAAAGTACCTTGAATCATGTGGTCTTGATTGGCAGGGTTTGTTGAAGCTCGATAAGATTGTTGCAGCACAATATCCTGGATAGTACTTGTTGGAGCAGCGTGGCTAGAGAGGTTTGTTGGGGCATGAGTTTGTTGAGTCGGAATATCCTTGTTGGCGATGTTTGTTGTGGCCTGAGTTTGTTGAGGAAGAATATCGTTGCTGGCGAGATTTGCTTGGGCCTGAGTTCGTTGAGCTATTGTGGATGGATCCGATGATATTAGAAGAGATGAAGTTCCTGACTTATGTTTCTCCTGTCCACTAGTACCATGGGAAACCTCTGTTGTGGAAGGCTCTGACATTATAGGAAGAGATAAAGTTTTGGAATTGTCCTTCTGTCCGCGGTGCTTTCCTTGCGAGTCGGAATGCTCAATAGTTTTCGCCACCATCGGTGCTACTGCCATTAGAGAAGAATCACTTTGTTGCTGAGGTGCTTGACGTGGTCGATAGACCTTTGTGGTTGGTTGTGGGGTTTGCTGACAAGCTCCATTTGCATGACCAAAAGATAAGCAACGCTGACATCGTTGTGGCTTCCAGGAATATGAGACATGTACCTTCCGAGTGTTCCCATCAAGATCGCGATAGAAAACTTCATTAGGAAGATCTTCATCGGAAGAAACCAGCACACATGCTCGTGCAAATGCTAATCTCGTCTGAGCTGCTGTTGCTTTGTCGATGTAGAGTGGCTGTCCCAGAGTGCTGCATAACTTTGCAATAAAACATCGACTCCAAAGATGTAGAGGCAGTCCTTGAAAGGATACCCATAATGGAATAGACTGTAGGCTATCTAACTCCAAACGGACATCAGGAGACCAACGTCGTAAAATCATTGGATGACCGCGGATAGTCCAGAATCCTTCGAGGATTCGTTGCAAATCTTCTTCAGAGTATAGCTTGCAAACAAAGAATCCGTTCTCCAGCATATGAAGATCAAATGACGATATTCCCCATCGAGTTTTGATAAATGAGGATAATGGGAAATAAGATGTTTTGAGACCTACCACATAGCCAACAATTGCCATTGACCATGTCTCAATAAGCTCTGTTGAATCAGCAGTCTCGTATACAGCAATCTTCTTATCAGCCTGAACTTCTGGCGTAATGAATTCTAAGCTTAGATCTGGACTTCCAACCGGAGCCTTGAATAGGCTAGTCCAAGGCCGAGGGTCATTGGAAATTACAGCAGGCTGCCGCGATCTAGAGCGCGACCTGCTTCGATGCTGCTTCATCGAAGGAGTTTCTCTCTGGAGAGGATATGGTGGAGGAGCAACTTGAGGGATAACGGTAGGGAGTCTTGCCATCGTTTCAACCCTCCCGCCACCGTCGCCAGCCCTAGGGGCCGTCGATGCCATGTTTGATCCCTCTTCTGGTCACCGCTACAGAATCGTCACCATAGGGAAAAGTCACCGCTGCAGAATTTCAGATCGTCGCTACAGTACTGTCGCCCTAGATCTGGTCGCGCTGCAGTGTCGTTGCCGCTACAGTACCGTCGAACCAGATCTGGTCGCGCTGCAGTGTCGTCGGCGCTACAGTACGTCGACCTAGATCTGGATCTGGTCGCCGCTGCAGTGTCGCCGCCGCTACAGTACCGTCGCCCTAGATCTGGTCGCCGCTGCAGTATCGTCGCCGCTACAGTACCATCGACCTAGATCTGGTCGCCGCTACAGTACGTCGACCAAGATCTGGTCGCCGCTGCAGTGTCGTCGGCGCTACAGTACGTCGACCTAGATCTAGATCTGGTCGTGTCGCCCTAGATCTGGTCGCCGCTGCAGTGTCGCCCGCCGCTACAGTAACGTCGACCCAGATCTGGTCGCCGCTGCAGTGTCGCCCGCCGCTACAGTACCGTCGCCCTAGATCTGGTCGCGCTACAGTGTCGCCGCCGCTACCGGTACATGATAATCTTACTTGTGAGTTTGATAAATTAAAAGTCGAACATCATGATAGTTTAAAGTCATGTATCAAATGTCATGATTTAGAAACTATACAAAAAGAAAACTTGCTACTTAAGGACACCTTGAAGAAATTCGAGGTTGGTAGCAAGTCATTAAACATGATCCTTACAAACAAGGGTCATGCTCCCAAAAGAAGTGGGATTAGATTTGTGAGGGGTCCTCACCGAAATCCAACTACCTTTGTAAAAGGCCCCATCTTACACGTTCATCACCAAACCAAGTGCAACTTTTGTTGCAAATCTGGACACAAGACACATGTTGTCCATTCAAGAAAATAAGTCCAAACAAATTAATTTGGGTTCCTAAAGGAACCATGATAAACTCTATGCAACATGATAGAAAATGTAGATCTATTTATGAGGCACCCAAAAGCAAATGGGTTCCTAAAGATCATCCGTTCCTATAAAAACATTAAAAGTCTAGGCCGGAGCAAGAAATAATGTTCTGCTCCTTGACTCTCAATGGTCAGAAACCAAGAATCAAAAAGGAACTCGCAACGCTTAAGTAACAAGTGAAAGCTATGAAATCACAAATACGATACAATTACAAACATATGATATCCAAATTCACATACCCCCCTGATCTTCAAAACCTGTTCATCTACGAATTAATTCTTGTAGAAACTAAATATGTCATGATCTTAAAAGGGACACCAAACAAACATACATATGCACGTTAAAAGATCTATCTTACAAAGAGCTTCTTCCTTAAAAACTCATACGAAATCATGTAACAAACATCAATTGCTCTGAAACTCTCCTCAAGGCAAAGGCTCCCTAATCAAATCATCCTAAGTACTCACCTGCTGCCGGCGGTGGCACCTCTCCAGCTGGCGGTTGCACCTCCAGCTATCACGGGTTGCCAGAGGTTGCACCGCTCCAGCCAGAGGTGCAACCGCCAGCAGCTCTGCCCTTTAAAATCACGCTAGGGCCGGCTAAGGAACCGACCCCAACTCACCCCCATTTCCTCCTCTACTCTTTCAAGTCTCCTCCATTCCCATTTCACTCCTCTAAGCCTTCCAAATACCTCCTATTTCGGAGCAAAACATCAAGAATCCTTCCTTCTCTTGAAGATTTCACAAAGGTACTCTCTAAGAAGCTCTTAAATTCTGCTTTGTTCTTCATTTACTTTAGCTCATCATCATCCCTCTAAACAGCAGTAGTAATGGGATCTAGAAGATCCTCAAGGGACAAGGGAAAGAGGAGAGTAGTAGAAGAGTTTGATCTCACTCTTTTTGATTCCGAAAACCATGCTGAAAAATTCCTCTCCTTCGAACTAAGAAGCATTAATAAGGGAAAATACGTAGATCTGAATGAACTAAGAGATGTAGAGACTATCCATTGGTTTGCAAACCTAAATCTACTTCCCATCTTGCAGATCAACGAACCCATTTATCCTAGACTAGTTAGATTGTTTTACAACAACATGCAAAAAGATGATGAAGAAAGGATATCAACCTATCTCTTAGGACAACACATCTCAATCACTGATAGATTCATTTGTGATATGATAGGTATTCCCATGAAAAGCATAGGACTTTATTTCAAAGGATCATGGGATGAAAAAACTATTGAAACATCCTACGTTGAAGCCTTAGGAACAATCCTTGCCAATCCTAACATAGAATCTATTCCTAAAAGTTGTGAACATCTAATGCCCTTCAACACTAAGATACTTCATCATATCATGACTAGTATAATTCTTCCTAAGCAATACCATCATGATGAAGTGAGTCAATTGGAATTAGGAATTATGTACCTAATCATGAAAGAACGTGACATTTGTCTTGGCTATCTGATCCAACAAAACATGTTGGAATTATCTACGAAAGAAATGATGCTCCCATATGATGGAATTATTACAAGAATAATGAAAGCTTACGACATTCAAATACCACTAGAAGAAGAAGTAATGAAATCAGATAGATTCAGCATAATAAACAAAAATCTACTTCACCGACTAAGATGTCACTATAGAAACGGTAACTGGGTTAGAATGCCTAGAAGAACTGATCCCCCTCAACCTGAACCTGAACCAGAGCCGGAAACCCCAGTCTTTAGGAGTACCCACTCTCCTCCGATCTGTCCCTTTGAGGAAACACATCCGGTTGAGCAAACTCACACATCATCCATCGAAGATATCGGGATTCGGATGGACCGATTTGAACAAAGACAAGAAAGGCTTGAACTTCGACAAGATCAAATCCTAACCGAGCTGCAGCAAATCCATCGACAATTTGACTCTTTACTTAGGCACTTTAATCTTCCACCTCATGAATAAGCTTGTATGAACATATGATGTTTTTGATATGACATGTTGTAAACTCCTTATGATATTCATGAAAGACTTTGTCTTTTTGGTTACCTGATATGCTGTACATATGTTACCCTGATATGGTTATCCTTGTTTTGTAAGCATATTTGCAAACATCTCTTGTTGTTTATCTCGGTTTTTGCACTGAAACTAAAAAGGTTTAAAAAGCCTATGCCTTGAAAAATATGAAGCAACATACCAATGTAAGTTGTTAAGTCAGCAGTATGACATTGATATGGTTGCTATTACTAATATGATTACTATGATATCAAACAAAAATTTGCATCGTACGAGCTGATATCTCACCATGTGATGCAATGCTACAAAAATCTTGCTATGCAATATGATACAATGCTACACTTGCTGAAATAAAAATCTTGGTAGAATACTGCACTTGAAATGATTGTGTTACTATATCAAAAGCTTAACACTCAAAAATCAAACACATTGATATTAGACCTCACTCTATACGAGATCATGTCACTAATCATGATGTAACCGTAGAGTTTATTGATACCAAACATCAACTGGCTGATATCTTCACAAAACCCCTATGTGAAGAACAATTTTTTTTTTTGGTAAGTATATGTGAAGAACAATTTGATTACATAAGAAGAGAATTAGGAATGTTGATGTGTCCGAATACTTAAACTAGTTAAAATTATCTTTCGGATGTTATTACTATTACATGTCTTGACAACGCTTGATCAAATAACATGTTGCAAAATATGTGACAAATACTTTTAACCAAATGCATGTAAGAAGTTCATTTTTCGGGTTATATGCTAAAAATGGGATGTTCCCGTACACTCTTATGAAAACTCTTTGGAAAATGACTTTCCTCCGTAAAGCAAAAACAATAAAGAGATATATGTGTCATGACTTCCTTTATATGCTTGATAATGCTATCATGCTTTTTGTTGATGACAAAGGGGGAGAAACATATGAATTGATAAACACTATGTCATAACTGAACTGCCATAATCATATGTCATAGTTGCAAATACTTGAGTGATGCTATAAACAATGTTATGCCATCCTTGCATCACCAAGAGATATGTGAACATGTGCTATAGTTTGCATCATATCTTGATTTGATATTCTACAGAAAATGCAAACTTGCTAGAAAATCTCAAATGTGAGCATCATGTAAAAAGTCCTTCGTAGCTTTATATGATTACATGATGAATGGTTACAAACACTATCATACAAACTTGATGATGTATGTCATGCCTTGACATAATTCTTGAAGAGATACATCATGATGGGCATCATGATGGGAGCATTGATAAGTTTAACTGATCTAACTTATCAATACGTCACTTGAATTCTTAGGTCTTGAATTCAAGGTTGACTTATCTCAACTATGGCATTTAGATAGGGGGAGTTAAGGACAACTCCTTTATCAATTGATTGTCATCATCAAAAAGGGGGAGATTGTTGAATCTCGGGTTTTGATGATGAAGTCAATTGTCATTTGTTATCTAATCTATGTGTTGAGATAAGTGTGCAGGATTAACTACGATAAAGAGTAAGACAAGCAGCAGGTGTTGCGCCGGAGTCAACATCAGGATCACGTTGGGAGTTCGAGAGTTCGACGGAAGTTCGGACGGTCGTCGGAGGTTCAGAGAGAACAGATCCGAGAAGTCTAGAAGCTTGCCAAGCGAAGCTCGTCGGAACTCGCCAAGTGGATCGTCGCAAAGTCCAGGAGTATGCCGGATGTCCGCAGAAGGATCACCGAGGGTTATCGGTTGATCGACGGAAGTTGGCCGGAAACTCGCCGGAAGAAGCGATTGACGCATCGGAGCAAAGCTGCAGAAGTTGTCTTAGAGTTAATCGTAGTTAGCATGATGATTAAGCATGAAAATGGGAGGTGATCCCATTAGCTTAATCTTGGGGCAATTGGGCCCCTGAAAAGATTCAAAGTGGGCCGAATGGAGTGAACCATTCGGACCCTGATTGCACCAGGAGGTGCAACCGCCCCAGCCAGGAGGTGCAACCGCCTGGGCTGTGGGGTTGGGAGGTGCAACCACCCCAGCCAGGAGGTGCAACCGCCTGGGCTGTGGGGTTGGGAGGTGCAACCGCCCCAGCCAGGAGGTGCAACCGCCTGGGCTGTGGGGTTGGGAGGTGCGACCGCCCCAGCCAAGAGGTTGCACCGCCAGAGCTCAAGTTCCGAGCTCTGCCAGGCGATGCAACCACCGAGCTCAGTCTTCGAGCTCTGGCAGAGAGGTGCATCAGCCTGAGCTAAGTCTCGAGCTCTGCCAGGTGATGGATTCACCAAGCTCAGTCTTCGAGCTCTGGCAGAGAGGTGCATCAGCCTGAGCTCAGTTTCGAGCTCTCCAAGGTGATGCAACCACCGAGCTCAGATTTCGAGCTCTGCCAGGTGATGCATCCACCAAGCTCAGTCTTCGAGCTCTGCCAGGTGATGCAACCATCGAGCTCAGTCTTCGAGCTCTGGCAGAGAAGAGCCATCGGCCGAGCTCAGTCTTCGAGCTCTGCCAGGCGGTGCCACCTCTCCAGTTGAGAGGTGCAACCGCCTGATCCCAGAATTCTGGGATTTGATCGATTTGATCGTTTTGAGCTCGAATTTTGAATTGGGTTGGGGCCTATAAATACCCCACCCATTCAGCACTGAAAAGAGACAGACCAATACCGAAATCTTGATCTTTTCTGTGATTCTAAGAGCTCAAAAGTGTTGTAAAGCCTTTAAGTCTCCTCCTTCTGTTCTTCAAGTTTTCAATTGTAAAGTGAGGAGAGAAAGGTCTGTAAAGGTTGTCTCCTAAGCCTGTCAAAAGGAGAGAAATTGTAAGAGGGAAGTTTGGCCTTCGCCCATTGAAGGAAGGCACCTAGTTGACGTCGGCAACCTCATCGGTGGAGGAAGCCAAAAGTGGAGTAGGTCAAGGCTGACCGAACCACTCTAAATCTCTGGTTTGCGTTTATTTTCGAGCACTTTATCATTACTGCAAACCTCCCTCATCACTACTGCTCTCTGCGCTTTCACGAACAAATTCTAAGTGCTGTTCTTCCAAATCTGCATTCAGACGTAAACTCGTATTTTCATACAGTACAGTTTACGTTTACGTTTGATTCTGCAGAACTATTTTTTGTGCTTTTACGAACGAGCCTTTTTTGCAGTTTCGCTTACATTTTAATCCTATTAATAACTGCAATCTGTCCTCTGTGATTTTACGAACGAGTTTCAACATTTAGACGCAAAACTGCATTCGGACGTAAATCGGCTTTCCTCGCTCAATCGTCAGATTTCAGTTCACGTTTACATCTTGATTTCAACTGCATACTGCCTTCTGCGAGTATACAAACGAGTTTCAAAGTTTAGACGTAAATCTGCGTTTAGACGTAAATCTACGTTTAGACGTAAAACTACGTTTAGACGTAAATCTGCGTTTAGACGTAAAACTGCGTTTAGACGTAAAACTGCGTTTAGACGTAAAACTGCGTTTAGACGTAAATCTACGTTTAGACGTAAATCTGCGTTTAGACGTAAATCTGCATTTAGACGTAAATCTGAGTTTAGACGCAAAACTGCGCTTAGACGCAAAACTGCGCTTAAACGCAATCTGCGCTTAGACACAAACTGCACCTAGATACAAACTGCGAATTTGCTTTTGCATCATAATAGTTTTTGAACGAACGCAGCTTTTGGTTTTTAAATTAATATAAGATTTCCGCTGCACTAATTCACCCCCCCCCCCTCTTAGTGCTCTCGATCCTAACACGCGTCTCGGGCGGGCTGGCCACGCCGAGGAGGTGGTCTCGGGAAACATGCGGCCGAGGAGCACGTCTCGGGCGGGCTGGCCGCGCCGAGGAGGTGGTCTCGGGAAATATGCGGCCGAGGAGCACCACTCGGACGGGCTGGCCGCGCCGAGGAGGTGGTCTCGGGAAACATGCGGCCGAGGAGCACGTCTCGGGCGGGCTGGCCGCGCCGAGGAGGTGGTCTCGGGAACATGTGGCCGAGGAGCACGTCTCGGGCGGGCTGGCCGCGCCGAGGAGGTGGTCTCAGGAAACATGCGGCCGAGGAGCACGTCTCGGGCGGGCTGGCCGCGCCGAGGAGGTGGTCTCGGGAAACATGCGGCCGAGGAGCACGTCTCGGGCGGGCTGGCCGCACCGAGGAGGTGGTCTCGGGAACATGTGGCCGAGGAGCACGTCTCGGGCGGGCTGGCCGCGCCGAGGAGGTGGTCTCGGGAAACATGCGGCCGAGGAGCACGTCTCGGGCGGGCTGGCCGCGCCGAGGAGGTGGTCTCGGGAACATGTGGCCGAGGAGCACGTCTCGGGCGGGCTGGCCGCGCCGAGGAGGTGGTCTCGGGAAACATGCGGCCGAGGAGCACGTCTCGGGCGGGCTGGCCGCGCCGAGGAGGTGGTCTCGGGAAACATACGGCCGAGGAGCACGTCTCGGGCGGGCTGGCCGCGCCGAGGAGGTGGTCTCGGGAACATGTGGCCGAGGAGCACGTCTCGGGCGGGCTGGCCGCGCCGAGGAGGTGGTCTCGGGAAACATGCGGCCGAGGAGCACGTCTCGGGCGGGCTGGCCGCGCCGAGGAGGTGGTCTCGGGAAACATGCGGCCGAGGAGCACGTCTCGGGCGGGCTGGCCGCGCCGAGGAGGTGGTCTCGGGAACATGTGGCCGAGGAGCACGTCTCGGGCGGGCTGGCCGCGCCGAGGAGGTGGTCTCGGGAAACATGCGGCCGAGGAGCACGTCTCGGGCGGGCTGGCCGCGCCGAGGAGGTGGTCTCGGGAAACATGCGGCCGAGGAGCACGTCTCGGGCGGGCTGGCCGCGCCGAGGAGGTGGTCTCGGGAAGCGTGGGGCAAGATCGTCGTTCTTTTTAGGCGTTGAAAAGTCGTAGTGGCCGTTCTCCACGTCGTTTCCTGCAGCGGCTTTGGGTCCGCATTTATGATGGGGTGTTCGTTGGTCTTCCCTGATGCGAGCGGGTGTGCGGATGAGCTGTCGGCCGCTAGGGGGAGACGAAGGGACGTCTCTTTCGGCGGGTTTTTCCTTACATGAATGGCGTATCCTGCCCGTTTTATGATTTCTGCTGCTGAGTCTTGGACCTCGTCGTTTCTTTCTGCCATCGCACCTTCTCCTCTCCCACGCCACCATCTCACAGTCGCTCCCTCGTCGTCTCTCTTGTTCGTTCCAAAAGCCGGTAAGAAATGTCCTTCTCACCTGTCTCTTCGCCTTCGTCCCTCGACAGAGTCCGGGAGGGCATGCCTCCGTCTTCCCCGGACGAGGAGGCGGCGCGAGCCCTTGAGGCGCTAATGTGGCCGCACGACCTCGACTCGGTGGTGAGCGGGTCATTGCTGGAAAAGCTCCGGGAGCGTTATCACATCCCGGAGGAGTTTGTCCTGGTTGCCCCTGATCCGAGGCAGCGGTCATACGACCCTATCCCCCGCGGTTTTGCGCTGACCCAAGATGCCCTAGAGGCTGGGTTGCGCCTTCCCCTTCACCCCCTCATTGTTTCCTGCCTATCTCTCTGGCGGATTTCGCCTTCCCAGGTGACGCCCAACTCATGGCGGTACCTGGTAGCGTTTTTGGGGGAGTGTTACTATGCTAACATCACCCCTACCCGAAACCTCTTTCTTTCATGTTTCCGCCTTCTCAAGGGGCCGGGGGGCTATTTCGTGTCGGCCCGGGCTGGCTTTCGCGTCGGGGGAGCCCCTTCGAGTAATAAAGGGTGGAAGGGGCGGTTTTTTTACGTCAGCTGGCCGAGGGATTGGGGCTTCGGGGTTCGGTGGGCGGTGAGGGTGATAGATAACACGGTCCCGGATTTGAACGACGAGGAGTGTCGGGATTTGAAGAGGCTTCGGGCAATCCTTCCCGGCTCTCAGGCCATCCGAGCTATGACCGAGGAGTGGCTAGCCGAGGCGGGTCTTAGCCCGGCTTTCGGGGGTATGTTTATAGAGGGTGTTCTCCACGTTTTATTTGTTTCCACAGTTTGTGACGGTTTCGCTTGTATTCTTCGCAGGAATGAAGCTTCTGTCCCTCCGTGGTGGTCGCTCTTCGTCGGCTTCTTCCCCGCGCCAGTCCGCTGCTTCCCCTCCGCGTTCCCCAGCCGACCCGTTGCCCGGTTCGGCGGGTGCCCCATTGGAGATTCCCGAGGGACGTCCGTCAAAGAAGGCGAGGACGACGGGTCCGGGAAAAACCAAGGCGGGGACCACTCCTCCAACAATCGTGGGTGCCAAGCGGACCACTCGGGAGGAGGGGCCTTCCCGATTTGAAGGGCCTAGCCAGGGGGCGGCCGGGAAGAGGGCGAACCTGCCCACGGTGGATGATCTGTGCGGGCTACGCACGGGGGCTGACGAGCCCCTATGGGCAGCGGTGATGGGCGAGCTTCCGATAGGGGAGGCTTCCGACCCGCTGGTCGCCCGATGGAAGGGGCTGTCCCGAGGGGACCAGGTATGGGCCGGGGGAGATCCCTCGGCCGCCTTCCTTCGAGGCGTGCTCCACCCCGACCTGGCTCGGGACCTGTACACCCTGCCCTCGGAGACCATGCTCAGCAAGGCGGGGAGGTTTCTGACATTGGTAAGCATTTCGCTAACTCCGGGCATCCCTGCGACTGTGCGCTGACCCTTATTTTCTTGTGGCAGGGCCTCCATTATTCGACGGCGCTGATGGACCGTGTGCGCGACGCTGGCCAGATAATCTGGGACTTCAGCGAGCGCAACTCCGAGTTGTGTCGTCAGCTAGAGGAGATTCGGGCTGGGTCGGGCCCCGAGGCGGTAGCGGCTGCGGAAAGACGCGCGACCGGTTCCGAGGAAGAAGCGACGCGTTTACGAGCAGAGCTCGAGCGGTCGGGCGATTCGGTCAAGGAGCTCCAGGAGTTCCTTCGTTTGAATCGGGCCGAGCTCCGCCAATCGAAGTCAGAGGCGCTTAGACTTTCCAAGAGGGCGGAGAAGGCCGAGGCTGAAGCCCGCGCTGCTTCCGAGGCGTTGGCTGAGGAGGTTCGCCTCCGCCCGTCAAAGGACAAGGAGGCGATCGAAGCCTACAAGAAGTCCGAGAACTTTGAGCTCTGACTGACCCGAATGGGGCGAGTATCCTACGAGTACGGATACAGGATCGCCCTGGGTCGCTTCGGTTCGTGCCCTCCTGGCTCCGAGGTGGAAAGGGATCCGTTCGCCTCTCACCCCGTGGACCTGGAGGTGGACATGCCGGAGGACGTGCCGTTCGACGACCGCCCGAAGACTCCGGGAGAGGAGTGAGGGTCGTTTTTGTATGTCGGGGACAAGGGTGTGAGGGTTTTGTGTACGGGTTTTGGCTTTTGTATCCCCTCCTTTTCAACAAGATGATCTTTTCCTCCGATTTTCTGTGTTTGCGTATTGTCTATTTCTTCAGACGAAATATTTCCTAAGGTTCTGTATGTTCCAAGTCTGGGGCACGGGGTCGCCATCCATTGTTGCGAGCCTGAATGTCCCCGGTCGGGATACGCCGATGACCCGATGGGGTCCCTCCCACTTTGGGGCCAGTTTCCCCCTTACTCGGGTGGGGTGGCTGACCTCGATTTTGCGCAGGACCAGGTCCTCTAACTTTATCGACCGGGGTCGCACGCTCCGGTTGTAGACCCTTGCTACGGCTCTTTTGTAAGAAAGGGCTTTCTGGTGTGCGTCGGCCCGTCTTTCCTCGAGCAGGTCCAGGTTTGATCGGAGCCCTTCGCCCGAGGCTTCTTCGCTGTAGTCTGCCGTCCGCGGAGTCGGGACGGCTACCTCGGGTGGCAACACGGCCTCGGTCCCGAACGTGAGGCTATAGGGAGACTCCCCAGTCGGGGTCTTGGGGGTAGTGCGAAGCGCCCACAGGACGCTCGGGAGCTCGTCGATCCAAGCCGATCGGGTAGCGGATACCCTTCTCTTGAGTCCGTCGACGATGGCCCGGTTGGTTACTTCAGCTAGCCCATTCGCCTGGGGGTAAGCCACCGAGCTGAACCTCAGTTGAATTTTGTGCTTGGCGCAAAACTCTTGGAATTTCCTGCCGGCGAACTACGGTCCATTGTCGGCGACGATGGACTGGGGCAGGCCGAAACGGGTTATGAGGTTTCTCCATACGAACCTTTTCACTTGCGACTCCGTGATGGTCGCTAGGGGCTCGGCTTCGACCCATCTGGTAAAGTAGTCCACTCCCACGATGATATACTTCCGCTGGCCGGAGGCGGGCGGGAGAGGCCCGAGTATGTCCAGTCCCCATTGCGCGAATGGCCAGGCACAGTCGACGGGGGTGAACAGGACCGCCGGCCGTCGGGCGGTACGGGCGTGCTCCTGGCACGAGCTGCATCGCCGCACGAGAGCTTTTGCGTCCTGGCGCATGGTCGGCCAGTAGTACCCCTGTCGGAGTACCTTGTGCGCCAGGGCTCGCTCGCCTATGTGTTCCCCGCAAGCCCCTTCGTGCATGTCGGACAGAACCATCCAGGCTTCGCTCGGCTCCAGGCAGCGCAACAGGGGGCGCGAGAAAGACTGTTTGTACAGTCGTCCTCCTTCCTCGGTGTACCACGCCTGCGTCCGACGCAAGCGCCGAGCTGTAGTTGTATCGTCGGGCAGGGTCCCGTCCTGCTTGAAGCGTAACATCTCCTGTACCCAAGTGGCCGGCGCGTTGTGAGCGACGGTGGCGACGACCTCTATGGCTCGGCGGGGGAGTTCTTCGGTCTCGGGTCGAGCCCAGGGGGACGGGCCGGACGCCAGTTTAGCCAGGGTGTCGGCTCGCTGGTTCTCGCTCCTGGGAACATTCGACAGTTCAAAATGGGCGAACTTGGCGGCCAGGCTTCTTACCTGCGCTAGGTATTTCGCCATAGTCGGGTCCCGGGCCTCGTATTCGCCGTCGAGCTGCCTAGCCACCAGCTGCGAGTCGGTGATGACGCGTATGTCGGTCACCTGCATTTCCAGTGCCAACTGGAGCCCCGCCAGGAGAGCCTCGTATTCTGCCTCGTTGTTGGTGGCTCTGAACCCGAAGCGGAAGGAGCGCTCGATCGAGTGGCCGTCAGGTGTTGTCAGTACCAGACCCGCGCCGGCGCCTTTCGCGTTGGCCGAGCCATCTACGTGGAGGGTCCAGGTATCGCGCAGCGGCTCGAGTTCTTCGCCGGCATTCGGCGTCAGCTCCGCAATGAAGTCTGCCACGGATTGGGCTTTGATGGCGGTCCGAGGTATGTATTGTATGTCGTGCTCGCCGAGCTCCACTGCCCATTTGAGGAGACGCCCTGCAACATCGAATTTGGACAGGACAAGCCGAAGCGGCTGATCGGTTATTACCTCTATCGGGTGGGCCTGGAAGTAGGGGCGGAGTTTCCGCGCCGACAGGACGAGCGCCAGCGCCAGCTTTTCGATCGGCGGGTAGCGTTCTTCTGGCCCGCTCAGCATGTGGCTGACGTAGTAGACCGGTAGTTGATCGCCGGAAATTTCTTTGACTAGAACCGAGCTGACCGCGTGCCGAGAGACGGCAAGGTAGAGACTCAGCTTCTCCCCTGGGGAGACCGAAGCGAGTCGAGGGAGGCTGGCCAGGTGTAGCTTCATCTGCTCGAAGGCCGTCTCGCATTCCGCCGTCCATCGGAAGTTCTTCGGATCCTTCAGGGCCTGGAAAAAAGAGTGGCAGCGATCTCCCGATCGGGAGAGGAAACGCGATAAAGCGACCAGCCTCCCGTTAAGGCGCTGCAGGTCTCTGATCGTCCGAGGAGGCCGCATGTCAATGATGGCCTGTATCTTTTCCGGGTTGGCGTCAATCCCTCTCTCGTGTACGATGAATCCGAGGAATTTTCCCGAGGTCACACCGAAGGTGCACTTGGTGGGGTTGAGGCGCAGGCCGAACCTCCGCAGAGTGTCGAATGTTTCTGCCAGGTCGGAGGGATGAGCCTCGGCCGTTCGGCTCTTTACGATCATGTCGTCGACATATACCTCCATGTTTCGTCCGATCTGGCGAGCGAACATCTTGTTCACCGTCCTCTGGTAGGTTGCCCCGGCGTTTTTTAACCCGAACGGCATAACTTTGTAAAAATATATCCCTTGCTCGGTGAGGAAGGCTGTATGTTTTTGATCTTCGGGTGCCATCCTGATCTGGTTGTACCCGGAGAAGGCGTCCATAAATGAGAGTCGGGCGTGGCCGGCCGTGGCGTCGACCAGCTGGTCGATCTTTGGCAGGGGGTAGCAATCTTTTGGGCAAGCATTGTTGAGACTGGTGTAGTCAACGCACATCCGCCAGCTTCCATTAGGTTTTTTGACAAGGACTACATTGGAGAGCCACTGTGGGTACCTTGCCTCTTCTATGAAACCGGCCGCTAGAAGCCGGTTTACTTCTTCTCGGATGGCCAGTTGCCGATCCGAGGCCTGCCGCCTGGGCCTCTGTTTCACCGGTCGGGCGTCGGACGAGATGTTCAGGTGGTGCAGCGCGACTTCCGGGTGGACTCCTGCTAGGTCGGCTGGCGTCCAAGCGAAGATGTCGGCGTTGACTCGCAGAAGGCCGACGAGCTGCTGTCGTTCCTTTTCGGGGAGTCCCGACCCGATTTTGACTGTTTGATCGGGCCTTCCTTCGACCAGTGGCAAGTCGACAGTGGCTTCCTTTGGCTCGGGGCGGGGGGTTGGTTTTTTTCCCTCCCGGGGGTCTTCCAGCGGGGATTGGATCCTTGCTCTCTTGTTTAATGACCCAGCGGTCAAGTAGCAGCGCCTGGACTCCCAGGAGTTCCCCGCCACTTCCCCGACCCCATCGTGATAGTAAGTTGAGATGACGGCTCGGGTCTTGTTGAGGGTTGGCCGTCCTAGGATGGCGTTGTATGCCGTGGGGAGGTCGACCACCAGAAAGGAGGTCATCACAGTTTTTGCCTTCGGGAAGGCTCCCAAAGTTAGGGGCAGGGTGATGACCCCTAGTGACGAGATTGTGGCGCCGGTGAACCCCGTGAGTGTTGAGCATACCGGCTTCATGTTCTCCTTTACCAGGCCGAGCTTTTGGAAGGCGTCCCAGTAAAGTATATCGACCGAGCTTCCAGTGTCGACCATGATTCTTCTCACTTGCGCGTTGGCGATTCTGGCTGATATCACCAGTGCGTCATCATGCTCGGCTAGTTCAGATCCCTCGGTCGGGAAGGTGACTTCGGGACCTTTTTCGGGTTTGGAATCCTCTGCCCGGGAGGCCCTGGCGTATGCCCTTCCACCCGCCGTGGAACTCCCTCCGGACGCCGGCCCGCCGGTTATGACATCTATGTGTCGCTCGATGGGGCCCTCCGGGCGTGGCGAGAGCTCCTTGTCTGGTCGGAGGTATGAACCGAGGTATCCTCGGCGGATGAGCTCCTCAATTTGCCTTTTTAATTCCCGACATTCCTCGGTGTCGTGACCGGGCTGTCGGTGGAAACGGCAGTATTTGGAGCGGTCCGCGAGCTCGCGCGGACTCCTCATCGGGTGGGGGTCTTTGAGAAGGCCTTTCTCCTTAATATGGAGAAATATCTCGGTCCGAGAGGAGTTCAGGCCCGGAAGAGGGGACCTAGGTACCGCATCGTTGAGGCTGCCGGCCCTGCGCCGGGAGGTGGCGGGCTGTTGCTGTTGGGACTGCTCTGGCTTGACCCTTTTGCGCTCGTCACGCTTCCCGACCATCCATGCCTCGGCAGCGATGTACTGGTTCGCACGCTGCAACATTTCGGGTACCGAAGTAGGGGGTCGCTCCACCAGAGACCAAAAGAATCGGGTAGGGCGCAGGCCCATCATCAATGCCTGCATCATCAAAGAAGGGTGAGCGTCAGATAGCCCGCGGATTTGTGTGGTGAAGCGGTTCACAAAGTGAGAAAGGGGCTCATCCTCCCTCTGGTTGAGCCCGAGGAGCATCGCCACCGACGGTTTCGGCTTGGCATGAGCCAGGAAGTTAAGCTCAAAGTCCCTGGCCAGCTGGTCGAAAGAGGCGATGGTCGCGGTCTTCAAATTGCTGTACCACGCTCGGGCTGGGCCCCGCAGGGTTGTCGGGAACGCCCTGCACATCAGGGCATCGGACGTCCCGTATAGCGCCATTTGGGCGCGGAAAGAAGCCACGTGGTCTGCCGGATCGGTGGCACCTTCATAAGCATCTAGTGACGGGAGCCGAAAATGCGGCGGGATGGCCTGCTCTTGAATCTCGGGGATGAAGGGGGACCCCTAGTGTTGTTCGGCCCCCGGGTCTCCCCCGGTCCGGCGAACCTCGCGCTGCACCTCGTCCAGCCGGCGGCCTACGAGGCGTAGCTGGGCCCACAGGCCCTCCGCTGAGTCTGAAAGTGGGGCTACGGGCGTCGGGTGCGCCGCTGGTTCCTCCGCTCCTCGGCTCCCGAGTCGGGTCGATCGGCGCGGAGGCGAAGTGGGAGACTCGGGGAGCGGTGCGGCGTTTTGAGCGCCGGCGGGCCGTTGCCGCGGTGGGGGTAAGGTTGAATGTGAAGACGTCGGGGGAGAGACCAGCGGGATGATGGTCTGCATTACTCCCGTAAGGGCCCGAACCTGGTGCGTGAGGTCGTAGAGGGCTTCGGGTGGCACGGGTGACGGGCCACCAGGATTGGCGACGGGAGGCGATAGGCCCGGATCGTTGAATAATCGCCAATAGCGCTCCGAGGTCGCGGCGGGGCGCTCGTCCCGAATTCCCTCCTGTTGGGGGTGCTCCTCCGTCGCGTCGGTCGTGTGCGACCGGATGGCTGGGGGTTCGTCGGAGTGAGCCTGTGGATCGCTTGACATTCGGACCGGCCCTCCTTCTAGCGCCATTATGTTAGTGTAAACACCTTTTTTTAGTTAGTATAAACACCCTTTTTTTCTTAGCCGTGACCCGGGAGGTCGTCTCGGCTCGTTCGGGGGTCCGAATGGCGGGGATCTCCCTGGGGCGGTACTCGTCTCCACCGGGGTGGTCGGGTGCGGCCTCGGACTCGGGGCGATGCGGCGACTCTTCCCGAGCGGGGATCGCCGGCACGTCCCGGACGGGAGACCTCGGCTTGATACCTGCACAATGGTCGGGTCCGCTCGACCCGACCCCTCCGACGATCAAGTTAGAGAGATGCGATGGCGGTTGTTCGGGGAATTCAGCCCTTGCCTCTTCCTTCTGGCTTGAGGACGTTTATAGGGGAACCCGGCATTCTCGGCTGCGCCATCCCGTCGGTCGGGGCCGTATCTCTGATGGCGTCTGACATCGCTGAGGACGTTGCGTATGGGAACGGGGGATCGCAGGGTATGGGCGAGCTTCAACCGCTACCCACTTCTGTCTCGTCCTACTGTGCCGGGTCAACTGAAGGGGCGGCGGGCTCCGTGAGGCTAACGTCCGGACGCAGACCGCTGCCCTCGTTGCTCTCCCTGGGGCGCCGCGCCTGTCCACGTGCGGGGGGCGACGCCGGGCGTGGGGTTTACCATTTTTTGCCATATCAAGACCTACCACATAGCCAACAATCGCCATTGACCATGTCTCAATAAGCTCTGCTGAATCAGCAGTCTCGTATGCAGCAATCTTCTTATCAGCCTGAACTTCTGGCGTAATGAATTCCAAGCTTAGATCTGGACTTCCAACCGGAGCCTTGAATAGGCTAGTCCAAGGCCGAGGGTCATTGGAAATTAGAGCAGGCTGCCGCGATCTAGAGCGCGACCTGCTTCGATGCTGCTTCATCGAAGGAGTTTCTCTCTGGAGAGGATATGGTGGAGGAGCAACTTGAGGGATAACGGTAGGGAGTCTTGCCATCGTTTCAACCCTCCCGCCACCGTCGCCAGCCCTAGGGGCCGTCGATGCCATGTTTGATCCCTCTTCTGGTCACCGCTACAGAATCGTCACCATAGGGAAAAGTCACCGCTGCAGAATTTCAGATCGTCGCTACAGTACCGTCGCCCTAGATCTGGTCGCCGCTGCAGTGTCGTCGCCGCTGCAGTACCGTCGAACCAGATCTGGTCGCGCTACAGTGTCGTCGGCGCTACAGTACGTCGACCTAGATCTGGATCTGGTCGCCGCTGCAGTGTCGCCGCCGCTACAGTACCGTCGCCCAAGATCTGGTCGCCGCTGCAGTATCGTCGCCGCTATAGTACCGTCGACCTAGATCTGGTCGCGCTTCAGTGTCGTCGCCGCTACAGTAACGTCGACCCAGATCTGGTCGCCGCTGTAGTGTCGTCGGCGCTACAGTACGTCGACCTAGATCTAGATCTGGTCGCCCTAGATCTGGTCGCCGCTGCAGTGTCGCCGCCGCTACAGTACCGTCGCCCTAGATCTGGTCGCCGCTACAGTACCGTCGAACCAGATCTGGTCGCGTTGCAGTGTCGTCGGCGCTACAGTATGTCGACCTAGATCTGGATCTGGTCGCCGCTGCAGTGTCGCCGCCGCTACAGTACCATCGCCCTCGAACTCATCAAAAGATGAAGGGGGGCTGAACTTGAGAAATACTAGAGATTGGAATCAAGCATGTTTGGTACAGCAATTGTTCTTCTCAATAAACTACCGACAATAGACAATATGAAAAGTAGAGGTATCTATCATGTTAACCGATGCTCCCTTTGTATGCAACGAGAAGAAACTGTTGACCACCTTTATTTTGCTTGTGATTATACAAAATGGATATGGAAGGAGATTCTCCAGCGATTTGAACTCAATAGACTCCCGCAACCAAACTTGCACCAAGAACTAAGCGACCTCATGCAATGTTTCTCAAGAAAAGGGCCTCTAACACAACTGGCAAAGGTTACTTTCAGATGCGCTATTTGGTGGATGTGGAAGGAGAGATGTAACAGAATATTTGAATGCCAACACACAAACAATGCTCAATTATTGAAAGAGATTATTAGAGACTCAAGATCCTGTATGGAGCAAGATCTCAAAATGGAGCACTTTTCCCAAAGAGAAAAAGATATTTTTATCAAATTTAATTTTGCTATTAGCTAAAGATCTTGGGAATGATGCCAAATTATGTACCCACAGGTAGTTTTGATATATCTGGATAAACAATTTTATATTGATTATAATTATGAGTTATAGTCTACAGCATGTGTAGTCATAACTATCGCATTCGCACTCTATGAGTTACTTGGCTTTGTCTATGACTTGTATAGATAAAGCTATTTGTAGAAACTTTACACATAATCAATTTACTTTTACTTACCAAAAAAAAAAAATGATAGATTGGAACGATTCGGAGAAGAAGGCTTTCGCTCTTGTCATTAGAAATCTTTATCAATTTAGTTTTAGGCAAATCAAGTTTTATAAGAATGGGAATTTACAACAGGGAGTTACAAATAATTTCGTAGTGAAAAGTCTGAAAATATTTGCTCTGTTTTACTGAATCCATAGGCTCGATTAAAGCAGATGTTTCAGTTAGCAGTTGTAGTCCAAAAATTTCAAATGAGGTATATTAGAAAGCATTTTGAGTCTAGCTTCGAATAAATCATACTTTGTATGAATCTGAGTTCACAGCAGAAAGTTATAAGTAGTTAAGCAACCAGAGGTCAGAAATTTGTTAGGACTCTAGCTTGGAGAGTCCTAATTGAGAGGGACATTCATGTAAACTGTTAGGACTTTAGCTAGGAGAGTCCTAATTGAGAGGGACATTCTGTTAGGACTCTAGTTAGGAGAGTCCTAATTGAGAGGGGTATTCATCTAGGAGGTGTTTTCTTAAAGAAGAATTAGGAGTTGTAAGGGAATAGGAGTCTTGACTAGGAGTTGGTTAGAAGTAAGAGTCTTAAATAGGAGTCCTATTAGGAGTTAGGGTTTATAAGCCCTATAAATAGCCATGTATTCCTTCTCTTTTGATAAGCAATAGATGAATCTTTTCTACAGCCTTTGAGCAGCAACTTGGAGGGAGGAACCCCTATAGAGTTCCAAGGAGGCCGATCCCCTAAAGAGATCAACCCCAAGTTTAGAATCTGCAAGGGTTCTACCACCTGGTATCAAAGCAGTGTTCTTGGCATCTCGCTGCCCTTCCACAGCCATCCATCAACCCTCTACAACAATCCAAAGCAATTCCCACAATTGCTTAAAAGATCGTCACCGAATTCCGCCATCATCTCCACCACCACAGATCATCCTTTGATCTCCTCGTGAATTGCAACAGGTTCTGATTTCCTACCTTACTGCTGCTGCAATTTAGTTATCCTTATTCAAAAATCCAAAAAAAAAAAAAATTGTTCCTATATTGCTGCATAAACTTTTCGTCACAAAGTTTTCATCTCTACGACGAAAGATACATTGTAGAATTCCAACCGCATAGCACCATCTGTTTGATCTTGCTACTGTGCTTTTTCTATCCAAATTTCTACGAAATTTTTATGACATCTTTGACACTTCTTAACAGTGGATTTTCCTTTGGTTTCATCAAAAAATTCTCAATATAAACTACTGATCTTTTATGTCCAATCTGCTGCACTTGAATTGCAGAATTCAAGCCGCATAGCACCATCTGCTTGATCTTGCTACTATGCTTTTTCTATCCAAATTTCTACGAAATTTTTATGACATCTTTGACACATCCTAACAGTGGATTTCCCTTTGGTTTCATCGAAAAATTCTCAATATAAACTACTGATCTTTTATGTCCAATCTGCTGCACTTGAAAATCTATGCTGCAGAAAATTTCAGCTGCATATCATTGCCTTAGTCCATCTATTTGCAATCTTTTTTGAATGAAATTTCTTATACACTTCATAGATCATCTTGGCTTCCATCTAAGATTGATCTATTAAGAAATTCATCTCTAAAAATGATTTTATGTTGCTGCAAATTTTCATCGTAACCTGCTGAAATTTTTCGACGACAATTTTGCAATTGCAACTTGCACCAATTTCCTTGCTGTTATACTGCCGAAATTTTTTTGATTAAATTAGATATCCTTGCTGTCATATAAACTGTGATTTTGCTATCAATTCCCTCCTCAATTCTCTTAAGTTTTTGGTGGAAATTACGTCGAGAAATCGTTGTTTCTTCGACGACAATTCTACTCTTACAAGACAGCACATACTTGCTGCAACTTCTACGGATTTCTGTCAAACCTTTGCTACCATCTACCACAGATCCAAAACTTTCATCCACAACCCTAAAACTCTGCCAAACCACACCCTCAAACTGTACCCAAAACAGCCACAAAACAAGCCTAAACCGCAGCCTACATCCACCAATCCACCAACCCTTTCAACCATCACTTCTCTCAACCTATACATGCCTTTAACCCAACAACAAAAGAGAGATTTGGGGGCATATACTATGGCATCTAAGGAGGCAATCAATGCTAAATTCGAAGCCTTGGAGGTGCGAAAGGAGGATAAGATTCGGATGGTCTTTACCGAACTCAGATTGGGCCAACCACTAAGCCCGAAGAAATCAAATCAAGGAGAGAGCTTTGCCCAATCACACCAAGCCCGAATAGATGACTTCCAAGGGAGGGGGGGCTATATGACTGACCCCAACTATCCATGCATGAGAGTGAACTTCCCTAGATGGGAAGAAGGAGACCCGATTGGTTGGATCTCACGCGCGGAGCGATATTTTCGGTGCCACAAAACCGCGGATGTATCTATGGTGAAAATTGCAGCTATACATCTTGAAGGGGATGCTATACAGTGGTTTGACTGGTTTGAACATACTTATGGAGTCCTTTCATGGCGATAATTCAAAGAAGGACTGCTGATTCGCTTCAGACCAATCGATTACGAGAATATTGACGAACAACTAGCAAAGATCTGACAAACCTCCACCATTCAGGAGTACCAAACCAGGTGTGAAAGGTTATCTAATCAAACTCGTGATTGGTCTCAAAAACAGCTATTGAGGACCTTCATTGAGGGCTTGAAGCCGGAGATCCTAGGAGAAGTTAAAGCGCGACAACCGTATACACTTATGGCAGCCATCTCTTTCGCACGACATCAAAAGGAGCAATTGAACCATGAAGCTCGGAGGACTAGGGTCACTCCTCAACCAGTAATATTGAATCCCTCAGCCCACCCTACTATTGACCAAGTCCCTACACCAAAGAAGTCAACAAGAGAAGAGCTTCGGGAGCGATATGCGAAGGGGTTATGTTGGCATTGTGATGAGCCGTGGAGCCGTGAGCATCGCTGTAGTAAAGGGAGACTTCTTATGAAGAAGAGGTCATTGAACATCCAGAAGAGAGCCTTGAACATGAAGAAGAAGATGCAGAAGAAGACCGACAACCGACTAAAGTTACGGTACATGCATTAGCCGGCTACTCAAACCCGCAAACGATGAAAGTTGGAGGCCTTCTCAAACAAAAACCGATCACTGTTCTCGTCGACACGGGCAGTTCTAATAACTTTCTAAATAGTAAGGTTACTATCCAGATGGCCTTACCTATTGAGAATTGCAGCAGGTTTAACGTTAAGGTCGTCGACGGATGGATTTTGAATTGTGATCGTAGGCGCCCGCAGGAGAAACTATTGCTGCAGGACCAAGAGATAATTGCATATTTCTTCCTTCTCCCTCTTAATGATCATGAGGCCATGCTCATAATTAAATGGTTGACGACATTATGTGATATTTCTTAGAATTTTATGCAACTAATTATGAAATTTTATAGTAAGGAGAAACAGGTGATACTGAACGGGAAACGTGAGGGCGACATAATGACAATTTGCACACAACAAATGAAGAAGGATTTGCATAAAGCATGCAGCGGCCTTTTGGTACAACTTGAGCAGCAAACTAAGGGAGAGCCAACAAAATTTGAAGATCCAAATCTACTTCCTTTGCTTGCTGAATTTTCAGATATATTTGACGAACCGTGCAACCTACCTCTTACTCGTTGGCATGATCATTGTATAACGATTCTTCCAGGCAAATCTGCAGCAAATGCTCAGCCATATCAGTATCCACATCTCCAGAAGGATGAAATAGAAAGGATTGTAAAAGAGATGCTCAAAACAGGTGTTATTCGGCCATGTTGCAGCCCTTACACTTCACCGGTGCTCCTCATACGAAAGAAGGATGGAATATGGCGATTATGTATTGATTACCGAGCTCTCAATGGCATAACCATCAAGGATAAATACCCTATTCCAGTAGTAGATGAGTTGCTAAGGGAGCACAAATCATCACAAAGCTGGACCTTCGATCCGGGTATCATTAAATACGAGTTTGCGAAGAAGACATACCGAAAACCACCTTTTGAACACACAACAACCACTATGAATTTTTGCTTTCTTCAAAAGAAGGTGGAATATCTTGGGCATATCATATCAGAGAAAGGTGTGGCAATAGACCCCTTCAAAATTGGAGCAATGCAAAACTGGCTGACCCCGAGGAACATAAAATTGCTACATGGCTTTCTGGGTTGAATAGGCTACTACTGCAAGTTCGTGAAAAACTATGGAGAGATTAGTGCACCAGTTACTTCCTTACTGAAAAAAGATGTCTTCCAATGGTCTGACAGAGCCTCCGCTGCCTTCGACAAACTTAAGGCAGCCATGACGACGATGCCGGTGCTAACACTACCAGATTTCAACCGACCCTTCATTATTGAGGCCGACACATCTGGAGTCAGAATTGGAGTCTTTCTCATGCAAGATGGTCGACCACTCGCATACACTAGCAAGGCATTATCTCCCTCCTATCAAAATAAGTTAGCATATGATAAGGAGATGCTCGCTATTGTGCGCGCAGCAACGCGGTAGAGACCCTACTTGATTGGTCGACGATTTCAAATTAAAACCGACCATAAAAGCCTCAAGTACTTTTTGGAGCAAAAGATATCATTCCCTGAGTAGCAAAAATGGGTAACAAAACTTCTTGGATTTGATTATGAAATAACTTACAAAAGGTGGAAAGAGAATATTGTTGCAGATGCGCTTTCGCAGCTACCTAAGCAAGTTGAATTTTCGGTCGTTTTACTTACAACCAACGACTTCCTTGAGGATTAAGATATAATGGCAGGAAGATTCGGAGACCAGTAAGATACAAAAAAAATTAGAGGAAGCACCAAGCTCCATGGCTCATTACAATCGGGACTCAAAAGAATTATGCTATAAGGGACGCATTGTGCTTGTGACAAATTCTACTTGCATCTTCAAGAGCAGATTTTGGACAAAGTTATTCCATATATATGGTACTAAATTAGAAAGGAGTACGAGATATCACCCATAAACCAACAACCAGACGGAAGTTTTAAATAGGTGCTTGGAGACAGTCCAAAGCCACCCACCAAATATGACTACCTAAAGAGAACTCCAAACCCAGCCAAGTGCCATTATTGATCGACGGATAGTGACTCGACGACGACGACCCACTAATGAAGTGCTAATACAGTGGACGAACCTACCAATAGAAGATGCCACTTGGGAGAACTATGACGACTTGAAGATCAAATTCCCAGAATTCACGAATCATCAGCCTCGAGGACAAGGCTAATTTGAAGAGGGCAAGTCTGTTAGGACTCTAGCTTGGAGAGTCCTAATTGAGAGGGACATTTATGTAAACTATTAGGACTCTAGTTAGGAGAGTCCTAATTGAGAGGGACATTCTGTTAGGACTCTAGCTAGGAGAGTCCTAATTGAGAGGGGCATTCATGTAGGAGGTGTTTTCTTATAGAAGAATTAGGAGTTGTAAGGGAATAGGAGTCTTGACTAGGAGTTGGTTAGAAGTAAGAGTCTTAAATAGGAGTCCTATTATGAGTTAGGGTTTAGAAGCCCTATAAATAGCCATGTATTCCTTCTCTTTTGATAAGCAATAGATTAATCTTTTCTGCAGCCTTTGAGCAGCAACTTAGAGGGAGGAACCCCTATAGAGTTCCAAGGAGGCCGATCCCCTAAAGAGATCAACCCCAAGTTTAGAATCTGCAAGGGTTCTACCAAAATTTCAGTCCCTATTTTGCAGAATCTGTAAGGTTAATTTAAATAGAAGTCTTAGTAGGCATTTAAAATCCAAATCATTCGATCTTAGTATCAAAATAAAGATTTTTTTGTCTACTTTCAAATAGAATAGGTCTTGTCTAAATCAGAGTTTATTACATAATGTTATGATCAAAACATTGTATAGAGGTCAAATTACCGAAAAATTACAGATTCATAGCTTTATATCAAAACGAAAGAAGGTCTGGTTGTCAGTTGAAATCTTTCAAATTTTTGCAGAATAAAAATGGAAACAGAGATTAAGGTTACTGTGGGATGAGGTTAGAACACTTGCCTTAAGATTATTTGAATCCCAAATATGGGAAAAATGATGAAAAACCTCAAGCTCTTCTTCTTCTTCTTCTTTTCTCAAACTCACGTTGGCTGCAACTCTTCAGGTTTGTTTTCTTTAACCTTTCATCTAATTATTTGGGTTTTGGCTAATGCAAAAGTTGCAAGGTGTCATGCATGCATGAAAGGGGCTAGGTGTCATCTTTAGAGCAAAGATAAGTGGCACCAACCTTAGGTTAGCTAGTGACACATGTCCACTATATATATATATATATATATATATATATATATATAACTTAAATCTGAATCTTTCATAAATTATATCAAACTTCTAATATTTACTCTTAGGTCCCTAGCCATAAACTTTTAATATAATATCATTGAATATAAAATAATTATTAAATAATCCTTATTTTTTACAAACAAACCTTTATTAAATTTTTTAAAATAGGGGATGTTACAAATATAGACATAAATCTGTGGGTAATTGGCTCTCCTGGAGTAATCAAGGTGCTGCTAACAGAAAAATAATGGCTCGACTTGATAGGTGTTTGATTAACCATGAATGGTTAACAGTTTACCCAGATTCACTTCTTGAGTATGGTGCTCCTTTGTTTTCTGACCATTCTTTAATGTATATACACGCAGAAAAAGCGACACCAAGAGGCAAGAAACCGTTTAGATTCTTTAACATGTGGAGTACTCATCCTCAATTTCTTGATGTTATCAGATCTGCTTGGAATGTTAATGTGCATGGATCTCCCCCTTACATCTTATGTCAAAAGCTCAAAGCCTGTAAAGCAGCACTAAAGGAGTGGAATACAAATACCTTTGGCAATATTACCACCAGAGTTCAATTTTGCAGAAAGGAACTAATGTCATTGCAACATGAGCTGCAACTTCAGCCAAATGATGAAAATATTATCTACAAAGAGACGGAAGCCAGAAATAACTTCATGCAAGCCTTAAAACAGGAGGAAAGTTTTGCAAAGCAGAAGTCTCGAAAGCATTGGCTTACACTAGGGGATTCCAATACTAAATTTTTCTATGCTTCAATTGCTACTCGAAGGGCTGTTAACCGTATCAGCAAATGCAGAGACAAAGATGATAATCTTATTGAGAATTTAGATGAGGTTAAAGCACACACAGAGCAATTTTTTTATTCCTTAATCAAGCTGGGAAACCTAATAACATTCATGTGGAGCCGACTAGAAAACTTGATTCGGAAGCTATTTCAATCCTCAATGCCCCAATTACAGATGACGAAATTGTATGTGTTGTCTTTAAGTCACCAAAGCACAAAAGCCCAGGTCCAGATGGATTTCCAGCTGAATTTTACCAAACTGCTTGGTCTATTATTGGAAATGATGTGATCAAAGCTTGCCAACATTTTTTCTCTTCAGGTCATATTCTTAGAGAGATGAATTGCACTTTTATTTCTTTAATTCCGAAGAATGCAGGGGCTGATTCACTAGAGAACTATCGACCCATATCATTATGCAACTTTATATATAAGATCATCTCCAAAGTATTGGCAAATAGAATGCAAAAGGTATTACACAAGATCATTAGCCCAAATCAAGCTGCTTTCATCAAAGGGAGAAGTATACATCATAACATTTTGCTTGCTAATGACTTGGTCAAAGATTTGCATTCAAAAGCAAGAGGGACAAAAATCTGCATTAAAGCTGATCTAAGGAAAGCCTTTGATTCAGTTAATAGGAAATTTATCTATAAGATGCTCCTTGATATGAACTTCTCACAGCAATGGATTAATTGGATTCAATCTTGCCTAGAAACTCCAAAGTTTTCGATACTCTTTAATGGCTCACCTATTGGTTTTTTTGGGAGCACGAATGGCATCCGACAAGGTGATCCACTCTCTCCGTATCTCTTTACTATTGCGATGGAAGGACTTAGCTGTATGTTGGAACACGCAGTCTTAAATGGCAGCATTAAGGTACCCAGTGCTGGTTCTGTTCATATATCACATATAACATTTGCAGATGACTTACTTATCTTTCTCCAAAATGAACCAACTTCAGTAAAGAACCTGGCTACCATTATTAATGACTTTGGTATGGTTTCAGGACTTCAGTTAAATCATGCGAAAAGTAAAGTATATATGAGCCCTTACGTTGAGGATAAGGTCTTTATTTCACAAACTTTGGGGGTTAGTGAAGGAAGCTTGCCAGTTCCTTATTTGGGTCTCCCGCTCATATCCACAGGCATTCACAAAACCCACTGTCAACCTATCTTGCAAAAAATAAAGAATAGAATTTCTTCTTGGAAAAATAGGTTTCTATCAAAAGCAGGACGACTCGAACTCATCCGTTCGGTATTGCATTCCTACTCTATATATTGGTGTAATGCATTTCTTCTGCCTGCTGGACTTCTCCAAGATATTGAACGGTTATTAATGAACTTCTTCTGGAATGGCACAAATGATAAGGCAATGCATATGGTAAATTGGGATAGCATTTGCAAACCGAAAGATGAAGGGGGGCTAAATTTGAGAAATACTAGAGATTGGAATCAAGCATGTTTGGTACAGCAATTGTGGGATCTTTTGCAAAACAAATGTTCCTTATGGTCACATTGGGTTTCTGCTAAGTATCTCTCAAAGGAATCAATATGGGAAATTTCAACAAGAACATACCACTCTGCAGCTTGGAAAGGAATTTTAAAGGCAAGGAATTGGCTAATCAAACACATTTCGTATGCAATCTCTTCTGGAACTAGTACTAATATGTGGTACGATCCTTGGGTGAATGGGAAGAGTATATTTCAATTATATGGCGACAGAATACGAAAAGATCTTGGGGCTCCCAAAGATTGGAAGGTTTCCGAGTTCATCGCTAACGGTACTTGGTGTCTCCCTAATCCTATTTCTCCTGAAATGTTATCACTTTGGCCGACTATCATAGCTATTCGAATCAGGAACAACTCTTCAGATATACTTATTTGGCCTCATGACAATGGTAAATTTAGTGCCACATCCGCATGGAATCAAATTAGGCAAAGAAATAACAAGTGGGTCCCAAGCAGTTGGACATGGGATCGATCGGGATCACAAAGACACTCCTTATGTACATGGCAGGCCCTTCTCAATAAACTACCTACAATAGACAATATGAAAAGAAGAGGTATCTATCATGTTAACCGATGCTCCCTTTGTTTGCAACAAGAAGAAACTGTTGACCACCTCTATTTTGCTTGTGATTATACAAAATGGATATGGAAGGAGATTCTCCAGCGATTTGAACTCAATAGACTGCCGCAACCAAACTTGCACCAAGAACTAGGCGACCTTATGCAATGTTTCTCAAGAAAAGGGCCTCTTACACAACTGGCAAAGGTTATTTTCAGATGTGCTATTTGGTGGATGTGGAAGGAGAGATGTAATAGAATCTTTGAATGTCAACACACAAACAATGCTCAGCTCTTGAAAGAGATTATTAGAGACTCAAGATTCTGTATGGAGCATGAACTCAAAACCGAGCACTTCACCCGAAGAGAAAAAGATATTTTTATCAAATTTAATTTTGCTATTAGCTAAAGATCTTGGGAATGATGCCAAATAATGTACCCACAGGTAGTTATAGTCTACAGCATGTGTAGTCATAACTATCGCATTAGCACTCTATGAGTTACTTGGCTTTGTCTATGACTTGTATAGATAAAGCTATTTGTAGAAACTTTACACATAATGAATTTTACTTTTACTTACCAAAAAAAAGAAGATTAGTCCTCACAAATTGATTTAGGTTCCTAAAGGAACCGTAATAAATTCCATGCAACATGACAAACAATTTAGATCGATTTTCGAGGCACCCAAGATTAAATGGGTACCTAAAAATCATCCTTTTTTGTAGAAATATATGTCACCACAAGCTAGGAGCAAGAGATGGTACCTTGATAGTAGATGTTCAAGGCCTATGACCTAGAGATCCAAAATGACTCATAATGCTCTCTAGCTAAAATGACAAAAAGAGGATTAGTAAAATTGAAACTATCAATTACAAAATGATACTGATACAATCTTGTTTGATCTCTCAAATTTTGAAACTCATGATTTCCCCTTAACACATCCTTTGGAATTTTGAATTCATCGGAGACATTTCTTCTTCAAAATTTTCTGGATCCAACTATATCTTATAAGATCACGAACTTACGGCTTGCAAGCCAAGTCTGCATACAAATCATGAACTAGCAAGGCTTACAAGCTTGCATGACAAGTCATGAACATATTGAAAAATCTATCATAAATACATATGAGTAGAGTATGCATTTCACAAGATCTATCATGAACGTACAAAATTTCTCATCTTGGGATGGAAACTTTTACATAATTAAGGTTGGCTGCTCCACAAATAAAAACTCTATTCAAATTGAAAACACCCACATCAGCCCACACAGCCCTGAAAGCAGTGCTTACTACCTACAGGCGGTGGCACCACCTAGATGGCAGTAGCACCGCCGGTTGTCACGGGTGGCAGGCAGTTGCATCGCCCAGCTAACGGTGCCACCGCCCGCAACCTACTCCTTTTTTAAACCCGAGCTAGGGCCAGTGGTAGAACTGACCCCAACTCATTCTCTTCTCCTCCTTGTAGCTCTAAACGGTCAATTTCCTATAAGATCAAGAATCAATCCTACTTCCTCTTGAAGATCTCAACTAAGGTATTCTAAAAAAAAACCTTTGATTTCTCTTTTATTTGATCTACTCTTGCTCATTATTTATCTTCCTAAATAGTAGTATTTATGGGTTCTAGAAGATCCTCTAGGGATAAAGGAAAGAGAAGATTAGAAGAAAACTTTGATTCTACACTTTTTGATTAAAATCTACATACCCAAAAATTTGCTTTCATAGAATTTAGAAATGTTAATAAAGGAAAGTATGTTGATCTAGATGAACTAAGTGATTTAGAGCCAATTCAATGGTTTGCAAATCTAGATCTTCTCCCAATCCTACAAATAAGTGAACCCATCTACCCTAAACTTGTTAGGTTATTTTATAACAATCTACATGTAGATGAAGAAGAAAGGGTGTCTACCTATCTTCTAGGATATCACATATCCATTACGGATAGATCCCTTTATGACATCATAGGCATCCCTGTAAAAGATAGATGTTGTTATTTTAGAGGACAATGGGATACTGAAATGGTTGGGACCACGTATATTGATGCTTTAGGAATAATTTTCGGTAATCCCAACTTAATGGTACTTTCTAAAAGCTATGAACATCTATTACCATAAACACCAAAATACTTCATCACATCCTAATTAGTATCATTCTTTATAAACAATATCATCATGATGAAGTCAAATGGAACTAGGAACTATGTACTGGATCATGAAAGAATTTAATAACTGTTTTAGTTACCTTATCCAAAAAAATATGATAGAGATGTTTAAAAAGGACATGATGCTTCCATATGGTGGCATAATCACTAGAATACTTAATGCCTACGATATTGCGATACCACCCGACGGAGAGGTTATAAAGGTAGATAGATTTAGCATCATAAATAAAAATCTACTTCGTCGAATGAGATGTATATTTAGAGATGGTATGTGGGTTAGAATGCCTAGAAGAACCGATCCCCCTCAACCTGAACTAGAACCAGAAACACCAATCTTTAGGGGTAATCAATCTCCTCCAACTGGTCCCTTTGAGGAATCACACCCAATTGAGCAAGCTCCTTCATCATCTATCGAAGATATAGGGATTCAGATGGATTACTTTGAACAAAGACAAGATCAGCTTGAACATTGCCAAGATCAAATCCTATCTAAACTGCAGCAGATTCATTAACAATTTGACACTTTGTTTAGGTATTTTAATTTTCCACCACCTGAATGAGCATATGTATAATGTAGACACAATTCCTTTTTGTCATGTTGTAAAACTATATTGTTGTAAACTCTTTATGCTACTCACCTTGATCATAATACCACTTGCTTTGATATGTTTAAACTATTGGTATCTATGACTTAATGTATTATTTGGTGAGCACTTACGGAATTAGGAAAGTTAATGTTGATTGAACTTTGTTTTTGGATTTTCTTGATCCTATGATTAATCACTTAATGTTGAAAATCTTATGATATGAATTTTACATGACTATATGCTTCAATAACATGTTGAAAATTATGTGTCTTGATTTTCACGATGGTAAGCATGTTTTACCTTCATGATTGTGTTTGAAAAGATATGGCAAAACTTTGTCCGAATGCATGAATTTGTTAAACTTCATTTTCAGACTTTCTTGATCCTAATAATGCATGATATTGTATTGCTCTTCCAGATTAAATGTATTTCTCAAATGGAGCTTTCATGAGCCTATGTCATATCAAGTTTATTTCATATCAATGCTCCATGATTTTTGACATATGAAATTGATTAACAAATGCATCTCTCATGGATTTACCTTGTGAAAAATAATGTTTAATCGAGAAATGGATTTGATGAAATGAATTCCTTCTTGATGAAGGAAGACTTTTTTTTTTAATGAACACTTGCAAGAATTTAATTTCACATGTATATCTTGATTCTTATAAAAATGAAGCGGCGACGACACTGTAGCGGCGGCGACACTGTAAACTGACCAGATCTGGGGCGACGACACTGTAGCGTCGGCGACACTGTAAAAATTGTCCCTAAGAATAAACTGACCAGATCTGGGGCGACGACACTGTAGCGGCGGCGACACTGTAGCGGCGGCGGCGACACTGCAGCGGCGACGGCGACCAGATCTAGGGCGACACAACCAGATCTAGATCTAGGTCGACGTACTGTAGCGCCGACGACACTGCAGCGGCGACCAGATCTGGGTCGACGTTACTGTAGCGGCGACGACACTGCAGCGGCGACCAGATCTAGGGCGACACGACCAGATCTGGGGCGACGACACTGTAGCGGCGGCGACACTGTAGCGGCGACCAGATCTAGGGCGACACAACCAGATCTAGATCTAGGTCGACGTACTGTAGCGCCGACGACACTGCAGCGGCGACCAGATCTGGGTCGACGTTACTGTAGCGGCGACGACACTGCAGCGGCGACCAGATCTAGGTCGACGGTACTGTAGCGGCGACGATACTGCAGCGGCGACCAGATCTAGGGCGACGGTACTGTAGTGGCGGCGACACTGCAGCGGCGACCAGATCCAGATCTAGGTCGACGTACTGTAGCGCCGACGACACTGCTGCGCGACCAGATCTGGTTCGACGGTACTGTAGCGGCGACGACACTGCAGAGCGACGGTACTGTAGCGATGATCTGAAATTCTGCAGCGGTGACTTTTCCCTATGGTGACGATTCTGTAGCGGTGACCAGAAGAGGGATCAAACATGGCATCGACGGCCCCTAGGGCTGGCGACGGTGGCGGGAGGGTTGAAACGATGGCAAGACTCCCTACCGTTATCTCTCAAGTTGCTCCTCCACCATATCCTCTCCAGAGAGAAACTCCTTCGATGAAGCAGCATCGAAGCAAGTCGCGCTCTAGATCGCGGCAGCCTGCTCTAATTTCCAATAACCCTCGGCCTTGGACTAGCCTATTCAAGGCTCCGGTTGGAAGTCCAGATCTAAGCTTGGAATTCATTACGCCAGAAGTTCAGGCTGATAAGAAGATTGCTGTATACGAGACTGCTGATTCAGCAGAGCTTATTGAGACATGGTCAATGGCGATTGTTGGCTATGTGGTAGGTCTCAAAACATCTTATTTCCCATTATCCTCATTTATCAAAACTCGATGGGGAATATCGTCATTTGATCTTCATATGCTGGAGAACGGATTCTTTGTTTGCAAGCTATACTCTGAAGAAGATTTGCAACGAATCCTCGAAGGATTCTGGACTATCCGTGGTCATCCAATGATTTTACGACGTTGGTCTCCTGATGTCCGTTTGGAGTTAGATAGCCTACAGTCTATTCCATTATGGGTATCCTTTCAAGGACTGCCTCTACATCTTTGGAGTCGACGTTTTATTGCAAAGTTATGCAGCACTCTGGGACAGCCACTCTACATCGACAAAGCAACAGCAGCTCAGACGAGATTAGCATTTGCACGAGCATGTGTGCTGGTTTCTTCCGATGAAGATCTTCCTAATGAAGTTTTCTATCGCGATCTTGACGGGAACACTCGGAAGGTACATGTCTCATATTCCTGGAAGCCACAACGATGTCAGCGTTGCTTATCTTTTGGTCATGCAAATGGAGCTTGTCAGCAAACCCCACAACCAACCACAAAGGTCTATCGACCACGTCAAGCACCTCAGCAACAAAGTGATTCTTCTCTAATGGCAGTAGCACCGATGGTGGCGAAAACTATTGAGCATTCCGACTCGCAAGGAAAGCACCGCAGACAGAAGGACAATTCCAAAATTTTATCTCTTCCTATAATGTCAGAGCCTTCCACAACAGAGGTTTCCCATGGTACTAGTGGACAGGAGAAACATAAGTCAGGAACTTCATCTCTTCTAATATCATCGGATCCATCCACAATAGCTCAACGAACTCAGGCCCAAGCAAATCTCGCCAGCAACGATATTCTTCCTCAACAAACTCAGGCCACAACAAACATCGCCAACAAGGATATTCCGACTCAACAAACTCATGCCCCAACAAACCTCTCTAGCCACGCTGCTCCAACAAGTACTATCCAGGATATTGTGCTGCAACAATCTTATCGAGCTTCAACAAACCCTGCCAATCAAGACCACATGATTCAAGGTACTTTAAAGTTTAAAAATCTGCAAGCTGTAGATGAAGTGGATAAATATAGGAATAAAGCCATAAAAGGTAAGGATATTGTGCGGGAGGAAAATACAAAACCGAAGGATAAGAAAAAGGATGGTACAATCTATCTAAAGTCGTAGGATGAATACCTTACTACTTTTTCATTTGTTTATTACTAATGAAGATAACATGCTGGAATGTTCGCGGACTTAATAAGTCGGAGAAATGTCGGGAGCTCAACAGAATAATCAAGTCTGCCGCATGTGATATTGTTATTCTAGTGGAAACGAAAATTAAACAATCGCGCGTTCAAGCTCAAAAGAATTTAATATGGCCGGACGTAGAACTGTTTACCAATGACTCAAATGAAACTTTTGGTAGAATATGGGTCTTATGGAATCCTAACTCTATTAATGCTTGGTTTATTTCTGCTACTGATCAATTCATTCATCTTAAGGTAGAGGATAAAAAGAATGGCTGTCAATTCAATTTCACTGGTATATATGCTTCAAACAGTATGCAAGAAAGAAATACTCTTTGGTCTGACCTGACTAATATTGTAAATGGCTGTCTCAATGTACCTTGGATTGTTCTTGGAGACTTTAATACTGTTCGGTACACAAATGAAAAAGTAGGGGGTAGACAACTTTCAGAAAGTCAGCTTCAAAGTTTTAATGATTACATTGACACTGCAGCATTGTTTGATATGAAATCTGTGGGTAATTGGCTCTCCTGGAGTAATCAAGGTGCTGCTAACAGAAAAATAATGGCTCGACTTGATAGGTGTTTGATTAACCATGAATGGTTAACAGTTTACCCAGATTCAATTCTTGAGTATGGTGCTCCTTTGTTTTCTGACCATTCTTTAATGTATATACACGCAGAAAAAGCGACACCAAGAGGCAAGAAACCGTTTAGATTCTTTAACATGTGGAGTACTCATCCTCAATTTCTTGATGTTATCAGATCTGCTTGGAATGTTAATGTGCATGGATCTCCCCCTTACATCTTATGTCAAAAGCTCAAAGCCTGTAAAGCAGCACTAAAGGAGTGGAATACAAATACCTTTGGCAATATTACCACTAGAGTTCAATTTTGCAGAAAGGAACTAATGTCATTGCAACATGAGCTGCAACTTCAGCCAAATGATGAAAATATTATCTACAAAAAGACGGAAGCCAGAAATAACTTCATGCAAGCCTTAAAACAGGAGGAAAGTTTTGCAAAGCAGAAGTCTCGACAGCATTGGCTTACACTAGGGGATTCCAATACTAAATTTTTCTATGCTTCAATTGCTACTCGAAGGGCTGTTAACCGTATCAGCAAATGCAGAGACAAAGATGATAATCTTATTGAGAATTTAGATGAGGTTAAAGCACACACAGAGCAATTTTTTTATTCCTTACTCAATCAAGCTGGGAAACCTAATAACATTCATGTGGAGCCGACTAGAAAACTTGATTCGGAAGCTATTTCAATCCTCAATGCCCCAATTACAGATGACGAAATTGTATGTGTTGTCTTTAAGTCACCAAAGCACAAAAGCCCAGGTCCAGATGGATTTCCAGCTGAATTTTACCAAACTGCTTGGTCTATTATTGGAAATGATGTGATCAAAGCTTGCCAACATTTTTTCTCTTCAGGTCATATTCTTAGAGAGATGAATTGCACTTTTATTTCTTTAATTCCGAAGAATGCAGGGGCTGATTCACTAGAGAACTATCGACCCATATCATTATGCAACTTTATATATAAGATCATCTCCAAAGTATTGGCAAATAGAATGCAAAAGGTATTACACAAGATCATTAGCCCAAATCAAGCTGCTTTCATCAAAGGGAGAAGTATACATCATAACATTTTGCTTGCTAATGACTTGGTCAAAGATTTGCATTCAAAAGCAAGAGGGACAAAAATCTGCATTAAAGCTGATCTAAGGAAAGCCTTTGATTCAGTTAATAGGAAATTTATCTATAAGATGCTCCTTGATATGAACTTCCCACAGCAATGGATTAATTGGATTCAATCTTGCCTAGAAACTCCAAAGTTTTCGATACTCTTTAATGGCTCACCTATTGGTTTTTTTGGGAGCACGAATGGCATCCGACAAGGTGATCCACTCTCTCCGTATCTCTTTACTATTGCGATGGAAGGACTTAGCTGTATGTTGGAACACGCAGTCTTAAATGGCAGCATTAAGGTACCCAGTGCTGGTTCTGTTCATATATCACATATAACATTTGCAGATGACTTACTTATCTTTCTCCAAAATGAACCAACTTCAGTAAAGAACCTGGCTACCATTATTAATGACTTTGGTATGGTTTCTGGACTTCAGTTAAATCATGCGAAAAGTAAAGTATATATGAGCCCTTACGTTGAGGATAAGGTCTTTATTTCACAAACTTTGGGGGTTAGTGAAGGAAGCTTGCCAGTTCCTTATTTGGGTCTCCCGCTCATATCCACAGGCATTCACAAAACCCACTGTCAACCTATCTTGCAAAAAATAAAGAATAGAATTTCTTCTTGGAAAAATAGGTTTCTATCAAAAGCAGGACGACTCGAACTCATCCGTTCGGTATTGCACTCCTACTCTATATATTGGTGTAATGCATTTCTTCTGCCTGCTGGACTTCTCCAAGATATTGAACGGTTATTAATGAACTTCTTCTGGAATGGCACAAATGATAAGGCAATGCATATGGTAAATTGGGATAGCATTTGCAAACCGAAAGATGAAGGGGGGCTAAATTTGAGAAATACTAGAGATTGGAATCAAGCATGTTTGGTACAGCAATTGTGGGATCTTTTGCAAAACAAATGTTCCTTATGGTCACATTGGGTTTCTGCTAAGTATCTCTCAAAGGAATCAATATGGGAAATTTCAACAAGAACATACCACTCTGCAGCTTGGAAAGGAATTTTAAAGGCAAGGAATTGGCTAATCAAACACATTTCGTATGCAATCTCTTCTGGAACTAGTACTAATATGTGGTACGATCCTTGGGTGAATGGGAAGAGTATATTTCAATTATATGGTGACAGAATACGAAAAGATCTTGGGGCTCCCAAAGATTGGAAGGTTTCCGAGTTCATCGCTGACGGTACTTGGTGTCTCCCTAATCCTATTTCTCCTGAAATGTTATCACTTTGGCCGACTATCATAGCTATTCGAATCAGGAACAACTCTTCAGATATACTTATTTGGCCTCATGACAATGGTAAATTTAGTGCCACATCCGTATGGAATCAAATTAGGCAAAGAAATAACAAGTGGGTCCCAAGCAGTTGGACATGGGATCGACCGGGATCACAAAGACACTCCTTATGTACATGGCAGGCCCTTCTCAATAAACTACCTACAATAGACAATATGAAAAGAAGAGGTATCTATCATGTTAACCGATGCTCCCTTTGTTTGCAACAAGAAGAAACTGTTGACCACCTCTATTTTGCTTGTGATTATACAAAATGGATATGGAAGGAGATTCTCCAGCGATTTGAACTCAATAGACTGCCGCAACCAAACTTGCACCAAGAACTAGGCGACCTTATGCAATGTTTCTCAAGAAAAGGGCCTCTTAGACAACTGGCAAAGGTTATTTTCAGATGTGCCATTTGGTGGATGTGGAAGGAGAGATGTAATAGAATCTTTGAATGTCAACACACAAACAATGCTCAGCTCTTGAAAGAGATTATTAGAGACTCAAGATTCTGTATGGAGCATGAACTCAAAACCGAGCACTTCACCCGAAGAGAAAAAGATATTTTTATCAAATTTAATTTTGCTATTAGCTAAGGATCTTGGGAATGATGCCAAATAATGTACCCACAGGTAGTTATAGTCTACAGCATGTGTAGTCATAACTATCGCATTAGCACTCTATGAGTTACTTGGCTTTGTCTATGACTTGTATAGATAAAGCTATTTGTAGAAACTTTACACATAATGAATTTTACTTTTACTTACCAAAAAAAAAAAATCTCTTATCATTTTTAACTTCATTCAAAGTTAGTTCACAATCGCTTTTCTCCTTAATGAAAAATGTTAATGACAAATAAGGAAGAAGTATTGAAAGCTATCTCCTTAATAGACTTTTGAATGATACTATGTCATGATTGCTTGAAAAATAATTTGTATGAATGGTATCTTATGGTTGAATCTTTACCACACTTACTACTATGCGTGAAATACGCTTGAATCGTTCTCCTTTTTGTTGATGACAAAAGGGGAGAAATATGTGGTAAATTGATGATAGAATGAATTGCTATGATTGCCATATTTGCATTAATGATAAGATATCTAGAGCTTACATTGTAATTTTACAATATTGATATCTTGCCATATGATGAATTGCTATGACTGCCATATTTGCATCATGTTAAGATATCTAGAGCTTACATCGCAATCTTACAAATTGATATCTTGTCATGTGATGAATTGCTATGATTGTTATCTTTCACATATGAAATATAAGACTTGAAAATATATGTCAAGCCTTGACATCATTTTCAGAAAGATACATCATGATAGGAATCATGATGGGGGTATTGATAAGTTTAAATGAACTTAACTTATCAATATGTCTTTTGAATTCAAAGGCTTTGAATTCAAGAATGACTTATCTCAAGTATGACATATAGATAGAGGGAGTTAAGGTTAACTCTATCATCAATTGATTATCATCATAAAAAAGGGGGAGATTATTGAATCTCGGATTTTGATGATGAAATCAATTGTCATTTAGTTATCTAATTCGTATGTTGAAATAAGTATGTAGGATTAACTATGACAGTAGTAAGACATGCAGTAGGTGTTGAGTTGGAGTCAGGACCAAGATCACGTTGGGGGTTTGAGAGTTCGTCGGAAGTCTGGATGGTCGTCGGAGGTTCTACGAGAACAATCCGAGAAGTCCAGGAGCTTGCCAAAGAAGCTTATCGGAACTCACCAAAAGGATCGTCGTAAGTCTAGGAGTTTGTCGGGAGTCCGCCAGAGCATTGTCGAGGGTTCGTCGGATGTTCGCCGGAAGTTCGTTAGAAGCTTGCCGGAAGAAGCGATTGACGCACCGAAACACGATATGCAATATTGATGTCTTAATTGTCATAGTTAGCATATAGATTAAGTTAGGATTAGGAGGTGATCCCATTAACTTAATCTGGAGCCAATTGGGCCGTTGGCAGACCCAAATTAGGCCGAATGGATCAGCCCATTCGAACCTAGAATTCCTGGCCGGCGATGGCACCGCTAGGGCCGGCAGTGGCACCACCCAGGAGACTCAGTCTCCCAGGAGTTTTGGACAGTAGTACCGCCCCTATCAGGCAGTGGTACCACCGGTAGTTATTACTACCAGCGGTGGTACCGCTTGAGCTCGGTCTCCGAGCAATGTCAGGCAATAGTACCACCTAGACTGAGCGGTAGTATTGCTCAATGATAGATGACAAGTAGTAGTACCGCCCAGTTATGGCAGTGGTATGGCCAGGACCCCGAAAATCCAGGAATGGACACTTTTGAGCTCTGAATTCAAACTGATTTGGGCCTATATACACCCCATCCTTTCCTGCATGAAAGGGAACCGAAATCTTACTTTTATTTTGAGTATTTGAGAGCTTAAAAGTATTGTAAAAGGCTAGAGTTCCTCTCCCTCTTTTCTTTCTAAGTCTTGATCATTCAAGAGAGGAGTGAAAACTTGTAAGGGTTGTCTCCTAAGCCCGTCAAAAGGAGAAATGCTGTAAAAGGGTGGTTGGCCTTCGCTTATTGAAGGAAGGCCTCTAGTGGACGTCGGTGACCTCGTTGGCGGAGGTATAGCACATGCTCTGAGTGTCATGAGTAGGTATCAGGCGGATATAGGCTTGGAGCACTAGAAAGCAGTAAAGTGTATCCTTAAGTACTTGAGAAGGACTAAGGATCTTTTACTAGTATATGGAGGTAGTAGCCTCAGGGTTGAAGGCTACATAGACTCAAGTTTTCAGTTTGATGTCGATGATAGCAAGTCGAATTCGGGATATGTCTACACCTTGAATGGAGGAGCAGTATCCTAGAAAAGTTCCAAGCAAGATACTATTGCTGACTCGACCACAGAGGCGGAGTACATTACTACAGTAGATGCAGCAAAGGAGGGAGTCTGGGTGAAGAAGTTTATCACAGATCTAGGAGTCGGGCTAAGTAGCGAGGAGTTGATTCCTTATATTGCCACAACTATAGGGAGATTACTCAAATAAGGGAACCCGGGTCTCATCAGAAGTGTTCTGAGGAGGTTACAACTTATTGGAGAGATCATAACCTGAGGAGATGTAATAGCGGAAAGAGTTCCATCCGAAGATAACATTGCAGATCCACTAGCAAAGACATTATCTCAAATTTTCTTTGAGCATCATAGGGGTCTGATGGGGATCAGACATATAGGTGATTGGCTTTAGGTCAAGTGGGAGATTGCTATTCATAGGTTCCCAATAAGCCAATCACGTGAGTGATGGCACATGTGACTTGACACGGAATCTTTTTGCTTATTATATTTTTAGCATTTATCACTTTATATTAACTATTGCATATATGCATATATATATTGTGATGTCCTTGGATTTGTGCAATGGAAATCGGATCGTGATAAGATCACGATAATGAGATCAATTCACCTTTAAACACAGATCTTAAATAATCTCGGTCATAGGTTACTCGAGAGGGACATCATGATAACCGGACAAGCTGGTGTGCTATATACCCATCCATATGATGGATGCAACTAGTCTCATAGTTGCTCGTGTAGGGACACTAGGGTTATAGTACAGGTGCTCATTGGAGAATGAGTTCACTGATTGATCAGCTTACGGAATACTGGATGGTTGATGCCTTATTGTTAGACAACGATTCCATAGTCCTAGTGGTTTATCTGGTCCTTAGACTTGAGACACCAAGGATATCCTATATGAGTGCTCCACTCTTTGATACTAGACTTATAGGTTTGGATGTCCCAAATCTAGTACAACTGGTCATTGGAAGTGGCAGTCGACCTTACAAGGGCTATTGAGTGTCGATAGATGATCATCCACTCTCGACATCATAAGAGGAATATCTCATGTGTTTTTTCTCAGACAAATCCCTAGTCAGGGTCATTCGGATTGAGAGAGAAAGAGTTCTCTGGGAGAATCCGATTACAGCGAGACTCGAGAAGAAACCGTATGGGTTTGATGGCACCATGCCCGATATACGGTCTCTAGGATATTAGATGGATGAGGGACTATAGGTATACGATAACTGAGGACAAACAGGTCCAATGGATTGGATTCCCCTATATCGTTTGGGGACTACGGCGTAGTGGCCTAGTATGTTCGTAGTCGATGAGTCGAGTGAATTATTATAGAGATAATAATTCACTAAGTTAGATGGAGTTCTGATAGTTATGACTCACGACCAGCTTGATATTGGACCTAAAGGGTCACACACATATGGTAGGTATTGCGATGAGTAAAGGTTCGGATAAGAGATATCCGTCGGAGCCCCTCTCTTATTGGATATCCAATAAGTCCTTGAATTATTAGATCCTGTGGACGAGATCCAATAAGAGCCTATGAGATATTATTGGATAGAGATCCACTAATCTAAAAGGCTTGGGTAATTGGATGTAGATTCAATACCCACTAGGGGACGATCCATTAGGGTTTGACAGGGGACCTCTATAAATAGGAGGGATTCAGGGGTTCATAGGCTAGAACCTTTGGTTGCCTCTCCTATTCTTCTCCCCCTCTCCACCTTAGAGCAGGCCTAGAGTTTTGAGGAGTGTCGTCGCAGCCCTACTGTATGGATCAACGCTAGAGAGGAGGACGCTTGACCTCCATCACCCTCTCCTAGAGATCTGTAAGGAAACAAGGATATACGATCTCCCTAGATAATACAATATATTCTATACATAGTTTGTTTCACGAATTTTTGCGCACCAATCTTCGCACGATGACGAACATCTTTTTGGGAAATTGGGGATTTTTTTTTTCTTGTTCTTCAGTTGTGCATGTGATGTCGCCCCCAAGATTTCCCAACACTTAGACTTGAGATACCAAGGATGTCCTGTGTGAGTACTCCACGCTTTGATATCGAACTTAAAGATCTGGAGGTTCCAAATCTAGCACAACCGGTCATCGGGAGTGGCAGCCAACCTTACGAGATCTATTGAGTATCGATAGAGGATCATCCGCTCTCGGTGTCATGAGAGGAATATCCCATATATTCTTGCTCAGATAAATCCTTGGCCAGGGTCATTCCAATTGAGAGAGAAAGAGTTCTCCGGGAGAATCCGATTAGAGCGAGACTCAAACCGAAACTGTATGTGCTTGACAGTACTATACCCGGTATACGATATCTGGGGTATTAGATAGATGACGGATTATAAATACACAGTAACTTAGGATAGATAGGTCCAAAGGATTGGATTCACTTATATCGTCTAGGGACTATAGCACAATGGCCTAGTAAGTCTGCAATCGATGAGTCAAGTGAATTATTATGGAGATAATAATTCACTAAGCTAGAAGGAGTTCTGACTGGTGTGACTTATGGCTAGCTCGATATTGGGCCTAGAGGGTCATACATATATGGTAGGCATTGTGATGATTAAAGGTTCGGATATGAGATATCCGTCGGACCCTCTATCTTATTTGATATCCAAGAAACCCTTAAATTATTAGATCCTATAGATGAGATCCAATAAGAGCCAATGAGAGATTATTGGATAGAAATTCACTAATCTAAGAGGCTTGGGTAGTTGGATGGAGGTCTAATACCCAATAGGACAGGATCCATTAGAGTTAAGTTGATTTGGGGCCTCTATAAATAGGAGGGAACCAAACACCCATAGGCTAGGGGTTTTCTTGGTTGCCACCTCCTATTCTCCTCTTCCCTTCTCTACCTTAAATAGCAGACTTGGAGATTTAAGGAGCGTCGTCGCAGCCTTGTTGTGTGGATTACCGCTAGAGTGGACGCTTGACCTCATTCTTCCTCTCCTACAAATCTATAGGGATTCAGGGATAAACAATCTCCCCAGGTTATCAGGGATAATCCGAATGACCCTGGCCAGGGATTTGTTTGAGCAAAAATCTATGAGATATTCCTCTCGTGACACCGAGAGTGGATGATCCTCTATTGACACTCAATAGTCATTGTAAGGTTAGCTACCCCTCCAAACGACTAGTTGTACTAGATCTGGAACCTCCAGACCTATAAGTCTAGTATCAAAGAGTGGAGTACTCACGCAGGACATCCTTGGTGTCTCAAGTCTAAGGACCAGATACACTATTGGGACTAAGGAATCATTGTCTCACAATAAGATATCATCAACCATCTAGCATTCCGTAAGCGAATCGATCAGTGAACTCATTCTCCAATGAGTACCTGTACTCTATCCCTATTGTCCCCACATGAGTAGCTATGAAACCAACTGCATTCATCATATGCAACTTTATTTCTTTAATTCCGAAGAATGCAGGGGCTGATTCACTAGAGAACTATCGACCCATATCATTATGCAACTTTATATATAAGATCATCTCCAAAGTATTGGCAAATAGAATGCAAAAGGTATTACACAAGATCATTAGCCCAAATCAAGCGGCTTTCATCAAAGGGAGAAGTATACATCATAACATTTTGCTTGCTAATGACTTGGTCAAAGATTTGCATTCAAAAGCAAGAGGGACAAAAATCTGCATTAAAGCTGATCTAAGGAAAGCCTTTGATTTAGTTAATAGGAAATTTATCTATAAGATGCTCCTTGATATGAACTTCCCACAGCAATGGATTAATTGGATTCAATCTTGCCTAGAAACTCCAAAGTTTTCGATACTCTTTAATGGCTCACCTATTGGTTTTTTTGGGAGCACGAATGGCATCCGACAAGGTGATCCACTCTCTCCGTATCTCTTTACTATTGCGATGGAAGGACTTAGCTGTATGTTGGAACACGCAGTCTTAAATGGCAGCATTAAGGTACCCAGTGCTGGTTCTGTTCATATATCACATATAACATTTGCAGATGACTTACTTATCTTTCTCCAAAATGAACCAACTTCAGTAAAGAACCTGGCTACCATTATTAATGACTTTGGTATGGTTTCTGGACTTCAGTTAAATCATGCGAAAAGTAAAGTATATATGAGCCCTTACGTTGAGGATAAGGTCTTTATTTCACAAACTTTGGGGGTTAGTGAAGGAAGCTTGCCAGTTCCTTATTTGGGTCTCCCGCTCATATCCACAGGCATTCACAAAACCCACTGTCAACCTATCTTGCAAAAAATAAAGAATAGAATTTCTTCTTGGAAAAATAGGTTTCTATCAAAAGCAGGACGACTCGAACTCATCCGTTCCGTATTGCACTCCTACTCTATATATTGGTGTAATGCATTTCTTCTGCCTGCTGGACTTCTCCAAGATATTGAACGGTTATTAATGAACTTCTTCTGGAATGGCACAAATGATAAGGCAATGCATATGGTAAATTGGGATAGCATTTGCAAACCGAAAGATGAAGGGGGGCTAAATTTGAGAAATACTAGAGATTGGAATCAAGCATGTTTGGTACAGCAATTGTGGGATCTTTTGCAAAACAAATGTTCCTTATGGTCACATTGGGTTTCTGCTAAGTATCTCTCAAAGGAATCAATATGGGAAATTTCAACAAGAACATACCACTCTGCAGCTTGGAAAGGAATTTTAAAGGCAAGGAATTGGCTAATCAAACACATTTCGTATGCAATCTCTTCTGGAACTAGTACTAATATGTGGTACGATCCTTGGGTGAATGGGAAGAGTATATTTCAATTATATGGCGACAGAATACGAAAAGATCTTGGGGCTCCCAAAGATTGGAAGGTTTCCGAGTTCATCGCTAACGGTACTTGGTGTCTCCCTAATCCTATTTCTCCTGAAATGTTATCACTTTGGCCGACTATCATAGCTATTCGAATCAGGAACAACTCTTCAGATATACTTATTTGGCCTTATGACAATGGTAAATTTAGTGTCACATCCGCATGGAATCAAATTAGGCAAAGAAATAACAAGTGGGTCCCAAGCAGTTGGACATGGGATCGACCGGGATCACAAAGACACTCCTTATGTACATGGCAGGCCCTTCTCAATAAACTACCTACAATAGACAATATGAAAAGAAGAGGTATCTATCATGTTAACCGATGCTCCCTTTGTTTGCAACAAGAAGAAACTGTTGACCACCTCTATTTTGCTTGTGATTATACAAAATGGATATGGAAGGAGATTCTCCAGCGATTTGAACTCAATAGACTGCCGCAACCAAACTTGCACCAAGAACTAGGCGACCTTATGCAATGTTTCTCAAGAAAAGGGCCTCTTACACAACTGGCAAAGGTTATTTTCAGATGTGCTATTTGGTGGATGTGGAAGGAGAGATGTAATAGAATCTTTGAATGTCAACACACAAACAATGCTCAGCTCTTGAAAGAGATTATTAGAGACTCAAGATTCTGTATGGAGCATGAACTCAAAACCGAGCACTTCACCCGAAGAGAAAAAGATATTTTTATCAAATTTAATTTTGCTATTAGCTAAGGATCTTGGGAATGATGCCAAATAATGTACCCACAGGTAGTTATAGTCTACAGCATGTGTAGTCATAACTATCGCATTAGCACTCTATGAGTTACTTGGCTTTGTCTATGACTTGTATAGATAAAGCTATTTGTAGAAACTTTACACATAATGAATTTTACTTTTACTTACAAAAAAAAAAAAAACTGCATTCATCATATGGACGGGTATACAGTACTCCTGTTTGTTTGGTTATCTCGATGTCTCTCTCGAGTAACCTATGATTGGGATTATTTAGGGTTTATGTTTAATAGTAAATCAGTCTCATTATCGTAATCTAATCAAAATCTGATTCTCATTGCATAGATCCATGGATATCATAATATATTCATGTGTATATGTAACAATCAATATAAAGTAATAAAATTTCAAAATATAATAAGCAAAAATACTATGTGTCAAGTCACACGTGCCATCACTCACACGATTAGCTTGTAGGGCACCTATGACTAGCAATCTCCCACATGACCTAAAGCCAATCACTTATGTGTCTGATCCCTATCAGACCCCTATGATGCTAAAAGACAATCTGAGACAATGGCTTTTTCAGCAGATCTACGATGTTATCTTCTGATGGAACTCTTTCCATTACTACATCTCCTCGGACCACGATCTCTCTAATAAGCTGGAACCTCCTTAGAATACTTCTGATGAGACTTGGGTTCCTTTATTTGAGTAATCACCACGTAGTTGTCGCAATATATGGGAATCGACTCCTCATTGCTTAGCATGACTCCTAGATCTATTATGAACTTCATCTAGACTCTCTCCTTTGCTGCCTCTACTGCAGCAATGTACTCCGCCTCTATGGTTGAGTTAGCAGTAGTATTTTGCTTGGAACTCTTCCAAAATACTGCTCTTCCATTTAGGGTGTACACATACCCGAATTCGACTTGCTACAATCAACATCGGACTGGAAACTCGAGTCTGTGTAGCCTTCAACCCTAAGGCTACTACCACCGTATACTAGTAAAAATTCCTTAGTCCTTCTCAAGTACTTAAGGATACACTTTATAGCTTTCCAATACTCTAAACCTGGATACACTTGATACTTGCTCGTGACACTCAGAGCATGCGCTATATCAAGCCTGGTACATAGCATGACATACATAATATACCATATCGCTGAGGCATAGGGTATCCTATCCATGTTTGTCCTTTCTTCAGGAGTCTTTGAGGACATACTATTAAAAAGTGATATCCTATGTCTCATCTGTATAAGACTTCTCTTTGAATTTTTCATGCCAAACCTTTTGACAATGGTGTTTATGTACCTGAACTAGGATAAGCTAAGCATCCTCTTAGATCTATATTTATATATTTGAATCCCCAAGATATAAGATGCTTCCCCTAAGTCCTTCATGGGGAAGTGTCTAGATAACCAAGCCTTTATTATGGATAGCATTCCTACATCATTCCCAATGATCATGATGTCATCCACATATAACACCAAGAAGGTGATAGCGCTCCCACTTACCTTCCTATATACACAAGGCTCATCTTCATTCTTAACGAAGTTATAAGATCTAATTGCCTTATAAAATCTTATGTTCTAACTTCGGGAAGCTTGCTTTAGTCCATAAATGAACCTAAGCAACATACATACCTTATCTGGGCAATCCTTGGATAAGAATCCTTCAAGCTGTATTAAATACACCTCCTCCTCGAGGTTGCCATTAAGGAATATAGTTTTTACGTCCATCTGCCAGATCTCATAATCATAGTGTGTTGTAATAGCCAATAGAATTCTGATGGATTTTAGCATAGCTACGGGTGAGAAGGTTTCATCATAGTCAACACCTTGCCTTTGATGATATTTCTTAGCAACTAGCCTTGCTTTATAGGTCTCTATATTTCTATCTACTCCGATCTTCTTCTTGAAGATCTACTTGCAACCAATGGGTATAATACCCTCGGGTGCATCAACTAGGTTCCAAACCTTATTGGAGTACATGGAATCCATCTCAGAATTCATGGCTTCTTGCTACTTCCTGGAGTCTATACTCATAATAGACTCCTTGTAGGTCTAACGATCAATATCCTCTCCTCTAATATATCCTATATATCTCTCAGGAGGATGGGATACTCTATCGGACCTACGTAAAGTTGGAACTTGTGTGCTATGTGCCTGAACAAACTCGAGCTATGGAGTGGTGCTTGAGCTAGGTTCTCCCCTAGAACCAAGATTATTTAGGGTCTATATTTAAAGGTGAATCAGTCTCATTATCGTAATCTCATCATGATCCGATTCCCATTGCATAGATCCATGAACATCACAATATATTCATGTGTATATGCAACAATCAATATAAAGTGATAAAATGTCAAAATATAATAAGCAAAAAGACTATGTGTCAAATCACACGTGCCATCCCTCATATGATTGGCTTGTAGGACACCTATAACTAGCACTCTTGAATTTTTCAGCTCATGGGTGGTTCCACTTAACCTTGGGTGAACGAATGGGCCTTCCATTTGACCCAAAATAGTCCCAACTCAGGCCCAATAGGCCTATAATTGAGTTAGAATGGTTACACCCAAAACTAACTCAATTACAACCTAAACTAATTCAATATAGACAAATTATTACAAAGCACAAATCATTTATTGTCTAACATGTCATTGGTTCTTCCGGTGCTTCGTCTGATCCTTCAGCGTATCGTCCTCTCCTTTGGCGTATTGTCCAATTGGCATGTTGACACCTGCAACTTTCGATCTCTTTGGCATAATGTCCGATCCTTCGGCCCGATGCCAGATCTCACGACACGAAGCCTTCTACCAATACATCAACCATTCCTCCGATCTAACGTATAATCTTCTGACATGTTTAATTCTCGCCTAGCTTCTTATTCTTCCTACTTTAATCAATTGGCCTCTCCTAATCGAAGTTAGTCCTGCGTCACCAAAAAACGCACATTAGATCATAACATTATCAATTAGTTTTATCATCAAAATTCGAGATTTAATAATCTCCCCCTTTTTTATGATGATAACCAATTGATGACGGAATTAACCTTAACACCTCCTATCAATATGTCATTTTGATAGAACCTTTAAATTTAGAAAATTATGCAATGTTTCAAAATATAAAAATATATTATACCACACATGATTCAAAACATCATAATTACTTCTCCCCCTTTGTCATCAATAAAAAGGAGAAGTGCATCTAGTAAGTTTTTGAGATATGCAAGTTTTACAATGTAGAAGCTAGCAACAATTTTTAGTTGTACAAGTTTGCAAATTTAGCTTTTTTTTTTAGATATGCAAGTTTGCAAGTTTTGCTTCTTGAGATAGGTAAGATAGTATTTTTGCTTCTCTTGAGATTGCAAGCTAGCAATTCTTGGAGATGTTCAAGATAGCAAGTTCTCTTTTCTCTTTTGAGAAGTGCAAGCTAGCAATTTTGCTTCCTAGTAAGTTTTTCTCCTTGAAATGTGCAAGGTAGCAATACTTTCTCTCCCTTTGTCATTATAAAAAAGAAGGGAAGAATACAATGGTTCAAAATTTTTCTTTTATATCAATGTTCTAATATTAACAAAAGATATATACACATAGATACAAAGGAGTCATGAAAGATATTAATATAAAGGATCAAGAAAGATCAATTTGTGAATACCAAAAGACATGATTCACTTTGACAAATCTTCTTTTTAGTAAATAACGAAAAGCATTCTTAGGAGATCAAAGATCTTGATTTTTCTTTTTTTTTATTTCAAGTTACAATTTTGAGAAATCAAGATCATGATTTCAATAAAGCTTCTCTTGATACATAGCAAATAGAATCATAGAAGAACAAATATCTTGATTCATAACAAAATCTCAAGTATCAAGTGAATGATTTGGATTAAATTCATTCAAATTTAAATTGACAAATCATCAAAATCACTTTCAAGAGATTCATAAATAACAAAAATAGATTCATCATTAAGGATCTCTATAACGAAAACTCAATAAGAAAGAGATTTATAAGTTTTCAAAAAAAAATTCTTCCTTTTTAGTTGTTTCAATTCATGCAATTGATTTCATATAAGCATGCCCAAGTTTTTATTTTAAAACCATGTATCATATTTAAAACCAAAAAATAATACAAAAATCATCAAGACACACATTATTACTTCTTAAAACATACATAGAATTAATCTTATTTGGTGTACAAGCATCACATTTAATTTTAACATTTTTATTCCTTTATCATAAAACATGTAATTGTCATGATATATATATATATATATATATATATATATATATATATATATATATATATATATATATATATATATATATATATATATATATATATATATATATATATATATATATATATATATATATATATATATATATATATATATATAAAACTAATTCATCAAAGCATGAAAGCACTAAGTAATTTCATAGTAAGGTAAATACATTTCGGGTGAGTTACAAACCTCATTGTGAAAGGCCACCTCACCTTTGTTGGTTTGCTCATCGTCTTCTCGGATGCCCTCGATTTGTCCTTGAGTGCTTCATTCTTCATTAGCAACTTCTTCTTCAGTTTTATATACTTATCTTTGGAGTACTCTGGCTTTTTGAATTCATAGTAAGTAGTTGTGTTCTTTTTAAGTTTATTTTTATTCTTTAATTCTTGTTTCATTAACTTTTTAAATTTTATAGTGAGGAGTTCTTTGTCATCATCATCATCATCATCACTTGAGTTATCACTCAAGTGGTCTTATATTCTTCGAAGTGCCAAATCATTTCTATCCTTTGGAAGGTTGTTCTCAAGTACATCATGTTCGATACGAGACATTTCATAAGTCATTAATGATCCGATAAGTTCATCAAGTGAAAAATACTTTAAATCCTTTGCTTCTTGAATAGCCGTTACTTTAGGATCTCAATTTTTAGGAAGAGATCATAAAATTTTGTTTACAAGTTCAAGGTTAGAAAAACTTTCACTAAGTGCTCTTAAACTATTAACAACATCCGTAAAATGGGTGTACATGTCAACAATAGTTTCGTTTAGTTTCATTTGAAACACTTCGAAATCATGCATCAAAAGATTTATTTTAGACTCTTTTACTCTATTTGTGCCTTCATGAGTTACTTCTAGTGTGTGCCAAATCTCATGTGTGGTTTTGCATAAAGAGATATGATTAAACTCATTTTTATCCAAAGCACAAAATAGAGCATTCATAGCTCTAGTATTTAAAGAAAAAATCTTCTTCTCTAAATCATTCCATTCGTTCATTGGTTTAGAAGATTTTTGAAAGCCAAGTTCAATAACATTTCATAAATTGAAATCCATAGAAAGCAAGAAACTCTCATTCGATTTTTCCAATATGTGTAGTCCGTCTCATTGAACATAGGAGGATGAATGATAGAGTGATCCTCTTGAAAGTCGAAAAGAGTCATTTCTCTTGGGTATTAAACTAAACGAGAAAAAAATATGGCTTTGATACTAACTGTTAGGACCGAAATCAGCACTAAGGTGAATTAGTGCGTACATAAAAATTACATCGAGTCAAAAATCATCGTATGATAAAACCATATCAAGGAGTGTTTAACTTTGAAAACATTCGTAAGAGTGTGTAGCTAAAGCAATGAGGAAATAAAGCAGTTTGCAATAAAGGTAAACAACAAAATAGAAATGCAAACCGATTTATAGTGGTTCGGTCGTCGTGACCTACGTCCACTCTCAATTCCTCTTCACTCGAGGCCATCATCTTCTAATATTGATCTTCTTTCCAATGGGCGAAGATCAACTATCTTTACACTCGTTCTTCTTTTCAAAAGTTCATGAGAGAACCTTTACACCCCTCTTTTACAAGTGTTCCCTCATACACCTCCCTTATGACTATCACTAAGCTCTTGGAGGAGGGGCTCTATACTTAAAAGAGTTTTACAACCTTGGAATCATAGATTTTTTGCTCTCTTTCATATGTATTCTAAGCAGGAATTTGTGAGGTATTTATAGACCCCAAATAGCTTCAAAACTTAGAGCCAAAATTTAAATCCCCGAGTTTTCGGGGTACGGGCGGTACCACCACCGACCAGTCTAACATTAAGCGATACCACCGCCATCTAGTAGTACCACCATCTGACATACTAACACTGGGCGGTACCATCGCTTGATAACATAGAAAAGTGTGCTCTTTGTTGAATCTCGGATTTTGATGATGAAGTCAATTGTCATTTGTTATCTAATCTATATGTTGAGATAAGTGTGCAGGATTAACTACGATGAAAGTAAGATATGCAGCAGGAGTTGCACCAGAGTCAAGACAATGATCACGTTGGGAGTTCGAGAGTTCAACGGAAGTTCGGACAGTCGTCGGAGGTTCTACGGGAACAAATCCGAGAAGTCCATGAGCTTGACAAAGAAGCTTGTCGAAACTCGCCAAGTGGATTGTCGCAAGTCCAGGAGTTTGCCGAAAATCCGCAGGAGCATTACCGAGGGTTCATCGGATGATCGACGGAAGTTAGCCGGAAGCTCGCCGGAAGAAGCGATTAACGCACCGAAGCAAGTTGCAGTAAATATCTTATGAAATATCATAGTTAGCACAATGATTAAGTTGGAAATGGGAGGTGATCCTATTAACTTAATCTTGGGACAATTGGGCCCCTGAAAAACCCAAATTGGACCGAATGAATCAACCGATTCGGACCCTGATTTCTGCCAGGCGGTTCAACCGCCTCAGTCAGGCGGTGGCACCGCCTGAGCTCAGTCTTCGAGCTCTTACAGGAGGTGCAACCGCCCCTAACAGAGCTGGCACCGCTTGGGCTCGGTCTCCGAGCTCTGGCTGGGCGGTGCAACCGCCTCAGTCAGGCGGTGGCACTGCTTGAGCTCGGTCTTCGAGCTCTAGCAGGAGGTTCAACCGCCCCTGACAGGAGGTGGCACCGCCCAAAGGCTCAGTCTTCGAGCTCTGCCAGGCGATGCAACCGCCAGATCCTGAAATTCCGAGAATTGACAGTTTTGAGCTCCATATTCAAACTGGGTTGGGGCCTATAAATACCCCACCCTTTCAACACTGAAAGGGCACCCAGAAACCACCAAAATTCTGATTTTACTTTGTGATTTTTAGAGCTCAAAAGTGTTGTATGAGTTGAAAGTTCTTCTTCCTCTTTTCTTCCAAGTTCTAATCTGTTAAGAGTGGAAAGGAAATTCTATAAGGGTTGTCTCCTAAGCCCGTCAAAAGGAGTGAAACTGTAATAGGGTGGTTGGCCTTCGCCTATTGAAGGAAGGCCTCTAGTCGACGTCGGTGACCTCGTCGGTGGAGGAAGCCAAAAGTGGAGTAGATCAAGATTGACCGAACCACTCTAAATCTCGATTTGCATTTACTTTGAGCATTTTATCTTTACTACAAACCTCCTCAATAGCTTACTACCTTCTGTGCTTTTACGAACATATTTCAAAGTTCAGTGCTTTCCGAATCGGCGTTTAGACGCAAATCAGTTTTATCGTACGAACATCATATTTCAGTTTGCGTTTACGTTCTGATTTCCATCATAACTGCAAACTGCCTTTATATCTTTGCTTTAACTGCATCTCACTTCATCTCAAGTTAAAGTGGTTTACGAATCGGCTTTCATACCAAAATCGCTTTTATCGTACGAACATCGTATTTCAGTTTGCGCTTATATTCTGATTTTCATCATAACTGCAAACTACTTTCATAGATTTACTTTAACGTCATCTTGCTTGATCTTAAGTTAAAGTAATCGTAGAATCGGCTTTCATACCGAAATCGCTTTTATCGTTCGAACGTTTTTTTTTATCGTGAAAGATTTCCGTTGCACTAATTCACCCCCCCCCCCCCCCCCCCCCCCCCCCCCCTCTTAGTTCTCTTGATCCTAACAATTGGTATCAGAGAAGGGTTAACTCTCAAACGGATTAAAACCCAAGAGAGATGGCATACGCCGGAAACCAAGAGGGTCATTCTATTACACGTCCACCCATGTTCAATGGGACGGACTACACCGATTGGAAGACCCGAATGATGATCTTTCTTATTTCTATGGATTTTGAACTTTGGAATCTTGTCGAAAATGGATTTTTGAAGTCTTCTCTTCCAATGATCGATTGGAATGAATTGGAGAAGAAGGCTTTCGCTCTTAATGCAAAGGCTATGAATGTCTTATTTTGTGCACTTGACAAAAACGAGTTCAACCGTGTTTCGGTTTGTGAAACCGCATTTGATATTTGGCACACACTCGAAGTGACTCACGAAGGCACAAGTAGAGTGAAAGAGTCAAAAATCAATGTTTTGTTACATTCTTTTGAACTTTTTCGGATGAAACCGAGTGAGACTATTGGCGACAAGTTTATCCGTTTCACGGATGTCGTCAACGGTCTAAAAGGACTCGGAAAAAGTTTTTCGGATTTTGAGCTCGTAAATAAGATTCATTTTTTTTTTTTGGTAAGTAAAAGTAAAATTCATTATGTGTAAAGTTTCTACAAATAGCTTATTCTATACAAGTCATAGACAAAGCCAAGTAACTCATAGAGTGCTAATGCGATAGTTATGACTACACATGCTGTAGACTATAACTACCTGTGGGTACATTATTTGGCATCATTCCCAAGATCCTTAGCTAATAGCAAAATTAAATTTGATAAAAATATCTTTTTCTCTTCGGGTGAAGTGCTCGGTTTTGAGTTCATGCTCCATACAGAATCTTGAGTCTCTAATAATCTCTTTCAAGAGCTGAGCATTGTTTGTGTGTTGACATTCAAAGATTCTATTACATCTCTCCTTCCACATCCACCAAATAGCACATCTGAAAATAACCTTTGCCAGTTGTGTAAGAGGCCCTTTTCTTGAGAAACATTGCATAAGGTCGCCTAGTTCTTGGTGCAAGTTTGGTTGCGGCAGTCTATTGAGTTCAAATCGCTGGAGAATCTCCTTCCATATCCATTTTGTATAATCACAAGCAAAATAGAGGTGGTCAACAGTTTCTTCTTGTTGCAAACAAAGGGAGCATCGGTTAACATGATAGATACCTCTTCTTTTCATATTGTCTATTGTAGGTAGTTTATTGAGAAGGGCCTGCCATGTACATAAGGAGTGTCTTTGTGATCCCGGTCGATCCCATGTCCAACTGCTTGGGACCCACTTGTTATTTCTTTGCCTAATTTGATTCCATGCGGATGTGGCACTAAATTTACCATTGTCATAAGGCCAAATAAGTATATCTGAAGAGTTGTTCCTGATTCGAATAGCTATGATAGTCGGCCAAAGTGATAACATTTCAGGAGAAATAGGATTAGGGAGACACCAAGTACCGTTAGCGATGAACTCGGAAACCTTCCAATCTTTGGGAGCCCCAAGATCTTTTCGTATTCTGTCGCCATATAATTGAAATATACTCTTCCCATTCACCCAAGGATCGTACCACATATTAGTACTAGTTCCAGAAGAGATTGCATACGAAATGTGTTTGATTAGCCAATTCCTTGCCTTTAAAATTCCTTTCCAAGCTGCAGAGTGGTATGTTCTTGTTGAAATTTCCCATATTGATTCCTTTGAGAGATACTTAGCAGAAACCCAATGTGACCATAAGGAACATTTGTTTTGCAAAAGATCCCACAATTGCTGTACCAAACATGCTTGATTCCAATCTCTAGTATTTCTCAAATTTAGCCCCCCTTCATCTTTCGGTTTGCAAATGCTATCCCAATTTACCATATGCATTGCCTTATCATTTGTGCCATTCCAGAAGAAGTTCATTAATAACCGTTCAATATCTTGGAGAAGTCCAGCAGGCAGAAGAAATGCATTACACCAATATATAGAGTAGGAGTGCAATACGGAACGGATGAGTTCGAGTCGTCCTGCTTTTGATAGAAACCTATTTTTCCAAGAAGAAATTCTATTCTTTATTTTTTGCAAGATAGGTTGACAGTGGGTTTTGTGAATGCCTGTGGATATGAGCGGGAGACCCAAATAAGGAACTGGCAAGCTTCCTTCACTAACCCCCAAAGTTTGTGAAATAAAGACCTTATCCTCAACGTAAGGGCTCATATATACTTTACTTTTCGCATGATTTAACTGAAGTCCAGAAACCATACCAAAGTCATTAATAATGGTAGCCAGGTTCTTTACTGAAGTTGGTTCATTTTGGAGAAAGATAAGTAAGTCATCTGCAAATGTTATATGTGATATATGAACAGAACCAGCACTGGGTACCTTAATGCTGCCATTTAAGACTGCGTGTTCCAACATACAGCTAAGTCCTTCCATCGCAATAGTAAAGAGATACGGAGAGAGTGGATCACCTTGTCGGATGCCATTCGTGCTCCCAAAAAAACCAATAGGTGAGCCATTAAAGAGTATCGAAAACTTTGGAGTTTCTAGGCAAGATTGAATCCAATTAATCCATTGCTGTGGGAAGTTCATATCAAGGAGCATCTTATAGATAAATTTCCTATTAACTGAATCAAAGGCTTTCCTTAGATCAGCTTTAATGCAGATTTTTGTCCCTCTTGCTTTTGAATGCAAATCTTTGACCAAGTCATTAGCAAGCAAAATGTTATGATGTATACTTCTCCCTTTGATGAAAGCAGCTTGATTTGGGCTAATGATCTTGTGTAATACCTTTTGCATTCTATTTGCCAATACTTTGGAGATGATCTTATATATAAAGTTGCATAATGATATGGGTCGATAGTTCTCTAGTGAATCAGCCCCTGCATTCTTCGGAATTAAAGAAATAAAAGTGCAATTCATCTCTCTAAGAATATGACCTGAAGAGAAAAAATGTTGGCAAGCTTTGATCACATCATTTCCAATAATAGACCAAGCAGTTTGGTAAAATTCAGCTGGAAATCCATCTGGACCTGGGCTTTTGTGCTTTGGTGACTTAAAGACAACACATACAATTTCGTCATCTGTAATTGGGGCATTGAGGATTGAAATAGCTTCCGAATCAAGTTTTCTAGTCGGCTCCACTTGAATGTTATTAGGTTTCCCAGCTTGATTGAGTAAGGAATAAAAAAATTGCTCTGTGTGTGCTTTAACCTCATCTAAATTCTCAATAAGATTATCATCTTTGTCTCTGCATTTGCTGATACGGTTAACAGCCCTTCGAGTAGCAATTGAAGCATAGAAAAATTTAGTATTGGAATCCCCTAGTGTAAGCCAATGCTGTCGAGACTTCTGCTTTGCAAAACTTTCCTCCTGTTTTAAGGCTTGCATGAAGTTATTTCTGGCTTCCGTCTCTTTGTAGATAATATTTTCATCATTTGGCTGAAGTTGCAGCTCATGTTGCAATGACATTAGTTCCTTTCTGCAAAATTGAACTCTGGTGGTAATATTGCCAAAGGTATTTGTATTCCACTCCTTTAGTGCTGCTTTACAGGCTTTGAGCTTTTGACATAAGATGTAAGGGGGAGATCCATGCACATTAACATTCCAAGCAGATCTGATAACATCAAGAAATTGAGGATGAGTACTCCACATGTTAAAGAATCTAAACGGTTTCTTGCCTCTTGGTGTCGCTTTTTCTGCATGTATATACATTAAAGAATGGTCAGAAAACAAAGGAGCACCATACTCAAGAAGTGAATCTGGGTAAACTGTTAACCATTCATGGTTAATCAAACACCTATCAAGTCGAGCCATTATTTTTCTGTTAGCAGCACCTTGATTACTCCAGGAGAGCCAATTACCCACAGATTTCATATCAAACAATGCTGCAGTGTCAATGTAATCATTAAAACTTTGAAGCTGACTTTCTGAAAGTTGTCTACCCCCCACTTTTTCATTTGTGTACCGAACAGTATTAAAGTCTCCAAGAACAATCCAAGGTACATTGAGACAGCCATTTACAATATTAGTCAGGTCAGACCAAAGAGTATTTCTTTCTTGCATACTGTTTGAAGCATATATACCAGTGAAATTGAATTGACAGCCATTCTTTTTATCCTCTACCTTAAGATGAATGAATTGATCAGTAGCAGAAATAAACCAAGCATTAATAGAGTTAGGATTCCATAAGACCCATATTCTACCAAAAGTTTCATTTGAGTCATTGGTAAACAGTTCTGCGTCCGGCCATATTAAATTCTTTTGAGCTTGAACGCGCGATTGTTTAATTTTCGTTTCCACTAGAATAACAATATCACATGCGGCAGACTTGATTATTCTGTTGAGCTCCCGACATTTCTCCGACTTATTAAGTCCGCGAACATTCCAGCATGTTATCTTCATTAGTAATAAACAAATGAAAAGGTAGTAAGGTATTCATCCTACGACTTTGGATGGATTGTACCATCCTTTTTCTTATCCTTCGATTTTGTATTTTCCTCCCGCACAATATCCTTACCTTTTATGGCTTTATTCCTATATTTATCCACTTCATCTACAGCTTGCAGATTTTTAAACTTTAAAGTACCTTGAATCATGTGGTCTTGATTGGCAGGGTTTGTTGAAGCTCGATAAGATTGTTGCAGCACAATATCCTGGATAGTACTTGTTGGAGCAGCGTGGCTAGAGAGGTTTGTTGGGGCATGAGTTTGTTGAGTCGGAATATCCTTGTTGGCGATGTTTGTTGTGGCCTGAGTTTGTTGAGGAAGAATATCGTTGCTGGCGAGATTTGCTTGGGCCTGAGTTCGTTGAGCTATTGTGGATGGATCCGATGATATTAGAAGAGATGAAGTTCCTGACTTATGTTTCTCCTGTCCACTAGTACCATGGGAAACCTCTGTTGTGGAAGGCTCTGACATTATAGGAAGAGATAAAGTTTTGGAATTGTCCTTCTGTCCGCGGTGCTTTCCTTGCGAGTCGGAATGCTCAATAGTTTTCGCCACCATCGGTGCTACTGCCATTAGAGAAGAATCACTTTGTTGCTGAGGTGCTTGACGTGGTCGATAGACCTTTGTGGTTGGTTGTGGGGTTTGCTGACAAGCTCCATTTGCATGACCAAAAGATAAGCAACGCTGACATCGTTGTGGCTTCCAGGAATATGAGACATGTACCTTCCGAGTGTTCCCGTCAAGATCGCGATAGAAAACTTCATTAGGAAGATCTTCCTAAGAGTTGGGATCCTAAAGTCACTGTTATTCAAGAGGCGAAAGATCTAAATGTTGGGAAATCATAGGGGGCGACATCATATGCGCAGCGGAAGAACAAGAAAACAAAAATCCCCGATTCCCAAAAAGATATTCATCGTCGTGCGAAGATTGGTGCGCAAAATCCGCAAAAACACAAAACTGCGTATAGAGATTGTGTTACCTAGGGAGATCGTATATCCCTGTTTCCTTGCAGATCCTTAGGAGAGGGTGAAGGAGGTCAAGCGTCCTCCTCTCTAGCGGTGATCCACACAGCAGGGTTGCGACGACGCTCCTCAAAACTCCAGGCCTACTCTGTGGTGGAGAAGGAGAGGAGAATAGGAAGGGCAAGCAAAGACTCTAGCCTATGAGGCTGTGAATCCCTCCTATTTATAGAGATCCCGTGTCAAAACCCTAATGGGTCCTTTCCCCAGTGGGTATTGGATCTGCATCCAATAAGACAAGGGCTCCGTCGGATATCTCATATCCGAACCTCTACTCATCGCAATGCCTACCATATGTGTGTGACCCTCTAGGCCCAATATCGAGCTGGCCGTGAGTCATACCTGTCAGAACTCCTTCTAACTCAGTGAATTATTATCTCTGTAATAATTCACTCGACTCATCGACTACGGAAGTACTAGGCCACTACGCCGTAGTCCCTAGACGATACAGGGGAATCCAATCCATTGGACCTGTCTGTCCTCAGTTACCATGTACCTATAGTCCCTCATCCATCTAATATCCCAGAGACCGTATATCGAGCATGGTGCTGTCAGACCCATACGGTTTCTACTCGAGTCTCGCTCTAATCGGATTCTCCCGGAGAACTCTTTCTCTCTCAACCCGAATGACCCTGGCCAGGGATTTGTCTGAGCAAGAACACATGGGATATTCCTCTCATGATACCGAGAGTGGATGATCCTCTATCGACACTCAATAGCCCTCGTAAGGTCGACTACCACTCCCAATGACCAGCTGTACTAGATCTGGGAACAGCCAAACCTATAAGTCTGGTATCAAAGAGTGGAGCACTCATACAGGACATCCTTGGTGTCTCAAGTCTAAGAACCAGATACACCACTAGGACTACGGAATCGCTGTCTGACAATAAGGCATCATCAACCATCCAGCATTCCGTAAGCGGATCAATCAGTGAACTCATTCTCCAATGAGCACCTGTACTGTATCCCTAGTGTCCCTACACGAGCAGCTATAAGACCAGCTGCATCCATCATATGAATGGGTATACAGCACACCAGTCTATCCGGTTATCACGATGTCCCTCTCGAGTAACCTATGACCGGGATTATTTAGGATATGTGTTTAAAGGTGAATCGGTCTCATTATCGTGATCTCATCGCGATCCGATTCCCATTGCACAAATCCAAGGACATCACAATATATATGCATTTATGCAATAGTTATAAAGTGATATATGCCAAAATATAATAAGCAAAAAGATTCTGTATCAAGTCACACGTGCCATCACTCACGTGATTGGCTTGCTGGGCACCTATGACTAGCAATCTCCCACTTGACTTAAAGCCAATCACCTATGTGTCTGATCCCCATCAGACCCCTGTGACGCTCAAAGACAATCTGAGACAACGGCTTTGTCAGTGGATCTGCAATGTTATCTTCGGATGGAACTCTTTCCACTGCTACATCTCCTCGGGTTACGATCTCTCTTATAAGCTGGAACCTCCTCAGAACACTTCTGATGAGACCCGGGTTCCCTTATTTGAGTAATCACCCCATAGTGGTCGCAATATAAGGAAGTCGACTTGTGGCTATCTGTATCGACTCCCAAACTCCCTCCTTTGCTGCATCTAATGCGGCAATGTACTCCGCCTCTGTGGTCGAGTCAGCAGTGGTATCTTGCTTGGAACTCTTCCAGCACACTGCTCCTCCATTCAAGGTGTACACATACCCTGAATTCGACTTGCTATCATCGACATCAGACTGAAAACTTGAGTCAGTGTAGCCTTCAACCTTAAGGCTATTACCTCCATATACTAGTAAAAGATCCTTAGTCCTTCTCAAGTACTTAAGGATACACTTTACTGCTTTCCAGTGCTCCAAGCCTGGATCCGCTTGATACCTGCTCGTGACACTCAGAGCATGCGCTATATCAGGCCTAGTACATAGCATGGCATACATGATAGACCCTATTGCTGAGGCATAAGGTATCATATCCATGTTCGCCCTTTCTTCTGGAGTCTTTGGGGACATACTCGTAGAAAGCGATATCCCATGTCTCATCGGTATGAGACCTCTCTTGGAATTTTCCATGCCAAACCTTTTGACAATAGTTTCTATGTACCTGGACTGGGACAAGCCAAGCATCTTTTTGGATCTATCTCTATAGATTCTAATCCCCAAGATATAGGATGCTTCCCCTAAGTCCTTTATGGAGAAGTGTCTAGATAACCAAGCATTTACTGTGGATAGCATTCCTATGTCATTCCCAATGATGAGGATGTCATCCACATATAACACCAAAAAGCTAATAGCGCTCCCACTTACCTTTCTGTATACACAAGGCTCATCTTCGTTCTTAACGAAGTCATAAGATCTGATTGCCTCATCAAATCTTATGTTCCAACTTCGGGAAGCTTGCTTTAGTCCATAAATGGATCTAAGCAACCTACACACCTTATCTGGGCAGTTCTTGGACACGAATCCCTCAGGTTGCATCATATACACCTCCTCCTCCAGGTTCCCGTTGAGGAATGCGGTTTTCACATCCATCTGCCAGATCTCATAATCATAGTGTGCTGCAATAGCCAATAGAATTCTGATGGATTTTAGCATTGCTACGGGTGAGAAAGTTTCGTCGTAGTCAACACCTTGCCTTTGACGATACCCCTTAGCCACTAGCCTTGCTTTATAGGTCTCTACCTTTCCATCTACTCCGATCTTTTTCTCAAAGATCCATTTGCAACCGATGGGTACAATACCTTCGGGTGCATCAACTAGGTTCCAAACCTTATTGGAGTATATAGAATCCATCTCAGAATTCATGGCTTCTTTCCACTTCCCGGAGTCTATACTCATAATAGCCTCCTCGTAGGTCTGAGGATCAATATCCTCTACATCCTCTGCTCTAATATGTCCCACATATCTCTCAGGAGGATGGGATACTCTATCAGACCTGCGTAAAGTTGAAACTTGTGTATTAGATACCTGAACAGACTCGGGCTGTAGAGTGGTGCTTGAGCTTGGTTCTCCAACCTCGCTCAATTCTATCATTCTCCCACTGTCTCCGTCAAGAATGTGTTCCTTCTCAAGGAACACTGCTCTCTTAGCTACAAAGACCTTTTGGTCCTCGAGATGATAGAAGTAATACCCACAAGTTTCCTTGGGGTATCCCACAAATTTACATCGCCCTGTCCTTGATTCTAACTTATCGGGGTTGTGTCTTTTAACATGGGCAGAGCAGCCCCAAATCTTAACAACCTTAAGATCAGGCTTCTTCCCTTTCCATATCTCATATGGTGTAGACACCACCGACTTAGTTGGAACTCTGTTCAGAAGGTAAGCTGCGGTTTCTAGGGCATATCCCCAGAATGAGATGGGTAGGTCAGCGAAACTCATCATGGACCGTACCATATCTAATAATGTACGATTTCTCCTTTCAGAGACACCATTGAGCTGAGGTGTATAAGGAGGTGTCCATTGGGATAATATCCCATGGTCCTTGAGGAAGTGAGTAAACTCTATACTTAAGTACTCACCTCCTCGATCTGATCGAAGAGTTTTGATACTCTTTCCAGTCTGGTTCTCCACCTCATTCTTATACTCTCTGAATTTCTCAAAGGCCTCGGACTTGTACTTCATTAAGTACACATATCCATACCTTGAGAAATCATCAGTAAATGTAATGAAGTAGGAGTAACCTCCAATGGCATGAGTTGACATGGGTCCACATACATCACTATGTATGAGTTCCAACAACTCAGTGGCTCTCTCTCCAGTTCCACTAAATGGAGAGTTGGTCAGTTTTCCACGAATGCAAGGCTCACAAGTTGCATATGACACATAGTCGAATGGATCTAGATATCCATCATTTAGCAACTTTTGAATCCTTCTTTCATGGATGTGACCTAGCCTACAATGCCACAGGTATGCACTGTTCAACTCATCTCATTTCCTTTTGGACACATTTATATTCATGATATGTGGAGTGGTGTCTAACATAAATAAACCATTATGCAATGTTCCTTTCGTGATGATCTTATCATCTAATAATATCGAACAACCATTGTTCTCAAAAACAAATTTATATCCACTAACTGTTAAACATGAAATGGAGATAATGTTTTTGATAATAGAAGGAACAAAATAACATGCATCTAATGCAATAAAAGCTCCACTAGGCAGATGTAGGGCGACCTCGCCAACAGCTAATACAGCAACTTTTGCTCCATTACCCATCTTGAGGTTCATCTCGCCTCTCTCTAATGGAGGTTCGCAGACCTCAATAATAATAATCACAAGTACACACATCACACGGTCCATGATCATCCGTCCACACATCATACATCACATGTATAAATAATCATCATTATGTAGGACTACTAGATAATAATAAAAATAATAATCAACTAAACCTTTTAATTAATTAATATTTTCTGAAATCAGGGATATATAGGGAATTTCTCAATTCCTAAGGGTATTTTCGTAATTTGGACAAAAGACAGAAATTGGAATTTCTCAAATTCCGAGGGGCAAAACTGTCTTTTTCCCAGAAAACCCTAATGCCCTTTCCCCTTTTCGCTGCTGCCGCCGCCGCCACCCTGACGGCGGCGGCCTGTGCGGCGAGGGGCGGGGCGCTGCCCTCGCCTGCGGGCGGCACGCCCGCTGGCCCCCGCGGGCGTCGCCGCCTCCGCGGGCAGTTCTGCCGGCGAGGCAGCGCCCGCAGGCGGTGCCCGCAGGCGGTGCTGCCTCGCTGGCGGCCGCCCCTGCGGGGTTTTTGCCCGTGGGATCAGCGGCCACAGGCGCCGCTGCCCTGCGGTGCCTCAGCCCGCGCTGCTGCCCCGCGGCGCCTCTACCCGCGGGCTCAGCGGCCGCAGGCGCCTCTACCCGCGGGCTGCCAGCCCCGCCGGCAGCAAGCCTGCTGCAAGCAGGCCGCCGGCCGGCTGCTGCAGGCACAGCGCTTGCGCATGCGCCGGCGCTGTGCTGCCTGGCTGCGGCTGCGGATGCCGCTGCAGGTGGCTGCAGGCATGCAGATCGAGGGCAGCAACTGTTGCTGCCCTTCCTCGCTTTTGCGTCAACGATTTTGACGTCAAAATTCTTCCTAAACACAATACAAGCAGTTCAAAACCAATCATTCGCACGAACAACCTGGCTCTGATACCATTGTTGGTAAATCATAGGGGGCGACATCATATGCGCAGCGGAAGAACAAGAAAACAAAAATCCCCGATTCCCAAAAAGATGTTCATCGTCGTGCGAAGATTGGTGCGCAAAATCCGCAAAAACACAAAACTGCGTATAGAGATTGTGTTACCTAGGGAGATCGTATATCCCTGTTTCCTTGCAGATCCTTAGGAGAGGGTGAAGGAGGTCAAGCGTCCTCCTCTCTAGCGGTGATCCACACAGCAGGGTTGCGACGACGCTCCTCAAAACTCCAGGCCTACTCTGAGGTGGAGAAGGAGAGGAGAATAGGAAGGGCAAGCAAAGACTCTAGCCTATGAGGCTGTGAATCCCTCCTATTTATAGAGATCCCGTGTCAAAACCCTAATGGGTCCTTTCCCCAGTGGGTATTGGATCTGCATCCAATAAGACAAGGGCTCCGTCGGATATCTCATATCCGAACCTCTACTCATCGCAATACCTACCATATGTGTGTGACCCTCTAGGCCCAATATCGAGCTGGCCGTGAGTCATACCTGTCAGAACTCCTTCTAACTCAGTGAATTATTATCTCTGTAATAATTCACTCGACTCATCGACTACGGAAGTACTAGGCCACTACGCCGTAGTCCCCAGACGATACAGGGGAATCCAATCCATTGGACCTGTCTGTCCTCAGTTACCATGTACCTATAGTCCCTCATCCATCTAATATCCCAAAGACCGTATATCGAGCATGGTGCTGTCAGACCCATACGGTTTCTACTCGAGTCTCGCTCTAATCGGATTCTCCCGGAGAACTCTTTCTCTCTCAACCCGAATGACCCTGGCCAGGGATTTGTCTGAGCAAGAACACATGGGATATTCCTCTCATGATACCGAGAGTGGATGATCCTCTATCGACACTCAATAGCCCTCGTAAGGTCGACTACCACTCCCAATGACCAGCTGTACTAGATCTGGGAACAGCCAAACCTATAAGTCTGGTATCAAAGAGTGGAGCACTCATACAGGACATCCTTGGTGTCTCAAGTCTAAGAACCAGATACACCACTAGGACTACGGAATCGCTGTCTGACAATAAGGCATCATCAACCATCCAGCATTCCGTAAGCGGATCAATCAGTGAACTCATTCTCCAATGAGCACCTGTACTGTATCCCTAGTGTCCCTATACGAGCAGCTATAAGACCAGCTGCATCCATCATATGAATGGGTATACAGCACACCAGTCTATCCGGTTATCACGATGTCCCTCTCGAGTAACCTATGACCGGGATTATTTAGGATATGTGTTTAAAGGTGAATCGGTCTCATTATCGTGATCTCATCACGATCCGATTCCCATTGCACAAATCCAAGGACATCACAATATATATGCATTTATGCAATAGTTATAAAGTGATATATGCCAAAATATAATAAGCAAAAAGATTCTGTATCAAGTCACACGTGCCATCACTCACGTGATTGGCTTGCTGGGCACCTATGACTAGCACTAAACAACTTCCCTCTTGAAGAACTAATCGGGTCATTAATAACCTACGAGATGACTTGTAAAGCTCATGAAGAGCAAGAAGACATCCTTCCAAAGAACAAGAAAGATATGGCACTTAGAACTTCAGAAGACAACTTGAGAGAAAACTCAAGTGATGAGGACTGTGACGATGACTTAGCACTTCTAACAAGAAAAATTAAAAAATTCATTAAAAGAAACAAGTTTAAGAATGACACAAAAAATAAACTTGAACCCAAGAACGACCAAGTTATTTGCTACAAATGCAAAAAGCCGGGACACTACAAAAATGATTGTCCCCAAGTCAAAAAGAGAACATCAAATAAGAAGGCACTCAAAGCAACATGGGATGACTCAAGCGCGTCCGAAGAAGAGGAGTCCAACACCGAGCAAGTTGCTTATTACACCTTAATGGCCATCGGAGAGGAGGTAATGAATTTAATAGATGCAGATTTATCATTTGATGAATTATTAAATGCCTTCCACGACTTATTTGATGAATGCAAGATTATTAGTAGAAAATACAAATTGCTAAAAAAGGAGCATGATAGTCTTACTTGTAATTTCGATAAGTTAAAAACTGAATATCATGATAGTTTAGGTTCATGCATAAAATGCCATGATCTAGAAACTCTCCAAAAGGAAAACTTGCTACTTAAGGACACCTTGAAGAAATTCGAGGTTGGTAGCAAGTCCTTGAACATGATCCTTGCAAACAAGGGTCACGTCCCCAAAAGAAGTGGAATCGGATTTGTGAGAAGTCCTCACCAAAATCCAACCACCTTCATAAAAGGCCCCATCTTACATGTTCGACACCAAAGCAAATACAACTTTTGTTGCAAACTTGGACACAAAACACATTATTGTCCATTCAAGAAAATTAGTCCGAACAGATTAATTTAGGTTCCTAAAGGAACCATGATAAATTCTATGCAACATGATAAAAAATGTAGATCTATTTTTTAGGCACCCAAAAGCAAATGGGTACCTAAAGATTATCCTTTCTTGTAGAAACCTATACCATCGCAAGCTAGGAGTAAGAGATGGTACCTTGATAGTGGATGCTCAAGGCATATGACCGGAGATCCATCTCAATTCCCTAAGCTCACTAGCATAGACGAAGGCTATATCACCTTCGAAGACAACAACAAGGGTAAAATCATTGGCAAAGGAACCATAGGTAACAAATCCAACTTCTTTATTGAAAATGTTTTGTTAGTTGATGGTTTAAAACATAACCTCTTGAACATTAGTCAATTATGTGATAAAGGATATATTGTCAGATTCGAATCTAATGCTTGCATCATTGAAAAACCACACAAAAACACGTCTATGGTTACATTAAAACAAAATAACGTATACACTATTGACATCAATGATTTGTGTAATGAAATGTGTTTTTCGATTTTGAATGAGGATGCTTAGCTATGGCATAGAAGATTAGGTCATGCTAGCATGAAACTAATCACTCAAATATCATCTAAAGAACTTGTAAGAGGAATTCCTCATATCAAGTTCATCATGTTAGGATCGAGAGCACTAAGAGGGGGGGGGGTGAATTAGTGCAGCGGAAATCTTACAGCGATTAAAAACCAAAAGCTGCGTTCGTTCAAAAACTGTTATGATGCAAAAGCAAATTCTCAGTTTGTATCTAAGTGCAGTTTGCGTCTAAGCGCAGATTGCGTCTAAGCGCAGTTTTGCGTCTAAGCGCAGTTTACGTCTAAACTCAGATTTACGTCTAAACGCTGTTTTACGTCTAAACGCAGATTTACGTCTAAACGCAGATTTACGTCTAAACGCAGACTTACGTCTAAACGCAGTTTTACGTCTAAACGCAGATTTACGTCTAAACTCAGATTTACGTCTTAAACTCAGATTTACGTCTAAACGCAGATTTACGTCTAAACGCAGTTTTACGTCTAGACGCAGATTTACGTCTAAACTTTGAAACTTGTTTGTATACTCGCAGAAGGCAGTATGCAGTTGGAATCAAGACGTAAACGTGAACTGAGATCTGATGATTGAGCAAGGAAAGCCGATTTACGTCTGAATGCAGTTTTACGTCTAAATGCTGAAACTCGTTCGTAAAATCGTAGAGGAAAGTTTGCAGTTATCAATAGGATCAAAATGTAAGTATAAACTGCAAAGAAGCTCGTTCGTAAAAGCACGGAAGACAGTTCTGCAGAATCAAACGTAAACGTAAACAGTAACGTATGAAAATACGAATTTACGTCTGAATGCAGATTCGGAAGAACAGCACTTAGAACTTGTTCGTGAAAGCGCAGAGAGCAGTAGTAAAGAGGGAGGTTTGCAGTAATGATGAAGTGCTCGAAAATAAACGCAAACCAGAGATTTAGAGTGGTTCGGTCAGCCTTGACCTACTCCACTTTTGGCTTCCTCCACCGACGAGGTTGCCGACGTCAACTAGGTGCCTTCCTTCAATGGGCGAAGGCCAAACTGCCCTTTTACAATTTCTCTCCTTTTGACAGGCTCAGGAGACAACCTTTACAGACCTTTCTCTCCTCACTTTACAACTGAAAACTTGAAGAACAGAAGGAGGAGACTTAAAGGCTTTACAACACTTTTGAGCTCTTAGAATCACAGAAAAGATCAAGATTTCGGTGTAGGTCTTTATCTTTTCAGTGCTGAATGGGTGGGGTATTTATAGGCCCCAACCCAATTCAAAATTCGAGCTCAAAACGATCAAATCGATCAACTCCCAGAATTCTGGGATCAGGCGGTTGCACCTCTCAACTGGAGAGGTGGCACCGCCTGGCAGAGCTCGAAGACTGAGCTCAGCCGATTGCTCTTCTCTGCCAGAGCTCGAAGACTGAGCTCGATGGTTGCATCACCTGGCAGAGCTCGAAGACTGAGCTTGGTGGATGCATCACCTGGCAGAGCTCGAAATCTGAGCTCGGTGGTTGCATCACCTTGGAGAGCTCGAAACTGAGCTCAGGCTGATGCACCTCTCTGCCAGAGCTCGAAGACTGAGCTTGGTGAATCCATCACCTGGCAGAGCTCGAGACTTAGCTCAGGCTGATGCACCTCTCTGCCAGAGCTCGAAGACTGAGCTCGGTGGTTGCATCGCCTGGCAGAGCTCGGAACTTGAGCTCTGGCGGTGCAACCTCTTGGCTGGGGCGGTTGCACCTCCCAACCCCACAGCCCAGGCGGTTGCACCTCCTGGCTGGGGCGGTTGCACCTCCTGGTGCAATCTGGGTCCGAATGGTTCACTCCATTCGGCCCACTTTGAATCTTTTCAGGGGCCCAATTGCCCCAAGATTAAGCTAATGGGATCACCTCCCATTTTCATGCTTAATCATCATGCTAACTACGATTAACTCTAAGACAACTTCTGCAGCTTTGCTCCGATGTGTCAATCGCTTCTTCCGGCGAGTTTCCGGCCAACTTCCGTCGATCAACCGATAACCCTCGGTGATCCTTCTGCGGACATCCGGCATACTCCTGGACTTTGCGACGATCCACTTGGCGAGTTCCGACGAGCTTCGCTTGGCAAGCTTCTGGACTTCTCGGATCTGTTCTCTCTGAACCTCCGACGACCGTCCGAACTTCCGTCGAACTCTCGAACTCCCAACGTGATCCTGATCTTGACTCCGGCGCAACACCTGCTGCTTGTCTTACTCTTATCGTAGTTAATCCTGCACAACAAAACAAAACTTCGATCGAGACAATTAATCCTAAGCAATTAACCAAGTTGTCCGACATGTCATTGGTCTCTCGACGCTTCGTCCGATTCTTCGGCGCATCGTCCTCTCCTGCAGCCTATTGCCCAATCGGCCAGTTGACTCCGCAACTCCGATATCCTTGGCACAATACCTGCTCTTCTTGGCCGAATGCCCGAGTCCACGGCCCGAAGCCTTCTGTCGATACGCCGACCGATCCACCGGCCCGACGTCCAATCTTCTGACATGTTCCTTCGGCACAACATGATTTTCCTGCTTTAATTGTCTCATCCTGATCGAAGCATCCTGCGTCACTCAAAACGCAGATTAAATCATAAATATATATCAAGTAGTTTCATCATCAAAATACGAGATTCAACAATCTCCCCCTTTTTGATGATGACAACCACTTGATGACGGAGTTAAACTTAACTCCCGGAGTTTAAACAAACTCCCCCTATCAATATGCCATATTGATAGAACCTTGAATTCAAACTGAATTCAAGTCATTGCAATATTCATCATGAATACTTGCAACACGTCAACATGAACATATGCATAAACTTTATGCATCACATGTCATGTCATCAACATACTTTCATCAACATACTTCTCCCCCTTTGTCATCAACAAAAAGGAGAAGTATCACAATCAAGTGTTTGTGATATTGGTTCAACTCATTGCATGAAAAACATAATATCAAGTTTTATCATCATGCAAGTTTGCTAATATCAACATGAAAAATTACGATGTAAGCTTTTGATATCATAACGCAAACATTTCAAGTGTTTATCAATTGTAGCATTTCATCACATGGTAAGATATCAACGCGTAAAATTACGATACAAGCTCTTGATATCTTAACGCATGATGCAAACATGGCATAATGCAAGTTTGGCAATCATAGCATCAATTCATATATTTCTCACCCTTTGTTATCAACAAAACGGAGAACGATATAAGCAAATTTTAAGCATAAGTGCTTGTAATTATTCATGTCATAACTAGGTTCATGTCATTTTCCAACAGTGAGTGATAGGATATCAATTATACAAACATCTCAAGGAAAACATGACATGGAGATAGCTTTGAAAACTTCTTCCTTTTTTTGTTATTATCTTTTTGCATGAAGGAGGAAGACTATTTGTGATACATGCTATTTGTGAGTTTACTTCGAGTGAAGTTAGAATCGATGAGAGATTAAATCATGCTTCATTTTTACAAGGACCAAGATATGTATGTGAAATAAATCCTTGCAAGTAAAAACACTTTCATCCATATTCATCAAATCCATTTCTCAAAAAATATTTTTCACATGATGTGTGTATGAGAGATGTATTTGCTAGTTAATTACATATGTCAAAAATCAATGAACTAAACTTGATATGACATATGCTTGTTAAGTTTGGAAGAGAGTGAACTTGATATGTTAGATTCAAGAGAATCCGAAAATGAAATTTGACTCTTTCTTCCATTTGGACAAGGTTTTGCTATAGATATTCAATTACAATCATGAAGGTAAAGCATGCTTGTTATCATGGAAGTTTTGTATTCAAGCACATAATTTTCAACAAGTAATTGTGTAAAATCATTATGCCAATCAAGTGATTCGATCATTCAATCAAGAAGGTTCGAAAAATAATTTTAACACGTTCAATCATTAGGACGTGTTTTTGCCATAGTTTTTCAAATACAATCATAAAGATAAGACATACTCATCATCATGATAGTATGATAGCAGGTTTACCAAATACAAGCTGGCAAAAAATTTGTACATTTTAAGGCCCGCAAGCTAGCAATTTTGAGATGTTCAAGAAAGCAACTCTTGCTTCTTGATATATGCAAATTTGTCAAGTTTTGCTAGATGTGCAAGTTAGCATTTTGCCTCTTGAGATAGGCAAGATAGCACATTTGCTTCTTTTGAGATAGCAACTTTTTGCTTCTCTTTAGACCAACAAGCTAGCAATTTTTACGATATACAAGTTTCACAATATATAAGCTAGCAAAAATTTTGAAAGCAAATGCAAGATAGCTTTCTTGTGTAAGCTCATGATTCTTGCTTCCTATTGCAATGTGCAAATTGCAAGTTTTGCTTTTTGAGATATTCAAGATAGTGATGTTCAAGAAGACAATTTTTCTTCTTGAAATAAGCAAGTTAGCAATCTTTGCTTCTTAAAATAGGCAAGCTAGCAATCAAGTTTTTTTTTTCATCTTTTGTACAAGCTAGCTATCTCCCCCTTTGTCATTGTCAACAAGGGAAAAACCCTTTACATCAATTTCTAAATCATGACAAAGGTAAGTAATCATTCTTATTTGTGCATCATTATAGTTTCAATGCACAAATTCATTAACATTACATTTCAAAAAATTTATGCATGATACCGAAAAATCAATCATCATCATGAGCATATCAAACATGATATTCAAGCATCCATGATATATCATTTTGGCAGCATGATCATAGATATTCAAACGATGGTATCTAGAATTCATTACATCCTATTATGCATGATCATTAACTCCTCATTTGTATTTCATGCATTATTTCATTTCATCTCATAAGGAATATCAAGAAGAGTTATTGGATGATGAGATAAATATTTTATGAATACACAGAATATCATAAGTGTTTCATGTATCCATATTATCACATGAAGCATATTATCATTTTTAAGATTCATAACATGAATAACGTTATTACTATTTCATCAAAATCAGTTTCGAGATTCACATAATATCATGAAATCATTAATCTCGATAAAATGGGAAAAACATTTTCTTTTTAAGTGATTCTTTTAACACATCATAAAAAAGAAAAACTCATTCATAATTCAAGTGATTTACAAGATATCATAAATGAATTTATCACTTGTATTTCACCAAAATCGAGAACTCTTAGAGATAGAAAATGATTGAAGCATTTAATCTGATTGAAGAATGATTCATATTTAAAGTGTAGCATTTGTCAAATCTGAAATCATCAAGTATAACTTTAATATTTTCATTGCAACATTAAGCAAGGTTTCATTGAACATAATTTTGAATGATTCTTATAAATGCCTAAAACTTCTTTAGTTTTAATTTATGATTGACTTTATAATAGCATGCTCAAATTTTTATTTTTATGTCAAAACCATACATTATCTTTAATAAACAAAGACAATGAAAAATATCAAGCCTTCCAGACAAAAGCCATGTATCGTCATTGAAAAGCAACATGAAAATCATCAAAATATACATTCTGGCTTCTCAAGCACATAAATAAGATTAATCTCACTAGGTGTAAGATCATTAGATTTCTATCTTGCATTTACATAAGACATGCAATTTTCATTATCATTTTCAAGATTACAAGCATGATCATATTTTTGCATTTTCATTATTAAAAATATAATTTTCAAGAAAATTTAAAGAGAAAGAAAAATGCATCATGAAAAGCATCATGTAATTTCGAAGTAAATTAGGGGGATTTCGATTACCTCATCATTGTAGGCTATTAAGGCGTAGTTTGCCGCCTTGCTTTTGTTGACTTTCTCTTCTTCGGAGGAGCTCGATTCATCCCAATTTTTGTTCTTCTTCTTGCGTTTAAAGCAAGTAGTTCGATTGCTTTTTAATTTTCGTTTCATTTGTAGTTTAAGTTCACCATCACTTGAGCTTATGCTCAAGTGGTCTTCAAATGTTCTATGTCCCAAATCCTTCCTGTTTTTTGGAAGGTTGGTTTGTTCATCATTGTCCTCATCGCTCAAGTGGCATTCATTTGTCCAGAGTTCCAAATCCTTCCTGTTCTTTGGAAGGTGGTTCTCAAGTTCTTCACGTGCATTGCACGTCATTTCATATGTGATCAATGAACCAATTAGTTCTTCAAGTGGTAAGTTGTTTAGATTTTTAGCTTCTTGTATTGCAGTTACTTTTGAATCCCAAGTTTTAGAAAGTGAGCGCAAAACTTTGTTAACGAGTTCAAAATCCGAAAAGCTTTTACCAAGTGATTTTAAACCATTGACGACATCCGTAAAACGGGTGTACATGTCAACAACGGTTTCGCTTGGTTTCATATGAAAAAGCTCGAAATCAAGCAGTAAAATATTAACTTTCGAGTCTTTGACTCTACTAGTTCCCTCGTGCGTGATTTCAAGAGTGCGCCAAATATCGAAAGCCGTTTCACACGTAGAAATCCGATTGAACTCATTTTTGTCCAATGCGCAAAATAAGGCATTCATAGCCTTTGCGTTTAAAGAAAAATTCTTTTTCTCCAAAACCGACCATTCGTTCATCGGTTTGGAGGGAAGTTGAAAACCGTTTTCAATGATATTCCATAAATCCAGATTTAGAGAAATTAAGAAAACTCTCATTCGAGTTTTCCAATAAGTGTAGTCTAATCCGTTAAAGAACGGTGGATGAAAGACCGAACAGCCCTCTTGAAAAGTCATTTCTCTCGGGTGTAAATCCGAAATGAGAAATACCCCGCTCTGATACCAATTGTTAGGATCGAGAGCACTAAGAGGGGGGGGGGGGGGGGTGAATTAGTGCAGCGGAAATCTTACAGCGATTAAAAACCAAAAGCTGCGTTCGTTCAAAAACTGTTATGATGCAAAAGCAAATTCTCAGTTTGTATCTAAGTGCAGTTTGCGTCTAAGCGCAGATTGCGTCTAAGCGCAGTTTTGCGTCTAAGCGCAGTTTACGTCTAAACTCAGATTTACGTCTAAACGCTGTTTTACGTCTAAACGCAGATTTACGTCTAAACGCAGATTTACGTCTAAACGCAGACTTACGTCTAAACGCAGTTTTACGTCTAAACGCAGATTTACGTCTAAACTCAGATTTACGTCTTAAACTCAGATTTACGTCTAAACGCAGATTTACGTCTAAACGCAGTTTTACGTCTAGACGCAGATTTACGTCTAAACTTTGAAACTTGTTTGTATACTCGCAGAAGGCAGTATGCAGTTGGAATCAAGACGTAAACGTGAACTGAGATCTGATGATTGAGCAAGGAAAGCCGATTTACGTCTGAATGCAGTTTTACGTCTAAATGCTGAAACTCGTTCGTAAAATCGTAGAGGAAAGTTTGCAGTTATCAATAGGATCAAAATGTAAGTATAAACTGCAAAGAAGCTCGTTCGTAAAAGCACGGAAGACAGTTCTGTAGAATCAAACGTAAACGTAAAGAGTAACGTATGAAAATACGAATTTACGTCTGAATGCAGATTCGGAAGAACAGCACTTAGAACTTGTTCGTGAAAGCGCAGAGAGCAGTAGTAAAGAGGGAGATTTGCAGTAATGATGAAGTGCTCGAAAATAAACGCAAACCAGAGATTTAGAGTGGTTCGGTCAGCCTTGACCTACTCCACTTTTGGCTTCCTCCACCGACGAGGTTGCCGACGTCAACTAGGTGCCTTCCTTCAATGGGCGAAGGCCAAACTGCCCTTTTACAATTTCTCTCCTTTTGACAGGCTCAGGAGACAACCTTTACAGACCTTTCTCTCCTCACTTTACAACTGAAAACTTGAAGAACAGAAGGAGGAGACTTAAAGGCTTTACAACACTTTTGAGCTCTTAGAATCACAGAAAAGATCAAGATTTCGGTGTAGGTCTTTATCTTTTCAGTGCTGAATGGGTGGGGTATTTATAGGCCCCAACCCAATTCAAAATTCGAGCTCAAAACGATCAAATCGATCAACTCCCAGAATTCTGGGATCAGGCGGTTGCACCTCTCAACTGGAGAGGTGGCACCGCCTGGCAGAGCTCGAAGACTGAGCTCAGCCGATTGCTCTTCTCTGCCAGAGCTCGAAGACTGAGCTCGATGGTTGCATCACCTGGCAGAGCTCGAAGACTGAGCTTGGTGGATGCATCACCTGGCAGAGCTCGAAATCTGAGCTCGGTGGTTGCATCACCTTGGAGAGCTCGAAACTGAGCTCAGGCTGATGCACCTCTCTGCCAGAGCTCGAAGACTGAGCTTGGTGAATCCATCACCTGGCAGAGCTCGAGACTTAGCTCAGGCTGATGCACCTCTCTGCCAGAGCTCGAAGACTGAGCTCGGTGGTTGCATCGCCTGGCAGAGCTCGGAACTTGAGCTCTGGCGGTGCAACCTCTTGGCTGGGGCGGTTGCACCTCCCAACCCCACAGCCCAGGCGGTTGCACCTCCTGGCTGGGGCGGTTGCACCTCCCAACCCCACAGCCCAGGCGGTTGCACCTCCTGGCTGGGGCGGTTTCACCTCCTGGTGCAATCTGGGTCCGAATGGTTCACTCCATTCGGCCCACTTTGAATCTTTTCAGGGGCCCAATTGCCCCAAGATTAAGCTAATGGGATCACCTCCCATTTTCATGCTTAATCATCATGCTAACTACGATTAACTCTAAGACAACTTCTGCAGCTTTGCTCCGATGTGTCAATCGCTTCTTCCGGCGAGTTTCCGGCCAACTTCCGTCGATTAACCGATAACCCTCGGTGATCCTTCTGCGGACATCCGGCATACTCCTGGACTTTGCGACGATCCACTTGGCGAGTTCCGACGAGCTTCGCTTGGCAAGCTTCTGGACTTCTCGGATCTGTTCTCTCTGAACCTCCGACGACCGTCCGAACTTCCGTCGAACTCTCGAACTCCCAACGTGATCCTGATCTTGACTCCGGCGCAACACCTGCTGCTTGTCTTACTCTTATCGTAGTTAATCCTGCACAACAAAAACAAAACTTCGATCGAGACAATTAATCCTAAGCAATTAACCAAGTTGTCCGACATGTCATTGGTCTCTCGACGCTTCGTCCGATTCTTCGGCGCATCGTCCTCTCCTGCAGCCTATTGCCCAATCGGCCAGTTGACTCCGCAACTCCGATATCCTTGGCACAATACCTGCTCTTCTTGGCCGAATGCCCGAGTCCACGGCCCGAAGCCTTCTGTCGATACGCCGACCGATCCACCGGCCCGACGTCCAATCTTCTGACATGTTCCTTCGGCACAACATGATTTTCCTGCTTTAATTGTCTCATCCTGATCGAAGCATCCTGCGTCACTCAAAACGCAGATTAAATCATAAATATATATCAAGTAGTTTCATCATCAAAATACGAGATTCAACACATCAAAGATAATGTATGTGAAGCTTGCCAATTAGGTAAACAAATTAAGGATGGTTTCAAATCTAAGAATCAAATAAGCACCTCTAGGCCCTTACAATTGATCCATATGGACTTGTTCGGACCAATCTCTACATCAAGCCTAGGAGGTAGCAAATACGCCTTCGTCATTGTGAATGACTATAGCAGATACACATGGACTTACTTCTTAAAACAGAAAAATGAATGCTTTAGATATTTTACCAAGTTTTGTAAACTTGTTCAAAATGAGAAGGGTTCTATGATTTCGTCAAGTAGAAGTAATCACGGTAGTGAATTTCAAAACCATGATTTCCAAGAATTTTATGAACTCAATGGATACAACTATAATTTCTCTACTCCTAGAAATCCTCAACAAAATGGAGTAGTAGAAAGAAAAAATCAAAATTTGTAAGAAATAGCAAAAACCATGTTGAATGAACATAGCCTACCCAAATATTTTTGGGTCGAAGCCGTAAACATTGCATGCTATATTTTGAATAGAGTTATAGTAAGACCCTTACTCACCAAACCTCCTTATGAGTTATGGAACAACAAAAAACCCAATGTTTCATATTTTAAATTCTTTGGGTGTAAGTGTTTTATCTTGAATGAAAAAGATAACTTGGAAAAATTTGATGCTAAATCCGATGAAGGAATATTTCTTGGTTATTCTTCGGTTTCTAAAGCTTTTCGTATCTTCAATAAAAGAACTTTAATTATTGAAGAATCCATTAATGTTGTTTTCAATGAGATTTCCGAAATCAGGAAAAACGATTTTGATGATGATGTTAATTTTGATTCCTTGAATTTAAATGAAACCCCATCTCCAACTAGCAACTTGGATACTTCCGAAACATCCTTAACCAAGGATTGGAAGTATGTAGATGCTCATCCTAAGGAGCTAATCTTAGGAGACACATCAAAGGGGGTTCAAACACGTTCTTCTCTTAAAAATTTTTGTTCTAACGCCGCTTTTCTCTCCTAAGTTGAACCCAAATGTGTTGACGAAGCCATGAAAGATGATTCATGGATTATCGCAATGCAAGATAAATTAAATCAATTTGAGAGAAACGAGGTATGGAAGCTTGTTCCTAGGCCAAATGACCATTTAGTTATTGGTACTAAATGAGTTTTTAGAAACAAGCAAGATGAATGTGGTATTGTGGTTAGAAACAAGGCTAGATTAGTGGCCAAAGGTTTCAACCAAGAAGAATGTATCGATTACGAAGAAACCTTCGCTCTTGTGGCTCGATTAGAAACCATAAGGATGCTCCTTGCCTACGCTAGTAGTAATAATTTTAAGTTGTTTCAAATGGATGTTAAAAGCGCTTTTCTTAATGGCTTTATTTCCGAAGAAGTCTATATTGAACAACCTCCTGGATTTAAAAATAATAGCCTCCATAATCATGTGTTTAGATTAACTAAAGCTCTCTATGGTTTAAAACAAGCTCCGAGGGCTTGGTATGAGAGACTTAGTTCTTTTCTTATTGAAAATAATTTCACAAAAGGCAAGGTTGATACTACATTGTTCATCAAGAATTTTGAAAATAATTTTCTCATTGTTCAGAATTATGTTGATGATATTATCTTTGGTTCTACGAATGAATCTCTTTGTGAATCTTTTGCTAAAACTATGAGTCTTGAATTCTAAATGAGTTTAATGGGAGAATTAACATTTTTCTTAGGCTTAAAAATCAAACAACTAAGCAATGGCATCTTTATTAGTTAAACTAAATATGCTATGAATTTGCTAAAAAAGTTTAATATAAATAGCTCAAAAGCTATTAACACTCCTATGAGCACCTCCACTAAGTTAGAAATTGATGAAAGTGGAGAAAGCTTCGATCAAAAAACTTATAGGGGCATGATAGGAAGTTTAATTTACCTCACTACAACTAGACCAGATATTATGTTCAGTGTAGGACTTTGTGCTAGATTTCAATCAAACCCTAAGATATCTCATCTCAAAGCAGTTAAAAGAATAGTTAGATATCTTAATGGTACCACAAATCTAGGATTATGGTACCCAAAATCAGAGAATCTTGAGTTAATTGCTCATGCAGATGTGGACTTTGCTGGTTGTAGACTAGATAGAAAAAGCACATCAGGAACATGTCAATTTTTATGACATGCCCTTGTTTCCTGGTCATCTAAGAAACAAAATTCGGTTGCACTATCAACAACCGAAGCTGAATATATTGCAGCAAGTGCATGCTGTGCACAAATTGTATGGATGAAAAACACTTTACAAGATTATAAAGTTCATCTTAAAAATATTCCCATTAAATGTGATAACACAAGTGCAATATGTTTAACAAAGAATCCTATACAACACTCAAGAACAAAACATATTGATATTAGATATCACTTTATATGAGATCATGTTACTAATCATGATGTAATCATAGAGTTCATTGACACTAAACATCAACTAGCTGATATTTTTACAAAACCTCTAAGTGAAGAACAATTTGATTTCAGAATTAAGAATGTTGATGTGTCCGAATACATAAACTTGTTGAAATTATTTTTCGGACTTTATTGATTGATTGATCAATTTCACTTAATTGCTATGATGATTTTACATAATTACATGTTAGAAATTATGTGTATGAATATAAAAATTTCTATGATGAGAAGCATGTTTTGTCTTCATGATCATATTTGAAAATCAATAGCACAGTCTTGTCCGAATGCATGAAAGTCTTAATTTCGTTTTCGGATTCTCTTAAAAATCGGAGTTTCTCGATACATTATCCTCTTTCGGACTTAATAAAGCATATGTCATAACGAGTCTAATTCTCATCATTGTTGACATATGAAACACATCTCTCATACACCTATGTGAAGAATATTCTTTAAAGAAATAGATTTAATAAAATGATTTCTGATTATATGAATGATAGTGTTTTTACTAACAAGGATTCATTTCTAATACATATCTTGATCCTTGTGAAAATGAAGCAAGATTTAATCTCTCATCAATTTTAACTTCATTTAAAGCAAACTCACAAATAGATGGTGGAGATGCGGGGTAAAAACATAATTGATATCTCCATGTCATGGTTGCATAATTGACTCACTATTGAAAATGACATGAACCTAGTAAAGGCATCACACTTATGCTCAAAATTCGCTTATATTGTTCTCCTGGTATCATAATTATCATGCTTTTTGTTGATGACAAAGGGGGAGAAATATATGAGTATTAATGTCATGCTTGCATCACCAAGAGATATATGAATTGATGCTATGATTGCTATAATTTGCATTATGCCTTGTTTGTATCATGTAATGATATCAAAATCTTACTTCGCAATTTTACATGTTGATATCTTACGATATGATGAATTGCTACTATTACCATCATTCAAACTTGTAATGTAAAATTTGAAAATAAATGTCAAGCCTGGACATCATCTTCAAAGAGATACATCATGATGGGAATCATGATGGGAGTATTGATAAGTTTAAATGATTTTAACTTATCAATATGTCTATTGAATTCAAAGGTTTTGAATTCAAAAATGACTTATCTCAAGTATGTCATATAGATATGGGGAGTTAAGGTTAACTCCATTATCAATTGATTATCATCATAAAATAGGGGGAGATTGTTGAATCTCGGATTTTGATGATGAAGTCAATTGTCATTTGTTATCTAATCTATATGTTGAGATAAGTGTGCAGGATTAACTACGATGAAAGTAAGATATGCAGCAGGAGTTGCACCGGAGTCAAGACAATGATCATGTTGGGAGTTCGAGAGTTCGACGAAAGTTCGGACAGTCGTCGGAGGTTCTGTGAGAACAAATCCGAGAAGTCCATGAGCTTACCAAAGAAGATCGTCGGAACTCGCCAAGTGGATCGTCGCAAGTCCAGGAGTTTGCTGGAAGTCCGCAGGAGCATCACTGAGGGTTCATCGGATGATCGACAGAAGTTTGCCGGAAGCTCGCCAGAAGAAGCGATTGACGCACCGGAGTAAGTTACAGTAAATATCTTAGGAAATATCATAGCTAGCATAATGATTAAGTTGGAAATGGGAGGTGATCCCATTAACTTAATCTTGGGACAATTGGGCCCCTGAAAAACCCAAATTGGGCCAAATGAATCAACCCATTCGGACCCTGATTTCTGCCAGGCGGTTCAACCGCCTCAGTCAGGCAGTGGCACCGCTTGAGCTCAGTCTTCGAGCTCTGGCAGGAGGTGCAACCGCCCCTGACAGAGGTGGCAACGCTTGGGCTCGGTCTCCGAGCTTTGGCTGAGCGGTGCAACTGCCTCAGTCAGGCGGTGGCACCGCCTGAGCTCAGTCTTCGAGCTCTGGCAGGAGGTGCAACTGCCCTTGACAAAGGTGGCACCGCTTTGGCTCAGTCTCCGAGCTTTGGCTGAGCGGTGCAACCGCCTCAATCAGGCGATGGCACCGCCTGAGCTCGGTCTTCGAGCTCTAGCAGGAGGTGCAACCGCCCCTGATAAGAGGTGGCACCGCCCATAAGCTCAGTCTTCAAGCTCTGCCAGGCGGTGCAACCGCCAGATCCCGAAATTTCGGGAATTGACAGTTTTGAGCTCCAAATTCAAATTGGGTTGGGGCCTATAAATACCCCACCCTTTCAGCACTGAAAGGGCACCCAGAAACCACCAAAATTCTGATTTTACTTTGTGATTTTTAGAGCTCAAAAGTGTTCTATGAGTTGAAAGTTCTTCTTCCTCTTTCCTTCCAAGTTCTAATCTATTAAGAGAGGAAAGGAAATTCTATAAGGGTTGTCTCCTAAGCCCATCAAAAGGAGTGAAACTGTAAAAGGGTGGTTGGCCTTCACCTATTGAAGGAAGGCCTCTAGTTGACGTCGGTGACCTCGTCGGTGGAGGAAGCCAAAAGTGGAGTAGGTCAAGATTGACCGAACCACTCTAAATCTCGGTTTGCATTTACTTTGAGCATCTTATCTTTACTGCAAACCTCCTCAATAGCTTACTGCCTTCTGTGCTTTTATGAACATGTTTCAAAGTTTAGTGCTTTCCGAATCGGCGTCTAGACGCAAATCAGTTTTATCGTACGAACATCATATTTTAGTTTGCGCTTACGTTCTGATTTCCATTATAACTGTAAACTGCCCTTATATCTTTTCTTTAACTGCATCTCGCTTCATCTCAAGTTAAAGTAGTTTCTGAATCGGCTTTCATACCGAAATCGCTTTTATCGTACGAACGTCGTATTTCAGTTTACGCTTATATTCTGATTTTCATCATAACTGCAAACCACCTTCATAGATTTACTTTAATGTCATCTTGCTTGATCTTAAGTTAAAGTAATCTTAGATTCGGCTTTCATACCGAAATCGCTTTTATCGTTCGAACGATTTTTTTTATCGTGAAAGATTTCTGCTGCACTAATTCACCTCCCCCCCCCCCCCCTCTTAGTGCTCTTGATCCTAACACTCTTGAGTTTTCCAACTCATGTGTGGTTCCACCTAACCTTGGGTGATCGAATAGGCCTTCCACTTGGCCCAAAACAGTCCCAACTCAGGCCCAATGGGGCCCTAATTGATTTTGAATGGTTACACCCGAAACCAACTCAATTACGATCTAAACTAACTCAATCTAGATAAATTATTACAAAGTACAAATCATCTGTCTTCCGGCATGTCATTGGTTCTTCCGACGCTTCGTCCGATCCTTCAATGCATCGTCCTCTCCTTCGACATATTGCCCAATCAACATGTTGACACCTGCAACCTCCAATCTCCTTAGTGCAATGTCCGATCCTTCAGTCTGATGCCCGAACTCATGGCATAAAGCCTTCTGTCGACACGTCAACCATTCCTCCGGCCTGATGTCCAATCTTCTAACATGTTCAATTCCGACCCAACTTCTTATTCTTCTTGCTTTAATCAATTTGCCTCTTCTGATCGAAGCTAGTCTTGCATCACTCAAAACGCAGATTATATCATAGCATTATCAATTGGTTTCATAATCAAAATCTGAGATTTAATAAGCGTTGCGACGAATAGAGGTTCGGATATGAGATATCCGACGGACCCCCTATCTTATTATATATCTAATAAGCCCCTGAATTATTGGATCCTATGGATGAGATCCAATAAGGGCCAATGAGATATTATTGGATAGAGATCCACTAATCTAAGAGGCTTGGTTTGTTGGATAGAGATCCAATACCCAATATGGTAGATCCATTAGGGTTAAGTTGATAGGGGCCTCTATATATAGGATGGAACCAAACACCCATAGGCTAGAGTTTTTCTTAGTTGCCACCTCATATTCTCCTCTCCCCTTCTCCTCCTCAAATAGCAGGCCTGGAGATTTGAGGAGCGTTGTCATAGCCCTATTGTATGAATCATCACTAGAGAGGAGGACACATGACCTCCTTCATCCTATCCTATAGATATGTAGGGATTCAGAGATATATGATATGTTAAATCTCGGGTTTTGATGATGAAACCAATTGATAGAGTTTATGATCTAATCTACGTTTTGAGTAGCGTAGGACTAGCTTCGATCAGGAGAGGCAAATTGATTAAAGTAGGAAGAATAAGAAGTTGGGCCATAATTGAACATGTCAGAAGATTGGATGCTAGATCGGAGGAATGGTCAATGTGTTGGCAAAAGGCTTCGTGCCATGAGTTCAAGCATCGGGCCAAGAAGATAAGATATTGTGCCAAGGAGATAGAATATTGCGAGAAGGTAATATGTCGATTGGGCAATACGCCGAAGGAGAGGATAATGTGCCGAAAGGTCGGACAAAGTATCGGATGAACCAATGACATTCCGTATAACTTAGTATTCTTATTTGTAATAATTTGTCTAGATCGAAGTAGTTTTAGTTGCAATTAGGTTGGTTTAGAACGTAATTAAGCCAACTCAATTAGGAGCCAACTAGCCCAAATTAGGAATATTTTGGAACAAAAGAAAGGCTTATATAGTGACCCAAAAGTTAGGCCACGCGGTGGCACCGTCAGTCTAAGTGGTGGCACCGCTAACGGCTTAGTCTCCGAGACATAGTCTCCAAGACTGTGTTAAGTGGTAGTACCACCAGACCACTGCCCAATATCAAGCAGTGGTACCGCTAGTCTAAGCAATGGTACCGCTAGTCTAGGCAGTGGTATCGCCCAAACATAGTCTCCCAAACTATGTCAGGCGGTGGTATCACCCAAACATAGTCTCCCAGACTGTGTCAGGTGGTGGTACCGCCTAGTGTCAATGCTGTAGGTGGTAATACCGCCCAGCACAGGTGGTGGAACCACCAGCACCTTGAAAACCAGGGATGAGACACTTTTAGGCTCTAAGTTTGAATCCATTTGGGGCCTATAAATACCCCTCTCATCCCTGATCAGCAAATAGAACAACTGAAAACAAAAAGAAAAGAAAATGCTATTGTAATCTTATGAGAACTCCTCTCTAACTCTGAGTGTTAGTGAAGTTTAAAAGAGGAGGTAGTGGGGGGTGTAAAGGTTCTCTCCTGAGCCTGTAAAAGGAGAATAGAGTTGTTAAAAGGTGATTGGTCTTCGTCTATTGAAGGAAGATCATTAGTGGATGTTGATGGCCTTGACGGAAGAGGAATCGGGAGTGGATGTAGGTCACGATGACCGAACCACTATAAAACTCGGTTTGTATTTGCTTTAAGCTCTTTAGTTTCATTGCAAACTAATTTCTTATTTTTACTACGCTTTCGTACGCTTTCAAAGTTAAGCATTTCCGCTATCGATTTTTGTTGAAACGAAGATTTTTTGAACCGACGTCATTTTTATTGTAAGCACTAATTCAAACCCACAACCCACCCCCCCCCCCCTTAGTGTCGACTCAATCCTCTTAGTGTCGACTCAATCCTAACAGTTGGTATTAAAGCCATGTTTTTTCTTATTTGGTTTAACACCTAAGAGAAATGACTCTTTTCGAATTTCAAGAGGGTCACTCTATTTTTTGTCCTCCTATGTTCAATATGACGAACTATACTTATTGGAAAACTCAAATGAGAATTTTCTTGCTTTCTTTGAACTTTGATTTATGGAATATCGTTGAAATTGGCTTTCAAACCCCCTCTAAATCAATGAATGAATGGAATGACTTTGAGAAAAAATCGTTTTATTTAAATGCGAAAATGAATGCTTTATTTTATGCTTTGAATAAAAATGAGTTTAATCGTATTTCAACTTGTGAATCCGAATACAATAATTGGCACACTCTTGAAATCACACATGAAAGCACTAGTAGAGTTAAAGATTCAAAGATTAATCTTTTGATGTATGATTTTGAAATGTTTTGTATGAAGCCAAGTGAAATGATTATTGATATGTACACATGTTTTATAGATGTTGTCAATAGTTTAAAAGCACTTGGTAAAAGTTTATCTAACTTGGAACTTGTGAACAAAATTTTATGATCTCTTCCTAAAAACTAGGATCCTAAAGTAACTGTAATACAAGAGGCAAAAGACTTAAACAAGTTTTCACTTGAAGAACTTATCTGGTCATTAATAACCGATGAAATGACATGCATGGTGTTGAATCTCAGATTTTGATGATAAAATTAATTAGTAAATTGTTTGATCTAATCTATATGTTGAGATAACTGTTCAGGATTAACTATGATAGCAGTAAGGCATCAAGCAGATGTTGGGCCGGAGTCAAAGATTGGACGATGTGCCAAAAATTTGCTAGAAGCTCACTAAGAGTTCGTCGAGAGCTCGCCGAGAGTTCGTGGGGAGTTCGTTGAGATTTCATCGGGAGTTCATTGAGATTTCATCGGGAGTTCGTCGGAAGTTCATCAAGAGAACAATTGACATTCTATATAGAGATTGCTTAGTTAAATGTCTTAATTATCATAGTTAGACCATAAGTTGAGTTAGAATTATGAGATAATCCCACTAACTTAGTTAGGGGCCAATTGGGCCCTTAACATGGCTGAATTGGGCCAGTCGAACAGTCTATTCAGCACCTGAAGTCATGCCCGGCGATGGCACCGCTTGGGAGTCAGTCTCCAAAGTGGTTTAGGCGATTGTACCATCGACAGTTAAAGCTGCCAAGCGGTGGTACCACCCTGTCAGGTAGTGGTACTGCCAGAGCTCGGTCTTCGAGCTCTGTTAAGCGGTGGTACCACCTAGTGTCAGTCTACAGGTGGTGGTACCATCCAATAATGGTAGTGCTATTTCCAATACCTTGAAAATATGGGATGAGATACTTTTTGACTCCAATTTTGAAGCTATTGGGACCTATAAATACCCCACCCTTTTCTATATGAAAGAACATACAAGTGTGAATAATATCTTGAAGTCTTGGGGTGTTAAGTGTTGTAAAAGTGCTAAGAGTCCTCCTCCCTTTCCAAGTCTTCTGAACATTCAAGAGAGGTATGAGACTTATAAGGGTTATCTCCTAAATCCGTGAAAAAGAGAAAGTGCAGTAAAGAGGGTGGTTAGTCTTCACCCATTGAAGGAAGACTATTAGTGGACGTCGGTAACCTCAACGAAGGAGGAATCGAAAGTGAATGTATGTCACAATGATCGAACCACTATAAATTCTAGTGTGCTCATTTCCATTCAGCTTTTTATTACTGCTATTACTTTCTAAGTTAATTTCTAGTTCATTTACTCTAAAATTAAGCACTTTCTGAGATTGGTTTTCATTGAATGAATATCTTATAAAATCAATGATTTTTTCGCTGCACTAAATCACTCTATCCCCCCCCCCCCCCTCTTCTATTAGTGTCGTCGTTGATCCTAATAATTAGTATCATAGCAAGGTCACTCTCATTTTGGTTTGAAACCCAAAAGAGATGGTATTTACTAACAACTAAGAGGGTCATTCAATTACACATCCACCCATGTTCAATGGGATGAAACACCTCTTGGAAGACTAGAATGAGGATTTTTCTAATTTCTATGGATTTTGAGTTATGGAACATCATAGAAAATTGTTTTCAAAAGTCTTCTCTTCCAAACGATTGGAATAAGTTGGAGAAGAAGACTTTCGCTTTAAAGCCAAGGCTATGAATGTCTTGTTTTGTGCTTTAGATAAAAATGAGTTCATTCGAGTGTCTATTTATGAAATGGCTTTCGACATTTGGCACACACTTGAAATCACTCACGAAGGTACTAGTAGAGTAAAGGAGTCCAAGATAAATCTTTTAGTTCATACTTATGAATTGTTCCAGATGAAGCCAAGCGAAACTATTGTTGACATGTACACCCATTTTATGAATGTCGTCAATAGTTTAAAAGCTCTTGGCAAATATTTTTTAAACTTTGAACTTGTTAATAAAATATTGAGATCCCTTCCAAAGAGTTGGGACCCTAAAGTAACAGTCACTCAAGAGGCCAAGGATTTGAATAATTTCTATCTCGAAGAACTTATCGAGTCATTAATGACCCATGAGATGACTTGCAATGCTCATGAAGAGCTTGAGAACAACCTTCCAAAGAATAGGAAGGATATGACACTAAGAACTCATAAAGACCACTTGAAAGAAAATTCAAGTGATGAGGATGACTTGACACTCTTGACAAGAAAGTTCAAAAATTCATAAAAATAAATAAATCTAAAAATGACACTAAATATAAAATTGAACCCAAGAAAAAATAAGCTATATGCTAGGAATGCAAGAAGCCAAGACATTTCAAAAGTGAATGTCCCCAAGTAAAGAAGAAGCAACCAAATAAGAAGAATACCCTTAAAGCAACGTGGGATAACTCGAGCGATTCCGAAGGTGAAGAACAAAGCAACAAGGAGATCACCAACTATGCACTAATGGCTATCGGAGATGAGGTAAGTAGTTCATTAGATGCAAATTTATCTTTCAATGAGATTTTAAGTGCTTTTCATGAATTGTTTAATGAACGTAGAATATTGAGTAAAAAGTATAATTCCTTAAGAAAGGAGCATGCCTCTCTTGTTAGTGATTTTGAATGATTAAAAATTGAGCATAATGATAGTTTAGCTCCTTACACAAAATGTGATGAATTAGAAATGCTTAAAAAGGAGAATTTGCAACTACATGAAACCTTAGAAAAATTTAAAATAGGTAGCAAATCCTTAAATATGATCCTTGCAAGTAATAATCATATTTATAGAAGAGATGGAATCGGCTTTATGAGTAACACTCATAAAAATCTAACCATCTTTGTTATAGGCCCAACTTTGCATGTTTCACCTCGAAACAAATGCAATTTTTGTTGTAAATTTAGACATATTGCTTATAAATGTTCGTTTAAGAGATGTAGTCCACAAAAATTAATTTAGGTTCCCAAAGGAACCATAAAGAACTAAATATAAAATGATAAGTTAAGTCGATCGATTTTTTAGGCAACCAAGGTCAAATAGGTACCTAAAAATCATCCTTTTTTGTCAAAATATTTACCATCATAAGCTAGGAGTAAGAGATGGTACCTTGATAGTAGATGCTCAAGGCATATGATGAGAGATCCATTTCAATTCTCTAAGCTCACTAGCCTAGACGAAGGGTATGTCACCTTCGGAGACAATAACAAGGGTAAAATCATTGGCAAAGGAACCATAGGTAACAAATCCAACTTTCTGATTAAATATGTGTTGTTGGTTGATGGCTTAAAGTATAATCTATTGAGTATTAGTCAATTATGTGATAAAATATATGTTATTAGTTTTGAATCCAATGTTTGCATTATTGAACAACCATACAAAAACACCTCTATAATTGCCCTAAAACAAAATAATGTATACACTATTGATATTGATAATTTTTGTAATGAAATATATTTTTCGATTTTGAATGACGATGCTTAGCTTTGGCAAAGGAGATTAGGTCACGCTAGCATGATACTAATCTCTCAAATCTTATCTAAAGAACCTGTAAGAGGTATTCCTAACATTAAGTTTCTTAAAGATAATGTGTGTGATGCATGTCAACTAGGAAAACAAATAAAAGGTAGTTTCAAACCAAAGAATCAAATAAGCATCTCTAGACCATTGTAATTTATCCATATAGATTTGTTTGGACTAATTGATACATCAAGCCTAGGAGGTAGCAAATACACCTTTGTAATTGTGGACGGTTATAGTTGATATACTTGGACATACTTCTTGGCACAGAAAAGTGATTGCTTTAGGTATTTTTCTAAGTTTTGTAAACTTGTTTAAAATAAAAAAGGCTTTATGATTTCATCAATTCGGAGTGATCACGGTGGCGAATTTCAAAACTATGATTTCCAAAAATTTTATGAATCTAATGGATACCATCATAATTTCTCTACTCTGAGAAATCCTTAACAAAATGAAGTAGTAGAAAGAAAAAATAGTAATTTATAAGAAATAGCAAGAACCATGTTAAATGAACATAGCCTACCCAAATATTTTTGGGCCGAAGCCGTTAATATGGCATGCTATGTCATGAATAGGATTCTAGTAAGACCATTACTTTCCAAAACTCCCTATGAATTGTGGAATGACAAAAAACCCAATATTTCGTACTTTAATGTTTTCAGTTGTAAATATTTTATATTGAATGAAAAAGATGCCTTAGGAACATTTGATGCAAAATCCGATGAAGGAATTTTTCTTGGTTATTCTTCTATTTCAAAAGTCTTTCATGTCTTTAACAAAAGAACCTTGGTCTTAGAAGAGTCTGATGTCGTCTTTAATGAAGTCTCTAAATTTAAGAAAAATGAGTTTGAGGACGATCTTTATTTTGATGCTTTGAATTTAAATGAACCCTCTCCTCTAACTAGCAACTTGGATATATCTTCTTCCGAAACATCTTTACCCAAAGAATGGAAATATGTAGATACTCATCGTAAGGAGCTAATCATATGAGACATATCGAAAGGGGTTCAAACTCGTTCTTCTCTTAAAAATTTTTGTGTCAACGCCGCTTTTCTTTCTCAAATTGAACCTAAATGCATTGACGAGGCTCTGAAAGATAATTCATGGGTTATCACAATGCAAGAAGAGTTGAACCAATTTGAGAGAAATGAGATGTGGGAGCTTGTTCTGAGACCTAGTGACCATTTAGTTATTGGTACTAAATGGGTCTTTAGAAACAAGCAAGATGAATTTGATATCGTGGTTAGAAATAAGGCTAGATTAGTGGCCAAGGGTTTTAAACAACAAGAAAGTATCGATTATGAATAAACCTTCGCTCTTGTAGCAAGATTAGAAGTCATAAGGATGCTCCTTACCTATGCTAGTTGTAATAACTTTAAGTTATTTCAAATAGATGTTAAAAGTGTTTTTCTTAATTACTTTATTTCTAAAGAAGTTTATGTTGAATGACCTCCCAAATTTAAGAATGATAATTTTTCGAATCATGTGTTTAAATTGACTAAACCTCTCTATGGATTAAAACAAGCCCCAAGAGCTTGGTATGAGAGACTTAGCTCCTTTCTTATCCAATAATTTCTCTAAAGGTAAGGTCAATACTACATTGTTGGTTCTACAAATGAATCCTTATGCGAATCGTTTGCCAAGAATATGAGCCAAAAGTTTAAAATGAGTTTAATGGGTGAACTAACTTTCTTTTTAGGCTTACAAATCAAATAACTTAGTGATGATATTTTTCTTTGTCAAACAAAATATATATTAGACTTTCTAAAATGGTTTAACATTGATAGTTCAAAGGCTATCAATACTCCTATGAGTACCTCCACTAAGTTAGAGATTAATGAAAGTGGAGAAAGCTTTGATCAAAAAGCTTATAGGGGTATAATAGGTAGTTCACTATACCTCACCACAACTAGACCGCACATCATGTTTAGTGTAGGACTATGTGCTAGGTTTCAATCTAATTCTAAGCTATCTTATCTTAAAGTAGTTAAAAGAATTCTTAGATATCTTAAAGGATTATGGTATCCAAAATCTAAAAAATTTGAATTAATTACTTATGTTGATGTGAATTTTTTTGGATGTTGAATAGATAGAAAAGCACATCCGGAACATGTCAATTCTTAGGTCATGTACTTGTCTCTTAGTCTTCCAAGAAACAAAACTCGATTACACTATCTATGACCAAAGCCGAATACATAGCAGCTAGTACATGTTGTGCACAAGTTGTATAGATGAAAAATACATTAGAAGATTATAGAATTTATCTTAAGAATATTCCCATAAAATGTGATAACACAAGTGCAATATGTTTAATAAAAAATCCTATTCAACACTCTAGAACTAAACATATTGACATTAGGCATCACTTTATATAAGATCATGTTAATAATCATGATGTAATCTTAGAGTTCATTGATACAAAACAGCAATTAGCTGATATCTTTACAAAACCTTTAAATGAAGAACAATTTGATTTCATTAGAAGAGAGGTAGGCAAGTTAAACTGTCCGAATGCATGAGTTTGTTGTATTTCTTTTCCGGACTATCTTCCTCTTAATTTATTTCATGAATGGAACTTTCATGAATTTATTTCATTTTTATCTTCCTCTTAACTTGGTATCAAATTTACTTCATACCCTTGCTCCATCACTTAATGATTTTTGATATACTAAATCACTTCACTCATGGATTTTATTGACAAATACATCTCATGAATTTCACTATTGTAAATTTTTAATGAGAAATAGATTTTATTGACTTGCAAACTTTTGCAAAGATCATGAATTCATTTGATAGAAACAACTTTCACGAATTTTATTCATGAATTTTTCTTTCATAAAAGAACATTCATGAATTCTATATCATGAAATGATACATCTGTAGCTCTTATTATGAATCTCTCTTGATGAAATGAATTTTCAATCACTCATTGTTTCTCCTTGTATTATTCATGAACTTTCAATATCTCAATTCTTCTTGATAAATGCACTATTCATGGACTTTTCCTTCTCTTTTCTGTTTTAAGAAGAATCCTATCGCAAAAAGTAAATTTTTTGCTTAAAATGATTGCTCATTTCCTTTTTGTTGATGATAAAGGGGGAGAAATATGGTAAATTGATGACAACTTGGCATTATGAATATTTGAAATATATCATGAATCATTATGGATGTATCATGAATGCTTGAAATGCATCGTAATATGGCATGGATACTTGAAAGTGGTATGTGTTGAATCTCGGATTTTGATGATATAATCAATTGGTGGGTTAATTGATCTAATCCATATTATTGAGTTAAGTGTGCAGGATTAACTACGATAACCAGAAAACATAAAGCAAGGATACCGGAGTCGAGCTCGATGGATGTTTAAGAGACCGAAGAATCATCGGAGATGCTGCCGGAACCATCCGAGAAGAAATCGGGAACGTGTCGGAAGTTCGCCGAAGAAATCGTCGGAGGCTCGCGGAGATCACCGAGAAGGCTCGGCTACTCGTTAAAAGTCATCACAAAGATTGGGAGCTTGCAGGGAGTCCGTCGGAAGAAGTTCGTCGGAAAGCTCACCAGAACAAGACTCGACGTTCGCGGTTGAAAATTTGCTTAGGATGTGTTTTGGTTATGTAGTCCACTTGTAATTAGGATTAGGATTAAGAGATAATCCTATATCCTGATTAGGGGCCAACTGGGCCCAAAGTCAGAGTTGGTTTAGGCTAAAAATTAAGCTAAACCAGCGAACTAGAGAGCCAAGATTGAAGCCCAACTAGTGGCTGAAAACACTGTAGTTGGGCTGAAATCACTGTAGGCGGTGGCACCGCCTAGTTGGGCGGTGGAACCGCCCAGCACCCGAGTGCTGGGCGGTGACACCTCCTTGGCTGGGCGGTTGCACCGTCCAGTACCCGAGTGCTGGGCGGTGGCACCGCCTGGCTGGGCGGTGGAACCTCCAGCACCGGGAACCCTAAAAGAATTCAAATTTTGAAACCCAAAATTTGAATCCTCTTGAGGCCTATAAATACCCCTCAAATCTCAACTGAGGTTACAACTTTTGAGAAGCATTTTGATTGAGAGAAAAGGCTTAGAAAGTCTTAGCAAGTCTTGTTTTCAATTTGCTAGAGAGTTCTCCTCCTTCTTTCTTATTGAAAATTTGTAAGAGGTTGAGCTGCTTGTAAAAGGTTGTAAGAGGGGTGTTTACCCTTCCATTTCAAGAGACTTGCTAGTGGAAGGTGGGAGCCTCATCGAAGAGGGGCCTCGCAAGTGGAGTAGGTCATTTGACCGAACCACTCTAAAAATCGGCGTAATCTCTGGTTTGCTCTTTATTATTTTCATTTACATTACTGCAAATCTTCTTACTGCTTTAGTTCCTTATTACTCTTGTTGCGCAACTTCAAGAATACGCCTTCAAGTTAAATTTCTCAAGTTTCGTTCTTAACGTACGAAAGATTTTGATTAAAATCGAAGTTTTTATCCGCTGCACTAATTCACCCCCCCCCCTCTTAGTGCCGCTCCGATCCTAACAAGTGGTATCAGAGCGAGGTTATCTCTCATATTTGGTTTAATACCCAAGAGAGATGGCTTATTCCGGCATGCAAGAGGGCCATTCTATTGCACGACCACCTTTGTTTAATGGGTCGGATTACACATATTGGAAGACTCGCATGAGGATCTTCCTCATTTCTATGGACTTTGAGCTTTGGTCTATTGTTGAGAATGGATTTCAAAAATCTTCTCTTCCGATGAGTGAATGGAATGAATCGGAGAAGAAGGTTTTTGTTTTAAATGCAAAGGCTATGAATGCCTTGTTTTGTGCATTAGACAAAAACGAATTTAATCGTGTTTCAATGTGTGATTCGGCTTTTGATATTTGGAGAACTCTTGAGGTCACTCATGAAGGCACTAGCCGAGTGAAAGAGTCCAAAATCAACATCCTTGTGCACTCTTACGAACTTTTCCGAATGAAACCAAGTGAGTCCATCGGAGACATGTACACCCGGTTTACGGATGTCATTAATGGACTCAAAGCTCTTGGTAAAGATTTTACTAACTTTGAACTAGTAACTAAAATCTTAAGATCCCTCCCTAAAAGTTGGGATCCAAAAGTTACGGCCATTCAAGAGGCCAAAGACCTTAAAGCATTCCCTCTTGAAGAACTCATTGGGTCTCTAATGACCTACGAAATGACATGTCAAGCTCATGACGAGCTTGAGAACCCCCTTCCAAAGAACAGGAAGGATATGGCACTCAAATCACAAGAAGACCACTTGAAAGGAACATCAAGTGATGAGGACAGTGACAATGACATTGCACTTTTGACTCAAAAATTTAAAAAATATTTAAGAAAGAACAAACTTAAAAATAATGTAAAAAATAAATTTGAACAAAAGAAGGACCAAGTGATTTGCTATGAATGCAAAAAACTGGGACACTATAAGAACGATTGTCCTCAAGCCAAAAAGAGGACATCAAAGAAGAAAGCGCTCAAGGCAACATGGGATGATTCAAGCGCGTCCGAAGAAGAGGAGTCCAACACCGAGCAAGTTGCTCATTACGCGCTAATGGCGTTAGGAGAAGAGGTATGTGATTTATTTAATGAAGATTTATCTTTTGAAGAACTATCTATCGCTTTTCATGAATTATTTGATGAATGTAGAACTGTTAGCAAGAAGTTAAGTATCTTAAAGAAAGAGCATGCTTTGCTACAAGATAAGTTTGATAGTCTTCAAACTCCTCCATGCTCTAAGTGTGAGCACTTAGAAGCAATAAAAAATGAAAATTTGCTTCTTAAGGAAACCTTAAACAAGTTTAAGGTTGGTAGCAAAGGATTAGATATGATCCTTGCACACAAGGGTCACATCGCAAATAGAAATGGAATTGGATTTGTAAAAGGATTACATCAAAATCCTACCACTTTCATAAAAGGACCTACATTACATGTTTCCTCTTATATGAAATGCAACTTTTGTTGCAAATCCGGACATATTGCCTACAAATGCCCATTTAGGAAAATTAGTTCACAAAAATTAATATGGGTTCCTAAAGGAACTATAAAGAATTCAATCATAAATAACAAAGTTAGTGGGTCAATTTTTGAGGCACCCAAAATCAAATGGGTACCTAAAAATCATCCTCTTTTGTAGACAAACCCACAAGCTAGGAGCAAGAGATGGTATCTCGATAGTGGATGCTCAAGACATATGACTGGAGATCCATCTCATTTCTCTATGCTCACTAGCAAAGAAGAAGGGTACGTGACACGGGAGTGTCCATTGACACGGGAGTGTCCATTGACACGGGAGTGTCTAATTTACTACAATATGATTATATGAGCATTGATTATGATCTAGTATCTTTTTCAGTCAATAATGATGCCTCATAATCTTTATCTCAGCACAATCAAATATGACAGCTCATCAGCATATTCTCTGCACAAAGTTAAAGCTGTTTCAAGGTGCTTTTCTTCAAGACAAAGGAATGCATTAAAGGAGTTGGTTGGCAGCTGTGAACATTTCTTCATTACCAATGAGTGCATTAAAATAGTTGGTTAGTAGCTGACACGGGAGTGTCCATTGACACGGGAGTGTCCATTGACACGGGAGTGTCTAATTTACTACAATATGATTATATGAGCATTGATTATGATCTAGTATCTTTTTCAGTCAATAATGATGCCTCATAATCTTTATCTCAGCACAATCAAATATGACAGCTCATCAGCATATTCTCTGCACAAAGTTAAAGCTGTTTCAAGGTGCTTTTCTTCAAGACAAAGGAATGCATTAAAGGAGTTGGTTGGCAGCTGTGAACATTTCTTCATTACCAATGAGTGCATTAAAATAGTTGGTTAGTAGCTGTAAACACTTAATTTCGAAATTCCCTATGCATGAAGGGTTGTTTCATGCACTAGTATTTATTTTGGTGTTTAGGACTTAGAAAGGACTTTAGAAACTGATGATATCTGGGCAGCAGCTCTTAGAGAACCCTTAAACTCTGTATCTCTTGGAAGCGTCCTTGAGTGGTGAGTCTTTTATTTTCTAGTTCTGTATCCTCGTTTAATCTCCATTGGGTGGTGAACTTTCTGTATCCCATTGCGATTTTAAACTTGGTGGTGAGCTACTTTTTTCGTTTTACTGAAGTTTCGTCAAGAGTTCGTTCATTGCCTTTTATGATATTTTCTATCTGAACAACTGTTATATCGGTTTTCTATCGACATCCATTCTGCATTTTTTTCCTCCCGGTATCAGTTTGGTATCAGAGCTAAAGGCTAGAGATCATGGCAAGGCAGAATGGAAAAGGTGTAGTTGGTGAAAGTAGCGACCATGGAGATGACACTGAGTCGTTGAGGTTGCAGCTACAAAAATTACTGCGTAGCCTACAAGAAAAAAATGAAATAATCGACGAACTTCAAAGTAGACACAACCAGCATGAAAATGACACTCGAGAGTTTACTTCTGATGATGATACACATCTTCCAAGAGAGTCGAGAAGATGTCGGAGAAGAAATGAAGTCCAAGACGAGTGGCAGAATAAATATAACCCAAGATTTGATATTCCAGAATTTGAAGGAAAAATAAATGTTGATGACTTTATCGATTGGCTTAATACAGTAGAAAGAATTTTTGATTTTCATGAACCACCAGAACAAAAGAAGGTCAAACTTGTGGCACTCAAACTCAGGCGGAATGCATCTTTTTGGTGGGAAAATATGAAGAAACAAAGAGAACGTGAGGGGAAGAGTAAGATCGTTACATGGGAGAAAATGAAAAGGGAGCTAAAGAGAAAATATTTACCTGATAATTATAGACAAGAGATCTTTCTCAAAATACATGATTTCAAGCAAAAAGATCTTAGTGTGGAGGAGTACACTGCAGAATTTGATAATTTGATGTTAAAAGGAGAGCTTGTGGAACCGGAAGAGCAAACAATTGCAAGATACTTAGGAGGTCTGAAGTATGAGATTGCTAAAGTTGTTCAGCTACAGCCATATTGGTCTTTAAATGATGTGAACAAGCTAGCATTAAAAGTTGAAAAGCAACAGAAGTTTGAAAAGAGTTTTCGATATGGCTCAAAAGAAGGCTACACAAAAGGAGGAAGTTCCAAGCCTACTGTCCAAAGCAAGGTGATATCAAAGGTGCAAGAAAAGGGTGAAGATTCTGCTGGCAATAAAAAAACACCTAATTCTTCTACCCCAAGTGGTCGAAAATGCTTCAAATGTCATGGTTTTGGGCATATTGCTTCGGATTGTCCAAATAGGAGGATTGTAACTTTGGTTGAAGAACATAGTGATGGAGGTGAAAATGAAGCTGACGATGAACCAAAATACGATGATGATGAGGAAGAGATTACTTATGCTGATCATGGTTTGTCTATTGTATTGCAACGTAGTTTACAAGTATCATATGTGGCCGACGATGAAAGTTGGGTGAGAAAAAATGTGTTTCACACTAAATGCACTTCTCTTGGCAAGGTGTGCTTGGTGATCATCGACAGTGGCAGTTTTGAGAACGTGGTTTCTTTGGAGATGGTGCAGAAGCTGAAGTTGGATACGATCCCTCATCCACATCCATACCAATTATGTTGGTTGCAGAAAGGAAATGACATCAAGGTAACTAAAAGATGTTTAGTTTCATTTTCTATTGGCAAGTATTATAAAGATAAAGTGTGGTGTGATGTTGCCCCTATGGATGCTTGTCATTTACTATTGGGAAGACCTTGGCATTATGATAGAAGAGTGTTATATGATGGTTATAAACATACTTATTCTTTTAAAGTGAATGAAAAGAAGATTATCTTAGCTCCATTACAACCTTCCGAAATCAGTGCGCCAAAGAAGGAAGTTAGTGCTTTTATTTCTTATAGAGAATGCAGATATGAATTGGACAAGGGCGGTCATGTTTTGGCCCTAATGGTAGTAGAGGAGAACGAACAACATAAGGAGACACCGAAAATCATGCAACCAATCCTTGAAGAATTTCAAGATGTTATACCGGAAGAGATTCCACATGGCCTTCCACCCTTGAGAGATATCCAGCATCACATTGATCTTATTCCTGGGGCTGTTTTACCTAATAAGGCAGCATATAGAATGAGTCCCAAGGAGCATGAAGAACTTCAAAGGCAAGTTGATGAATTGGTTAAAAAAGGGTTAATCCGGGAGAGCATGAGTCCTTGTGCGGTTCCTGCTTTGTTAGTGCCTAAGAAGGATGGTTCTTGGAGAATGTGCGTGGACAGTCGCACCATCAACAAAATCACAGTGGACTATCGCTTTCCTATTCCAAGGTTAGATGATTTACTTGATCAATTGTGTGGTGCTTATATTTTCTCTAAAATTGATTTGAGGAGTGGCTATCACCAAATAAGAATGAGGCCCGGAGATGAGTGGAAAACAGCGTTTAAAACTAGAGAAGGCTTATATGAATGGTTGGTTATGCCATTTGGACTATCTAATGCTCCTAGCACATTCATGAGATTTATGAATCACATACTTAAGCCATGCATTGGAATATTTGTTGTAGTTTATTTTGACGATATATTGGTGTACAGCAAGAGTGAAGAGGAGCATATGAGTCATCTGAAAGAGATCTTTCTTATTTTGAGGCAGCAAAAACTTTATGCTAATCTAAAGAAATGTGATTTCTTTACTTCTAGTGTGGTGTTTTTGGGGTATGTTGTTTCAAAAGATGGAATCATGATGGATCAAAGCAAGGTTGAAGCTATTCTTAATTGGCCAACACCTGCTTCATTACATGATGTGAGGAGTTTCCATGGCTTAACATCTTTTTATAGAAGATTCATCAAGAATTTCAGCTCTATTGTCGCTCCAATCACCGAATGTCTGAAATGTGATAAATTCAAATGGACTAATGAGGCTAATGATGCTTTTGAGCTTTTGAAAAGAAAAGTTACTGAAGCTCCTATCTTAGTTCTACCAAATTTTGACAATGTGTTTGAAGTTGAATGTGATGCATCTAATGTGGGAATTGGTGCTGTTTTGAGTCAAGACGGAAAGCCCATTGCATTTTTTAGTGAAAAGTTGAATGATACGAGAAAGAAATACTCTACTTATGATAAGGAGTTTTATGCGATTTATCGAGCTTTGTCTCATTGGAGTCAATATCTTCTCGCCAAGCCATTTGTTCTATATTCTGATCACGAGGCATTAAAGTTCATTAATCATCAGCACAAGCTAAACAAGAGGCATGCAGCTTGGGTGGAGTTCTTACAATCTTACAACTTTACAATCAAGCACAAATCTGGTGTTCAAAATGTAGTTGCTGACGCATTGAGCAGAAAGCATTCTTTATTATCAGCAATGGAAGTCAAAGTGGTTGAATTTGACACATTCAAAGATCTATATGAGAATGATGTGGATTTTGGCTCGATATGGCAGAATTGCAAATCAGGTTCTTGTCAACAATTTTCGATCTTTGATGGTTTTCTTTTTCGAGCTAATGCTTTATGTGTTCCATCTTGTTCTTTGAGACAAGTAATTCTAGCTGAAGCTCATGGTGGTGTTTTGGGAGGACATTTCGGCAGGGACAAGACTCTAGCCCTTGTTCAATCAAATTTCTACTGGCCTAAAATGTTCAGAGATGTGGATAGACATGTGAAGCAATGCCGATTGTGTCATTTGGCAAAAACAAGAAGTCAAAATTCTGGTTTGTACACTCCATTGCCAGTGCCAAATGCTCCATGGGAGGATGTGAGTCTTGATTTCGTTTTAGGACTGCCAAGAACTCAAAGGAACAAGGATTCTATCATGGTTGTTGTTGATAGATTTTCAAAAATGTCTCACTTTGTTCCATGCAATAAATCAAATGATGCATCTCATATTGCTGATTTATATTTTAAGGAGATTGTTAAATTGCATGGTATTCCAAGAACTATGGTGTCTGATCGAGATTCAAAATTTGTTAGTCATTTTTGGAGAACTCTTTGGAGGAAGCTGGGTACTTCTTTGAATTTCAGTAGCTCGCATCATCCACAAACCGATGGGCAAACTGAGGTAACAAACCGAAGCTTAGGAAATTTACTTAGAAGCTATGTTGGCAAGAATATTAAGCAATGGGATGTCATTATTCCACAAATTGAGTTTGCTTACAATCGTTCTATGCATCATAGTATTGGTAAGAGTCCTTTTGAGGTAGTTTATGGTGCTAATCCTGCTGGTCCTTTGGACTTAATCCCTCACTCTATAACAAAGCAATTTAGTGGAGATGCTGATGAAAGAGCTAAGCAGATAAAGAAGCTGCATGAGGGTGTGAAAGCAACCATTGAGAAGCAAAATGAGAGGTACATGCATGCTGCCAACAAACACAGAAAACATGTGGAGTTTAATGCAGGTGATTTGGTCTGGATTCATCTAAGGAAGGAGAGGTTTCCACCGGGCAAATTTGGAAGATTGAAACCAAAGGCTGATGGTCCATTCAAGGTGCTTAAGAGAATTGGCAGAAATGCTTATGAGATAGAGCTACCTGAAGATTACGGAGTATCCCCAACATTTAATGTGGCTGATTTGAGTCCTTTTTATAATCATGTTGATGAATCAAACGAAGACTTGAGGACAAGTCTCATTCAACCGGGGGAGACTGACACGGGAGTGTCCATTGACACGGGAGTGTCCATTGACACGGGAGTGTCTAATTTACTACAATATGATTATATGAGCATTGATTATGATCTAGTATCTTTTTCAGTCAATAATGATGCCTCATAATCTTTATCTCAGCACAATCAAATATGACAGCTCATCAGCATATTCTCTGCACAAAGTTAAAGCTGTTTCAAGGTGCTTTTCTTCAAGACAAAGGAATGCATTAAAGGAGTTGGTTGGCAGCTGTGAACATTTCTTCATTACCAATGAGTGCATTAAAATAGTTGGTTAGTAGCTGACACGGGAGTGTCCATTGACACGGGAGTGTCCATTGACACGGGAGTGTCTAATTTACTACAATATGATTATATGAGCATTGATTATGATCTAGTATCTTTTTCAGTCAATAATGATGCCTCATAATCTTTATCTCAGCACAATCAAATATGACAGCTCATCAGCATATTCTCTGCACAAAGTTAAAGCTGTTTCAAGGTGCTTTTCTTCAAGACAAAGGAATGCATTAAAGGAGTTGGTTGGCAGCTGTGAACATTTCTTCATTACCAATGAGTGCATTAAAATAGTTGGTTAGTAGCTGTAAACACTTAATTTCGAAATTCCCTATGCATGAAGGGTTGTTTCATGCACTAGTATTTATTTTGGTGTTTAGGACTTAGAAAGGACTTTAGAAACTGATGATATCTGGGCAGCAGCTCTTAGAGAACCCTTAAACTCTGTATCTCTTGGAAGCGTCCTTGAGTGGTGAGTCTTTTATTTTCTAGTTCTGTATCCTCGTTTAATCTCCATTGGGTGGTGAACTTTCTGTATCCCATTGCGATTTTAAACTTGGTGGTGAGCTACTTTTTTCGTTTTACTGAAGTTTCGTCAAGAGTTCGTTCATTGCCTTTTATGATATTTTCTATCTGAACAACTGTTATATCGGTTTTCTATCGACATCCATTCTGCATTTTTTTCCTCCCGGTATCAGTACGTTACCTTCGGAGACAACAACAAGGGCAAAATCATTGGCAAGGGAACTATTGGTAACAAATTTAATTTTTCCATTGATGATGTCTTACTAGTTGATGGATTGAAACATAATCTCTTGAGTATTAGTCAACTATGCGATAAAGGTTACATCGTTAGATTTGAATCAAATATGTGCATTATTGAAAAACCAAATCATAACTTGACTATGATTGCTTTAAAACAAAATAATGTCTATACCATCAATCTTGATGAACTAAGTAATGAAATGTGCTTCTCCGCCGTAAATGATGATGCTTGGCTTTGGCATAGGAGATTAGGCCATGCAAGCATGAAAACAATATCTAAGATCTCATCTCAAGAATTAGTACGAGGAATTCCAAATATAAAGTTTATTAAGGACAAAGTATGCGATGCATGTCAACTAGGCAAACAAATAAAAACAAGCTTCAAACCAAAAAATCAAATTAGCACTACTAGACCATTACAATTGATCCATTTGGACTTATTTGGACCAATTGATACAACAAGTCTAGGTGGAAGCAAATATGCCTTTGTGATTGTGGATGACTACTCTAGATACACTTGGACCTATTTCTTAGCTCACAAAAGTGATTGCTTCAAGTGTTTCTCTAAATTTTGTAAACTCACTCAAAATGAAAAAGGCTTCATGATTTCATCAATTCGGAGTGATCACGGGTGGTGAATTCCAAAACCGTGACTTTCAAAATTTTTGCGAAAGTAATGGGTACAATCACAACTTCTCAACTCCAAGAAATCCTCAACAAAATGGAGTAGTTGAAAGGAAAAATAGAAACCTACAAGAAATGGCAAGAACTATGTTGAATGAACATAGTTTACCTAAGTACTTTTGGGCCGAAGCCGTAAATACGGCTTGCTACATCATGAATAGAGTCCTAATAAGACCATCCTTATCCAAAACTCCCTATGAATTATGGAATAACAAAAAACCAAACATCTCCTATTTTAAAGTTTTTGGTTGTAAATGCTTTATTTTAAATGAAAGGGATGCTTTAGGAAAATTTGATGCTAAATCCGATGAAGGCATCTTTCTTGGTTACTCTTCCGTTTCTAAAGCTTTTCGGGTTTTTAATAAAAGAACTTTAGTAATTGAAGAGTCTATTCATGTAGTTTTTAATGAAATTTCCGATTTAAAGAAAAATGATTTTGATGATGATCTTGGTTTTGATAATTTGAATTTAAATGAACCCTCTCCTCAAAATAGCCTTTTGAATGCATCTTCTTCCGAAATTTCTTTACCAAAAGAATGGAAGTATGTAGATGCTCATCCAAAAGAGCAAATTATAGGAGATACATCAAAAGGGGTTCAAACTCGTTCTTCTTTCAAAAATTTCTGTGCTAACGCCGCTTTCCTTTCTCAAATTGAACCTAAATGCATTGACGAAGCCTTAAAAGATGATTTTTGGATCATTGCAATGCAAGAAGAATTGAACCAATTTGAGAGGAATGAGGTATGGAAGCTTGTTCCTAGACCAAGTGACCACTTAGTCATAGGTACTAAGTGGGTCTTTAGAAACAAGCAAGACGAAAATGGTATCGTGGTTAGAAACAAGGCTAGATTAGTGGCCAAAGGTTTCAACCAAGAAGAAGGTATCGATTACGATGAAACCTTCGCTCCCGTGGCTCGATTAGAAGCCATAAGGATGCTCCTTGCCTATGCTAGTAGTAATAATTTTAAACTATTTCAAATGGATGTTAAAAGTGCTTTCTTGAATGGTTTTATTTCCGAAGAAGTATTTGTCGAACAACCTCCCGGATTTGAAAATTCTCTTCTTCCTAATCATGTATTCAAATTGACTAAAGCTCTCTATGGCTTAAAACAAGCTCCTAGAGCTTGGTATGAAAAGCTTAGTTCCTTTCTTATTTTAAATAATTTTACCAAAGGCAAGGTTGATACTACATTGTTTATTAAACATTTTGAAAATAATTTTCTTATTGTGCAAATTTATGTTGACGATATTGTGTTTGGCTCTTCGGATGAATCACTATGTGAATCATTTGCCAAATGTATGAGTCTTGAATTTGAAATGAGTTTAATGGGTGAATTAACTTTCTTTTTGGGATTACAAATCAAACAACTTAGTGATGGTATATTTCTTAACCAATCGAAATATACATTAGAATTGTTAAAACGATTTAACATGGATAATTCAAAAGCAATAAACACCCCTATGAGTACTACGACTAAGTTAGATATGGATGAAAATGGTGAAAGTTTCGATCAAAAAACATATAGGGGAATGATAGGTAGTCTACTCTACCTCACTGCGACTAGACCAGATATTATGTTTAGTGTAGGACTTTGCGCTAGGTTTCAATCTAATCCTAAATTATCTCATCTTAAGAGTGTTAAAAGAATATTTAGATATCTCAAAGGAACTCCAAATTTAGGATTGTGGTATCCAAAATCTGAAAAATTCGATCTAATAGCTTATGCAGATGTCGATTTTGGCGGATGCAGGATAGATAGAAAAAGTACATCCGGAACATGCCAATTTTTAGGACATGCACTTGTTTCTTGGACTTCTAAGAAACAAAATTCAGTCGCACTATCTACGGCGGAAGCCGAATACATTGCTGCAAGTGCATGTTGTGCACAAGTAATTTGGATGAAAAATACATTAGAAGACTATGGAATTCACTTTAAAAATATTCCCATAAAATGTGATAATACTAGTGCCATATGCCTTACTAAAAATCCAATTCAGCACTCTAGAACTAAGCACATCGACGTTAGGCATCATTTCATACGCAATCATGTTTTTAACAATGATGTTGTTCTAGAATTCATTGACACAAAGCATCAATTAGCAGATATATTTACAAAAGCTTTGAATGAAGACCAATTTGAATTCATTAGAAGGGAATTAGGTATGTTAAATTGTCCCTAAACAATAAACTTGTTTGATTGGATTTTCCGTAAAGTTTTTCATCTTCTTTCCATCTCTCATTCTCCTTCAAATTCCATATGACATGTTGTGAAATCTCGAAATCGACTTTGATGACTTGATTATGAATTTCAAGTTAGCGATTTGATTTAAATAAGTTTTATCTAAATCATAATCTTGATCTTGCAAAATTGGAATCACAAATAATATCACTTGGCATTCATGAATTGATACTTACAAATATGAAAGTATTGGCATTCATGACTTGAATTTGATTGAAACATTGTATGCTTAAATTCATCATTCTCCTATGTTTCAAAAATTCTTTAAATGCCTTATGTGATGATTAAAAAGTAATGTTGAGATTTTCATGAATTTGACGATTTGAATGAGTTTGTATTCGAATTATGATCTTGACTTCGTGAAATTACTACTTGAATTTTTTATCCCAATCTCTCTCTTATACATCTACAATTTCTATTATTCATAGAAAGAAGAGATTAGATAATATGAATGCATGCTGAATTTTCCTCTAAAATGAACTCTGCGTAAATATTTTTGCATACTTAATTTTCAATGATAAAATCGTTGTATGACAAAATATGTGCTTCAAGTCTCATTTTCCTTTTTGTTGATGACAAAGGGGGAGAAAAGTGATGACTTATATCATTCTTAATAGCATGACAAAATATGAATTGCAAAATCCTTGAGAAAAGTGATCGATCGATGATTATCTTATATGCCTTGCAAAATCCTTGAAAATATCGTAAGATTGATTGATCATATTGAATGCATGTCTAAAATGTATAATCATGCAATTCAAGTTGAAAATCTTTATCTCTTGTCATAGTAAAATTTGTCTCTTATCTTTCGACTTGAAAAAGATTTTCATCAAAGTTTCGTACTTACTATTGTTTAATGAGGATAACGATAGAGTTCTACGATTAGAACTTATCGGGTTATGCTTGAATCCAATGGGATGGAATTCAAGTGTTTTTTTATCTTCTCATAATATGGCATATAGATAGGGGGAGTTATGTTTAACTCCGTCATCAATTGATTGTCATCATCAAAAAGGGGGAGATTGTTGAATCTCGGATTTTGATGATATAATCAATTGGTGGGTTAATTGATCTAATCCATATTATTGAGTTAAGTGTGCAGGATTAACTACGATAACCAGAAAACATAAAGCAAGGATACCGGAGTCGAGCTCGATGGATGTTTAAGAGACCGAAGAATCATCGGAGATGCTGCCGGAACCATCCGAGAAGAAATCGGGAACGTGTCGGAAGTTCGCCGAAGAAATCGTCGGAGGCTCGCGGAGATCACCGAGAAGGCTCGGCTACTCGTTAAAAGTCATCACAAAGATTGGGAGCTTGCAGGGAGTCCGTCAGAAGAAGTTCGTCGGAAAGCTCACCAGAACAAGACTCGACGTTCGCGGTTGAAAATTTGCTTAGGATGTGTTTTGGTTATGTAGTCCACTTGTAATTAGGATTAGGATTAAGAGATAATCCTATATCCTGATTAGGGGCCAACTAGGCCCAAAGTCAGAGTTGGTTTAGGCTAAAAATTAAGCTAAACCAGCGAACTAGAGAGCCAAGATTGAAGCCCAACTAGTGGCTGAAAACACTGTAGTTGGGCTGAAATCACTGTAGGCGGTGGCACCGCCTAGTTGGGCGGTGACACCTCCTTGGCTGGGCGGTTGCACCGTCCAGTACCCGAGTGCTGGGCGGTGGCACCGCCTGGCTGGGCGGTGGAACCTCCAGCACCGGGAACCCTAAAAGAATTCAAATTTTGAAACCCAAAATTTGAATCCTCTTGAGGCCTATAAATACCCCTCAAATCTCAACTGAGGTTACAACTTTTGAGAAGCATTTTGATTGAGAGAAAAGTCTTAGAAAGTCTTAGCAAGTCTTGTTTTCAATTTGCTAGAGAGTTCTCCTCCTTCTTTCTTATTGAAAATTTGTAAGAGGTTGAGCTGCTTGTAAAAGGTTGTAAGAGGGGTGTTTACCCTTCCATTTCAAGAGACTTGCTAGTGGAAGGTGGGAGCCTCATCGAAGAGGGGCCTCGCAAGTGGAGTAGGTCATTTGACCGAACCACTCTAAAAATCGGCGTAATCTCTGGTTTGCTCTTTATTATTTTCATTTACATTACTGCAAATCTTCTTACTGCTTTAGTTCCTTATTACTCTTGTTGCGCAACTTCAAGAATACGCCTTCAAGTTAAATTTCTCAAGTTTCGTTCTTAACGTACGAAAGATTTTGATTAAAATCGAAGTTTTTATCCGCTGCACTAATTCACCCCCCCCCTCTTAGTGCCGCTCCGATCCTAACAGTATGGGCAGTGGTACTACCAGCAGTTAATGCTGCCAAGCAGTGGTACCACCAGAGCTCGGTCTCCAAGCTCTGTCAGTCAGTTATACTACCCAGACTGAGAGGTGGTATCGCCCAGATTGGGCGGTGTCAGTCGATAGGCGGTGGTACCGCTAGTATTCCGAAAATCCGGGATGAGACACATTTTGACTCTAATTTTGAAGTCATTAGGGCCTATAAATACCCCACCCTTTTCTGCATGAAAGAACACAAAAGTATAAATAATATCTTAAAGTCTTGGGGTGGTAAGTATTGTGAAAGTGCTAAGAGTCCTCCTCCTCCCTTTCTAAGTCTTGTGATCATTCAAGAGAGGTGTGAGGCTTGTAAGGGTTATCTCCTAAACCCGTGAAAAGGAGAAAGTACAATAAAGAGGGTGGTTGGTCTTCGCCCAATGAAGGAAGACCATTAGTGGACGTCGATGACCTCGACGGAGGTGGAATTAGAAGTGGATGTAGGTCACAATGACCGAACCACTATAAATTCTGGTGTGCTCATTTTTATTCTGCTTTTTATTATTTATATTACTTTCTAAGTTAATTGCTAGTTCATTTACTCTAAAGTTAAGCACTTTTCGAGATTGGTTTTCAACGAACAAATATCTTACAAAATCGATGATTTTTTCGTTGCACTAATTTACCCCCCCTCCCCCCTCGGCCCCTCTTAGTGTCGCTCTTGATCCTAACACATAGCACATGATGAACTTGATAAACATGAGAATAACCTTCTAAAGAACAGGAAGGATTTGGCACTTCAAACAATAGAATACCACTTGAGTGATAACTCAAGTGATGATGATGATGATGACCTTGAACTTTTCACAATAAAGCTTTAAAAGTTCTAAAACAAAATTCAAAGAATAAAAACAAACTTAAAAAGAACACAACTACTTGCTATGAACGTAAGAAGCTGGGGTACTCCAAAGATGAGTATATAAAATTAAAAAAGAAGTTGCCAAAGAAGAAGAAAACACTCAAGGACGAATGGAATGCATTCGAAGACAAGAAGCAAACCAACAAAGATGAGGTGGCCTTTCAGAATGAGGTATGTAACTCACCCAAAATGTATCTACCTTATTTTGAAATAACTTGATGCATTTCATGAGTTTTTTTTAAATTAGTTTAGAAAAATTATATATATAAAAAATTTGATTGTGAAAATTACGTGTTTTATGATAAAGGAACAAAATGTTATATTTAAATCTAATGCTTGTACACCTAATAAGATTAATTCTATGTATGTTTTAAGAAGCAATAATGTGTATCTTGAGGATTTCCATATTGCTTTATGATTATAAATGATGATGCATGGCTTTTGTATGGAAGATGAAGCATGAAGAGTTAGATTCACTTAATCTTTTTGATTGAAAATGTATTACTACAAAAAAATAAAAATAAAATGATTTTGATTGAAAATAGTTTATGTTTAATAAAATCATGCTTGATGATTTAATGTTTTAATTGTGCATAATGAGTTGAAGTAATGATAGTTTAAAAAACATTTACACAAATGCATAAATTGATAATCTTTTTGTCACATGAATCAAGATTCTTTCACTTGATGACTCGATATTCCTTATGTATGAACCTATTTCTCCTTTCTTCTTATCATTCACTAAAGAGGAGACTTATTCTAATAAATCATGATATGCTACTTGATATCTTGATAATTTATGACTTGAGTTTTCTTATGTATTACTCCCCTCTTCTTTTTTCTTATTTATAATAACAAAGGGGAGAAAGGAAATCACTAGCATTTCAAGAGATCAATAAATCTATTTATTTCATTTTGAATATCTTGAAAACGATTTTGATTATTTTGATTATTTGAATTTGAATGAGTTTTTACCTGTATCGTGATTTTGATTCCTCGGAATTATAACTTGAAATCTTTTATAAATCAAGATCTCTTATTATGTGTTCTCATATTATTTAAGAGGAGATTTTTTATTAATCATGATTTTTTAATTATAACTTAAGATTTTTATTTAATATATAAATCATGATCTTGACAACTTGAGATTCTTATGAATCAAGATTGTTTAATATGATTCTTCTTTTTGCTATCCAAAAGAATCATAATTTGTCTCTTGATATTCACAATTTGTCTTCATGAATTGTATATCTCATCACCAAGTTAATTTTTCTTGATATATTTTATGTGATGATTTAAAAAATGATGTAATGGGAAAAGTTTTGCACTATTGTAACCATCCCTTCATTTTGACAATGACAAAGGGGGAGCTAAACTTGGGAGAAGTGTTATCTTGCAAATCTCAAGAGAAGTAATGTTTGCTAACTTACACATTTCAAAAAGATGCAAAAACATGCTATCTTGTACATTTCAAAAATTGCTAGCTCAAGATGCAAAATTTGAAAACTTGTACATTACAAAAAGAAGAAAAAACTTGCTAGCTTGCTCATCTCAAAAGATGCAAAAATTTTGCCAACTTTCATATGTAAAAAACTTGCTAGATTGCATGTTCTAAATTTGCTATTTGTTGAATCTCGGATATTGATGATGAAGTCAATTGTAATTTGTTTGATCTAATCTAAATGTTGAGAAAAGTGTGCAAGATTAACTACGATGGCAATAAGACATAAAGCAGGTGTTGTGCTAGAGTAAAGATCGAGATCTCATTGGGAGTTTGAGGTTTGACGGAAGTCTAGATATTCATCGGAAGTTCTGCGGGAACCAACCGAGAAGTCCAAGAGCTTGCCATAGAAGCTTATTGAAACTCGCCAAGAAGATCATCAAAAAGTCTAGGAGCTTGCCGAGAGTCAGCTGGAGCATTGCTAAGAGTTCGTCGGATGTTCGCCGGAAGTACGTCGGAAGCTCGCCGGAAGAGCAATTGACGCACCGGAACAAGAAGTATAGTAAACATGTCTTAATTGTCGTAGCTATAGTGTAAATTAAGTTAGGATTCAGAGGTAATCCCACTAACTTAATTAGGGGCCAATTAGGCCCTTAACAGGGTTGAATTAGGTCGAATTGAGCACCCAATTCAGCCCCTGAATTCTTGGCCAATGGTGGCACTACTTGGAAAGCAATGCCCCAGGAAATCTAGGCGGTGGTACCGTCGGCAATTATTGCTGCCAATGGAGGTACTGCCAGAGCTCGGTCTCTGAGCTTTGTCAGCCAGTTGTACCACCCAATGTCATGTGTCAAGCGGTGTTACCACCCAGTAATGGCAGTGGTACCACCAGGACCCTGGAAATCCGGGATTAGATACTTTTTGGCTCCATTTTTTAAGTCATTGGAGCCTATAAAAATCCTATCTTTTTCTGCATGAAAGGGCACGAAACCTATTGGCATAATCTTGAGTTCTTGAGTCTTAAAGTATTATAAAAGTTAGAGTTCTCCTCCTTCATCTCTTAGACTTGTAACCATCCAAGAAAGATGAGTGAGACTTGTAAGGGTTCACCTAACCCCGAAAAAAGGAGAAAGTACTGTAAAGAGGTGTTCAGTCTTCACCTATTGAAGGAAGGCCTTTAGTGGACGCTAGTGACCTCATCGAAGGAGGAATCTGAAAGTGGATGTAGGTCACATTGACCGAACCACTCTAAAACTCGGTTTTCATTTACTTTGAGCAATTTACTTTTATAGCAAACTGACTCTCCTCCTTACTGTGCTTTTACTACGCCTACATACACTTTCAAGTAAATACCTTCCGAGATCGGCTTTAATTTTATAAAAGATTTCAAGTTCAAATTCTCTCCGAAATGGATTGAATTGAAATCATTTTCGTCAGAATCAGTTTTAATCGAAACAAGTCTTTTGAAATCATGAAAGTTTTTCGCTGTACTAATTCACCCCCCCTCTTAGTGTCGCTCTTGATCCTAACAATTGGTATCAGAGCAAGGTTCACTCTCATTTGGTTTTAAACCTAAGAGAGATGGCATTTACCAGTAACCTAGAGGGCCATTCAATTACACGTCCGACCATGTTCAATGGGACGGATTATATATATTGGAAGACTAGAATGAGGATCTTCCTAATTTCAATGGATTTTGAATTATGGAATATTATAGAAAATGACTTTCAAAAGTCTTCTCTTCCAATGAACGATTGGAATGAATTGGAGAAGAAGACTTTCACTTTAAACGCAAAGGCTATGAATGCCTTATTTTGTGCATTAGATAAAAACGAGTTTAATCAAGTATCGGTTTGTGAAACAGCTTTTAAGATTTGGCACACACTCGAAGTAACTCATGAAGGCACTAGTAGAGTGAAGGAGTCAAAAATTAATCTTTTAGTGCATTCTTATGAGTTGTTTTGAATGAAATCGAGTGAGACCATTGGAGACATGTACACCCGATTTACGAATGTCGTCAATGGTCTAAAAGGACTTGGTAAAGGTTTCTCGGATTTTGAACTCGTTAATAAAGTTTTAAGATCCCTTCCAAAGAGTTGGGATCCTAAAGTAAAGGTCATTCAAGAAGACAAAGATCTAAATAATTTTCCTCTTGAAGAACTAATTGGGTCACTAATGACGTATAAAATGACATATAAAGCTCATAAAGAGCTTGAGGATACCCTTCCAAAGAACAAGAAGGGCATAGCACTAAGAACACAAGAAGACCACTTAAAAGAAAACTCAAGTATTGAGGACTTTGATGATGACTTGATACTCTTAACAAAGAAGTTCAAAAGATTCATAAAAAGAAATAAATTTAAAAATAATACTAAAACTAAATTTGAACCTAAGAAAGTACAAGTGATATGTTATGAATGCAAGAAGCCGGGACACTTCAAGAGTGAATGTCTCCAAGCAAAGAGGAGGCAACCAAAGAAGAAGACTCTCAAAGCTACATGGGACGACTCAAGTGCATCCGAAGAAGAGAAGCCTACCATCACCAAGCAAGTTGCTCATTATACACTAATGGACATTGGAGATGAGGTAACAAGTTCATTTGACACAAATTTATCCTTTGATGAATTATTAAATGCTTTTAATGATCTATTTGATGAATGCAAATTAATTAGTAGAAAATATAAATTATTAAAAAAGGAGCTTGCTTCTCTTATTAGTGATTTCGATAGATTAAAAGTTGAGCACAATGATAGTTTAGCTCCATTTACGAAATATAATGAACAAGAAATACTTTAAAAAGAAAACTTGCTACTAAAGGAAACCTTAAGAAAATTTGAGGTTGGTAGCAAGTCCTTGAACATGATCCTTGCCAATAAGAGTCACGTTCATAGAAAAGACAGAATTGGATTTGTGAGTAGTTCTCACCAAAATCCAATCAATTTTGTTAAATGCCCTACTTTGCATGTTTCATCCCGAAACAAATGCAACTTTTGCTACAAATTTAGGCATGTAGCTTATCATTGTCCATTCAAGAAATATAGTCCACATAAATTAATTTGGGTTTCTAAAAGAACCTCAAATGACTCAATGCAATATGATAAACTATGTAGATCGATTTTTGAAGCACCCAAAGTCAAATTGGTACCTAAAAATCATCTCTTTTTGTAGAAAAATGTACCATCACAAGCTAAGAGCAAGAGATGATACTTTGATTTTTGGATGCTCAAGGCTTATGACCAAAGATCCAAATTAACCCATAAATCTCTCTAGCCAAAATAATAAAAAGGGAATCATAGGAATTAAAACTGTTAGTTACGAAATGATACGTATAAGATCATGATGCAATAATTATTTGAAATCTTATGTGATAAACACTTGATCTTGATCTCTCAAACCTGAAAATTCTTATGCACAAGTTCCCTTTCTAACTTCTTCCAGAGTTCTAAATTTCTAGGATACATTCCCTCTCAATTTTTTTTTTCGGATCAAATTCTATCTAACAAGAGTATAAATTTGTTAAAATTTTGTTTATAGACTTTCTTGATCACTCACCTGAATCATGATCTTATAATGTGCGCAATGAGCCGTATGCATTTTTCCAAACAAGTTTTTACGATGTTTGCGTACAAATGATGAATCATAAACTTATGGTAGGCATTTTATAATACGAGTTCAATATAACGTTTGAGTATGGTGTACATTTTATATGATGAATCATGAATGTAGAGTCTTCAATACAAATTTTCTTTTCTTATGATGCGATTTTAACATGATAAGGTTGTGTGGTTACATCAAGCAGTTCTCACTGTATTATAAGGTTGATGTCACCCCCCTTCCCCCACACAACTATATGAGCAGTGCTCACTACCTGTAGGCGGTGGTAGAACTGACCCCAACTCATTTTGTACTCCTCCAAATAGCTCCAAACCCATTGCTCTCCCTCTAGCAACCCAAAAATCCCCACTTCCCACTAGATCAAGAATCAATCTCCGACATTCTTTTAAAGATCACTAGAAAGGAGAACTACTAAGGTAATCTTGTCACGCCCCCTCAAATAATAACCATGATATAAAAATTTTTATCACAAACTAATCCAAGATCCAAACACACATTTGAGGACACTGAAAAACATTTTATCAAATTCACATCTATAAAACCTATGCAGTTTATAATCATATATCACATCACTCGATAATTCATATTTATGGTAATCCAAGCCAACTTAACAAACATGTACAACATTTATAAATCCACAAGCTAAGTAATTTATACAATCATAACTCCAACCATTTAGCATAAGTTCAGATCATCATAAATTAGACTTAATATTCTGAAATTCCAAATAAGAGAGATCTTCTAACACTTTTACATAGTATATCCATTTCAATTCATCGACAATATTTCATTTCATACAAAATATGCTTATACAACAATAACATAATAACCAACAAGACTTACCCATAATTCAGAATAGCTCTCCACTGCCTCAGCCCAATTCAAACATCTCAAAGAGTGACAAGCTAACCTGAAAGATTTATATAAAAACGGAATGAGCTAAAAACAGCTCAGAAAGTAATAAAGCATATTCAGAACAAAAGGAACGGTTTCAAACAAGTAAGATATCATAATGCAAGGCAGAATACAAGAATTCTCAAGGATACCATCTCATTAGATACAAAATCATTTGTGTCATGTCATTCAAAACCTATTTGGTTCATAACAGATGGAGCATAGTGTAATTGGAGCATATCAATAGCGTATGAAATGTTCCGGAGCATATCAACTACATATGGAACATTTCAAAGCATAACAATAGCAAATGAAACATTTCGGAGTATATCAAAGGCTTATGAAATGTTTTGTAGTATATCAATGACAAATGAAATATTTCGGAACATATCAATGACATATGGACCATTTCGAAGCATATCAAAGAACGAATACGAAATAGAAGATCAGACGTCGTACCCTAGCATAGTGCATGTGAGGTTTAACTCAGTGGTGGCTCCAAGCCGTGATGAGTTCTCGACTCCATCCACGGATAGCCTTTTCCTACTCGAGCCCTCTCACCTTACCCAAATGCTAGGTCGGCTCTGAATTTCATATCAAACAGATAGATGGTGAAGTGGGATTCCAAACATAATATGGTCCATCCATTTCTGAATGACCACCAAACATAATCTAGAGCATCGCGGGCTCTAAGCACATACCCTTTACCATTTCTGGCAAAGGTCCAAATAATCCCACAAACACCAGAGTATAAAAGGGTATTGTGAATAATAAATTGGGACATATCGGAAGCACATGCGGAACAAAGAAATATACATGTGCCTTTATGAAACATTACGATACAAACATGAAATTTACCTAACAGATTTAGGTATCCAAAAACATGTAGGACAAGAGCATACAAGAATTCAAAGCAGTAATATAAAGCTCAATTGAATAAGAAAGCTAAAGGATATCAATTTTTGAAGGAATGAAAGAGGCACATTGAACAAATGATCAAACTATCAATCGTGCTTCAATTTTACTCAGAAAATATATCATTGTTTTGCATAATCCAAAGGGTCGGATTCAATAGATAACTGAGCAGACATTTGGACTCTAAATATTTTAATCCAGGTATCAAAAGAAAGGTCTACGAGTTTATTTTCTAATGAAATCAGTTTTAAACAAATTGGAGTTTCCAACATCGACTTATAGGCAGCTCGGTATCAAAAGGTCAGAAATTACGATCCTTGTTTTAGCAGAATCTGTAGGCTCATTTGAAACAGAAGTTTGGACAGGCAAACTTACTCCGAATTCTTAAAATAAGCTATCAAAAGAAGGGTTTATGAGTCTACATTCTGATCAAATAAGTTTTATCCAAATCAGAGGTCAATACATGAAGTTATAACCATACTAAGGTAGAAAGGTCAGAATCTCGGAAGTTGCATAGATTCAAATCGTTACGTCTAAACAGGAGATATATCAAATGCAAGGCTAGAACAATTTAAAGTTCCTCATATTCAAAGCAAATGTAGAGATAAAATTATAGTAAGGAAAGATCATGACACTTACAACAGAAAAGATTAGAAAGCTTGCAATAGGAAGGATCAGATCACATGCAATAAGAAAAGATTAGAACAATTACAGGAGAAACGATCGGGAAACTTGCCTTTCAAATATTTTGATCTGAAGATCCAAGGAAGGTGTTAGCCCAAATCCTTCTACTTTTCCTCCATAACTGTAGCTCATGCAGAATATAGAAGCATAGTCACCTGCTCTCTCTCTTACTCTCATTCCGTCGTTTTCTTTTTCAAACGCAGTTGTCGCAGCCATAGCCACGACCGCAACTGCTGTCACAATCGCAGCCCCTTCCTCTACACTATTTCCTTCCTTCTTTTTTTTGGTAAGTAAAAGTAAAATTCATTATGTGTAAAGTTTCTACAAATAGCTTTATCTATACAAGTCATAGACAAAGCCAAGTAACTCATAGAGTGCTAATGCGATAGTTATGACTACACATGCTGTAGACTATAACTACCTATGGGTACATTATTTGGCATCATTCCCAAGATCTTTAGCTAATAGCAAAATTAAATTTGATAAAAATATCTTTTTCTCTTCGGGTGAAGTGCTCGGTTTTGAGTTCATGCTCCATACAGGATCTTGAGTCTCTAATAATCTCTTTCAAGAGCTGAGCATTGTTTGTGTGTTGACATTCAAAGATTCTATTACATCTCTCCTTCCACATCCACCAAATAGCACATCTGAAAATAACCTTTGCCAGTTGTGTAAGAGGCCCTTTTCTTGAGAAACATTGCATAAGGTCGTCTAGTTCTTGGTGCAAGTTTGGTTGCGGCAGTCTATTGAGTTCAAATCGCTGGAGAATCTCCTTCCATATCCATTTTGTATAATCACAAGCAAAATAGAGGTGGTCAACAGTTTCTTCTTGTTGCAAACAAAGGGAGCATCGATTAACATGATAGATACCTCTTCTTTTCATATTGTCTATTGTAGGTAGTTTATTGAGAAGGGCCTGCCATGTACATAAGGAGTGTCTTTGTGATCCCGGTCGATCCCATGTCCAACTGCTTGGGACCCACTTGTTATTTCTTTGCCTAATTTGATTCCATGCAGATGTGGCACTAAATTTACCATTGTCATGAGGCCAAATAAGTATATCTGAAGAGTTGTTCCTGATTCGAATATCTATAATAGTCGGCCAAAGTGATAACATTTCAGGAGAAATAGGATTAGGGAGACACCAAGTACCGTTAGCGATGAACTCGAAAACCTTCCAGTCTTTGGGAGCCCCAAGATCTTTTCGTATTCTGTCGCCATATAATTGAAATATACTCTTCCCATTCACCCAAGGATCGTACCACATATTAGTACTAGTTCCAGAAGAGATTGCATACGAAATGTGTTTGATTAGCCAATTCCTTGCCTTTAAAATTCCTTTCCAAGCTGCAGAGTGATATGTTCTTGTTGAAATTTCCCATATTGATTCCTTTGAGAGATACTTAGCAAAAACCCAATGTGACCATAAGGAACATTTGTTTTGCAAAAGATCCCACAATTGCTGTACCAAACATGCTTGATTCCAATCTCTAGTATTTCTCAAATTTAGCCCACCTTCATCTTTCGGTTTGCAAATGCTATCCCAATTTACCATATGCATTGCCTTATCATTTGTGCCATTCCAGAAGAAGTTCATTAATAACCGTTCAATATCTTGGAGAAGTCCAACAGGCAGAAGAAATGCATTACACCAATATATAGAGTAGGAGTGCAATACCGAACGGATGAGTTCGAGTCGTCCTGCTTTTGATAGAAACCTATTTTTCCAAGAAGAAATTCTATTCTTTATTTTTTGCAAGATAGGTTGACAGTGGGTTTTGTGAATGCCTGTGGATATGAGCGGGAGACCCAAATAAGGAACTGGCAAGCTTCCTTCACTAACCCCCAAAGTTTGTGAAATAAAGACCTTATCCTCAACGTAAGGGCTCATATATACTTTACTTTTCGCATGATTTAACTGAAGTCCAGAAACCATACCAAAGTCATTCATAATAGTAGCCAGGTTCTTTACTGAAGTTGGTTCATTTTGGAGAAAGATAAGTAAGTCATCTGCAAATGTTATATGTGATATATGAACAGAACCAGCACTGGGTACCTTAATGCTGCCATTTAAGACTGCGTGTTCCAACATACAGCTAAGTCCTTCCATCGCAATAGTAAAGAGATACGGAGAGAGTGGATCACCTTGTCGGATGCCATTCGTGCTCCCAAAAAAACCAATAGGTGAGCCATTAAAGAGTATCGAAAACTTTGGAGTTTCTAGGCAAGATTGAATCCAATTAATCCATTGCTGTGGGAAGTTCATATCAAGGAGCATCTTATAGATAAATTTCCTATTAACTGAATCAAAGGCTTTCCTTAAATCAGCTTTAATGCAGATTTTTGTCCCTCTTGCTTTTGAATGCAAATCTTTGACCAAGTCATTAGCAAGCAAAATGTTATGATGTATACTTCTCCCTTTGATGAAAGCAGCTTGATTTGGGCTAATGATCTTGTGTAATACCTTTTGCATTCTATTTGCCAATACTTTGGAGATGATCTTGTATATAAAGTTGCATAATGATATGGGTCGATAGTTCTCTAGTGAATCAGCCCCTGCATTCTTCGGAATTAAAAAAATAAAAGTGCAATTCATCTCTCTAAGAATATGACCTGAAGAGAAAAAATGTTGGCAAGCTTTGATCACATCATTTCCAATAATAGACCAAGCAGTTTGGTAAAATTCAGCTGGAAATCCATCTGGACCTGGGCTTTTGTGCTTTGGTGACTTAAAGACAACACATACAATTTCGTCATCTGTAATTGGGGCATTAAGGATTGAAATAGCTTCCGAATCAAGTTTTCTAGTCGGCTCCACATGAATGTTATTAGGTTTACCAGCTTGATTGAGTAAGGAATAAAAAAATTGCTCTGTGTGTGCTTTAACCTCATCTAAATTCTCAATAAGATTATCATCTTTGTCTCTGCATTTGCTGATACGGTTAACAGCCCTTCGAGTAGCAATTGAAGCATAGAAAAATTTAGTATTGGAATCCCCTAGTGTAAGCCAATGCTGTCGAGACTTCTGCTTTGCAAAACTTTCCTCCTGTTTTAAGGCTTGCATGAAGTTATTTCTGGCTTCCGTCTCTTTGTAGATAATATTTTCATCATTTGGCTGAAGTTGCAGCTCATGTTGCAATGACATTAGTTCCTTTCTGCAAAATTGAACTCTGGTGGTAATATTGCCAAAGGTATTTGTATTCCACTCCTTTAGTGCTGCTTTACAGGCTTTGAGCTTTTGACATAAGATGTAAGGGGGAGATCCATGCACATTAACATTCCAAGCAGATCTGATAACATCAAGAAATTGAGGATGAGTACTCCACATGTTAAAGAATCTAAACGGTTTCTTGCCTCTTGGTGTCGCTTTTTCTGCGTGTATATACATTAAAGAATGGTCAGAAAACAAAGGAGCACCATACTCAAGAAGTGAATCTGGGTAAACTGTTAACCATTCATGGTTAATCAAACACCTATCAAGTCGAGCCATTATTTTTCTGTTAGCACCTTGATTACTCCAGGAGAGCCAATTACCCATAGATTTCATATCAAACAATGCTGTAGTATCAATGTAATCATTAAAACTTTGAAGCTGACTTTCTGAAAGTTGTCTACCCCCCACTTTTTCATTTGTGTGCCGAACAGTATTAAAGTCTCCAAGAACAATCCAAGGTACATTGAGACAGCCATTTACAATATTAGTCAGGTCAGACCAAAGAGTATTTCTTTCTTGCATACTGTTTGAAGCATATATACCAGTGAAATTGAATTGACAGCCATTCTTTTTATCCTCTACCTTAAGATGAATGAATTGATCAGTAGCAGAAATAAACCAAGCATTAATAGAGTTAGGATTCCATAAGACCCATATTCTGCCAAAAGTTTCATTTGAGTCATTGGTAAACAGTTCTGCGTCCGGCCATATTAAATTCTTTTGAGCTTGAACGCGCGATTGTTTAATTTTCGTTTCCACTAGAATAACAATATCACATGCGGCAGACTTGATTATTCTGTTGAGCTCCCGACATTTCTCCGACTTATTAAGTCCGCGAACATTCCAGCATGTTATCTTCTTTTTTTTGGTAAGTAAAAGTAAAATTCATTATGTGTAAAGTTTCTACAAATAAACAAATGAACAAATGAAAAGGTAGTAAGGTATTCATCCTACGACTTTGGATGGATTGTACCATCCTTTTTCTTATCCTTCGGTTTTGTATTTTCCTCCCGCACAATATCCTTACCTTTTATGGCTTTATTCCTATATTTATCCACTTCATCTACAGCTTGCAGATTTTTAAACTTTAAAGTACCTTGAATCATGTGGTCTTGATTGGCAGGGTTTGTTGAAGCTCGATAAGATTGTTGCAGCACAATATCCTGGATAGTACTTGTTGGAGCAGCGTGGCTAGAGAGGTTTGTTGGGGCATGAGTTTGTTGAGTCGGAATATCCTTGTTGGCGATGTTTGTTGTGGCCTGAGTTTGTTGAGGAAGAATATCGTTGCTGGCGAGATTTGCTTGGGCCTGAGTTCGTTGAGCTATTGTGGATGGATCCGATGATATTAGAAGAGATGAAGTTCCTGACTTATGTTTCTCCTTTCCACTAGTACCATGGGAAACCTCTGTTGTGGAAGGCTCTGACATTATAGGAAGAGATAAAGTTTTGGAATTGTCCTTCTGTCCGCGGTGCTTTCCTTGCGAGTCGGAATGCTCAATAGTTTTCGCCACCATCGGTGCTACTGCCATTAGAGAAGAATCACTTTGTTGCTGAGGTGCTTGACGTGGTCGATAGACCTTTGTGGTTGGTTGTGGGGTTTGCTGACAAGCTCCATTTGCATGACCAAAAGATAAGCAATGCTGACATCGTTGTGGCTTCCAGGAATATGAGACATGTACCTTCCGAGTGTTCCCGTCAAGATCGCGATAGAAAACTTCATTAGGAAGATCTTCATCGGAAGAAACCAGCACACATGCTCGTGCAAATGCTAATCTCGTCTGAGCTGCTGTTGCTTTGTCGATGTAGAGTGGCTGTCCCAGAGTGCTGCATAACTTTGCAATAAAACGTCGACTCCAAAGATGTAGAGGCAGTCCTTGAAAGGATACCCATAATGGAATAGACTGTAGGCTATCTAACTCCAAACGGACATCAGGAGACCAACGTCGTAAAATCATTGGATGACCGCGGATAGTCCAGAATCCTTCGAGGATTCGTTGCAAATCTTCTTCAGAGTATAGCTTGCAAACAAAGAATCCGTTCTCCAGCATATGAAGATCAAATGACGATATTCCCCATCGAGTTTTGATAAATGAGGATAATGGGAAATAAGATGTTTTGAGACCTACCACATAGCCAACAATCGCCATTGACCATGTCTCAATAAGCTCTATTGAATCAGCAGTCTCGTATACAGCAATCTTCTTATCAGCCTGAACTTCTGGCGTAATGAATTCCAAGCTTAGATCTGGACTTCCAACCGGAGCCTTGAATAGGCTAGTCCAAGGCCGAGGGTCATTGGAAATTAGAGCAGGCTGCCGCGATCTAGAGCGCGACCTACTTCGATGCTGCTTCATCGAAGGAGTTTCTCTCTGGAGAGGATATGGTGGAGGAGCAACTTGAGGGATAACGGTAGGGAGTCTTGCCATCGTTTCAACCCTCCCGCCACCGTCGCCAGCCCTAGGGGCCGTCGATGCCATGTTTGATCCCTCTTCTGGTCACCGCTACAGAATCGTCACCATAGGGAAAAGTCACCGCTGCAGAATTTCAGATCGGCGCTACAGTACTGTCGCCCTAGATCTGGTCGCCGCTGCAGTGTCGTCGCCGCTACAGTACCGTCGAACCAGATCTGGTCGCGCTGCAGTGTCGTCGGCGCTACAGTACGTCGACCTAGATCTGGATCTGGTCGCCGCTGCAGTGTCGCCGCCGCTACAGTACCGTCGCCCTAGATCTGGTCACCGCTGCAGTGTCGTCGCCGCTACAGTATGTCGACCCAGATCTGGTCGCCGCTGCAGTGTCGTCGGCGCTACAGTACGTCGACCTAGATCTAGATCTGGTCGTGTCGCCCTAGATCTGGTCGCCGCTGCAGTGTCGCCCGCCGCTACAGTAACGTCGACCCAGATCTGGTCGCCGCTGCAGTGTCGCCGCCGCTACAGTACCGTCGCCCTAGATCTGGTCGCGCTACAGTGTCGCCGCCGCTACAGTACCGTCGCCCTAGATCTGGTCGCGCTACAGTCATCCCACCTGACAATGTCTTCCGCCCGGATCGGCCCGCTAGGCGGGCCTTGGGTCCAAAAGGAGGGGCCGGGCCCCGCCTCCGATTCCTTCCTTCTCTCATTCCTACTTTTTCTTTCCCAAACACAACTGCCATAGGTGTAGACGCCACCACCGCAGCCGCAATCACGGCCACAGCCCCTTTTTTTTTTGCCCTTTCCTTTCTTTCTATTTCCCAAAAGCAACTGCTGCAGCCACCACCACTGCCGTAGCTACCGCAGCCAATGTCGCAGCCGCAGCCACCACAACCGTAGCCTCTTCTTCCTCCCCTGCTCTGTTTCTTCTCCTTCCATCCAATTGCAGCTGCCACTACCGCAGCTACCTCCCCTTCTCCTCTTCCTCTCTTCTTCCCTTTTCCTTTCTCTTCTTCTTCCTTTCCTTCTCTTCTTTCCCAACTGCACTACTACAGTCGCAGCCTCAACCATGGCCGCAGCCTCTTCTTCCTCCCCTGCTCATCTTCCTCTCCTTCTTCTTTTCCAACTGCATCTCCCATCGCCGCAGCAGCAGCCCCTTCTTCCCCTTCTCTTCTTCCTCTCCTTCCTTTCTTCTTCTTCTCTTCTTCCTCACCTTCTCTTCCTCTCCTTCTCTTCCAACTGCAGCTGCCACCGCCGCCGCCGCAGCTCCTCCTTTCCCTTCTCTTCTTCTTCTACTCTTCTTCTTCCCTCCTCCTCCCCGACGTCACACACACCCTCTCCTTTGTTTCCTCTGCAGGAAATAGAGGTATCACAACCTCTTCTCCTGCTTACTCTTCTTCTTTTCTTCCTCTTCTTCTTCTTCTCCTCTTCGAACGCCCCACACCTCTCCTATGTTTCCACCTGCAAGAAACAGAGGTGTTGCAACCCTAACTGCTGCCACCTCTCGCTCCTCTCCCTCTTCCCTCTCTTTTCCCTCTTCTTCTCCTTCTTCCTTCTCCTTTTCTTCTTCTTCTCTTCTTCCTCACTTTCTCTTCCTCTCCTTCTCTTCCAGCTGCAGCTGCCACCGCCGTAGCCGCAGCTCCTCCTTTCCCTTCTCTTCTTCTCCTCTTCTTCTTCCCTCCTCCTCCCCGGCGTCACACACGCCCTCCTCTGTTTCCTCTGCAGGAAACAGAGGTATCACAACCTCTTCTTCTTCTCTTGCTCTTCTTCTTCTTCTCCTCTTTGAACACCCCACACCTCTCCTCTGTTTCCACCTGCAGGAAACAAAGGTGTTGCAGGCCTAGCTGCTGCCACCTCTCGCTCCTCTCCCACTTCCCTCTCTTTTTCTTCTTCTTCTTTTCTTCTCTTCTCCCTCTTCTTCCTCCTCTCTTCTTTTCCCTCTTCTTCTTTTCTTCTTCTCCTCTTCTTCCTTTCTCCTCCCCAATGCCCCATAGCTCCTCGCTGCAGCCCTTGCCATAGCCTCCTCTTTTCTTCTTCTTCTTCTTTTTCTTCTTCTTCTTCTTCTGCTTCTCTTCTTCTCCTCTTCTTCCCTTCTCCTCCTCGACGCCCCACACATGAACTCCTATATTTCCTCCTACACGAAACAGAGGTGTTGTAGCCCTAGCTGCTGCAGCTATCTCTCTTCCCTCTCTTCTTCTTCTTCTTCTTCTCTTCTCCCTCTTCTTCCTCTCTTCTTTTCCCTCTTCTTCTTCTTTTCTTCTCTTCTCCCTCTACTTCTCTTCTTCTTCTCCCCATGCCCCACAGCTCCTCTCTCTGTTTCGGGAACAGAGAACGTGGGTGGCGATGGGATAAAACTGAAATTTTTTGTTTTCTTTATTTTTTTTGTTTTTGCAACTTAACAGTTTAGTCCTTTAAATTTTTATAATTACATATAGATCCTCCAATTTACATATAAATCCTTATTAATAATTTTTAAAAGTGAGGGATATTATACTCTCCCCTCTTTAAAAGAAAATTTAGTCCTCTAAATTGATCATAGATCAATCGATGAAAAGATGAGGATTATGATTTCTTTATTTCCTCCTACTCACAAATAATTTTATTAATACAATACAATTATACAATTATCCAAGAGTGACCGAAATATTCTCCTCCTTGATCCTCAATAGATTGTAACCCGACATTCAAACAATATTTGAAAATACCTATGTACCCTGTAGTTAATCAAACAAGTCGTCACTTTAGAGAATACTCGTTTTTTGATGGTTATCTGATTCAACTGTCTATAATCAATACAAATCCTCAATGTTCCATCCATTCTTTTAACTAACACCGGAGCACCCCATGATGAAATATTTAGCCAAATAAAATCCTTATTTAATAGTCCTTATAGTTGCTTTTCTAATTCCACTTACTCAAATGATGTCATTCTATAGAGAGGCTTAGATTTTGGAATTGTCCCAAGGACCAAATCAAAAACAAAGTCACGTTTGAAGGTAATCCAAGCAAGTCATCCTGGGGTATATTAGACAAGGTGATAAATCAAGTCCAATACTTTCAAAATAAAAGATGGGCTGATCTATTATGCAAAAAGTGATCACTAGTTATATAATAATCCATACTGGTATGATACGAAGATAGCCAATTCATACCAAGTATAATATCAAAATTTTAAATCTCTAGGAGAAGTAAATCTGTAAAAAGTTCAAGTTCTCCAATAAAAATCAGACAAGAGAACCAGATTCAAGTTTGTTATCAAAGAATCATCGATAGTCATATTTACTTATAGCATATAATCCAGTGGTCTAAGTTGATTGCCCAAGTGATAAGCAAAATATTATCAATCAAATCATAGATAAGGCCCATGGTCAAGCAAATATTTGTATTATTTCATAAACATGAATAATACCTTCGACCACTAATTCAGAAGTTTTAGAATCATATTCAGTGATAGCATACACTCTGACATGGGCTAATGAATTTATGAGGCAGTGACTCTTTCTTATTGATCAAAGGGCAATCTTTTATTTTATGATCCAACTTTCCGCACGTAAAATAGACTCTAGCCACCCACAAACACAAACTTTTTTCATAATTTAACTTGCAATTCACACATGATTGAGTCTTTTATGGTGACTTCCCTTTTCAAATCCAAATGTCTTGACCCCCTTGTTATCACTTTCTAATTCATTTTCAATCATATTTTTATTAGTAAACTTGTCCTTATCATTCTTGCCATTGATCTCTATAAATTCTTATCATTATTGGCATTAATAATCAGCCTCTACTTCCACTATAAGGTAGCAAAAGAAATCTTATAATCATCAGAATAATTTTGTACATCAAATATCTTATATGTTTGCATCATCCATTTTTCTACTACCAATGTAATTAGGTTCATCATGCTTCTGCTGCGCCACTCTGATTCAATATCCCCGATCAATCCTTTCATTCCCCTTAATTAATCAGAAACAAATGAAATAGGAGGACCAAATGTCCTCATCATCCTAGATTCCTAAAATGCATCAAAGAAAATTTTCAACAATCACTATAGTTCATTAGACCTCAACATATTTTGCACGTCAACATATCAAATATTTCGGTGATCCTCAAACCATGCTCTGATACCACCTCTGTCACGCCCCCTCAAATAATAACCTTGATATTAAAATTTTCATCACAAACCAATCCAGGATCCAAACACACATTTGAAGAGATTGCATACGAAATGTGTTTGATTAGCCAATTCCTTGCCTTTAAAATTCCTTTCCAAGCTACAGAGTGGTATGTTCTTGTTGAAATTTCCCATATTGATTCCTTTGAGAGATACTTAGCAGAAACCCAATGTGACCATAAGGAACATTTGTTTTGCAAAAGATCCCACAATTGCTGTACCAAACATGCTTGATTCCAATCTCTAGTATTTCTCAAATTTAGCCCCCCTTCATCTTTCGGTTTGCAAATACTATCCCAATTTACCATATGCATTGCCTTATCATTTGTGCCATTCCAGAAGAAGTTCATTAATAACCGTTCAATATCTTGGAGAAGTCCAGCAGGCAGAAGAAATGCATTACACCAATATATAGAGTAGGAGTGCAATACCGAACGGATGAGTTCGAGTCGTCCTGCTTTTGATAGAAACCTATTTTTCCAAGAAGAAATTCTATTCTTTATTTTTTGCAAGATAGGTTGACAGTGGGTTTTGTGAATGCCTGTGGATATGAGCGGGAGACCCAAATAAGGAACTGGCAAGCTTCCTTCACTAACCCCCAAAGTTTGTGAAATAAAGACCTTATCCTCAACGTAAGGGCTCATATATACTTTACTTTTCGCATGATTTAACTGAAGTCCAGAAACCATACCAAAGTCATTCATAATAGTAGCCAGGTTCTTTACTGAAGTTGGTTCATTTTGGAGAAAGATAAGTAAGTCATCTGTAAATGTTATATGTGATATATGAACAGAACCAGCACTGGGTACCTTAATGCTGTCATTTAAGACTGCGTGTTCCAACATACAGCTAAGTCCTTCCATCGCAATAGTAAAGAGATACGGAGAGAGTGGATCACTTTGTCGGATGTCATTTGTGCTCCCAAAAAAACCAATAGGTGAGCCGTTAAAGAGTATCGAAAACTTTGGAGTTTCTAGGCAAGATTGAATCCAATTAATCCATTGCTGTGGGAAGTTCATATCAAGGAGCATCTTATAGATAAATTTCCTATTAACTGAATCAAAGGCTTTCCTTAGATCAGCTTTAATGCAGATTTTTGTCCCTCTTGCTTTTGAATGCAAATCTTTGACCAAGTCATTAGCAAGCAAAATGTTATGATGTATACTTCTCCCTTTGATGAAAGCAGCTTGATTTGGGCTAATGATATTGTGTAATACCTTTTGCATTCTATTTGCCAATACTTTGGAGATGATCTTGTATATAAAGTTGCATAATGATATGGGTCGATAGTTCTCTAGTGAATCAGCCCCTGCATTCTTCGGAATTAAAGAAATAAAAGTGCAATTCATCTCTCTAAGAATATGACCTGAAGAGAAAAAATGTTGGCAAGCTTTGATCACATCATTTCCAATAATAGACCAAGCAGTTTGGTAAAATTCAGCTGGAAATCCATCTGGACCTGGGCAATAATAGCCCCCTTTTCTTTTCCCCTTTCCTTTCTTTCTATTTCCCAAAAGCAGCTGCTGCAGCCACCACCACTGCCGCAGCTACCGCAGCCAACGTCATAGCCGCAGCCACAGTCATAGCCACGGCCGCAGCCACCACAGCCACAACCTCTTCTTCCTCCCCTACTTTGTTTCCTCTCCTTCCATCTAGCTGCAGCTGCCGTGTGGAGGAAAAGTAGAAGGATTTGGGCTGACACCTTCCTTGGATCTTCAGATCAAATTATTTGAAAGGCAAGTTTCCCGATTGTTTCTCCTGTAATTGTTCTAATCTTTTCTTATTGCTTGTGTTCCAATCCTTCATAAACCCTTTTGTACTCTAGATTATGTTTGGTGGTCATTCAAAAATGGATGGACCCTATTATGTTTGGAATCCCACTTCACCATCTATCTGTTTGATAAGAAATTCAGAGCCGACCTAGCATTTGGGTAGGCTGAGAGGGCTCGAGTAGGAAAGGGCAACTCGTGGATGGAGTCGAGAACTCATTGCGGCGTGGAGCCACCACTGAGTTAAACCTCACATGCACTATGCTAGGGTACGACGACTGAGCTTCTATTTCGTATTCGTTCTTTGATATCCTTCGAAATGGTCCATATGTCATTGATATGTTCCGAAATGTTTCATTTGTCATTGATATACTACGAAACATTTCATAAGCCTTTGATATGCTTCGAAATGTTTCATTTGCTATTGTTATGCTTCGAAATGTTCCATATGTAGTTGATATGCTCCGGAACATTTCATACGCTATTGATATGCTCCAATTACTCTATGCTCCATCTGTTATGAACCAAATAGGTTTTGAATGACATGACACATATGATTTTGTATCTAATGAGATGGTATCCTTGAGAATTCTTGTATTCTGCCTTGCATTATGATATCTTACTTGTTTGAAACCGTTCCTTTTGTTCTGAATATGCTTTGTTACTTGCTGAGCTGTTTTTAGCTCACTCCGTTATTATTTAAATCTTTCAGGTTAGCTTGTCACTCTTTGAGATGTTTGAATTTGGCTGAGGCAGTGGAGAGCTATTCTGAATTATGGGCAAGTCTTGTTGGTTATTATGTTATTGTTGTATAAGCATATTTTGTATGAAATGAAATGTTGTCGATGAATCAAAATGGATATACTGTGTAAAAGTGTTAGAAGATCTCTCTTATTTGGAATTTTAGAATGTTAAGTCTAATTTATGATGATCTGAACTTATGGTAAATGGTTGGAGTTATGATTGTATAAATTACTTAACTTGTGGATTTATAAATGTTGTACATGTTTGTTAAGTTGGCTTGGATTACCATAAATGTGAATTATCGAGTGATGTGATATATGATTATAAACTGCACAGGTTTTATAGATGTGAATTTGATAGAATGTTTTTCAGTGTCCTCAAATGTGTATTTGGATCCTGGATTGGTTTGTGATGAAAATTTTAATATCAAGGTTATTATTTGAGGGGGCGTGACAGAGGTGGTATCAGAGCATGGTTTGAGGATCACCGAAATATTTGATATGTTGACGTGCAAAATATGTTGAGGTCAGCTCTCTCTTACTCTCATTCCTTCGTTTTCTTTTTCAAATGCAACTGTCGCAGCCATCGCCACTACCACTACCATAGTCGTAGCCACGACCGCAGCTGCTATCACAATCGCAGCCCCTTCCTCTGCACTACTTCCTTCCTTCCTTCTCTCATTCCTACTTTTTCTTTCCCAAACACAGCTACTGTAGGCGTAGCCGCCACCACCGCAGCTGCAATCACGGCCACAGCCCCCATTTCTTTTCCCCTTTCCTTTCTTTCTATTTCCCAAAAGCAGCTGCTGCAGCCACCACCACTGCCGCAGCTACCGCAGCCAACGTCACAGCCGCAGCCACAGTCACAGCCACGGCTGCAGCCACCACAGCCGCAACCTCTTCTTCCTCCCCTACTTTGTTTCCTCTCCTTCCATCTAGCTGCAGCTGCCACTATCGCAGCTGCCTCCCCTACTCCTCTTCCTCTCTTCTTCCATTTTCCTTTCTCTTCTTCTTCCTTTCCTTCTCTTCTTTCCCAACTGCACTGCTGCAGTTGCAGCCTCAGCCACGACCGCAGCCTCTTCTTCCGCCCCTACTCATCTTCCTCTCCTTCTTCTCTTCCAGCTGCATCTATCATCGCCGCAGCCACAGCCCCTTCTTCCCCTTCTCTTCTTCCTCTCCTTCCTTTCTTCTTCTTCTCTTCTTCCTCACCTTCTCTTCCTCTCCTTCTCTTCCAGCTGCAGCTGCCACCGCCACCACCGTAGCTCCTCCTTTCCCTTCTCTTCTTCTTCTACTCTACTTCTTCCCTCCTCCTCCCCGGCATCACACACACCCTCTCCTCTGTTTCCTCTGCAGGAAACAGAGGTATCACAACCTCTTTTCCTGCTTCCTCTTCTTCTTCTCTTCCTCTTCTTCTTCTTCTCCTCTTCGAATGCCCCACACCTCTCCTCTGTTTCCACCTGCAAGAAATAGAGGTGCTGCAGCCCTAGCTGCTGCCACCTCTCGCTCCTCTCCCTCTTCCCTCTCTTTTCCCTCTTCTTCTCCTTCTTCCTTCTCCTTCCTTTCTTCTTCTTCTGTTCTTCCTCACCTTCTCTTCCTCTCCTTCTCTTCTAGCTGCAGCTGCTAGCGCCCAGCCGTAGCTCCTCCTTTCCCTTCTCTTCTTCTCCTTTTCTTCTTCCCTCCTCCTCCCCGGCGTCACACACACCCTCCTCTGTTTCCTCTGCAGGAAACAGAGGTATCACAACCTCTTCTTCTTCTCTTGCTCTTCTTCTTCTTCTCCTCTTCGAACGCCCCATACCTCTCCTCTGTTTCCACCTGCAGGAAACAGAGGTGCTGTAGCCCTAGCTGCTACCACCTCTCGCTCCTCTCCCACTTCCCTCTCTTTTTCTTCTTATTCTATTCTTCTCTTCTCCCTCTTCTTCCTCCTCTCTTCTTTTCTTTTCTTCTTCTCCTCTTCTTCCTTTCTCCTCGCCAACGCCCCAGAGCTCCTCGCTGCAGCCCTTGCCGTAGCCACCTCCTCTTTTCTTCTTCTTCTTCTTCTTCTTCTTCTCTTCTTCTCCTCTTCTTCCCTTCTCCTCCCTGATGCCCCATACATGAACTCCTCTGTTTCCTCCTACACGAAACAGAGGTGCTGCAGCTATCTCTCTTTCCTCTCCCTCTTCCCTCTCTTCTTCTTTTTTTTGGTAAGTAAAAGTAAAATTCATTATGTGTAAAGTTTCTACAAATAGCTTTATCTATACAAGTCATAGACAAAGCCAAGTAACTCATAGAGTGCTAATGCGATAGTTATGACTACACATGCTGTAGACTATAACTACCTATGGGTACATTATTTGGCATCATTCCCAAGATCTTTAGCTAATAGCAAAATTAAATTTGATAAAAATATCTTTTTCTCTTCGGGTGAAGTGCTCGGTTTTGAGTTCATGCTCCATAGAGGATCTTGAGTCTCTAATAATCTCTTTCAAGAGCTGAGCATTGTTTGTGTGTTGACATTCAAAGATTCTATTACATCTCTCCTTCCACATCCACCAAATAGCACATCTGAAAATAACCTTTGCCAGTTGTGTAAGAGGCCCTTTTCTTGAGAAACATTGCATAAGGTCGCCTAGTTCTTGGTGCAAGTTTGGTTGCGGCAGTCTATTGAGTTCAAATCGCTGGAGAATCTCCTTCCATATCCATTTTGTATAATCACAAGCAAAATAGAGGTGGTCAACAGTTTCTTCTTGTTGCAAACAAAGGGAGCATCGGTTAACATGATAGATACCTCTTCTTTTCATATTGTCTATTGTAGGTAGTTTCTTGAGAAGGGCCTGCCATGTACATAAGGAGTGTCTTTGTGATCCCGGTCGATCCCATGTCCAACTGCTTGGAACCCACTTGTTATTTCTTTGCCTAATTTGATTCCATGCGGATGTGGCACTAAATTTACCATTGTCATGAGGCCAAATAAGTATATCTGAAGAGTTGTTCCTGATTCGAATAGCTATGATAGTCGGCCAAAGTGATAACATTTCAGGAGAAATAGGATTAGGGAGACACCAAGTACCGTTAGCGATGAACTCGGAAACCTTCCAGTCTTTGGGAGCCCCAAGATCTTTTCGTATTCTGTCGCCATATAATTGAAATATACTCTTCCCATTCACCCAAGGATCGTACCACATATTAGTACTAGTTCCAGAAGAGATTGCATACGAAATGTGTTTGATTAGCCAATTCCTTGCCTTTAAAATTCCTTTCCAAGCTGCAGAGTGATATGTTCTTGTTGAAATTTCCCATATTGATTCCTTTGAGAGATACTTAGCAAAAACCCAATGTGACCATAAGGAACATTTGTTTTGCAAAAGATCCCACAATTGCTGTACCAAACATGCTTGATTCCAATCTCTAGTATTTCTCAAATTTAGCCCCCCTTCATCTTTCGGTTTGCAAATGCTATCCCAATTTACCATATGCATTGCCTTATCATTTGTGCCATTCCAGAAGAAGTTCATTAATAACCGTTCAATATCTTGGAGAAGTCCAGCAGGCAGAAGAAATGCATTACACCAATATATAGAGTAGGAGTGCAATACCGAACGGATGAGTTCGAGTCGTCCTGCTTTTGATAGAAACCTATTTTTCCAAGAAGAAATTCTGTTCTTTATTTTTTGCAAGATAGGTTGACAGTGGGTTTTGTGAATGCCTGTGGATATGAGCGGGAGACCCAAATAAGGAACTGGCAAGCTTCCTTCACTAACCCCCAAAGTTTGTGAAATAAAGACCTTATCCTCAACGTAAGGGCTCATATATACTTTACTTTTCGCATGATTTAACTGAAGTCCAGAAACCATACCAAAGTCATTCATAATAGTAGCCAGGTTCTTTACTGAAGTTGGTTCATTTTGGAGAAAGATAAGTAAGTCATCTGCAAATATTATATGTGATATTTGAACAGAACCAGCACTGGGTACCTTAATGCTGCCATTTAAGACTGCGTGTTCCAACATACAGCTAAGTCCTTCCATCGCAATAGTAAAGAGATACGGAGAGAGTGGATCACCTTGTCGGATGCCATTCGTGCTCCCAAAAAAACCAATAGGTGAGCCATTAAAGAGTATCGAAAACTTTGGAGTTTCTAGGCAAGATTGAATCCAATTAATCCATTGCTGTGGGAAGTTCATATCAAGGAGCATCTTATAGATAAATTTCCTATTAACTGAATCAAAGGCTTTCCTTAAATCAGCTTTAATGCAGATTTTTGTCCCTCTTGCTTTTGAATGCAAATCTTTGACCAAGTCATTAGCAAGCAAAATGTTATGATGTATACTTCTCCCTTTGATGAAAGCAGCTTGATTTGGGCTAATGATCTTGTGTAATACCTTTTGCATTCTATTTGCCAATACTTTGGAGATGATCTTGTATATAAAGTTGCATAATGATATGGGTCGATAGTTCTCTAGTGAATCAGCCCCTGCATTCTTCGGAATTAAAGAAATAAAAGTGCAATTCATCTCTCTAAGAATATGACCTGAAGAGAAAAAATGTTGGCAAGCTTTGATCACATCATTTCCAATAATAGACCAAGCAGTTTGGTAAAATTCAGCTGGGAATCCATCTGGACCTTGGCTTTTGTGCTTTGGTGACTTAAAGACAACACATACAATTTCGTCATCTGTAATTGGGGCATTGAGGATTGAAATAGCTTCCGAATCAAGTTTTCTAGTCGGCTCCACATGAATGTTATTAGGTTTCCCAGCTTGATTGAGTAAGGAATAAAAAAATTGCTCTGTGTGTGCTTTAACCTCATCTAAATTCTCAATAAGATTATCATCTTTGTCTCTGCATTTGCTGATACGGTTAACAGCCCTTCGAGTAGCAATTGAAGCATAGAAAAATTTAGTATTGGAATCCCCTAGTGTAAGCCAATGCTGTCGAGACTTCTGCTTTGCAAAACTTTCCTCCTGTTTTAAGGCTTGCATGAAGTTATTTCTGGCTTCCGTCTCTTTGTAGATAATATTTTCATCATTTGGCTGAAGTTGCAGCTCATGTTGCAATGACATTAGTTCCTTTCTGCAAAATTGAACTCTGGTGGTAATATTGCCAAAGGTATTTGTATTCCACTCCTTTAGTGCTGCTTTACAGGTTTGAGCTTTTGACATAAGATGTAAGGGGGAGATCCATGCACATTAACATTCCAAGCAGATCTGATAACATCAAGAAATTGAGGATGAGTACTCCACATGTTAAAGAATCTAAACGGTTTCTTGCCTCTTGGTGTCGCTTTTTCTGCGTGTATATACATTAAAGAATGGTCAGAAAACAAAGGAGCACCATACTCAAGAAGTGAATCTGGGTAAACTGTTAACCATTCATGGTTAATCAAACACCTATCAAGTCGAGCCATTATTTTTCTGTTAGCAGCACCTTGATTACTCCAGGAGAGCCAATTACCCACAGATTTCATATCAAACAATGCTGCAGTGTCAATGTAATCATTAAAACTTTGAAGCTGACTTTCTGAAAGTTGTCTACCCCCCACTTTTTCATTTGTGTACCGAACAGTATTAAAGTCTCCAAGAACAATCCAAGGTACATTGAGACAGCCATTTACAATATTAGTCAGGTCAGACCAAAGAGTATTTCTTTCTTGCATACTGTTTGAAGCATATATACCAGTGAAATTGAATTGACAGCCATTCTTTTTATCCTCTACCTTAAGATGAATGAATTGATCAGTAGCAGAAATAAACCAAGCATTAATAGAGTTAGGATTCCATAAGACCCATATTCTGCCAAAAGTTTCATTTGAGTCATTGGTAAACAGTTCTGCGTCCGGCCATATTAAATTCTTTTGAGCTTGAACGCGCGATTGTTTAATTTTCGTTTCCACTAGAATAACAATATCACATGCGGCAGACTTGATTATTCTGTTGAGCTCCCGACATTTCTCCGACTTATTAAGTCCGCGAACATTCCAGCATGTTATCTTCATTAGTAATAAACAAATGAAAAGGTAGTAAGGTATTCATCCTACGACTTTGGATGGATTGTACCATCCTTTTTCTTATCCTTCGGTTTTGTATTTTCCTCCCGCACAATATCCTTACCTTTTATGGCTTTATTCCTATATTTATCCACTTCATCTACAGCTTGCAGATTTTTAAACTTTAAAGTACCTTGAATCATGTGGTCTTGATTGGCAGGGTTTGTTGAAGCTCGATAAGATTGTTGCAGCACAATATCCTGGATAGTACTTGTTGGAGCAGCGTGGCTAGAGAGGTTTGTTGGGGCATGAGTTTGTTGAGTCGGAATATCCTTGTTGGCGATGTTTGTTGTGGCCTGAGTTTGTTGAGGAAGAATATCGTTGCTGGCGAGATTTGCTTGGGCCTGAGTTCGTTGAGCTATTGTGGATGGATCCGATGATATTAGAAGAGATGAAGTTCCTGACTTATGTTTCTCCTGTCCACTAGTACCATGGGAAACCTCTGTTGTGGAAGGCTCTGACATTATAGGAAGAGATAAAGTTTTGGAATTATCCTTCTGTCCGCGGTGCTTTCCTTGCGAGTCGGAATGCTCAATAGTTTTCGCCACCATCGGTGCTACTGCCATTAGAGAAGAATCACTTTGTTGCTGAGGTGCTTGACGTGGTCGATAGACCTTTGTGGTTGGTTGTGGGGTTTGCTGACAAGCTCTATTTGCATGACCAAAAGATAAGCAACGCTGACATCGTTGTGGCTTCCAGGAATATGAGACATGTACCTTCCGAGTGTTCCCGTCAAGATCGCGATAGAAAACTTCATTAGGAAGATCTTCATCGGAAGAAACCAGCACACATGCTCGTGCAAATGCTAATCTCGTCTGAGCTGCTGTTGCTTTGTCGATGTAGAGTGGCTGTCCCAGAGTGCTGCATAACTTTGCAATAAAACGTCGACTCCAAAGATGTAGAGGCAGTCCTTGAAAGGATACCCATAACGGAATAGACTGTAGGCTATCTAACTCCAAACGGACATCAGGAGACCAACGTCGTAAAATCATTGGATGACCGCGGATAGTCCAGAATCCTTCGAGGATTCGTTACAAATCTTCTTCAGAGTATAGCTTGCAAACAAAGAATCCGTTCTCCAGCATATGAAGATCAAATGACGATATTCCCCATCGAGTTTTGATAAATGAGGATAATGGGAAATAAGATGTTTTGAGACCTACCACATAGCCAACAATCGCCATTGACCATGTCTCAATAAGCTCTGTTGAATCAGCAGTCTCGTATACAGCAATCTTCTTATCAGCCTGAACTTCTGGCGTAATGAATTCCAAGCTTAGATCTGGACTTCCAACCGGAGCCTTGAATAGGCTAGTCCAAGGCCGAGGGTCATTGGAAATTAGAGCAGGCTTCCGCGATCTAGAGCGCGACCTACTTTGATGCTGCTTCATCGAACGAGTTTCTCTCTGGAGAGGATATGGTGGAGGAGCAACTTGAGGGATAACGGTAGGGAGTCTTGCCATCGTTTCAACCCTCCCGCCACCGTCGCCAGCCCTAGGGGCCGTCGATGCCATGTTTGATCCCTCTTCTGGTCACCGCTACAGAATCGTCACCATAGGGAAAAGTCACCGCTGCAGAATTTCAGATCGTCGCTACAGTACTGTCGCCCTAGATCTGGTCGCCGCTGCAGTGTCGTCGTCGCTACAGTACCGTCGAACCAGATCTGGTCGCGCTGCAGTGTCGTCGGCGCTACAGTACGTCGACCTAGATCTGGATCTGGTCGCCGCTGCAGTGTCGCCGCCGCTACAGTACCGTCGCCCTAGATCTGGTCGCCGCTGCAGTATCGTCGCCGCTACAGTACCGTCGACCTAGATCTGGTCGCCGCTGCAGTGTCGTCGCCGCTACAGTACGTCGACCCAGATCTGGTCGCCGCTGCAGTGTCGTCGGCGCTACAGTACGTCGACCTAGATCTAGATCTGGTCGTGTCGCCCTAGATCTGGTCGCCGCTGCAGTGTCGCCCGCCGCTACAGTAACGTCGACCCAGATCTGGTCGCTGCTGCAGTTCCCTCTCTTCTTCTTCTTCTTCTCTTCTTCTCTTCTCCCTCTTCTTCCTCTCTTCTTTTCCCTCTTCTTCTTCTTTTCTTCTCTTCTCCCTCTACTTCTCTTCTTCTTCTCCCCATGCCCCACAGCTCCTCTCTCTGTTTCAGGAACAGAGAACGTGGGAGGCGGTGGGATAAAACTGAAATTTTCGATTTTCTTTATTTTTTTCTTTTTGCAACTTAACAGTTTAGTCCTTGAAATTTTTATATTTACATATAGATCCTCCAATTTACATATAAATCCTTATTAATAATTTTCAAAAGTGAGGGATATTACAAATCTCTACACCAAATTGATTCTCCTTTGTATTATTTATTCTTTCTCCTTATTTGCCTTCATTATTGTAGTCTTAATGGGTTCTAGAAGATCCTCTAGGGACAAAGGGAAGATGAGATTAGATGAAAATTATGACTCCATACTTTTCGATTCTAATCAACTTACCCAAAAGTTTTCATCCATAGAGTCTAGACATGTTCACAAGGGAAAATATGTTGACTTAGACAAATTAAGTGATTTGGAACCTATTCAATGGCTTGCAAATCTAGACATTCTCCTAATTCTTCAAATGAGTGAACCTATCTACCCTAGACTTGTTAGGCTATTTTACAATAATAATTTACATGTAGATGAAGATGAAAGGGTATCTACCTATCTATTAGGACATTATATACCCATTACGGATAGAACCATTTGTAACATCATAGGAATTCCGGTAAAAGAAAGAAGGTGTTATTTTAGAGGACAATGAGATGATGAAATAGTTGGGACTACTTACGTTGATGCCTTAGGAACAATTTTTGGAAATCCTAACTTAACGATTCTTCCAAAACGCTGCGAATATTTACTATCTTTAAGTACCAAAATACTTCTTCACATCTTGATAAGTATAATTCTCCCTAAACAATATCATCATGATGAAGTAAGTCAAATGGAACTAGGTACCATGTATTGGATTATGAAGGGATATAACAATTGTTTTGGTTATCTAACCCAACAAAACATGATTGAACTATAAAAAAAAGACATGATGCTTCCATATGGTAGCTTAATTATAAGACTACTCCATGCCTATGATATTGTCATTCCACTCGACGAAGAAATTAAAAAACTAGACAGATTTAGTATCATAAATAGAAATCTACTTCAACATATAAGATGCATATTTAAAAATGGTATATGGACTAGACTGCCTAGAAGGACTGATCCCCTCCAACCCGAATCAGAACCTGAAATACTAATTTATAGGGGTACTCTATCTTCTCCAACTGGTCCCTTTGAGGAATCATCTCTAGTAGAGCAAGCACCTCCCTCATCTATCGACGACATAGGGACTTGGATGGATCATTTTGAACAATGACAAGATCGACTTGAACAATGTCAAGATCAAATCTTAACTGAGTTGCAGCAAATTCATCATCAGTTTAATACTTTATTTAGACATTTGAACTTTCCACCACCTGAATAAGCTGTGTATATATTTGAGGAGAAGTGGACACAATTCCTCTTTGTTATATTGTAATCATATGTTGTTTACCTTAATGTTGTAAACTTAAAATGCTACTTACTTTGATGATCGCAATGCTGTGTTTTGATGCCTAAAATGCTACTTATTTTGATAGTAAAATTCTGCGCTACCTACCTTGATAGTAAAATTCTGTGCTACCTACCTTGATGGTTAAATTCTGAGCTTACTTTAATGAATATATCACTCTAAGAATTAGACTTAATATATCTTTTGAATGGATAAATTCCTTGATATATTTAACTATTGGTATCTATGACTTGATGTATTATGATCATTTGCAGAGTTAGGAATATTAATTTGTCCAAATGCATGAATTTGATGTTTATCTTTTCTGGATTATCTTTCACTTAATGTATTCCTTGAATGGAGGTTTCATGAGTCTATGCCATGTCAAATTTATATCCTTGCTCCATCACTTAATGAGTTTTTATACATAGAATTAATTGACAAATACATCTCTCACGGGTTTATCTCTTATGAATTTTTAATGAGAAATGGATTTGATATGATGCTCCTCTCATTATGAAGGTTTATTCATGGGATTTCTTTTATCCTTCATATCATGATTCTTTCACATGAATTATTTCTTAATGAAGGAAGAATTTTTATGAATTTTTTAGTACGAGATGAACACTTGCAAGAGTGAGGATTTGATTTCACATGAATATCTTGATCTTTATGAAAATTGAAGCATAATTTAATGAAACTCATTTATCATTTTTGACTTAATTCAAATCATTTCACAAAGTTGGTTCTCAATGAATTTTCCTCCTTACTCTACTTCTTCATGTATAGTTTTAATAAAAAAAAAGGTGGGGGAGAAGTTGATAGAAGACATTTCTTTAACTTTTAAATGTTGAGAACTTTTGAATGATACCATGAATGCTTGAAATATAATTGGTATGAATTTTTACAAATTAAAATATGGCATGAATTTTTATCACACTTATATTGTTGAATCGTTCTTCTTTTTGTTGATGACAAAGGGGGAGAAATAATACCAAAATATGGTAAATTGATGACAAATATATGCAATGTATTTCATCATATATACTTGAAATGTTTGCTCGATAAATTTTCTTCATTATGATAAGATATATAGAGCTTAACTTGCTATTTTACAATTGATATCTTGCCATAGAATGATGAATTGCTATCTTTGTCATTTTCATATTTGAAATATGATACTTGAAAATGGAAGTCATGCCTTGACATCATTTTGAGAATATTAGATCATGATAGGAATCATAATGTATATATTGATAAGTTTAAATGAACTTAACTTATCAATTTGTTTCTTGAATTCAAAGGCCTTGAATTCAAGAATGTCTTTTCTCAAGTATGGCATATAGATAGGGGAAGTTAATGTTAACTCCGTTATTAATTGATTGTCATCATCAAAAAGGGGGAGATTGTTGAATCTTGGATTTTGATGATGAAGTCAATTGTAATTTATTTAATCTAATCTATATGTTGAAAAAAGTGTGCAGGATTAACTACGATGGCAGTAAGACATAAAGCAGGTGTTGTGCCGAAGTCAAGATCAAGATCTCATTGGGAGTTCGAGAGTTCGACGGAAGTCCGGACGTTCGTCGGAAGTTCTGCGGGAACCAACCAAGAAGTCCAGGAGCTTGCCATAGAAGCTCATCGAAACTTATAGAGAAGATCATCACAAAGTCCAGGAGCTTGCTAGGAGTCCGCCAGAGCATTGCCGAGAGTTCGTCGGATATTCACCAGAAGTACGCCGGAAACTCACCGGAAGAGCAATTGACGCAACGGAATAAGAAGTGCAATAAACATGTCTTAATTGTCATAGTTTGAGCATAAATTAAGTTAGGATTAGGAGGTAATCTCATTAACTTAATTAGGGTCCAATTAGACCCTTAATAGGGCTGAATTGGGCCGAATTGAGCACCCAATTCAGCCCCTGAATTCTTGGCCGGCGATGGCACCGCCAAGGCCAATGGTGGCACCACTTGGAAAGCATTGCCCTAGGAAATCTAGGTAGTGGTACTGCTGGCAGTTATTGCTACCAACGGTGGTATCGCCCCTGTCAAGCGATGGTACCGCTTAGACTGAGCAGTAGTACCGCCTAGTGTCAGGTGTCAGGTAGTGGTACCGCCCAGTAATGGTGGTGGTACTGCGAGGACCCCGAAAATCCAGGATTAGAAACTTTTTGGCACCATTTTTTAAGCCATTGAGGCCTATAAAAACCCCACTCTTTTTTACATGAAAGGGCACAAAACCTATTGGCATAATCTTGAGTTCTTGAGTCTTAAAGTGTTGTAAAATTTAGAGTTCTCTTCCTTTATCTCTTAGCCTCATAACCATCCAAGAAAAAGGAGTGAGACTTGTAAGGGTTCATCTCCTAAACCCGAGAAAAGGCAAAAGTGTTGTAAAGAGGTGTTCGGTCTTCACCTATTGAATGAATGCCTTTAGTGGATGCCGATGACCTCATCGGAGGAGGAATCCGAAAGTGGATGTAAGTCAAATTGACCGAACCACTCTATAACTTGGTTTGCATTTACTTTGAACAATTTACTTTTATAACAAATTGCCTCTCCTCCTTATTATACATTTACTATGCCTACATATGCTTTCAAGTAAACACTTTCCAAGATCAGCTTTAATTTTTCAAAAGCTTTCAAGTTCAAATTCTCTCAGAAATGGATTGAATCGAAATCATTTTCATCGAATCAGTTTTAATCGAAACAAGTCTTTTGAAATCTTGAAAGTTTTTTGCCACACTAATTCACCCCCCCTCTTAGTGCCGCTTTTGATCCTAACATTATTTACTATCTTGCATTCCTTTTCAAAAAACTTGCTAGTTTGAACATCATAAAGAAAAACAAATATGCTAACTTGTATATCTAGCAAAATTTACAAACTTGCAAAACTCAAAATTGTTGCTAGCTTGTATGTTGTAAAATGATGTAAAATTTTGTTAGCTTATGCTTTGCAAATGAAGCAAAAATTGCTAGCTCGAACATTGCAAAGAAAGTAAAAATTGCTAGCTTACACTTCTCAAAAGAGAAGAAAGAACTCACTAGCTTGCATGTTCTAAAGTGATGGGAAATTTGCTAAATTGCTAAGCTTATACCTCTAAAATATTGATAGTTGTACTTCTCTTTTTTGTTGATGGCAAAAGGGGAGAAGATATGATAATGATCATGCATGGTATAATTATAAATGATGATTTGGAATCATGCATGTAATAATAATTTTATATTTTCAAAATATACATGATGATTTGGTATTATGAATGCAATACTTCAACTTATGATAATGATGCATGCAATGATGAAATATTCATGATTAAATTTGCTTTGACTTGAATTCAATCTGAATTCAAAAGTTCTATCAATATGACATATTGATAGGAGGAGTTTAGTTTAAACTCCGTCATCAATTAGATGTCATCATAAAAAAGGGGGAGATTATTGAATCTTGAATTTTGATAATGAAATCAATTAATAGAGTTTATAATCAAATCTGCATTTTGAATGACGCAAGACTAGCTTCGATCAAGAGAGGTAAATTAATTAAAACAAGAAGAATAAGAAGTTGGGCTAGAATTGAACAAGTCAAAAGATTGGATGTTAGACCGGAGGAATGGTCAACATGTCGACTGAAGGCTTTGTGCCATGAGTTCAGGCATTGAGTCAAGAAGATCGGACATTACTCCAAGGAGATGGGATGTTGCGAGAAGACAACATGCTAATTGGGCAATACGTCGAAGGAGAGGACGATGTGCCAAAGGGTCGAACGAAGCGTTGGATGAACCAATGATATGCCAAAAAACTTAATATTCTTACTTGTAATACTTTGTCTAGATCGAAATAGTTTTAGTTGTAATTGGGTTGGTTTAGAACGTAATTAGGCCAACTCAATTAGGAGCCAACTGGGCTCAAATTAGGAATGTTTTGAGCCAAAAAAAGGTGCTAGTCATAGGTGCCCAGCAAGCCAATCACGTGAGCGATGGCACGTGTGACTTGATACAGAATCTTTTTGCTTATTATATTTTGGCGTATATCACTTTATAACTATTGCATATGTGCATATATATATTGTGATGTCCTTGGATTTGTGCAATGGGAATCGGATCATGATGAGATCACGATAATGAGATCGATTCACCTTTAAACACATATCCTAAATAATCCCGGTTATAGGTTACTCGAGAGGGACATCGTGATAACCGGATAGACTGGTGTGTTGTATACCCGTCCATATGATCGATGCAGCTGGTCTCATAGTTGCTCGTGTAGGGATAGTAGGAATACAGTACAGGTGCTCATTGGAGAATGAGTTCACTGATTGATCCGCTTACGGAATGCTGGATGGTTAATGATGCTTTATTGTCAGACAGCGATTTCGTAGTCCTAGTGGTGTATCTGGTCCTTAGACTTGAGACACCAAGGATGTCCTATATGAGTGCTCCACTCTTTGATACCAGAGTTATAGGTTTGGCTGCCCCACCGCACAGGCCGCCGCCGGCAGGGTGGCGGCGGTGGCAACAGCGAAAAGGGGAAAGGGCATTAGGGTTTTCTAGACAAAAGATAGTTTTGCCCCTCGGAATTTCAGAAATTCCAGTTTCTATCTTTTGTCCAAATTATGAAAATACCCCTATAAATTCAGAAATTCCCTACATGTCCCTGATTTCAGAAAATATTAATTAATTAAAAGGTTTAGTTGATTATTATTATTATTATTATCTATTAGTCTTACATGATGATGATTATTTATACATGTGATGTATGATGTGTGGACGGATGATCATGGACCATTTGATGTGTGTACTTGTGATTATTATTATTGAGGTCTGCGAGCCTCCATTATATTTCTCGTTTATTATTGTGCCTACGTGCCTATGATTAAGTTGTAATCAAATGAGGAGGCGCAGCGGGAGCGTGGATGCGATAGCGGGACCCACGAGACGGACGATCGTGATGCATGGAGATGCATCAATATGTCGACGGAACCGACGAGGACGAGATAGACGATCACAAGGCATGGAGATACACCGTTGCACACATAGATCTTGATGTGAGTGATTAGGCCTATTGGCTCGGGCCTAATCACATTAGGTTGTGGTCCATGATCATCTGGTGTGATTGCTTATACACATACTAGATATGTATATATATTTGCATGCGATGTAGATATATATTAAATATGTATATGTGTGACATGTCATATTAGGAGACCAAATCATAGAAACATCTCTCGAGAATATTAAGTCGGTAAACGTGAGGCAATTAGATTGACCCACGTGGCCTTCCATCGTTATGAGTAGGAACCGATTCCCGATGTAGGTTGAGTTGGTCGAGTCCCTCGAGACTCACCTATATCGCGATTCGCTATCTTGCTTACGACATAGAGATGTCACTGGTGACCTGAGGGCATGATATATTTGGTCGAGTCCCTCGAGGGTATATCATCAAATCAGACTCATCTTGTAACGAAGGTGTTGACTTAACCGAGCAGCATGGTTGGTCGAGTCCCTCGAGGCCATGGTGATTCGGAGGCCGAACAGGACGGGAATCACAAGGAGTTGTGATCGGCAAGAGTTGCCTACCTTTTAGGCTTAGTGTGATTGGTCGAGTCCCTCGAGGTTACACTAAGACGCTGATTGGATCCTGATCCCCACTAGAAGTCTGCCGGAGACTTTCGTTTCACGTGCTGAGGGTGTCGCGTGACTCGCTAGTAAAATAGTGGGAGCATATTAAGATAGAAGTCCATATCTTGATAGTTTATTTCTTACAAAATCTGCATGTTATTTATTTCTGCTGCATCTTTATTTTCAGAAAATGTCGCTTTCAAATCCCTTACGTGACATTCTTGATGTCAACCGCCTCACTGGTCCAAATTATACGGATTGGCTCCGTAACTTGAGAATTGTTCTCACAGCGGAGAAAATCATGTACGTCCTTGATACAGTGATACCTACGCTCGAAGAAGGGGCAAACAAGGATGAGATCGCTCGCTACGTGAAGTACATTGATGACTCCACTCTTGCTCAGTGCTATATGTTGGGCTCTATGACTCCTGAGTTACAGAGACAACATGAAAAGATGGATGCCAGATCCATTCTCCTACATGTTCGTAAATTGTTTGAGGAACAGGGAAGGACTCAACGATATGAGATATCCAAGCGTCTTTTCCGCGCTAGGATGACTGAGGGGACACCGGTTCAGAACCATGTCCTAAAGATGATTGAGTGGATAGAGAAACTCACAGGTCTAGGAATGGTCCTGGAGGATAACTTGTGTGTGGACATTGTGCTTCAGTCCCTACCAGATTCCTTTTCACAGTTCATAATGAATTTTAATATGAACAAGCTTGAGGTGACTCTCCCAGAGCTCCTCAATATGTTGAGAGAGGCAGAGAGTACTATTAAGAAAGAGAAGCCATTTCTCTACACTGGTGAGACCAGAAAGAAAAGGAAAGCAGAAAGGTCCCTTAAGAAGGGAAAGGGCAAGGGCAAACAAGGTAAAGCAAAGGTTGCTAAGAAAGACCCAGTAAAGGACAAAGGCCAGTGCTTCCACTGTGATAAAGATGGGCACTGGAAGAGGAACTGCAAAGAGTACCTTGCAGAAAGGGCGAAACAAGAAGCTTGGTGAAGCTTCAGGTACATTCATGATCAATCTCCAATTGTTAGATTTTTGTGATAGTGCATTGGTATTGGATACCAATTTTGCTTATCACATCTACAATTTATTATAAATTCTAGCAAAGCTAAGGGGAGATTGACGAGAGGAATATTGCATAAAGGTTTGTTTATGCAAGACACTACTCTACATATCATGAATGTAAGTGTCTAAGAGGAAACGAGATGAGGTGAATAGTGTATACCTATAGCATTGTAGGCTAGGTCACATCCATGAAAGAATGATTCAAAAGTTGCTAAATGATGGATATCTAGATCCATTCGACTACGTGTCATATGCAACTTGTGAACCTTACATTCGTGGAAAATTGACCAACTCTCCATTTAGTGGAACTGGAGAGAGAGCCACTGAGTTGTTGGAACTCATATATAGTAATGTATGTGGACCCATGTCAACTCATGCCATTGGAGGTTACTCCTACTTCATTACATTTACTGATGATTTCTCAAGGTATGGATATGTGTACTTAATGAAGTACAAGTCCGAGGCCTTTGAGAAATTCAGAGAGTATAGGAATGAGGTGGAGAACCAAACTGGAAAGAGTATCAAAACTCTTCGATCAAATCGAGGAGGTGAGTACTTAAGTACAGAGTTTACTCAATTCCTCAAGGACCATGGGATATTATCCCAATGGACACCTCCTTATACACCTCCGCTCAATGGTGTCTTTGAAAGGAAAAATTGTACGTTATTAGATATAGTACGGCCCATGATGAGTTTCGCTGACCTACCCATCTCATTCTGGGGATATGCCCTAGAAATCGCAGCTTACCTTCTGAATAGAGTTCCAACTAAGTCGGTAGTGTCTACACCATATGAGATATGGAAAGGGAAGAAGCCTGATCTTAAGGTTGTTAAGATTTGGGGCTGCCCTGCCCACATTAAAAGACACAACCCCGATAAGTTAGAATCAAGGACAAAGCGATGCAAATTTATGGGATACCCCAAGGAAACTTGTGGGTATTATTTCTATCATCTCGAGGACCAAAAGGTCTTTGTAGCTAAGAGAGTAGTGTTCCTTGAGAAGGAACACATTCTTGGCGAAGACAGTGGGAGAATGATAGAGTTGAGCGAAGTTGGAGAACCAAGCTCAAGCACCACTCTACAGCCCGAGTCTGTTCAGGTACCTAATACACAATTTTCAACTTTTCGTAGGTCTGATAGAGTATCTCATCCTCCTGAGAGATATGTGGGACATATTAGAGGAGAGGATGTTGAGGATATTGATCCTCAGACCTACGAGGAGGCTATTATGAGTATATACTCCGGGAAGTGGCAAGAAGCCATAAATTCTGAGATGGATTCTATGTACTCCAATAAGGTTTGGAACCTAGTTGATGCGCCCGAATGTATTGTACCCATCGGTTGCAAGTGGATCTTTAAGAAAAAGATCAGAGTAGATGGAAAGGTAGAGACCTATAAAGCAAGGCTAGTAGCTAAGAGGTATCGTCAAAGGCAAGGTGTTGACTATGACGAAACCTTCTCACCCGTAGCAATCCTAAAATCCATCAGAATTCTATTGGCCATTGCAGCACACTATGATTATGAGATCTGGCAGATGGATGTGAAAACCACATTCCTCAACGGGAACCTCGAGGAATGTGGTAATATAATCAAACAGTGATAAAAGTAGTTCCTCGTTTATCCTCAGGTTGTATATGATGCAACCTGAGGGATTCATGTCCAAGAACTGCCCAAATAAGGTGTGTAGGTTGCTTAGATCCATTTACGGACTAAAGCAAGCTTCCTGAAGTTGGAACATAAGATTTGATGAGGCAATCAGATATTATGACTTCGTTAAGAACGAAGATGAGCCTTTTTTGGTAAGTAAAAGTAAAATTCATTATGTGTAAAGTTTCTACAAACAGCTTTATCTATACAAGTCATAGACAAAGCCAAGTAACTCATAGAGTGCTAATGCGATAGTTATGACTACACATGCTGTAGACTATAACTATTTGTGGGTACATTATTTGGCATCATTCCCAAGATCTTTAGCTAATAGCAAAATTAAATTTGAAAAAAATATCTTTTTCTCTTCGGGTGAAGTGCTCGGTTTTGAGTTCATGCTCCATACAGGATCTTGAGTCTCTAATAATCTCTTTCAAGAGCTGAGCATTGTTTGTGTGTTGACATTCAAATATTCTATTACATCTCTCCTTCCACATCCACCAAATAGCACATCTGAAAATAACCTTTGCCAGTTGTGTAAGAGGCCCTTTTCTTGAGAAACATTTCATAAGGTCGCCTAGTTCTTGGTGCAAGTTTGGTTGCGGCAGTCTATTGAGTTCAAATCGCTGGAGAATCTCCTTCCATATCCATTTTGTATAATCACAAGCAAAATAGAGGTGGTCAACAGTTTCTTCTTGTTGCAAACAAAGGGAGCATCGGTTAACATGATAGAAACCTCTTCTTTTCATATTGTCTATTATAGGTAGTTTATTGAGAAGGGCCTGCCATGTACATAAGGAGTGTCTTTGTGATCCCGGTCGATCCCATGTCCAACTGCTTGGGACCCACTTGTTATTTCTTTGCCTAATTTGATTCCATGCGGATGTGGCACTAAATTTACCATTGTCATGAGGCCAAATAAGTATATCTGAAGAGTTGTTCCTGATTCGAATAGCTATGATAGTCGGCCAAAGTGATAACATTTCAGGAGAAATAGGATTAGGGAGACACCAAGTACCGTTAGCGATGAACTCAGAAACCTTCCAATCTTTGGGAGCCCCAAGATCTTTTCGTATTCTGTCGCCATATAATTGAAATATACTCTTCCCATTCACCCAAGGATCGTACCACATATTAGTACTAGTTCCAGAAGAGATTGCATACGAAATGTGTTTGATTAGCCAATTCCTTGCCTTTAAAATTCCTTTCCAAGCTGCAGAGTGGTATGTTCTTGTTGAAATTTCCCAAATTGATTCCTTTGAGAGATACTTAGCAGAAACCCAATGTGACCATAAGGAACATTTGTTTTGCAAAAGATCCCACAATTGCTGTACCAAACATGCTTGATTCCAATCTCTAGTATTTCTCAAATTTAGCCCCCCTTCATCTTTCGGTTTGCAAATACTATCCCAATTTACCATATGCATTGCCTTATCATTTGTGCCATTCCAGAAGAAGTTCATTAATAACCGTTCAATATCTTGGAGAAGTCCAGCAGGCAGAAGAAATGCATTACACCAATATATAGAGTAGGAGTGCAATACCGAACGGATGAGTTCGAGTCGTCCTGCTTTTGATAGAAACCTATTTTTCCAAGAAGAAATTCTATTCTTTATTTTTTGCAAGATAGGTTGACAGTGGGTTTTGTGAATGCCTGTGGATATGAGCGGGAGACCCAAATAAGGAACTGGCAAGCTTCCTTCACTAACCCCCAAAGTTTGTGAAATAAAGACCTTATCCTCAACGTAAGGGCTCATATATACTTTACTTTTCGCATGATTTAACTGAAGTCCAGAAACCATACCAAAGTCATTCATAATAGTAGCCAGGTTCTTTACTGAAGTTGGTTCATTTTGGAGAAAGATAAGTAAGTCATCTGCAAATGTTATATGTGATATATGAACAGAACCAGCACTGGGTACCTTAATGCTGTCATTTAAGACTGCGTGTTCCAACATACAACTAAGTCCTTCCATCGCAATAGTAAAGAGATACGAAGATGAGCCTTGTGTGTACAGGAAGGTAAGTGGGAGCGCTATCACCTTTTTGGTGTTATATGTGGATGACATCCTCATCATTGGGAATGACGTAGGAATGCTATCCACAGTAAAGACTTGGTTATCTAGACACTTCTCCATAAAGAACTTAGGGGAAGCATCCTATATCTTGGGGATTAGAATCTATAGAGATAGATCCAAGAGGATGCTTAACTTGTCCCAGTCCAGGTACATAGAAACCATTGTCAAAATGTTTGGCATTGAAAATTCCAAGAAAGGGCGAACATGAATATGATACCTTATGCCTCAGCAATAAGGTATATCATGTATGCCATGCTATGTACTAGGCCTGATATAGCGCATGCTCTGAGTGTCACGAGCAAATATCAGGCGGATCCAGGATTGGAGCACTAGAAAGCAGTAAAGTGTATCCTTATGTACTTGAGAAGGACTAAGGATCTTTTACTAGTATATGGAGGTAATAGCCTTTAGGTTGAAGGCTACACTGACTCAAGTTTTCATTCTGATGTCGATGATAGCAAGTCGAATTCAGGGTATATGTACACCTTGAATGGAGAAGTAGTGTGCTGGAAGAGTTCCAAGCAAGATACCACTGCTGACTCGACCACAGAGGCGGAGTACATTGCTGCATTAGATGTAGCAAAGGAGGGAGTCTGGGTGAAGAAGTTCATCACAGATTTGGGAGTCGTCCCGGGTAGCGAGGAGCCGGCACGAATAAGGGAACCCGGGTCTCATCAGAAGTGTTCTGAGGAGGTTCCAACTTATTAGAGAGATCGTAACCCGAGGATATGTAGCAGTGAAAAGAGTTTAATCCGAAGATAACATTGCAGATCCACTGACAAAGCCGTTGTCTCATTTTGTCTTTGAGCGTCACAAGGGTCTGATGGGGAACAGACACATAGGTGATTGGCTTTAGGTCAAGTGGGAGATTGCTAGTCATAGGTGCCCAGCAAGCCAATCACGTGAGTGATGGCACGTGTGACTTGATACAGAATCTTTTTGCTTATTATATTTTGGAGTATATCACTTTATAACTATTGCATATGTGCATATATATATTGTGATGTCCTTAGATTTGTGCAATGGGAATCGGATCGTGATGAGATCACGATAATGAGATCGATTCACCTTTAAACACATATCATAAATAATCCTAGTCATAGGTTACTCGAGAGGGACATCGTGATAACCAGATAGACTGGTGTGCTGTATACCCGTCCATATGATGGATGCAGCTGGTCTCATAGTTGCTCGTGTAGGGACACTAGGGATACAGTAAAGGTGCTCATTGGAGAATGAGTTCACTGATTGATCCGCTTACGGAATGTTGGATGGTTGATGATGCCTTATTGTCAGACAGCGATTCCGTAGTCCTAGTGGTGTATCTGGTCCTTAGACTTGAGACACCAAGGATGTCCTGTATGAGTGCTCCACTCTTTGATACCAGACTTATAGGTTTGGCTGTCTCAGATCTAGTACAGCTGGTCATTGGGAGTGGTAGTCCACCTTACGAGGGCTATTGAGTGTCGATAGAGGATCATCCACTCTCGGCGTCATGAGAGGAATATCCCATGTGTTCTTGCTCAGATAAATCCCTGGCCAGGGTCATTCGGGTTAAGAGAGAAAGAGTTCTCCAGGAGAATCCAATTAGAGCGAGACTCGAGTAGAAACCGTATGGATCTGACAGCACCATGCTCGATATACGGTCTCTAGTATATTAGATGGATGAGGGACTATAGGTACATGGTAACTGAGGACAGATAGGTCCAATGGATTGGATTCCCCTGTATCATCTGGGGACTACAGCGTAGTGACCTAGTACGTCCGTAGTCGATGAGTCGAGTGAATTATTACAGAGATAATAATTCACTAAGTTAGAAGGAGTTCTGACAGGTATGACTCACGGCCAGCTCGATATTGGGCCTAGAGGGTCACACACATATGGTAGGCATTGCGATGAGTAGAGGTTCGGATTTGAGAAATCTAACGGAGCCCTTGTCTTATTGGATGCAGATCCAATACCCACTTGGGAAGGACCCATTAGGGTTTTGACTCGGGATCTCTATAAATAGGAGGGATTCACAACCTCATAGGCTAGAGTCTTTGCTTGCCTTTCCTATTCTCCTCTCCCTCTCCACCTCAGAGTAGGCCTGGAGTTTTGAGGAACGTCGTCGCAACCCTATTGTGTGGATCACCGCTAGAGAGGAGGACGCTTGACCTCCTTCACCCTCTCCTAAGGATCTGCAAGGAAATAGGGATACACGATCTCCCTAGGTAACACAATCTACTCTATACGCAGTTTAATGTTTCGCGGATTTTTTGGTACCAATCTTTGCACGACGACGAACATATTTTTTGGAATCGGGGATTTTTTTTTTTTTTTTTTTTTTTTGGTAAGTAAAAGTAAAATTCATTATGTGTAAAGTTTCTACAAATAGCTTTATCTATACAAGTCATAGACAAAGCCAAGTAACTCATAGAGTGCTAATGCGATAGTTATGACTACACATGCTGTAGACTATAACTACCTATGGGTACATTATTTGGCATCATTCCCAAGATCTTTAGCTAATAGCAAAATTAAATTTGATAAAAATATCTTTTTCTCTTCGGGTGAAGTGCTCGGTTTTGAGTTCATGCTCCATACAGGATCTTGAGTCTCTAATAATCTCTTTCAAGAGCTGAGCATTGTTTGTGTGTTGACATTCAAAGATTCTATTACATCTCTCCTTCCACATCCACCAAATAGCACATCTGAAAATAACCTTTGCCAGTTGTGTAAGAGGCCCTTTTCTTGAGAAACATTGCATAAGGTCGCCTAGTTCTTGGTGCAAGTTTGGTTGCGGTAGTCTATTGAGTTCAAATCGCTAGAGAATCTCCTTCCATATCCATTTTGTATAATCACAAGCAAAATAGAGGTGGTCAACAGTTTCTTCTTGTTGCAAACAAAGGGAGCATCGGTTAACATAATAGATACCTCTTCTTTTCATATTGTCTATTGTAGGTAGTTTATTGAGAAGGGCCTGCCATGTACATAAGGAGTGTCTTTGTGATCCCGGTCGATCCCATGTCCAACTGCTTGGGACCCACTTGTTATTTCTTTGCCTAATTTGATTCCATGCGGATGTGGCACTAAATTTACCATTGTCATGAGGCCAAATAAGTATATCTGAAGAGTTGTTCCTGATTCGAATAGCTATGATAGTCGGCCAAAGTGATAACATTTCAGGAGAAATAGGATTAGGGAGACACCAAGTACCGTTAGCGATGAACTCGGAAACCTTCCAGTCTTTGGGAGCCCCAAGATCTTTTCGTATTCTGTCGCCATATAATTGAAATATACTCTTCCCATTCACCCAAGGATCGTACCACATATTAGTACTAGTTCCAGAAGAGATTGCATACGAAATGTGTTTGATTAGCCAATTCCTTGCCTTTAAAATTCCTTTCCAAGCTGCAGAGTGATATGTTCTTGTTGAAATTTCCCATATTGATTCCTTTGAGAGATACTTAGCAAAAACCCAATGTGACCATAAGGAACATTTGTTTTGCAAAAGATCCCACAATTGCTGTACCAAACATGCTTGATTCCAATCTCTAGTATTTCTCAAATTTAGCCCCCCTTCATCTTTCGGTTTGCAAATGCTATCCCAATTTACCATATGCATTGCCTTATCATTTGTGCCATTCCAGAAGAAGTTCATTAATAATCGTTCAATATCTTGGAGAAGTCCAGCAGGCAGAAGAAATGCATTACACCAATATATAGAGTAGGAGTGCAATACCGAACGGATGAGTTCGAGTCGTCCTGCTTTTGATAGAAACCTATTTTTCCAAGAAGAAATTCTATTCTTTATTTTTTGCAAGATAGGTTGACAGTGGGTTTTGTGAATGCCTGTGGATATGAGCGGGAGACCCAAATAAGGAACTGGCAAGCTTCCTTCACTAACCCCCAAAGTTTGTGAAATAAAGACCTTATCCTCAACGTAAGGGCTCATATATACTTTACTTTTCGCATGATTTAACTGAAGTCCAGAAACCATACCAAAGTCATTCATAATAGTAGCCAGGTTCTTTACTGAAGTTGGTTCATTTTGGAGAAAGATAAGTAAGTCATCTGCAAATGTTATATGTGATATATGAACAGAACCAGCACTGGGTACCTTAATGCTGCCATTTAAGACTGCGTGTTCCAACATACAGCTAAGTCCTTCCATCGCAATAGTAAAGAGATACGGAGAGAGTGGATCACCTTGTCGGATGCCATTCGTGCTCCCAAAAAAACCAATAGGTGAGCCATTAAAGAGTATCGAAAACTTTGGAGTTTCTAGACAAGATTGAATCCAATTAATCCATTGCTGTGGGAAGTTCATATCAAGGAGCATCTTATAGATAAATTTCCTATTAACTGAATCAAAGGCTTTCCTTAAATCAGCTTTAATACAGATTTTTGTCCCTCTTGCTTTTGAATGCAAATCTTTGACCAAGTCATTAGCAAGCAAAATGTTATGATGTATACTTCTCCCTTTGATGAAAACAGCTTGATTTGGGCTAATGATCTTGTGTAATACCTTTTGCATTCTATTTGCCAATACTTTGGAGATGATCTTGTATATAAAGTTGCATAATGATATGGGTCGATAGTTCTCTAGTGAATCAGCCCCTGCATTCTTCGGAATTAAAGAAATAAAAGTGCAATTCATCTCTCTAAGAATATGACCTGAAGAGAAAAAATGTTGGCAAGCTTTGATCACATCATTTCCAATAATAGACCAAGCAGTTTGGTAAAATTCAGCTGGAAATCCATCTGGACCTGGGCTTTTGTGCTTTGGTGACTTAAAGACAACACATACAATTTCGTCATCTGTAATTGGGGCATTGAGGATTGAAATAGCTTCCGAATCAAGTTTTCTAGTCGGCTCCACATGAATGTTATTAGGTTTCCCAGCTTGATTGAGTAAGGAATAAAAAAATTGCTCTGTGTGTGCTTTAACCTCATCTAAATTCTCAATAAGATTATCATCTTTGTCTCTGCATTTGCTGATACGGTTAACAGCCCTTCGAGTAGCAATTGAAGCATAGAAAAATTTAGTATTGGAATCCCCTAGTGTAAGCCAATGCTGTCGAGACTTCTGCTTTGCAAAACTTTCCTCCTGTTTTAAGGCTTGCATGAAGTTATTTCTGGCTTCCGTCTCTTTGTAGATAATATTTTCATCATTTGGCTGAAGTTGCAGCTCATGTTGCAATGACATTAGTTCCTTTCTGCAAAATTGAACTCTGGTGGTAATATTGCCAAAGGTATTTGTATTCCACTCCTTTAGTGCTGCTTTACAGGCTTTGAGCTTTTGACATAAGATGTAAGGGGGAGATCCATGCACATTAACATTCCAAGCAGATCTGATAACATCAAGAAATTGAGGATGAGTACTCCACATGTTAAAGAATCTAAACGGTTTCTTGCCTCTTGGTGTCGCTTTTTCTGCGTGTATATACATTAAAGAATGGTCAGAAAACAAAGGAGCACCATACTCAAGAAGTGAATCTGGGTAAACTGTTAACCATTCATGGTTAATCAAACACCTATCAAGTCGAGCCATTATTTTTCTGTTAGCAGCACCTTGATTACTCCAGGAGAGCCAATTACCCACAGATTTCATATCAAACAATGCTGCAGTGTCAATGTAATCATTAAAACTTTGAAGCTGACTTTCTGAAAGTTGTCTACCCCCCACTTTTTCATTTGTGTACCGAACAGTATTAAAGTCTCCAAGAACAATCCAAGGTACATTGAGACAGCCACTTACAATATTAGTCAGGTCAGACCAAAGAGTATTTCTTTCTTGCATACTGTTTGAAGCATATATACCAGTGAAATTGAATTGACAGCCATTCTTTTTATCCTCTACCTTAAGATGAATGAATTGATCAGTAGCAGAAATAAACCAAGCATTAATAGAGTTAGGATTCCATAAGACCCATATTCTGCCAAAAGTTTCATTTGAGTCATTGGTAAACAGTTCTGCGTCCGGCCATATTAAATTCTTTTGAGCTTGAACGCGCGATTGTTTAATTTTCGTTTCCACTAGAATAACAATATCACATGCGGCAGACTTGATTATTCTGTTGAGCTCCCGACATTTCTCCGACTTATTAAGTCCGCGAACATTCCAGCATGTTATCTTCATTAGTAATAAACAAATGAAAAGGTAGTAAGGTATTCATCCTACGACTTTGGATGGATTGTACCATCCTTTTTCTTATCCTTCGGTTTTGTATTTTCCTCTCGCACAATATCCTTACCTTTTATGGCTTTATTCCTATATTTATCCACTTCATCTACAGCTTGCAGATTTTTAAACTTTAAAGTACCTTGAATCATGTGGTCTTGATTGGCAGGGTTTGTTGAAGCTCGATAAGATTGTTGCAGCACAATATCCTGGATAGTACTTGTTGGAGCAGCGTGGCTAGAGAGGTTTGTTGGGGCATGAGTTTGTTGAGTCGGAATATCCTTGTTGGCGATGTTTGTTGTGGCCTGAGTTTGTTGAGGAAGAATATCGTTGCTGGCGAGATTTGCTTGGGCCTGAGTTCGTTGAGCTATTGTGGATGGATCCGATGATATTAGAAGAGATGAAGTTCCTGACTTATGTTTCTCCTGTCCACTAGTACCATGGGAAACCTCTGTTGTGGAAGGCTCTGACATTATAGGAAGAGATAAAGTTTTGGAATTGTCCTTCTGTCCGCGGTGCTTTCCTTGCGAGTCGGAATGCTCAATAGTTTTCGCCACCATCGGTGCTACTGCCATTAGAGAAGAATCACTTTGTTGCTGAGGTGCTTGACGTGGTCGATAGACCTTTGTGGTTGGTTGTGGGGTTTGCTGACAAGCTCCATTTGCATGACCAAAAGATAAGCAACGCTGACATCGTTGTGGCTTCCAGGAATATGAGACATGTACCTTCCGAGTGTTCCCGTCAAGATCGCGATAGAAAACTTCATTAGGAAGATCTTCATCGGAAGAAACCAGCACACATGCTCGTGCAAATGCTAATCTCGTCTGAGCTGCTGTTGCTTTGTCGATGTAGAGTGGCTGTCCCAGAGTGCTGCATAACTTTGCAATAAAACGTCGACTCCAAAGATGTAGAGGCAGTCCTTGAAAGGATACCCATAACGGAATAGACTGTAGGCTATCTAACTCCAAACGGACATCAGGAGACCAACGTCGTAAAATCATTGGATGACCGCGGATAGTCCAGAATCCTTCGAGGATTCGTTGCAAATCTTCTTCAGAGTATAGCTTGCAAACAAACAATCCGTTCTCCAGCATATGAAGATCAAATGACGATATTCCCCATCGAGTTTTGATAAATGAGGATAATGGGAAATAAGATGTTTTGAGACCTACCACATAGCCAACAATCGCCATTGACCATGTCTCAATAAGCTCTGTTGAATCAGCAGTCTCGTATACAGCAATCTTCTTATCAGCCTGAACTTCTGGCGTAATGAATTCCAAGCTTAGATCTGGACTTCCAACCGGAGCCTTGAATAGGCTAGTCCAAGGCCGAGGGTCATTGGAAATTAGAGCAGGCTGCCGCGATCTAGAGCGCGACATACTTCGATGCTGCTTCATCGAACGAGTTTCTCTCTGGAGAGGATATGGTGGAGGAGCAACTTGAGGGATAACGGTAGGGAGTCTTGCCATCGTTTCAACCCTCCCGCCACCGTCGCCAGCCCTAGGGGATTTTTTTTTTTTGGTAAGTAAAAGTAAAATTCATTATGTGTAAAGTTTCTACAAATAGCTTTATCTATACAAGTCATAGACAAAGCTAAGTAACTCATAGAGTGCTAATGCGATAGTTATGACTACACATTCTGTAGACTATAACTACCTGTGGGTACATTATTTGGCATCATTCCCAAGATCTTTAGCTAATAGCAAAATTAAATTTGATAAAAATATCTTTTTCTCTTCGGGTGAAGTGCTCGGTTTTGAGTTCATGCTCCATACAGGATCTTGAGTCTCTAATAATCTCTTTCAAGAGCTGAGCATTGTTTGTGTGTTGACATTCAAAGATTCTATTACATCTCTCCTTCCACATCCACCAAATAGCACATCTGAAAATAACCTTTGCCAGTTGTGTAAGAGGCCCTTTTCTTGAGAAACATTTCATAAGGTCGCCTAGTTCTTGGTGCAAGTTTGGTTGCGGCAGTCTATTGAGTTCAAATCGCTGGAGAATCTCCTTCCATATCCATTTTGTATAATCACAAGCAAAATAGAGGTGGTCAACAGTTTCTTCTTGTTGCAAACAAAGGGAGCATCGGTTAACATGATAGAAACCTCTTCTTTTCATATTATCTATTGTAGGTAGTTTATTGAGAAGGGCCTACCATGTACATAAGGAGTGTCTTTGTGATCCCGGTCGATCCCATGTCCAACTGCTTGGGACCCACTTGTTATTTCTTTGCCTAATTTGATTCCATGCGGATGTGGCACTAAATTTACCATTGTCATGAGGCCAAATAAGTATATCTGAAGAGTTGTTCCTGATTCGAATAGCTATGATAGTCGGCCAAAGTGATAACATTTCAGGAGAAATAGGATTAGGGAGACACCAAGTACCGTTAGCGATGAACTCGGAAACCTTCCAATCTTTGGGAGCCCCAAGATCTTTTCGTATTCTGTCGCCATATAATTGAAATATACTCTTCCCATTCACCCAAGGATCGTACCACATATTAGTACTAGTTCCAGAAGAGATTGCATACGAAATGTGTTTGATTAGCCAATTCTTTGCCTTTAAAATTCCTTTCCAAGCTGCAGAGTGGTATGTTCTTGTTGAAATTTCCCATATTGATTCCTTTGAGAGATACTTAGCAGAAACCCAATGTGACCATAAGGAACATTTGTTTTGCAAAAGATCCCACAATTGCTGTACCAAACATGCTTGATTCCAATCTCTAGTATTTCTCAAATTTAGCCCCCCTTCATCTTTCGGTTTGCAAATACTATCCCAATTTACCATATGCATTGCCTTATCATTTGTGTCATTCTAGAAGAAGTTCATTAATAACCATTCAATATCTCGGAGAAGTCCAGCAGGCAGAAGAAATGCATTACACCAATATATAGAGTAGGAGTGCAATACCAAACGGATGAGTTCGAGTCGTCCTGCTTTTGATAGAAACCTATTTTTCCAAGAAGAAATTCTATTCTTTATTTTTTGCAAGATAGGTTGACAGTGGGTTTTGTGAATGCCTGTGGATATGAGCGGGAGACCCAGATAAGGAACTGGCAAGCTTCCTTCACTAACCCCCAAAGTTTGTTAAATAAAGACCTTATCCTCAACGTAAGGGCTCATATATACTTTACTTTTCGCATGATTTAACTGAAGTCCAGAAACCATACCAAAGTCATTCATAATAGTAGCCAGGTTCTTTACTGAAGTTGGTTCATTTTGGAGAAAGATAAGTAAGTCATCTGCAAATGTTATATGTGATATATGAACAGAACCAGCACTGGGTACCTTAATGCTGCCATTTAAGACTGCGTGTTCCAACATACAGCTAAGTCCTTCCATCGCAATAGTAAAGAGATACGGAGAGAGTGGATCACCTTGTCGGATGCCATTCGTGCTCCCAAAAAAACCAATAGGTGAGCCATTAAAGAGTATCAAAAACTTTGGAGTTTCTAGGCAAGATTGAATCCAATTAATCCATTGCTGTGGGAAGTTCATACTAAGGAGCATCTTATAGATAAATTTCCTATTAACTGAATCAAAGGCTTTCCTTAGATCAGCTTTAATGCAGATTTTTGTCCCTCTTGCTTTTAAATGCAAATCTTTGACCAAGTCATTAGCAAGCAAAATGTTATGATGTATACTTCTCCCTTTGATGAAAGCAGCTTGATTTGGGCTAATGATCTTGTGTAATACCTTTTGCATTCTATTTGCCAATACTTTGGAGATGATCTTGTATATAAAGTTGCATAATGATATGGGTCGATAGTTCTCTAGTGAATCAGCCCCTGCATTCTTCGGAATTAAAGAAATAAAAGTGCAATTCATCTCTCTAAGAATATGACCTGAAGAGAAAAAATGTTGGCAAGCTTTGATCACATCATTTCCAATAATAGACCAAGCAGTTTGGTAAAATTCAGCTGGAAATCCATCTGGACCTGGGCTTTTGTGCTTTGGTGACTTAAAGACAACACATACAATTTCGTCATCTGTAATTGGGGCATTGAGGATTGAAATAGCTTCCGAATCAAGTTTTCTAGTCGGCTCCACATGAATGTTATTAGGTTTCCCAGCTTGATTGAGTAAGGAATAAAAAAATTGCTCTGTGTGTGCTTTAACCTCATCTAAATTCTCAATAAGATTATCATCTTTGTCTCTGCATTTGCTGATACGGTTAACAGCCCTTCGAGTAGCAATTGAAGCATAGAAAAATTTAGTATTGGAATCCCCTAGTGTAAGCCAATGCTGTCGAGACTTCTGCTTTGCAAAACTTTCCTCATGTTTTAAGGCTTGCATGAAGTTATTTCTGGCTTCCGTCTCTTTGTAGATAATATTTTCATCATTTGGCTGAAGTTGCAGCTCATGTTGCAATGACATTAGTTCCTTTCTGCAAAATTGAACTCTGGTGGTAATATTGCCAAAGGTATTTGTATTCCACTCCTTTAGTGCTGCTTTACAGGTTTTGAGCTTTTGACATAAGATGTAAGGGGGAGATCCATGCACTTTAACATTCCAAGCAGATCTGATAACATCAAGAAATTGAGGATGAGTACTCCACATGTTAAAGAATCTAAACGGTTTCTTGCCTCTTGGTGTCGCTTTTTCTGCGTGTATATACATTAAAGAATGGTCCGAAAACAATGGAGCACCATACTCAAGAAGTGAATCTGGGTAAACTGTTAACCATTCATGGTTAATCAAACACCTATCAAGTCGAGCCATTATTTTTCTGTTAGCAGCACCTTGATTACTCCAGGAGAGCCAATTACCCACAGATTTCATATCAAACAATGCTGCAGTGTCAATGTAATCATTAAAACTTTGAAGCTGACTTTCTGAAAGTTGTCTACCCGCCACTTTTTCATTTGTGTACCGAACAGTATTAAAGTCTCCAAGAACAATCCAAGGTACATTGAGACAGCCATTTACAATATTAGTCAGGTCAGACCAAAGAGTATTTCTTTCTTGCATACTGTTTGAAGCATATATACCAGTGAAATTGAATTGACAGCCATTCTTTTTATCCTCTACCTTAAGATGAATGAATTGATCAGTAGCAGAAATAAACCAAGCATTAATAGAGTTAGGATTCCATAAGACCCATATTCTACCAAAAGTTTCATTTGAGTCATTGGTAAACAGTTCTGCGTCCGGCCATATTAAATTCTTTTGAGCTTGAACGCGCGATTGTTTAATTTTCGTTTCCACTAGAATAACAATATCACATGCGGCAGACTTGATTATTCTGTTGAGCTCCCGACATTTCTCCGACTTATTAAGTCCGCGAACATTCCAGCATGTTATCTTCATTAGTAATAAACAAATGAAAAGGTAGTAAGGTATTCATCCTACGACTTTGGATGGATTGTACCATCCTTTTTCTTATCCTTCGGTTTTGTATTTTCCTCCCGCACAATATCCTTACCTTTTATGGCTTTATTCCTATATTTATCCACTTCATCTACAGCTTACAGATTTTTAAACTTTAAAGTACTTTGAATCATGTGGTCTTGGTTGGTAGGGTTTGTTGAAGCTCGATAAGATTGTTGCAGCACAATATCCTGGTTAGTACTTGTTGGAGCAGCGTGGCTAGAGAGGTTTGTTGGGGCATGAGTTTGTTGAGTCGGAATATCCTTGTTGGCGATGTTTGTTGTGGAATAGCTCAGTTGGTTAGAGCGTGTGGCTGTTAACCACAAGGTCGGAGGTTCAAGCCCTCCTTCTAGCGTGAAAAGTAATGGATTTAGTTCTATTTATATTTAGACACTGCAGCGGCGACCAGATCTGGGTCGACGTTACTGTAGCGGCGACGACACTACAGCGCGACCAGATCTAGGTCGACGGTACTGTAGCGGCAACGATACTGCAGCGGCGACCAGATCTAGGGCGACGGTACTGTAGCGGCGGCGACACTGCAGCGGCGACCAGATCCAGATCTAGGTCGACGTACTGTAGCGCCGACGACACTGCAGCGCGACCAGATCTGGTTCGACGGTACTGTAGCGGCGACGACACTGCAGCGGCGACCAGATCTAGGGCGACGGTACTGTAGCGACGATCTGAAATTCTGCAGCGGTGACTTTTCCCTATGGTGACGATTCTGTAGCGGTGACCAGAAGAGGGATCAAACATGGCATCGACTGATAAGAAGTTCAGGCTGATAAGAAGATTGCTATATACGAGACTGCTGATTCAGTAGAGCTTATTGAGACATGGTCAATGGCGATTGTTGGCTATGTGGTAGGTCTCAAAACTTCTTATTTCCCATTATCCTCATTTATCAAAATTCGATGGGGAATATCGTCATTTGATCTTCATATGCTGGAGAACGGATTCTTTGTTTGCAAGCTATACTCTGAAGAAGATTTGCAACGAATCCTCGAAGGATTCTGGACTATCCGCGGTCATCCAATGATTTTACGACGTTGGTCTCCTGATGTCCGTTTGGAGTTAGATAGCCTACAGTCTATTCCATTATGGGTATCCTTTCAAGGACTGCCTCTACATCTTTGGAGTCGACGTTTTATTGCAAAGTTATGCAGCACTCTGGGACAGCCACTCTACATCGACAAAGCAACAGCAGCTCAGACGAGATTAGCATTTGCACGAGCATGTGTGCTGGTTTCTTCCGATGAAGATCTTCCTAATGAAGCTTTCTATCGCGATCTTGACGGGAACACTCGGAAGGTACATGTCTCATATTCCTGGAAGCCACAACGATGTCAGCGTTGCTTATCTTTTGGTCATGCAAATGGAGCTTGTCAGCAAACCCCACAACCAACCACAAAGGTCTATCGACCACGTCAAGCATCTCAGCAACAAAGTGATTCTTCTCTAATGGCAGTAGCACCGATGGTGGCGAAAACTATTGAGCATTCCGACTCGCAAGGAAAGCACCGCGGATAGAAGGACAATTCCAAAACTTTATCTCTTCCTATAATGTCAGAGCATTCCACAACAGAGGTTTCCCATTGTACTAGTGGACAGGAGAAACATAAGTCAGGAACTTCATCTCTTCTAATATCATCGGATCCATCCACAATAGCTCAACGAACTCAGGCCCAAGCAAATCTCGCCAGCAAGGGAATCGGGGATTTTGTTTTCTTGTTCTTCCGCTACGCATGTGATGTCGCCCCCAAGATTACCCAACAAAAGGTTCATTCAGTGACCCAAAAGTTGGGTAAGGCAATGGCACCGTTAGTGGCTCAGTCTCGAAGACATAGTCTCCAAGATTGTATCAAACTGTAGTACCGCTAGAATGGGCGGTGGTACCGTCAGTTTGGGTGGTGGTACTGCTAGTCATAGGTGCCCAGCAAACCAATCACGTGAGTGATGGCATGTGTGACTTGATACAGAATCTTTTTGCTTATTATATTTTGGCGTATATCACCTTATAACTATTGCATAAATGCATATATATTGTGATGTCCTTGGATTTGTGCAATGGGAATCGGATCATGATGAGATCACGATAATGAGATCGATTCACCTTTAAACACAAATCCTAAATAATCCCGGTCATAGGTTACTCGAGAGGGACATCGTGATAACCGGATAGACTGGTGTGATGCATACCCGTCCATATGATGGATGCAGCTGGTCTCATAGCTGCTCGTGTAGGGACACTAGGGATACAGTACAGGTGCTCATTGGAGAATGAGTTCACTGATTGATCCGCTTACGGAATGCTGGATGGTTGATGATGCCTTATTGTCAGACAGTGATTCCGTAGTCCTAGTGGTGTATCTGGTCCTTAGACTTGAGAGACCAAGGATGTCCTGTATGAGTGCTCCACTCTTTGATACCAGACTTATAGGTTTGGCTGTCCCATATCTAGTACAGTTGGTCATTGGGAGTGGTAGTCGACCTTACGAGGGCTATTGAGTGTCGATAGAGGATCATCCACTTTCGGCGTCATGAGAGGAATATCCCATGTGTTCTTGCTCAGACAAGTCCCTGGCCAGGGTCATTCGGGTTGAGAGAGAAAGAGTTCTCCGGGAGAATCCGATTAGAGTGAGACTCGAGTAGAAACCGTATGGGTCTGACAGCACCATGCTCGATATACGGCCTCTGGGATATTAGATGGATGAGGGACTATAGGTACATGGTAACTGAGGACAGACAGGTCCAATGGATTGAATTCTCTTGTATCGTTTGGGGAGTACGGCGTAGTGGCCTAGTACGTACGTAGTCGATGAATCGAGTGAATTATTACAGAGATAATAATTCACTGAGTTAGAAGGATTTCTGACAGGTATGACTCACGGCCAGCTCGATATTGGGCCTAGAGGGTCACACACATATGGTAGGCATTACGATGAGTAGAGGTTCGGATATGAGATATCCGACGGAGCTCTTGTCTTATTGGATGCAGATCCAATACCCACTAGGGAAGGACCCATTAGGGTTTTGACACGGGTTCTCTATAAATAGGAGGGATTCACAGCCTCGTAGGCTAGAGTCTTTGCTTGCCTTTCCTATTCTCCTCTCCCTCTCCACCTCAGAGTAGGCCTGGAGTTTTGAGGAGCGTCGTCGCAACCCTGTTGTGTGGATCACCGCTAAAGAGGAGGACGCTTGACCTCCTTCACCCTCTCCTAAGAATCTGCAAGGAAACAGGGATATACGATCTCCCTAGGTAACACAATCTCTATACGCAGTTTTGTGGTTTGCGGATTTTTTGCGCACCAATCTTCGCACGACGATGAACATTTTTTTGGGAATCGGGGATTTTTGTTTTCTTGTTCTTCCGCTGTGCATATGATGTCGCCCCCCATGATTTCCCAATAGTGGTATCAGAGCTAGGTTGTTCGTGCGAATGATTGGTTTTGAACTGCGTGTGTTGTGTTTAGGAAGAATATTGAAGTCAAAATCGTTGACGCAAAAGCGAGAAAGGGCATCAACAGTTACTGCCCTCGATTTGCGTGCGCGAAGCGCAACCGAAGGCGAGCAGCATAGGGGCTACGTCTGCAGTAGCCGGCCGGCGGCCTGCTTGCAGCAGCCTTGCTGCCGGCGGGGCTGGCAGCCCACAGGCAGAGGCGCTGCAGGGCAGCGGCGTCTGCCGCCGCAGGACAGCGACCCCTGCCGCCGTTGCTCCCGCGGGCGAAACCCCCCTCCCCCCCATAGGGGTGGCCGCCCGGCGGTACAGCACCGTCTGCGGAGGCAGCGGCGCCCGAAAGGGGCACCCACCCGCAACGGCATCGCCGCCAGCGGGCGGCCTGCAGGCGAGGGCAGTGCCCTCGCCCCGCCGCACAGGCCGCCGCCGGCAGGGTGGCGGCGGCGGCAGCAGCGAAAAGGGGAAAGGGTATTAGGGTTTTCTGGGCAAAAGATAGTTTTGGCCCTCGGAATTGAGAAATTCCCTACATGTCCCTGATTTCAGAAAAATATTAATTAATTAAAAGGTTTAGTTGATTATTATTTTTATTATTATCTAGTAGTCCTACATGATGATGATTATTTATACATGTGATGTATGATGTGTGGACGGATGATCATGGACCGTGTGATGTGTGTACTTGTGATTATTATTATTGAGGTCTGCGAACCTCCATTATATTTCTCATTTATTGTCGGGCCTGCATGCCTATGATTAAGTTGTAATCATATGAGGAGGTGCAGCGGGAGCGTGGATGCGATAGCGGGACCAACGAGACGGACGATCGTGATGCATGGAGATGCATTAAGATGTCGACGAAACCGACGAGGACGAGATGGACGATCACAGGGCATGGAGATGCACCGTTGCACACATAGATCTTGATGTGAGTGATTACGCCTACTGACTCGGGCCTAATTATATTAGGTTGTGGTCCATGATCATATGGTGTGATTGCTTATACACATACTAGATATGTATATATATTTGCATGCGATATAGATATATATTAAATATGTATATATGTGACATGTCATATTAGGAGACCAAATTATAGAAAGATCTCTCGATAATATTAAGTCGATAAATATGAGGCAATTAGATTGACCCACGTGGCCTTCCATCGTTATGAGTAGGAACCAATTCCCGGTGTAGGTTGAGTTGGTCTAGTCCCTCGAGACTCACCTATATCGCGATTCGCTATCTTGCTTACGACATAGAGATGTCACCGGTGACCTGAGGGCATGGTATGCTTGGTCGAGTCCCTCGAGGGTATATCATCAAATCAGACTCATCTTGTAACGAAGGTGTTGACTTAACCGAGCATCATGGTTGGTCGAGTCCCTCGAGGCCATGGTGATTCGGAGGCCGAACAGGACGGGAATCACAAGGAGTTGTGATCGGCAAGAGTTGCCTACCTTTTAGGCTTAGTGTGATTGGTCGAGTCCCTCGAGGTTACACTAAGACGCTGATTGGATCCTGATCCCCACTAGAAGTCTGCCGGAGACTTTCGTTTCACGTGCTGAGGGTGTCGCGTAACTCGCTAGTAAAATAGTGGGAGCATATTAAGATAGAAGTCCATATCTTGATAGTTTATTTCTTACAAAATCTGCATGTTATTTATTTCTGCTGCATCTTTATTTTCAGAAAATGTCGCTTTCAAATCCCTTACGTGACATTCTTGATGTCAACCGCCTCACTGGTCCAAATTATACGGATTGGCTCCGTAACTTGAGAATTATTCTCACAGCGGAGAAAATCATGTACGTCCTTGATACAGTGATACCTACGCCCGAAGAAGGGGCAAACGAGGATGAGATCGCTCGCTACGTGAAGTACATTTATGACTCCACTCTTGCTCAGTGCTATATGTTGGGCTCTATGACTCCAGAGTTACAGAGATAACATGAAAAGATGGATGCCAGATCCATTCTCCTACATGTCTGCAAATTGTTTGAGGAACAGGGAAGGACTCAACGATATGAGATATCCAAGAGCCTTTTCCGCGCTAGGATGACTGAGGGGACACCGGTTCAGAACCATGTCCTAAAGATGATTGAGTGGATAGAGAAACTCACAGGTCTAGGAATGGTCCTAGAGGATAACTTGTGTGTGGACATTGTACTTCAGTCCCTACCAGATTCCTTTTCACAGTTCATAATGAATTTTAATATGAACAAGCTTAAGGTGACTCTCCCAGAGCTCCTCAATATGTTGAGGGAGGCAGAGAGTACTATTAAGAAAGAGAAGCCATTTCTCTACACTGGTGAGACCAGAAAGAAAAGGAAAGCAGTAAGGTCCCTTAAGAAGGGAAAGGGCAAGGGAAAACAAGGTAAAGCAAAGGTTGCTAAGAAAGACCCAGGAAAGGACAAAGGCCAGCGCTTCCACTATGGTAAAGATGGGCATTGGAAGAAAAACTGAAAAGAGTACCTTGCAGAAAGGGCGAAACAAAAGCTTGATGAAGCTTCAGGTACATTCATGATCAATCTCCATTTGTCATACTCTTATGATAACACATGGGTATTGGATACCGGTAGTGCTTATCATATATGCAATTCGTTGCAGGTTCTGGCAAGGCCTAGGAGACTAGAGAGAGGCGGGATGGACCTCAAGATGGGTAATAGAGCAAAAGTTGTTGTATTAGCTGTTGGCGAGGTCGCCCTACATCTGCCTAGTGGAGCTTTTATTGCATTAGATGCATGTTATTTTGTTACTTCTATTATCAAAAACATTGTCTCCATTTCATGTTTAACAGTTAGTGGATATAAATTTATTTTTGAGAACAATGGTTGTTCGATATTATTAGATGATAAGATCATCACGAAAGGAACATTGCATAATAGTTTATTTATGTTAGACACCACTCCACGTATCATGAATGTAAATTTGTCCAAAAGGAAACAAGATGAGTTGAACAGTGCATACCTGTGGCATTGTAGGCTAGGTCACATCCATGAAAGAAGGATTCAAAAGTTGTTAAATGATGGATATCTAGATCCATTCGACTATATGTCTTTTGCAACTTGTGAGCCTTGCATTCGTGGAAAATTGACCAACTCTCCATTTAGTGGAACTGGAGAGAGAGCCACTGAGTTGTTGGAACTCATACAAAGTGATGTATGTGGACCCATGTCAACTCATGCCATTGGAGGTTACTCCTACTTCATTACATTTACTGATGATTTCTCAAGGTATGGATATGTGTACTTAATGAAGTACAAGTCCGAGGCCTTTGAGAAATTCGGAGAGTATAAGAATAAGGTGGAGAACCAGACTGGAAAGAGTATCAAAACTCTTCGATCAGATCGAGGAGGTGAGTACTTAAGTACAGAGTTTACTCAGTTCCTCAAGGACTATAGGATATTATCCCAATGGACACCTCCTTACACACCTCAGCTTAATGGTGTCTATGAAAGGAGAAATCATACTTTATTAGATATGGTACGGTCCATGATGAGTTTCGCTGACCTACCCATCTCATTCTGGGGATATGCCCTAGAAACCGCAGCTTACCTTCTGAACAGAGTTCCAACTAAGTCGGTAGTGTCTACACCATATGAGATATGGAAAGGGAAGAAGCATGATCTTAAGGTTGTTAAGATTTGGGGCTGCCCAGCCCACGTTAAAAGACACAACCCCGATAAGTTAGAATCAATGACAGAGCGATGCATATTTGTGGGATACCCCAAGGAAACTTGTGGGTATTACATTACTTCTATCATCTCGAGGACCAAAAGGTCTTTGTAGCTAAGAGAGCAGTGTTCCTTGAGAAGGAACACATTCTTGGCGCAGACAGTGGGAGAATGATAGAGTTGAGCGAAGTTAGAGAACCAAGCTCAAGCACCACTCTACAGCCCGAGTCTGTTCAGGTACCTAATACACAAGTTGCAACTTTACGCAGGTCTGATAGAGTATCTCATCCTCCTAAGAGATATGTGGGACATATTAGAGGAGAGGATGCTGAGGATATTGATCCTCAGACCTACGAGGAGGCTATTATGAGTATAGACTCCGGGAAGTGGCAAGAAGCCATGAATTCTGAGATGGATTCTATGTACTCCAATAAGGTTTGGAACCTAGTTGATGCGCCCGAAGGTATTGTACCCATCGGTTGCAAATGGATCTTTAAGAAAAAGATCAGAGTAGATGGAAAGGTAGAGACCTATAAAGCAAGGCTAGTGGCTAAAGGGTATCGTCAAAGGCAAGGTGTTGACTACGACGAAACATTCTCACCCATAGCAATGCTAAAATCCATCAGAATTCTATTGGCTATTGCAGCACACTATGATTATGAGATCTGGCAGATGGATGTGAAAACCGCATTCCTCAATGGGAACCTCTTGGAGGAGGTGTATATGATGCAACCTGAGGGATTCGTGTCCGAGAACTGCCCAGATAAAGTATGTAGGTTGCTTAAATCCATTTATGGACTAAAGCAAGCTTCCCGAAGTTGGAACATAAGATTTGATGAGTCAATCAGATCTTATGACTTCGTTAAGAACGAAGATGAGCCTTGTGTGTACAGGAAGGTAAGTGGGAGCGCTATCACCTTTTTGGTGTTATATGTGGATGACATCCTTATCATTGGGAATGACGTAAGAATGCTATCCACAGTAAAGACTTGGTTATCTAGACACTTCTCCATAAAGGAATTAGGAGAAGCATCCTATATCTTGGGGATTAGAATCTATAGAGATAGATCCAAGAGGATGCTTGGCTTGTCCTAGTCCAGGTACATAGAAACCATTGTCAAAAGGTTTGACATGGAAAATTCCAAAGGGCAAACATGAATATGATACCTTATGCTTCAGCAATAGTGTCTATCATATATGCCATGCTATGTACTAGGCCTGATATAGCGCATGCTTTGAGTGTCACGAGCAGGTATCAAGCGGATCCAGGCTTGGAGCACTGGAAAGCAGTAAAGTGTATCCTTAAGTACTTGAGAAGAAGGATCTTTTGCTAGTATATAGAGGTAATAGCCTTAATGTTGAAGGCTACACTGATTCATGTTTTCAGTCTAATGTCGATGATAGCAAGTCGAATTCAGGGTATGTGTACACCTTGAATGGAGGAGCAGTGTGCTGGAAGAGTTCCAAATAAGATACCACTGCTTACTCGACCACAGAGGCGGAGTACATTGCGGCATCGGATGCAGCAAAGGAGGGAGTCTGGATGAAGAAGTTCATCACAGATTTGGGAGTTGATACAGATAGCGACAAGTCGACTTCCTTATATTGCGACAACTATGGGGTGATTACTCAAATAAGGGGACCCGGGTCTCATCAGAAGTGTTCTGAGGAGGTTCCAGCTTATAAGAGAGATCGTAACCCGAGGAGATGTAGCAGTGGACAGAGTTCCTTCCGAAGATAACATTGCAGATCCACTGACAAAGTCGTTGTCTCAGATTGTCTTTGAGCGTCACAGGGGTCTGATGGGGATCAGACACATAGGTGATTGGCTTTAGGTCAAGTGGGAGATTGCTAGTCATAGGTGCCCAGCAAGCCAATCACATGGGTGATGGCACGTGTGACTTGATACAGAATCTTTTTGCTTATTATATTTTGGCGTATATCACTTTATAACTATTGCATAAATGCATATATATTGTGATGTCCTTGGATTTGTGCAATGGGAATCAGATCGTGATGAGATCACGATAATGAGATCGATTCACCTTTAAACACATATCCTAAAAAATCCCGGTCATAGGTTACTCGAGAGGGACATCGTGATAACCGGATAGACTGGTGTGCTGTATACCCGTCCATATGTTGGATGCAGCTGGTCTCATAGTTGCTCGTGTAGGGACACTAGGGATACAGTACAGGTGCTCATTAGAGAATGAGTTCACGGAGATATCCGCTTACGGAATGCTGGATGGTTGATGATGCCTTATTGTCAGACAGCGATTCTGTAGTCCTAGTGGTGTATCTGGTCCTTAGACTTGAGACACAAAGGATGTCCTGTATGAGTGCTCCACTCTTTGATACCAAACTTATAGGTTTGGCTGTCCTAGATCTAGTACAGCTGGTCATTGGGAGTGATAGTCGACCTTACGAGGGCTATTGAGTGTCGATAGAGGATCATCCACTCTCGGCGTCATGAGAGGAATATCCCATGTGTTCTTGCTCAGACAAATCCCTGGCCAGGGTCATTCGGGTTGAGAGAGAAAGAGTTCTCCGGGAGAATCCGATTAGAGCGAGACTCGAGTAGAAACCGTATGGGTCTGACAGCACCATGCTCGATATACGGTCTTTGGGATATTAGATGGATGAGGGACTATAGGTACATGGTAACTGAGGATAGACAGGTCCAATGGATTGGATTCCCCTATATCATCTGGGGACTACGGCGTAGTGGCCTAGTACGTCCGTAGTCGATGAGTCGAGTGAATTATTACAGAGATAATAATTCACTGAGTTAGAAGGAGTTCTGACAGGTATGACTCACGGCCAGCTCGATATTGGGCCTAGAGGGTCACACACATATGGTAGGCATTGCGATGAGTAGAGGTTCGGATATGAGATATCCGACGGAGCCCTTGTCTTATTGGATGCAGATCCAATACCCACTAGGGAAGGACCCATTAGGGTTTTAACACGGGATCTCTATAAATAGGAGGGATTCACAGCCTCATAGGCTAGAGTCTTTGCTTGCCTTTCCTATTCTCCTCTCCCTCTCCACCTCAGAGTAGGCCTGGAGTTTTGAGGAGCGTCGTCGCAACCCTGCTGTGTGGATCACCGCTAGAGAGGAGGACGCTTGACCTCCTTCACCCTCTCCTAAGGATCTGCAAGGAAACATGGATATAAGATCTCCCTAGGTAACACAATCTCTATACGCAGTTTTGTGTTTTGCCGATTTTTTGCGCACCAATCTTCGTACGACGACGAACATTTTTTTGGGAATCGGAGATTTTTGTTTTCTTGTTCTTCCGCTGCGCATATGATGTCGCCCCCCATGATTTCCCAACAGGTACGACCCAAACACAGTCTCCCAGACTGGGTAGTGGTACCGCCAATCTAGGTGGTGGTACCGCCAGACTGGGTAGTGGTACTGCCTAGTGTTAGTACTGTAGGCGGTAGTACCACCCAACACAAGCGATGGTACTGCCAATACCCCGAAAACCAGGGTTGAGACACTTTTAGGCTCTAAGTTTGAATCCATTTAGGGCCTATAAATACCCCTCTTATCCTGCTTAGCAAACACAACAACTAAGAGCAAAAAGAAAAGAAAACGCTATTATAATCTTATGAGAACTCATCTCAAACTCTAAGTGTTAGTGAAGTTTAAGATATGAGGTAGTGGGGGTGAAAAGGTTCTCTCCTGAGCCTGTAAAAAGGAGAATAGAGTTATAAGAAGGTGGTTGGTCTTTACGTATTAAAGGAAGACCGTTGGTGGATGTCGGTGGCCTCGACGGAAGAGGAATCGGGAGTGGATGTAGGTCACGATGATCGAACCACTATAAAACTTGGTTTGCATTTACTTTAAGCTCTTTACTTGTATTGTAAACTGATTTCTTACTTTCACTATGCTTCAATACGCTTTCAAAGTTAAGCATTTCCAATATCGGTTTTTATCGAAATAAAGATTTTTTGGACCAACGTTATTTTTATCGTAAGCACTAATTCACCCCCGCCTCTTAGTGCCGACTTAAGTTTTCTAGATTTTGTGCACCAATCTTCGCATGACGACGGACGCATATTTGGGAAATTTAGGGATTTTGTTTTTTATTTTTCTGCTGCACATATGATGTCGCCCCTAGATTTCCCTACAACATGGCCCTAATACATATATATAGAGTCATCCAAGGTAGAAAGCATCTCCTCTCAAGATGGAAGCATTGTGCTTCTGAGGTGGAAATACCTACATTAAAACCAAAGTCGGGAGAGGCTTCTTGAGCTGATCACTCCGATGCTTAAGTTAGTCCTGAGATCAACTTTATGGATCTATGTTCTTGATTTCAGCACCTCTTACCTAGAGTTGAGGGTATATTTTTATACCTGACCTTAGAGAAAGAATATTCTATAAAGATTTCATAGAGGAGGTAGTTTATAACCGACATCTCTTGGACTCTCGTAGAATATTCTTATGAATATTCTGTATGAGAGGCGGTTTGTAATCGACCTGAGTTGCTTCGTGAACTCTTATGGAATATTTTTTTGAATATTCCATAGGAAAGGCATCTTGTAACCATCCTGAATTATCTTTTGGACTCCTATTTGCATGGGCAAGAGGATGGTATGTCATCTGAGCCTTTTCCTGCCATAGACCTTACATGACGCTTGTATGATGGGTGATGGCCAATTGATCGTGTATTCTTTATTAAGCGGTATCAATTAAAAGGATCATGGACTCAAGATGAAGCATTGTGAAACAATAGAGATGAGTTTGTTGATCACGAAAGGAATGACACGGATGTGAGACAATAAACAATAGTGTCATACATGAGAGGAATTATATGGTATTATAAATATAAGACTTCCAAATGATCATTGATCTCTTGCTTTTAAGAAGGCAGAGCGCACTAGATAAGAATGAGAGTCAAGATTATGAAAAATCTAATGACAAACTCTAAGTACCTAGAGAAGCCAAATGGTGGATGCTAGAGGACTTCAAAAAGCCTATGTCTGGGGGAGTATAGGCCAATCTAATGATCGTTAAACAAGAAACAAGGTACACCCATCCTAGTACTACTCTCGCCCAAGCACGCTTAACTTCGGAGTTCTGATGGGATCCGGTGCTTTAGTGCTGGTATGATCGCACTCTAAAAGGAGTGCAACACGAGGACTTCCCAGGGGGTCGCGGCGACCAGATCTAGGGCGACACGACCAGATCTGGGGCGACGACACTGTAGCGGCGGCGACACTGTAGCGGCGACCAGATCTAGGGCGACGGGACTGTAGCGGCGGCGACACTGCAGCGGCGACCAGATCTAGGGCGACACAACCAGATCTAGATCTAGGTCGACGTACTGTAGCGCCGACGACACTGCAGCGGCGACCAGATCTGGGTCGACGTTACTGTAGCGGCGACGACACTGCAGCGGCGACCAGATCTAGGTCGACGGTACTGTAGCGGCGGCGACACTGCAGCGGCGACCAGATCCAGATCTAGGTCGACGTACTGTAGCGCCGACGACACTGCAGAGCGACGGTACTGTAGCGACGATCTGAAATTCTGCAACGGTGACTTTTCCCTATGGTGACGATTCTGTAGCGGTGACCAGAAGAGGGATCAAACATGGCATCGACGGTCCCTAGGGCTGGCGACGGTGGCGGGAGGGTTGAAACGATGGCAAGACTCCCTACCGTTATCCCTCAAGTTGCTCCTCCACCATATCCTCTCCAGAGAGAAACTCCTTCGATGAAGCAGCATCGAAGCAGGTCGCGCTCTAGATCGCGGCAGCCTGCTCTAATTTCCAATAACCCTCGGCCTTGGACTAGCCTATTCAAGGCTCCAGTTGGAAGTCCAGATCTAAGCTTGGAATTCATTACGCCAGAAGTTCAGGCTGATAAGAAGATTGCTGTATACGAGACTGCTGATTCAGCAGAGCTTATTGAGACATGGTCAATGGCGATTGTTGCCTATGTGGTAGGTCTCAAAACATGTTATTTCCCATTATCCTCATTTATCAAAACTCGATGGGGAATATCGTCATTTGATCTTCATATGCTAGAGAACGGATTCTTTGTTTGCAAGCTATACTCTGAAGAAGATTTGCAACGAATCCTCGAAGGATTCTGGACTATCCGCGGTCATCCAATGATTTTACGACGTTGGTCTCCTGATGTCCGTTTGGAGTTAGATAGCCTACAGTCTATTCCATTATGGGTATCCTTTCAAGGACTGCCTTTACATCTTTGGAGTCGACGTTTTATTGCAAAGTTATGCAGCACTCTGGGACAGCCACTCTACATCGACAAAGCAACAGCAGCTCAGACGAGATTAGCATTTGCACGAGCATGTGTGATGGTTTCTTCCGATGAAGATCTTCCTAATGAAGTTTTCTATCGCGATCTTGACGGGAACACTCGGAAGGTACATGTCTCATATTCCTGGAAGCCACAACGATGTCAGCGTTGCTTATCTTTTGGTCATGCAAATGGAGCTTGTCAGCAAACCCCACAACCAACCACAAAGGTCTATCGACCACGTCAAGCACCTCAGCAACAAAGTGATTCTTCTCTAATGGCAGTAGCACCGATGGTGGCGAAAACTATTGAGCATTCCGACTCGCAAGGAAAGCACCGCGGACAGAAGGACAATTCCAAAACTTTATCTCTTCCTATAATGTCAGAGCCTTCCACAACAGAGGTTTCCCATGGTACTAGTGGACAGGAGAAACATAAGTCAGGAACTTCATCTCTTCTAATATCATCGGATCCATCCACAATAGCTCAACGAACTCAGGCCCAAGCAAATCTCGCCAGCAACGATATTCTTCCTCAACAAACTCAGGCCACAACAAACATCGCCAAAAAGGATATTCCGACTCAACAAACTCATGCCCCAACAAACCTCTCTAGCCACGCTGCTCCAACAAGTACTATCCAGGATATTGTGCTGCAACAATCTTTTCGAGCTTCAACAAACCCTGCCAATCAAGACCACATGATTCAAGGTACTTTAAAGTTTAAAAATCTACAAGCTGTAGATGAAGTGGATAAATATAGGAATAAAGCCATAAAAGGTAAGGATATTGTGCGGGAGGAAAATACAAAACCGAAGGATAAGAAAAAGGATGGTACAATCTATCCAAAGTCGTAGGATGAATACCTTACTACTTTTTCATTTGTTTATTACTAATGAAGATAACATGCTGGAATGTTCGCGGACTTAATAAGTCGGAGAAATGTCGGGAGCTCAACAGAATAATCAAGTCTGCCGCATGTGATATTGTTATTCTAGTGGAAACGAAAATTAAACAATCGCACGTTCAAGCTCAAAAGAATTTAATATGGCCGGACGCAGAACTGTTTACCAATGACTCAAATGAAACTTTTGGTAGAATATGGGTCTTATGGAATCCTAACTCTATTAATGCTTGGTTTATTTCTGCTACTGATCAATTCATTCATCTTAAGGTAGAGGATAAAAAGAATGGCTGTCAATTCAATTTCACTGGTATATATGCTTCAAACAGTATGCAAGAAAGAAATACTCTTTGGTCTGACCTGACTAATATTGTAAATGGCTGTCTCAATGTACCTTGGATTGTTCTTGGAGACTTTAATACTGTTCGGTACACAAATGAAAAAGTGGGGGGTAGACAACTTTCAGAAAGTCAGCTTCAAAGTTTTAATGATTACATTGACACGGCAGCATTGTTTGATATGAAATCTGTGGGTAATTGACTCTCCTGGAGTAATCAAGGTGCTGCTAACAGAAAAATAATGGCTCGACTTGATAGGTGTTTGATTAACCATGAATGGTTAACAGTTTACCCAGATTCACTTCTTGAGTATGGTGCTCCTTTGTTTTCTGACCATTCTTTAATGTATATACACGCAGAAAAAGCGACACCAAGAGGCAAGAAACCGTTTAGATTCTTTAACATGTGGAGTACTCATCCTCAATTTCTTGATGTTATCAGATCTGCTTGGAATGTTAATGTGCATGGATCTCCCCCTTACATCTTATGTCAAAAGCTCAAAGCCTGTAAAGCAGCACTAAAGGAGTGGAATACAAATACCTTTGGCAATATTACCACCAGAGTTCAATTTTGCAGAAAGGAACTAATGTCATTGCAACATGAGCTGCAACTTCAGCCAAATGATGAAAATATTATCTACAAAGAGACGGAAGCCAGAAATAACTTCATGCAAGCCTTAAAACAGGAGGAAAGTTTTGCAAAGCAGAAGTCTCGACAGCATTGGCTTACACTAGGGGATTCCAATACTAAATTTTTCTATGCTTCAATTGCTACTCGAAGGGCTGTTAACCGTATCAGCAAATGCAGAGACAAAGATGATAATCTTATTGAGAATTTAGATGAGGTTAAAGCACACACAGAGCAATTTTTTTATTCCTTACTCAATCAAGCTGGGAAACCTAATAACATTCATGTGGAGCCGACTAGAAAACTTGATTCGGAAGCTATTTCAATCCTCAATGCCCCAATTACAGATGACGAAATTGTATGTGTTGTCTTTAAGTCACCAAAGCACAAAAGCCCAGGTCCAGATGGATTTCCAGCTGAATTTTACCAAACTGCTTGGTCTATTATTGGAAATGATGTGATCAAAGCTTGCCAACATTTTTTCTCTTCAGGTCATATTCTTAGAGAGATGAATTGCACTTTTATTTCTTTAATTCCGAAGAATGCAGGGGCTGATTCACTAGAGAACTATCGACCCATATCATTATGCAACTTTATATACAAGATCATCTCCAAAGTATTGGCAAATAGAATGCAAAAGGTATTACACAAGATCATTAGCCCAAATCAAGCTGCTTTCATCAAAGGGAGAAGTATACATCATAACATTTTGCTTGCTAATGACTTGGTCAAAGATTTGCATTCAAAAGCAAGAGGGACAAAAATCTGCATTAAAGCTGATCTAAGGAAAGCCTTTGATTCAGTTAATAGGAAATTTATCTATAAGATGCTCCTTGATATGAACTTCCCACAGCAATGGATTAATTGGATTCAATCTTGCTTAGAAACTCCAAAGGTTTCGATACTCTTTAATGGCTCACCTATTGGTTTTTTTGGGAGCACGAATGGCATCCGACAAGGTGATCCACTCTCTCCGTATCTCTTTACTATTGCGATGGAAGGACTTAGCTGTATGTTGGAACACGCAGTCTTAAATGGCAGCATTAAGGTACCCAGTGCTGGTTCTGTTCATATATCACATATAACATTTGCAGATGACTTACTTATCTTTCTCCAAAATGAACCAACTTCAGTAAAGAACCTGGCTACCATTATTAATGACTTTGGTATGGTTTCTGGACTTCAGTTAAATCATGCGAAAAGTAAAGTATATATGAGCCCTTACGTTGAGGATAAGGTCTTTATTTCACAAACTTTGGGGGTTAGTGAAGGAAGCTTGCCAGTTCCTTATTTGGGTCTCCCGCTCATATCCACAGGCATTCACAAAACCCACTGTCAACCTATCTTGCAAAAAATAAAGAATAGAATTTCTTCTTGGAAAAATAGGTTTCTATCAAAAGCAGGACGACTCGAACTCATCCGTTCGGTATTGCACTCCTACTCTATATATTGGTGTAATGCATTTCTTCTGCCTGCTGGACTTCTCCAAGATATTGAACGGTTAATAATGAACTTCTTCTGGAATGACACAAATGATAAGGCAATGCATATGGTAAATTGGGATAGCATTTGCAAACCGAAAGATGAAGGGGGGCTAAATTTGAGAAATACTAGAGATTGGAATCAAGCATGTTTGGTACAGCAATTGTGGGATCTTTTGCAAAACAAATGTTCCTTATGGTCACATTGGGTTTCTGCTAAGTATCTCTCAAAGGAATCAATATGGGAAATTTCAACAAGAACATACCACTCTGCAGCTTGGAAAGGAATTTTAAAGGCAAGGAATTGGCTAATCAAACACATTTCGTATGCAATCTCTTCTGGAACTAGTACTAATATGTGGTACGATCCTTGGGTGAATGGGAAGAGTATATTTCAATTATATGGCGACAGAATACGAAAAGATCTTGGGGCTCCCAAAGATTGGAAGGTTTCCGAGTTCATCGCTAACGGTACTTGGTGTCTCCCTAATCCTATTTCTCCTGAAATGTTATCACTTTGGCCGACTATCATAGCTATTCGAATCAGGAACAACTCTTCAGATATACTTATTTGGCCTCATGACAATGGTAAATTTAGTGCCACATCCGCATGGAATCAAATTAGGCAAAGAAATAACAAGTGGGTCCCAAGCAGTTGGACATGGGATCGACCGGGATCACAAAGACACTCCTTATGTACATGGCAGGCCCTTCTCAATAAACTACCTACAATAGACAATATGAAAAGAAGAGGTATCTATCATGTTAACCGATGCTCCCTTTGTTTGCAACAAGAAGAAACTGTTGACCACCTCTATTTTGCTTGTGATTATACAAAATGGATATGGAAGGAGATTCTCCAGCGATTTGAACTCAATAGACTGCCGCAACCAAACTTGCACCAAGAACTAGGCGACCTTATGCAATGTTTCTCAAGAAAAGAGCCTCTTACACAACTGGCAAAGGTTATTTTCAGATGTGCTATTTGGTGGATGTGGAAGGAGAGATGTAATAGAATCTTTGAATGTCAACACACAAACAATGCTCAGCTCTTGAAAGAGATTATTAGAGACTCAAGATTCTGTATGGAGCATGAACTCAAAACCGAGCACTTCACCCGAAGAGAAAAAGATATTTTTATCAAATTTAATTTTGCTATTAGCTAAGGATCTTGGGAATGATGCCAAATAATGTACCCACAGGTAGTTATAGTCTACAGCATGTGTAGTCATAACTATCGCATTAGCACTCTATGAGTTACTTGGCTTTGTCTATGACTTGTATAGATAAAGCTATTTGTAGAAACTTTACACATAATGAATTTTACTTTTACTTACCAAAAAAAAGAAACAAGGTACACAACATGTGTTGTTAAACCCTTTTTTATTAAAGATAGTAGGTGGCAAAATTGACAAAAGAGAATGTACAACCTTATTAGATAGAAGATTATGATAAAAGATCATGATAGAGAGATATATGAAAATATAATATTTAAGGATAAATCATATATTTTAGTAGCTAATTTGATTACCTAATTTGAGTACATGATTAAGGAAAATTTCTCTTTCAAAACCTGTATATATACTACTCATTTTCTTAATGAATAAAATTAAATCTCTTTTGTAGTATATTCCTCAATTCAATACGGTATCAGAGCCCTTTTTTCTCAAGCAAGAATTCATTTTTTTCGCTATATGATGTTCATATGTTAGCGACGAACACCAACCACCGCCAACCTCGTCTCTTCTTCACCAAGCGCTCTCTGATGACGAAGCCCTCTCTATTCTTATTCACTAGCGAAGCCTCTCTATTTTTTTTCACCGGCAAAGCCTTCTCTTCTTGTCGTCCGACAATGGCAGCCCCTCATCTCCGAGCATCCTCCTCTCAATGAAGTACTCCCCCTTCTTTCTTCACTTCCGTCATTGATCCTTCTCATGGGTAAAGTGCCCACTTGTTCTTTCCCATTGGTGAAGCGCTTTCTACCCCAAAGTGCTTACTATCCAATAATAGCAATCCCTTCTTTCTCGGCTACCGATTTTCTCCCCTACTTGGTGGTCCATCTGTTAGGAATGAGTCAGCACTAGGGGGGGTGAATTAGTGTTGCAGATAAAAGTCATCGGTTCAAAAAATCTTTCATATATTGAAAATCAATCTTAGAAGATGTTAACTTGGAAGTATAAGGAAGCGTAGTGAAAGCAATAAGAAGGCAGTTTGTAGTTAAAGTAAATTACTTAAAAGAAATGCAAACCAGATTTTTATAGTGGTTCGGTCGTTGTGACCTATATCCACTCCACTGATTCATCTTCCGTCGAGGCCACCAGCATCCACTATTGGTCTTCCTTCAATAAGTGAAGACCAACCTCCTTCTTGCAACTATATTCTCCTTTTGCAGGCTTAGGAGAGAACCTTTACACCCCCACTTACAAAGCTTCCCTCACACTCTCCCTAAGAACGGTCTCTAAACTTTAGGAGAAGAGACTCTATACTTTATAATAGTTTTCAACTCTAGAAACATAAAATTTTTATTCACTTTTCTTGCTACTCCATTTAGGAATAACTAGGGTATTTATAGACTCTAAATGACGTCAAAACTTGGAGCCAAAATTCAAATCCCTGAAATTTCAGGGTATGGGTGGTACCACCACCTGCACTAGGCGGTACCACCGCCTGCAGCTTAACAGTCTTAGAGTCTTGGAGACTGATTCTTGGCGATACCATTACCCAGACTGGTGGTACCACTGCCTGACACAGTCTTGGAGACTGTGCCACGACGGTGCCACTTGTTGGGTCACTATTTGGGCATTTCATTGGGCCTAACATAGTACATACATGGGCCCAATTGGCCCATAATTGGGTTGGCACAATTTCAACCTAATTATGTGCTAATGTTAGGACTCTAGCTTGGAGAGTCCTAATTGAGAGGGACATTCATGTAAAAATGTTAGGACTCTAGCTAGGAGAGTCCTAATTGAGAGGGACATTCTGTTAGGACTCTAGCTAGGAGAGTCCTAATTATGAGGGGCATTCATGTAGGAGGTTTTTTCTTAGAGAAGAATTAGGAGTTGTAAGGGAATAGGAGTCTTGAGTAGGAGTTCTATTAGGAGTTGGTTAGAAGTAAGAGTCTTAAGTAGGAGTTCTATTAGGAGTTAGGGTTTAGAAGCCCTATAAATAGCCATGTATTCTTTCTCTTTTCTTAAGCAATAGATGAATCTTTTTTGCAGCCTTTGAGCAGCAACTTGGAGGGAGGAACCCCTATAGAGTTCTAAGGAGGCTGATCCCCTAAAGAGATCAACCCCAAGTTTAGAATCTGCAAGGGTTCTAACACCTGGTATCAGAGCAGTGTTCTTGGCGTCTCGCTGCCCTTCCACAGCCATCCATCAACCCTCTACAATAATCCAAAGCAATTCCCACAATTGCTTAAAAGATCGTCACCGAATTCCGTCATCATCTCCACCACCCCGGATCATCCTTTGATCTCCCCGTGAATTGCAACAGGTTCTGGTTTCCTACCTTACTGCTGCTGCAATTTAGTTATCCTTATTCGAAAATCCAAAAAAAAAAAAAATTGTTCCTATATTGCTGCATAAACTTTTCGTCACAAAGTTTTCATCTCTACGACGAAAGATACATTGCAGAATTCCAACCGCATAGCACCATCTTTTTGATCTTGCTACTATGCTTTTTCTATCCAAATTTCTACGAAATTTTTATGACATCTTTGACACTTCTTAACAGTGGATTTCCCTTTGGTTTTATCAAAAAATTCTCAATATAAACTACTGATCTTTTATGTCCAATCCGCTGCACTTGAATTGCAGAATTCAAGCCGCATAGCACCATCTGTTTCATCTTGCTACTGTGCTTTTTCTATCCAAATTTCTACGAAATTTTTATGACATCTTTGACACTTCCTAACAGTAGATTTTCCTTTGGTTTCATCGAAAAATTCTCAATATAAACTACTGATCTTTTATGTCCAATCTGTTGCACTTGAAAATCTATGCTGCAGAAAATTTCAGCTGCATATCGTTGCCTTAACCCATCTATTAGCAATCTTTTTTGAATGAAATTTCTTCTACACTTCATAGATTATCTTGGCTTCCATCTAAGATTGATCTATTAAGAAATTCATCTCTAAAAATGATTTTATGTTTCTGCAAATTTTCATCGTAACCCGCTGAAATTTTTCGACGATAATTCTGCAATTGCAACTTGCACCAATTTCCTTGCTGTTATACTGCCAAAATTTTCTTGATTAAATTAGATATCCTTGCTGTCATATAAATTGTGATTTTTCTATCAATTCCCTCCTCAATTCTCTCAAGTTTTTGGTGGAAATTACATCGAGAAACCGTTGTTTCTTCGACGACAATTCTACTCTTACAAGATAGCATATACTTGCTGCAACTTTCATGGATTTCTGTCAAACCTTTGCTACCATCTACCACAGATCCAAAACTTTCATCCACAGCCCTAAAACTCTACTAAACCACACCCTCAAACTGCACCCAAAACAGCCACAAAACAAGCCTAAACCGCAGCCTACATCCACCAATCCACCAACCCTTTCGACCATCACTTCTCTCAACCTATACATGCCTTTAACCTGACAACAAAAGAGAGATCTTAATATCATAGATTTGGAGGCATATACTATGGCATCTAAGGAGGCAATTGATGCTAAATTCGAAGCCTTGGAGGCGCGAATAGAGGATAAGATTCGGACGCTCTTTACCGAACTCAGATTGGGCCGACTACTAAGCCCGAAGAAATCACATCAAGGAGAGAGCTTTGCCCAATCACACCAAGCCCGAAGATATGACTTACAAGAGAGGGGAAGCTCTATGACCAACCCCAACTATCCATGCATGAGAGTGGACTTCCCTCGATGGGAAGAAGGAGACCCGATTGGTTGGATCTCGCGCGCGGAGCAATATTTTCGGTACCACAAAACCGTGGATGTATCTATGGTGAAAATTACAGCTATACATCTTGAAGGGGATGCTATACAGTGGTTTGACTGGTTTGAACATACTTATGGAGTCCTTTCATGGCGACAATTCAAAGAGGGACTGCTGATTCGCTTCAGACCAACCGATTACAAGAATATTGACGAACAACTAGCAAAGATCCAACAAACCTCCACCATTCAGGAGTACCAAACACGGTTTGAAAGGTTATCTAATCAAACTCATGATTGGTCTCAAAAACAGCTATTGTGGACCTTCATTGAGGGCTTGAAGCCAGAGATCCGAGGAGAAGTTAAAGCGCGACAACCGTATACGCTTATGGCAGCCATCTCTTTCGCACGACATCAAGAGGAGCAATTGAATCATGAAGCTCGGAGGACTAGGGTCTCTCCTCAACTAGTAATATTGAAGCCCTTAGCCCCCCCTACTATCGACCAAGTCCCTACACTAAAGAGGTTAACAAGAGAAGAGCTTCGGGAGCGATATGCGAAGGGGTTATGTTGGCATTGTGACGAGCCGTGGAGCCGTGAGCATCGCTGTAGAAAAGGGGGACTTCTTATGATTGAACCGATAGAAGAAGAGGTCATTAAACATCCAAAAGAGAGTCTTGAATATGAAGAAGATGCAGAAGAAGAGCCACAACCGACCGAAGTTACGGTACATACACTAGCTAGCTACTCAAACCCGCAAACGATGAAAATTGGAGGCCTTCTCAAACAACAACCAATCACTGTTCTCATCGACACGGGCAGTACTACTAACTTCCTAAATAGTAAGCTTGCTGTTCGGATATCATTACCTATCGAGAATCGCTGCAGGTATGATGTTAAGGTCACCGACGGACGGATTTTGAATTGTGATCATAGGCGCTTGCAGGAGAAACTATTGCTGCAGGACCAAGAGATAATTGCAGATTTCTTCCTTCTCCCTCTTAAAAATCATGAGGCCATGCTCAGAATTAAATGGTTGACAACATTAGATGATATTTCTTGGAATTTTATGAAACTAATTATGAAATTTTACAGTAAGGAGAAACAGGTGACATTGCACGGGAAACGTGGGGGCGACATAACAACGATTTGCACACAACAAATGGAGAATGTTTTGCATAAAGCATGCAGCGGCTTTTTGGTACAACTTGAGCAACAAACTAAGGGAGAGCCAACAGAATTTGAAGATCCAAATCTACTTCCTTTGCTTACTGAATTTTCAAATATATTTGACGAACCGCGCAACCTACCTCTTACCTGTCGGCATGATCATTGTATAATGATTCTTCCAAGCAAATCTTCAGCAAATGCTCAGCCATATCAGTATCCACATCTCCAGAAGGATGAAATAGAAAGGATTATAAAATAGATGCTCGAAACAGGAGTTATTCGGCCAAGTTGCAACCTCTACTCTTCACCGGTGCTACTTGTACGCAAGAAGGACAGAACAAGGCGAATATGTGTTGATTACCGAGCTCTCAATGGCATAATCATCAAGGACAAATACTTTATTCCAATAGTAGATGAATTGCTAGATGAAAGGGAGCATAAATCTTTACAAAGCTGGACCTTTGATCTGGGTATCATCAAATACGAGCATGCGAAGAAGACATACGGAAAACCACCTTTTGAACACACAACAACCATGAATTTTTGCTTTCTTCAACAAAAGGTGGAATATCTTGGGCATATCATATCAGAGGAAGGTGTGGTAGTGGACCCCTTCAAAATTGGAGTAATGCAAAACTGGCCGACCTTGAGAAACATAAAATTGCTACATGGCTTTCTGGGTTTAATAGGCTACTACCGCAAGTTCGTGAAAAACTATGGAAAGATCAGTGCACCACTTACTTCCTTACTAGAAAAAGATGTCTTCCAATGGTTGGACTGAGCTTCCGCTGCCTTCGACAAACTTAAGGCAGCCATGATGACGACGCCGGTGCTAACACTACCAGATTTCAACCGACCCTTCATTATTGAGGCCGACACATCTGGAGTCAGAATTGGAGCCATTCTCATGCAAGATGGTCGACAACTCGCATACACTAGCAAGGCATTATCTCCCTCCGATCAAAATATGTCAACATATGATAAGGAGATGCTCGCCATTGTGCGCGCAGCAACGAGGTGGAGATTATACTTGATCAGGCGATACTTTCAAATCAAGACCGACCATAAAAGCCTAAAATATCTCTTGGAGCAGAAGATATCTTCCCCCAAGCAGCAAAAATGGGTAACAAAACTTCTTGGATTTGATTTTGAAATAACTTACAAAAAGGGGAAAGAGAATGTTCTTGTAGATGCGCTTTCGCAGCTACCCGAGCAAGTTGAAGTTTCGACCGTTTCACTTCCGACCAGCGACTTCCTTGAGGATATTAAGATGGAATGGCAGGAAGATTCAGATACTAGTAAGATTATAAAAAAATTGGAGGAAGCACCAAACCCCATGGCTCATTACAATTGGGACTCAAAAGAATTACACTATAAGGGACGCATTGTGCATGTGACAAATTCTACTTACATCTTCAATAGCAGATTTTGGACAACGTTATTCTATATACAGGGTACTAAATTGAAAAGGAGTACGACATATCACCCACAAACCAACAGCCAACCGGAAGTTTTAAACAGGTGCTTGGAGACAGCCCAAAGCCACCCACCAAATATGACTACCCAAAGAGAACTCGAGACCCAGCCAAGTGCCATTATTGATCGACGGATCGTGACTCGACGACGACGACCCACTAATGAAGTGCTAATACAGTGGGCGAACCTACCAAAAGAAGATGCCACTTGGGAGAACTATGATGACTTGAAGATCAAATTCCCAGAATTCATGAATCATCAGCCTCGAGGACAAGGCTGATTTGAAGAGGGCGGGTCTGTTAGGACTCTAGCTTGGAGAGTCCTAATTGAGAGGGGCATTCATGTAAAAATGTTAGGACTCTAGCTAGGAGAGTCCTAATTGAGAGGGACATTCTGTTAGGACTCTAGCTAGGAGAGTCCTAATTATGAGGGGCATTCATGTAGGAGGTTTTTTCTTAGAGAAGAATTAGGAGTTGTAAGGGAATAGGAGTCTTGAGTAGGAGTTCTATTAGGAGTTGGTTAGAAGTAAGAGTCTTAAGTAGGAGTCCTATTAGGAGTTAGGGTTTAGAAGCCCTATAAATAGCCATGTATTCCTTCTCTTTTCTTAAGCAATAGATATATCTTTTTTGCAGCCTTTGAGCAGCAACTTGGAGGGAGGAACCCCTATAGAGTTCCAAGGAGGCTGATCCCCTAAAGAGATCAACCCCAAGTTTAGAATCTGCAAGGGTTCTAATAGCTAACAACGAAATTTAAGGCATACAATAAGCTAAATAGGTCTGGTAAGCCTAAGTTTTTTCCGACAAGCTTCAAGCAAACTTCTGACGATCTCTCGGCAATGTTCCAACGGACTCCCGATAAGCTCCTGGACTTCATGACGATCTTCTTGGTGAGTTCCAAAGAGCTTCTTTAGCAAGCTCTTGGATTTCTCGATCAATTCTAATAGAACTTTTGATGAACGTCCGTACATCCGACGAACTCTCGAACTCATAACAAAATCTCATTCTTGACTCTAGGACTTCATTTTGCTTTATGTCTTGATCACTATTGTAGTTAAAGTAAAATTCTTTTTTACTTGTCTAGTTAAAGTAGGTTTAATCCTTTTTTTTTTTTTGGTAAGTAAAAGTAAAATTCATTATGTGTAAAGTTTCTACAAATAGCTTTATCTATACAAGTCATAGACAAAGCCAAGTAACTCATAGAGTGCTAATGCGATAGTTATGACTACACATGCTGTAGACTATAACTACCTGTGGGTACATTATTTGGCATCATTCCCAAGATCTTTAGCTAATAGCAAAATTAAATTTGATAAAAATATCTTTTTCTCTTCGGGTGAAGTGCTCGGTTTTGAGTTCATGCTCCATACAGGATCTTGAGTCTCTAATAATCTCTTTTAAGAGCTGAGCATTATTTGTGTGTTGACATTCAAAGATTCTATTACATCTCTCCTTCCACATCCACCAAATAGCACATCTGAAAATAACCTTTGCCAGTTGTGTAAGAGGCCCTTTTCTTGAGAAACATTGCATAAGGTCGCCTAGTTCTTGGTGCAAGTTTGGTTGCGGCAGTCTATTGAGTTCAAATCGCTGGAGAATCTCCTTCCATATCCATTTTGTATAATCACAAGCAAAATAGAGGTGGTCAACAGTTTCTTCTTGTTGCAAACAAAGGGAGCATCGGTTAACATGATAGATACCTCTTCTTTTCATATTGTCTATTGTAGGTAGTTTATTGAGAAGGGCCTGCCATGTACATAAGGAGTGTCTTTGTGATCCCGGTCGATCCCATGTCCAACTGCTTGGGACCCACTTGTTATTTCTTTGCCTAATTTGATTCCATGCGGATGTGGCACTAAATTTACCATTGTCATGAGGCCAAATAAGTATATCTGAAGAGTTGTTCCTGATTCGAATAGCTATGATAGTCGGCCAATGTGATAACATTTCAGGAGAAATAGGATTAGGGAGACACCAAGTACCGTTAGCGATGAACTCGGAAACCTTCCATTCTTTGGGAGCCCCAAGATCTTTTCGTATTCTGTCGCCATATAATTGAAATATACTCTTCCCATTCACCCAAGGATCGTACCACATATTAGTACTAGTTCCAGATGAGACTGCATACGAAATGTGTTTGATTAGCCAATTCCTTGCCTTTAAAATTCCTTTCCAAGCTGCAGAGTGGTATGTTCTTGTTGAAATTTCCCATATTGATTCCTTTGAGAGATACTTAGCAGAAACCCAATGTGACCATAAGGAACATTTGTTTTGCAAAAGATCCCACAATTGCTGTACCAAACATGCTTGATTCCAATTTCTAGTATTTCTCAAATTTAGCCCCCCTTCATCTTTCGGTTTACAAATGCTATCCCAATTTACCATATGCATTGCCTTATCATTTGTGCCATTCCAGAAGAAGTTCATTAATAACCGTTCAATATCTCGGAGAAGTCCAGCAGGCAGAAGAAATGCATTACACCAATATATAGAGTATGTGTGCAATACCGAACGGATGAGTTCGAGTCGTCCTGCTTTTGATAGAAACCTATTTTTCCAAGAAGAAATTCTATTCTTTATTTTTTGCAAGATAGGTTGACAGTGGGTTTTGTGAATGCCTGTGGATATGAGCGGGAGACCCAGATAAGGAACTGGCAAGCTTCCTTCCCTAACCCCCAAAGTTTGTGAAATAAAGACCTTATCCTCAACGTAAGGGCTCATATATACTTTACTTTTCGCATGATTTAACTAAAGTCCAGAAACCATACCAAAGTCATTCATAATAGTAGCCAGGTTCTTTACTGAAGTTGGTTCATTTTGGAGAAAGATAAGTAAGTCATCTGCAAATGTTTTTTTTTTTGGTAAGTAAAAGTAAAATTCATTATGTGTAAAGTTTCTACAAATAGCTATATCTATACAAGTCATAGACAAAGCCAAGTAACTCATAGAGTGCTAATGCGATAGTTATGACTACACATGCTGTAGACTATAACTACCTGTGGGTATATTATTTGGCATCATTCCCAAGATCTTTAGCTAATAGCAAAATTAAATTTGATAAAAATATCTTTTTCTCTTCGGGTGAAGTGCTCGGTTTTGAGTTCATGCTCCATACAGGATCTTGAGTCTCTAATAATCTCTTTCAAGAGCTGAGCATTGTTTGTATGTTGACATTCAAAGATTCTATTACATCTCTCCTTCCACATCCACCAAATAGCACATCTGAAAATAACCTTTGCCAGTTGTGTAAGAGGCCCTTTTCTTGAGAAACATTGCATAAGGTCGCCTAGTTCTTGGTGCAAGTTTGGTTGCGGCAGTCTATTGAGTTTAAATCGCTGGAGAATCTCCTTCCATATCCATTTTGTATAATCACAAGCAAAATAGAGGTGGTCAACAGTTTCTTCTTGTTGCAAACAAAGGGAGCATCGGTTAACATGATAGATACCTCTTCTTTTCATATTGTCTATTGTAGGTAGTTTATTGAGAAGGGCCTGCCATGTACATAAGGAGTGTCTTTGTGATCCCGGTCGATCCCATGTCCAACTGCTTGGGACCCACTTGTTATTTCTTTGCCTAATTTGATTCCATGCGGATGTGGCACTAAATTTACCATTGTCATGAGGCCAAATAAGTATATCTGAAGAGTTGTTCCTGATTCGAATAGCTATGATAGTCGGCCAAAGTGATAACATTTCAGGAGAAATAGGATTAGGGAGACACCAAGTACCGTTAGCGATGAACTCGGAAACCTTCCAATCTTTGGGAGCCCCAAGATCTCTTCGTATTCTGTCGCCATATAATTGAAATATACTCTTCCCATTCACCCAAGGATCGTACCACATATTAGTACTAGTTCCAGAAGAGATTGCATACGAAATGTGTTTGATTAGCCAATTCCTTGCCTTTAAAATTCCTTTCCAAGCTGCAGAGTGGTATGTTCTTGTTGAAATTTCCCATATTGATTCCTTTGAGAGATACTTAGCAGAAACCCAATGTGACCATAAGGAACATTTGTTTTGCAAAAGATCCCACAATTGCTGTACCAAACATGCTTGATTCCAATCTCTAGTATTTCTCAAATTTAGCCCCCCTTCATCTTTCGGTTTGCAAATGCTATCCCAATTTACCATATGCATTGCCTTATCATTTGTGCCATTCCAGAAGAAGTTCATTAATAACCGTTCAATATCTCGGAGAAGTCCAGCAGGCAGAAGAAATGCATTACACCAATATATAGAGTAGGAGTGCAATACCGAACGGATGAGTTCGAGTCGTCCTGCTTTTGATAGAAACCTATTTTTCCAAGAAGAAATTCTATTCTTTATTTTTTGCAAGATAGGTTGACAGTGGGTTTTGTGAATGCCTGTGGATATGAGCGGGAGACCCAGATACGGAACTGGCAAGCTTCCTTCACTAACCCCCAAAGTTTATGAAATAAAGACCTTATCCTCAACGTAAGGGCTCATATATACTTTACTTTTCGCATGATTTAACTGAAGTCCAGAAACCATACCAAAGTCATTCATAATAGTAGCCAGGTTCTTTACTGAAGTTGGTTCATTTTGGAGAAAGATAAGTAAGTCATCTGCAAATGTTATATGTGATATATGAACAGAACCAGCACTGGGTACCTTAATGCTGCCATTTAAGACTGCGTGTTCCAACATACAGCTAAGTCCTTCCATCGCAATAGTAAAGAGATACGGAGAGAGTGGATCACCTTGTCGGATGCCATTCGTGCTCCCAAAAAAACCAATAGGTGAGCCATTAAAGAGTATCGAAAACTTTGGAGTTTCTAGGCAAGATTGAATCCAATTAATCCATTGCTGTGGGAAGTTCATATTAAGGAGCATCTTATAGATAAATTTCCTATTAACTGAATCAAAGGCTTTCCTTAGATCAGCTTTAATGCAGATTTTTGTCCCTCTTGCTTTTGAATGCAAATCTTTGACCAAGTCATTAGCAAGCAAAATGTTATGATGTATACTTCTCCCTTTGATGAAAGCAGCTTGATTTGGGCTAATGATCTTGTGTAATACCTTTTGCATTCTATTTGCCAATACTTTGGAGATGATCTTGTATATAAAGTTGCATAATGATATGGGTCGATAGTTCTCTAGTGAATCAGCCCCTGCATTCTTCGGAATTAAAGAAATAAAAGTGCAATTCATCTCTCTAAGAATATGACCTGAAGAGAAAAAATGTTGGCAAGCTTTGATCACATCATTTCCAATAATAGACCAAGCAGTTTGGTAAAATTCAGCTGGAAATCCATCTGGACCTGGGCTTTTGTGCTTTGGTGACTTAAAGACAACACATACAATTTCGTCATCTGTAATTGGGGCATTGAGGATTGAAATAGCTTCCGAATCAAGTTTTCTAGTCGGCTCCACATGAATGTTATTAGGTTTCCCAGCTTGATTGAGTAAGGAATAAAAAAATTGCTCTGTGTGTGCTTTAACCTCATCTAAATTCTCAATAAGATTATCATCTTTGTCTCTGCATTTGCTGATACGGTTAATAGCCCTTCGAGTAGCAATTGAAGCATAGAAAAATTTAGTATTAGAATCCCCTAGTGTAAGCCAATGCTGTCGAGACTTCTGCTTTGCAAAATTTTCCTCCTGTTTTAAGGCTTGCATGAAGTTATTTCTGGCTTCCGTCTCTTTGTAGATAATATTTTCATCATTTGGCTGAAGTTGCAGCTCATGTTGCAATGACATTAGTTCCTTTCTGCAAAATTGAACTCTGGTGGTAATATTGCCAAAGGTATTTGTATTCCACTCCTTTAGTGCTGCTTTACAGGCTTTGAGCTTTTGACATAAGATGTAAGGGGGAGATCCATGCACATTAACATTCCAAGCAGATCTGATAACATCAAGAAATTGAGGATGAGTACTCCACATGTTAAAGAATCTAAACGGTTTCTTGCCTCTTGGTGTCGCTTTTTCTGCGTGTATATACATTAAAGAATGGTCAGAAAACAATGGAGCACCATACTCAAGAAGTGAATCTGGGTAAACTGTTAACCATTCATGGTTAATCAAACACCTATCAAGTCGAGCCATTATTTTTCTGTTAGCAGCACCTTGATTACTCCAGGAGAGCCAATTACCCACAGATTTCATATCAAACAATGCTGCAGTGTCAATGTAATCATTAAAACTTTGAAGCTGACTTTCTGAAAGTTGTCTACCCCCCACTTTTTCATTTGTATACCGAACAGTATTAAAGTCTCCAAGAACAATCCAAGGTACATTGAGACAGCCATTTACAATATTAGTCAGGTCAGACCAAAGAGTATTTCTTTCTTGCATACTGTTTGAAGCATATATACCAGTGAAATTGAATTGACAGCCATTCTTTTTATCCTCTACCTTAAGATGAATGAATTGATCAGTAGCAGAAATAAACCAAGCATGAATAGAGTTAGGATTCCATAAGACCCATATTCTACCAAAAGTTTCATTTGAGTCATTGGTAAACAGTTCTGCGTCCGGCCATATTAAATTCTTTTGAGCTTGAACGCGCGATTGTTTAATTTTCGTTTCCACTAGAATAACAATATCACATGCGGCAGACTTGATTATTCTGTTGAGCTCCCGACATTTCTCCAACTTATTAAGTCCGCGAACATTCCAGCATGTTATCTTCATTAGTAATAAACAAATGAAAAGGTAGTAAGGTATTCATCCTACGACTTTGGATGGATTGTACCATCCTTTTTCTTATCCTTCGGTTTTGTATTTTCCTCCCGCACAATATCCTTACCTTTTATGGCTTTATTCCTATATTTATCCACTTCATCTACAGCTTGCAGATTTTTAAACTTTAAAGTACCTTGAATCATGTGGTCTTGATTGGCAGGGTTTGTTGAAGCTCGATAAGATTGTTGCAGCACAATATCCTGGGTAGTACTTGTTGGAGCAGCGTGGCTAGAGAGGTTTGTTGGGGCATGAGTTTGTTGAGTCGGAATATCCTTGTTGGCGATGTTTGTTGTGGCCTGAGTTTGTTGAGGAAGAATATCGTTGCTGGCGAGATTTGCTTGGGCCTGAGTTCGTTGAGCTATTGTGGATGGATCCGATGATATTAGAAGAGATGAAGTTCCTGACTTATGTTTCTCCTGTCCACTAGTACCATGGGAACCCTCTGTTGTGGAAGGCTCTGACATTATAGGAAGAGATAAAGTTTTGGAATTGTCCTTCTGTCCGCGGTGCTTTCCTTGAGAGTCGGAATGCTCAATAGTTTTCGCCACCATCGGTGCTACTGCCATTAGAGAAGAATCACTTTGTTGCTGAGGTGCTTGACGTGGTCGATAGACCTTTGTGGTTGGTTGAGGGGTTTGCTGACAAGCTCCATTTGCATGACCAAAAGATAAGCAACGCTGACAACGTTGTGGCTTCCAGGAATATGAGACATGTACCTTCCGAGTGTTCCCGTCAAGATCGCGATAGAAAACTTCATTAGGAAGATCTTCATCGGAAGAAACCAGCACACATGCTCGTGCAAATGCTAATCTCGTCTGAGCTGCTGTTGCTTTGTCGATGTAGAGTGGCTGTCCCAGAGTGCTGCATAACTTTGCTATAAAACGTCGACTCCAAAGATGTAGAGGCAGTCCTTGAAAGGATACCCATAATGGAATAGACTGTAGGCTATCTAACTCCAAACGGACATCAGGAGACCAACGTTGTAAAATCATTGGATGACCGCGGATAGTCCAGAATCCTTCGAGGATTCGTTGCAAATCTTCTTCAGAGTATAGCTTGCAAACAAAGAATCCGTTCTCCAGCATATGAAGATCAAATGACGATATTCCCCATCGAGTTTTGATAAATGAGGATAATGGGAAATAAGAAGTTTTGAGACCTACCACATAGCCAACAATCGCCAATGACCATGTCTCAATAAGCTCTGCTGAATCAGCAGTCTCGTATACAGCAATCTTCTTATTAGCCTGAACTTCTGGCGTAATGAATTCCAAGCTTAGATCTGGACTTCCAACCGGAGCCTTGAATAGGCTAGTCCAAGGCCGAGGGTCATTGGAAATTAGAGCAGGCTGCCGCGATCTAGAGCGCGACCTGCTTCGATGCTGCTTCATCGAAGGAGTTTCTCTCTGGAGAGGATATGGTGGGGGAGCAACTTGAGGGATAACGGTAGGGAGTCTTGCCATCTTTTCAACCCTCCCGCCACCGTCGCCAGCCCTAGGGGCTGTCGATGCCATGTTTGATCCCTCTTCTGGTCACCGCTACAGAATCGTCACCATAGGGAAAAGTCACCGCTGCAGAATTTCAGATCGTCGCTACAGTACCGTCGCCCTAGATCTGGTCGCCCGCTGCAGTGTCGTCGCCGCTACAGTACCGTCGAACCAGATCTGGTCGCGCTGCAGTGTCGTCGGCGCTACAGTACGTCGACCTAGATCTGGATCTGGTCGCCGCTGCAGTGTCGCCGCCGCTACAGTACCGTCGCCCTAGATCTGGTCGCCGCTGCAGTATCGTCGCCGCTACAGTACCGTCGACCTAGATCTGGTCGCCGCTGCAGTGTCGTCGCCGCTACAGTACGTCGACCCCATCATCTGCAAATGTTATATGTGATATATGAACAGAACCAGCACTGGGTACCTTAATGCTGCCATTTAAGACTACGTGTTCCAACATACAGCTAAGTCCTTCCATCGCAATAGTAAAGAGATACGGAGAGAGTGGATCACCTTGTCGGATGCCATTCGTGCTCCCAAAAAAACCAATAGGTGAGCGATTAAAGAGTATCGAAAACTTTGGAGTTTCTAGGCAAGATTGAATCCAATTAATCCATTGCTGTGGGAAGTTCATATTAAGGAGCATCTTATAGATAAATTTCCTATTAACTGAATCAAAGGCTTTCCTTAGATCAGCTTTAATGTAGATTTTTGTCCCTCTTACTTTTGAATGCAAATCTTTGACCAAGTCATTAGCAAGCAAAATGTTATGATGTATACTTCTCCCTTTGATGAAAGCAGCTTGATTTGGGCTAATGATCTTGTGTAATACCTTTTGCATTCTATTTGCCAATACTTTGGAGATGATCTTGTATATAAAGTTGCATAATGATATGGGTCGATAGTTCTCTAGTGAATCAGCCCCTGCATTCTTCGGAATTAAAGAAATAAAAGTGCAATTCATCTCTCTAAGAATATGACCTGAAGAGAAAAAATGTTGGCAAGCTTTGATCACATCATTTCCAATAATAGACCAAGCAGTTTGGTAAAATTCAGCTGGAAATCCATCTGGACCTGGGCTTTTGTGCTTTGGTGACTTAAAGACAACACATACAATTTCGTCATCTGTAATTGGGGCATTGAGGATTGAAATAGCTTCCGAATCAAGTTTTCTAGTCGGCTCCACATGAATGTTATTAGGTTTCCCAGCTTGATTGAGTAAGGAAGAAAAAAATTGCTCTGTGTGTGCTTTAACCTCATCTAAATTCTCAATAAGATTATCATCTTTGTCTCTGCATTTGCTGATACGGTTAACAGCCCTTCGAGTAGCAATTGAAGCATAGAAAAATTTAGTATTGGAATCCCCTAGTGTAAGCCAATGCTGTCGAGACTTCTGCTTTGCAAAACTTTCCTCCTGTTTTAAGGCTTGCATGAAGTTATTTCTGGCTTCCGTCTCTTTGTAGATAATATTTTCATCATTTGGCTGAAGTTGCAGCTCATGTTGCAATGACATTAGTTCCTTTCTGCAAAATTGAACTCTGGTGGTAATATTGCCAAAGGTATTTGTATTCCACTCCTTTAGTGCTGCTTTACAGGCTTTGAGCTTTTGACATAAGATGTAAGGGGTAGATCCATGCACATTAACATTCCAAGCAGATCTGATAACATCAAGAAATTGAGGATGAGTACTCCACATGTTAAAGAATCTAAACGGTTTCTTGCCTCTTGGTGTCGCTTTTTCTGCGTGTATATACATTAAAGAATGGTCAGAAAACAATGGAGCACCATACTCAAGAAGTGAATCTGGGTAAACTGTTAACCATTCATGGTTAATCAAACACCTATCAAGTCGAGCCATTATTTTTCTGTTAGCAGCACCTTGATTACTCCAGGAGAGCCAATTACCCACAGATTTCATATCAAACAATGCTGCAGTGTCAATGTAATCATTAAAACTTTGAAGCTGACTTTCTGAAAGTTGTCTACCCCCCACTTTGGATGGATTGTACCATCCTTTTTCTTATCCTTCGGTTTTGTATTTTCCTCCCGCACAATATCCTTACCTTTTATGGCTTTATTCCTATATTTATCCACTTCATCTACAGCTTGCAGATTTTTAAACTTTAAAGTACCTTGAATCATGTGGTCTTGATTGGCAGGGTTTGTTGAAGCTCGATAAGATTGTTGCAGCACAATATCCTGGGTAGTACTTGTTGGAGCAGCGTGGCTAGAGAGGTTTGTTGGGGCATGAGTTTGTTGAGTCGGAATATCCTTGTTGGCGATGTTTGTTGTGGCCTGAGTTTGTTGAGGAAGAATATCGTTGCTGGCGAGATTTGCTTGGGCCTGAGTTCGTTGAGCTATTGTGGATGGATCCGATGATATTAGAAGAGATGAAGTTCCTGACTTATGTTTCTCCTGTCCACTAGTACCATGGGAAACCTCTGTTGTGGAAGGCTCTGACATTATAGGAAGAGATAAAGTTTTGGAATTGTCCTTCTGTCCGCGGTGCTTTCCTTGCGAGTCGGAATGCTCAATAGTTTTCGCCACCATCGGTGCTACTGCCATTAGAGAAGAATCACTTTGTTGCTGAGGTGCTTGACGTGGTCGATAGACCTATGTGGTTGGTTGTGGGGTTTGCTGACAAGCTCCATTTGTATGACCAAAAGATAAGCAACGCTGACATCATTGTGGCTTCCAGGAATATGAGACATGTACCTTCCGAGTGTTCCCGTCAAGATCGCGATAGAAAACTTCATTAGGAAGATCTTCATCGGAAGAAACCAGCACACATGCTCGTGCAAATGCTAATCTCGTCTGAGCTGCTGTTGCTTTGTCGATGTAGAGTGGCTGTCCCAGAGTGCTGCATAACTTTGCAATAAAACGTCGACTCCAAAGATGTAGAGGCAGTCCTTGAAAGGATACCCATAATGGAATAGACTATAGGCTATCTAACTCCAAACGGACATCAGGAGACCAACGTCGTAAACTCATTGGATGACCGCGGATAGTCCAGAATCCTTCGAGGATTCGTTGCAAATCTTCTTCAGAGTATAGCTTGCAAACAAAGAATCCGTTCTCCAGCATATGAAGATCAAATGACGATATTCCCCATCGAGTTTTGATAAATGAGGATAATGGGAAATAAGAAGTTTTGAGACCTACCACATAGCCAACAATCGCCATTGACCATGTCTCAATAAGCTCTGCTGAATCAGCAGTCTCGTATACAGCAATCTTCTTATCAGCCTGAACTTCTGGCGTAATGAATTCCAAGCTTAGATCTGGACTTCCAACCGGAGCCTTGAATAGGCTAGTCCAAGGCCGAGGGTCATTGGAAATTAGAGCAGGCTGCCGCGATCTAGAGCGCGACCTGCTTCGATGCTACTTCATCGAAGGAGTTTCTCTCTGGAGAGGATATGGTGGAGAAGCAACTTGAGGGATAACGGTAGGGAGTCTTGCCATCGTTTCAACCCTCCCGCCACCGTCGCCAGCCCTAGGGGCCGTCGATGCCATGTTTGATCCCTCTTCTGGTCACCGCTACAGAATCGTCACCATAGGGCAAAGTCACCGCTGCAGAATTTCAGATCATCGCTACAGTACCGTCGCCCTAGATCTGGTCGCCGCTGCAGTGTCGTCGCCGCTACAGTACCGTCGAACCAGATCTGGTCGCGCTGTAGTGTCGTCGGCGCTACAGTACGTCGACCTAGATCTGGATCTGGTCGCCGCTGCAGTGTCGCCGCCGCTACAGTACCGTCGCCCTAGATCTGGTCGCCGCTGCAGTATCGTCGCCGCTACAGTACCGTCGACCTAGATCTGGTCGCGCTGCAGTGTCGTCGCCGCTATAGTAACGTCGACCCTTAACTACACAAATAAAACCTACTTCAATCTAGTTAATCCTATACAAATAAAACCTACTTCAATCTAGACAATTATTACAAAGCTTGAATCATATTGTATGGCATATCATTGGTTCATCGATGCTTCGTTCGATTCTTCGGCGCATCATCCTCTCTTGCGACCTAGTGCCCAATCGGCTAGTTGACCTCCGCAACTCCGATTTGTTGAATCTCGTATTTTGATGATGAAAGCAATTGATAATTATGTTTATGTTTAACTGCATTTTGAGTGATGTAGGTCTACTCGATCAGGATTAGACAGTTAACGCAGGAGGAATTGACGTTGCGCCGGAGGAAATCAAATCAAGATATTGGACGGCAGAAGGCTTCGGACGTCGGGCATCGGGCCAAGGAGAGCGAAATTACGCCAAGGATATCGGGGTTGTAGAGGTCAACCACCGATTGAGCAACAAGCTGCAAGAGAGGACGATGCACCGAAGAATTGGACGAAGCGCCAACCAATGACGTGCCGGGCAACAGAATGTCAATTCGCGTTGTAATAATTGTCTAGATCGGAGTAGAGTTTTAGCTTGTGTGTGCAGGATTAACTACGATAACGATGAAGATATAAAGCAAAACAAAGTGTTGGAGTCAAGCACGAAGGATTCATTGCGAGTTCAAGAGTTCGACGGAAGTCCGAAGGTTCGTCGGGAATGCTGCCGGAACTAGCCGAGAATGAGTAGGGAGCTTGCCGAAGGGTTTTTCGGAAGCTCGCCGGAAGGTTCGTTGGAAGTTCGCGGAGCTCGTCGAGAAAGATCGAAGCTTGCCGAAGAAGATCGTTGGTGTTAGGATCGAGAGCACTAAGAGGGGGGGGTGAATTAGTGCAGCGGAAATCTTACAGCGATTAAAAACCAAAAGCTGCGTTCGTTCAATAAAAACTATTATGATGCAAAAGCTAATTCTTAGTTTGTATCTAAGTGCAGTTAGCGTCTAAGCGCAGATTGCGTCTAAGCGCAGTTTTGCGTCTAAGCGCAGATTACGTCTAAGCGCAGATTTACGTCTAAACGCAGTTTTACGTCTAAACGCAGATTTACGTCTAAACTCAGATTTACGTCTAATACTCAGATTTATGTCTAAACGCAGATTTACGTCTAAACGCAGTTTTACGTCTAGACGCAGATTTACGTCTAAACTTTGAAACTCGTTTGTATACTCGTAGAAGGCAGTATGCAGTTGAAATCAAGACGTAAACGTGAACTGAGATCTGATGATTGTGCGAGGAAAGCCGATTTACGTCTGAATGCAGTTTTACGTCTAAATGTTGAAACTCGTTCGTAAAATTGTAGAGGACAGTTTGCAGTTATCAATAGGATCAAAATGTAAGTGTAAACTGCAAAGAAGCTTGTTCGTAAAAGCACGGAAGACAATTCTGCAGAATCAAACGTAAACGTAAACTGTAATGTATGAAAATACGAATTTACGTCTGAATGCAGATTCGGAAGAACAGCACTTAGAACTTGTTCGTGAAAGCGCAGAGAGCAGTAGTAATGAAGGAGGTTTGCAGTAATGATAAAGTGCTCAAGAATAAACGCAAACCAGAGATTTAGAGTGGTTCGGTCAGCCTTGACCTACTCCACTTTTGGCTTCCTCCACCGACGAGGTTGCCGACGTCAACTAGGGGCCTTCCTTCAATAGGCGAAGGCCAAACTGCCCTTTTACAGTTTCTCTCCTTTTGACAGGCTCAGGAGACAACCTTTACAGACCTTTCTCTCCTCACTTTACAACTGAAAACTTGAAGAACAGAAGGAGGAGACTTAAAGGCTTTACAACACTTTTGAGCTCTTAGAATCACAGAAAAGATCAAGATTTCGGTGTAGGTCTGTATCTTTTCAGTGCTGAATGGGTGGGGTATTTATAGGCCCCAACCCAATTCAAATTTCGAGCTCAAATCGATCAAATCCCGGAATTCCGGGATCAGGCGGTTGCACCTCTTGACTGGAGAGGTTGCATCGCCTGGCAGAGCTCAAAGACTGAGCTCAGGCGGATGCACCTCTCTGTCAGGGGTGGTTGCACCTTTCTGCCAGAGCTCGAAGACCGAGCTCAGGTGGTGCATCTCCTGTCCAGAGATGTTGCACCTCTCTGCCAGAGCTCGAAGACCGAGCTCGGTGGTTGCACCTCTTGGCAGAGCTCGGAACTTGAGCTCTAGCGGTGCTACCTCTTGACAGAGGAGGTTGCACCGCCCAGTCTCGCTTGGAGACTGAGCCCTGGGCGGTTGCACCGCCTGGCTGGAGCGGTTGCACCGCCCAGTCTCGCTGGAAGACTTAGCCTGGGCGGTTGCACCGCCTGGCTGGAGCGGTTGCACCGCCCAGTCTCGCTGGGAGACTTAGCCTGGGCGGTTGCACCTCCCACAGCTACTTGGGTTCGAATGGGTTGAACCATTCGACCCAACTTGAGTTCTTCAGGGGCCCAATTGCCCCAGGATTAAGCTAATGGGATCACCTCCCATTTCTAACTTAATCACCATGCTAACTACGATTGAATCTAAGACAATTTCTGCAGCTTTGCTTCGGTACGTCAATCGCTTCTTCCGGCGAGTTTCCGGCGAACTTCCGTCGATCATCCGATGAACCCTCGGTGATGCTCCTGTGGACTTCCGGCAAACTCCTGGACTTTGCGAAGATCCACTTGGCAAGTTCCGACGAGCTTCGCTTGGCAAGCTTCTGGACTTCTCGGATCTGTTCTCGCAGAACCTCCGACGACCGTCCGAACTTCCGTCGAACTCTCGAACTCCCAACGTGATCATGAACTTGACTCCGACGCAACTCCTGCTGCTTGTCTAACTTTCATCGTAGTTAATCCTGCACACTTATCTCAACACACAGATTAGACAACAAATGACAATTGACTTCATCATCAAAATCCGAGATTCAACAATCTCCCCCTTTTTGATGATGACAATCAATTGATAATGGAGTTATCCTTAACTCCCCCTGTCTATATGCCATAGTTGAGATAAGTCAACCTTGAATTCAAGACCTAAGAATTCAAGTGACGTATTGATAAGTTAGATCAGTTAGACTTATCAATACTCCCATCATGATACTCATCATGATGTATCTCTTCAAGAATGAAGTCAGGGTTTGACATGCATCAATAAGTTTGTATGATTGTGTTTGTAACTATGCATCATGTAGTGTGAACATTGTCATATAAAGCTGTGAAACTTATTACATGATGCACACATTTGAAATATTCTAGCAAGCTTCATATGATAAGATATCAGCTCAGGGCATAATGCAAACTTCAGCACATGTTCATCTATCTCTTGGTGATGCAAGGATGGCATAATCATAGCAGTGTATCTCTAAGGATGGCATAATCATAGCAGTGTTTATAGCATCATTCATAGTATTTCTAATCATGGCGGTGTTTATCAATTCATATATATCTCCCCCTTTGTCATCAACAAAAAGCATAGTAACTATGATACCAGAAAATAATAATAGCAAGCTTATAGAGGAATTTTACATAGATGCTTTAAATACTTCTTCCCCTTTGTGTTATAATCCGTTGATGGAATACATACACATGAATCACTTCATCAAATCTATTTCAGAAACTCAATTTTCATGAAGGTGTACGAGAAAATCTGTTTCATAAATAAGATGCATTCGGACAAGATTTTGTTGCAGATATAATCATGAAAATCAAGTGATTTGATCATACAATATAGTCCGAAAAATGATTTTATTTGTTCGGACACATGAACATTCCTAACTCTCTTCTAATGAAATCAAATTGTTCTTCACTTAGAGGTTTTGTAAAAATGTCAGCTAGTTGATGTTTAGTATCAATGAATTCTATGGTTACGTCATGATTGGTGACATGATCTCGTATAAAGTGATGTCTAATATCAATATGTTTTGTTCTTGAGTGTTGTATAGGATTTTTGGTTAAGCATATTGCACTTGTGTTATCACATTTAATTGGAATATTTTTGAGATGAACTTTATAATCTTCTAAGGTATTTTTCATCCATACAACTTGTGCACAGCATGCACTTGCTGCAATATATTCAGCTTCGGTTGTTGATAGTGCAACTGAATTTTGTTTCTTTGATGACCAGGAAACAAGGGCATGTCCTAAAAATTGACATGATCCTGATGTGCTTTTTCTATCTAATCTACACCCAGCAAAGTCAGCATCAGCAAAAGCAATTAACTCAAAATTTTCTGATTTTGGGTACCATAATCCTAGATTTGTGGTACTATTAAGATATCTAAATATTCTTTTAACTGCTTTGAGATGAGACATCTTAGGGTTTGATTGAAATCTAGCACAAAGTCCTACACTGAACATGATGTCTGGTCTGGTTGCAGTGAGGTAAAGTAAACTTCCTATCATACCCCTATAAGTTTTTTGATCAAAGCTTTCTCCAGTTTCATCAATTTCTAATTTAGTGGAGGTGCTCATAGGAGTGTTACTGGCCTTTGAGTTGTTCATGTTAAACCTTTTTAATAAATTCATGGCATATTTAGTTTGACTAATAAAGATGCCATTACTTAGTTGTTTGATTTGTAAACCTAAGAAGAATGTTAATTCTCCCATTAAGCTCATTTCGAATTCAAGACTCATAGTTTTATCAAACGATTCACAAAGAGATTCATTTGTAGAGCCAAAGATGATATCATCAACATAAATCTGAACAATGAGAAAATTATTTTCAAAATTCTTGATAAACAATGTAGTATCAACCTTGCCTTTTATGAAATTATTTTCAATGAGAAAAGAGCTAAGTCTCTCATACCAAGCCCTTGGGGCTTGTTTTAAACCATAGAGAGCTTTAGTTAATCTAAACACATAATTAGGGTAGCCATTATTTTCAAATCCAGGAGGTTGTTCAACATAAACTTCTTCGGAAATGAAACCATTTAGAAAAGCGCTTTTAACATCCATTTGAAATAACTTAAAATTATTGCAACTAGCGTAGGCAAGGAGCATCCTTATGGCTTCCAATCGAGCCACAGGTGCGAAGGTTTCTTCGTAATCGATACCTTCTTCTTGGTTGAAACCTTTGGCCACTAATCTAGCCTTGTTTCTAACCACGATACCATTTTTTTTTTTTTTTTTGGTAAGTAAAAGTAAAATTCATTATGTGTAAAGTTTCTACAAATAGCTTTATCTATACAAGTCATAGACAAAGCCAAGTAACTCATAGAGTGCTAATGCGATAGTTATGACTACACATGCTGTAGACTATAACTATCTGTGGGTACATTATTTGACATCATTCCCAAGATCTTTAGCTAATAGCAAAATTAAATTTGATAAAAATATCTTTTTCTCTTCGGGTGAAGTGCTCGGTTTTGAGTTCATGCTCCATACAGGATCTTGAGTCTCTAATAATCTCTTTCAAGAGCTGAGCATTGTTTGTGTGTTGACATTCAAAGATTCTATTACATCTCTCCTTCCACATCCACCAAATAGCACATCTGAAAATAACCTTTGCTAGTTGTGTAAGAGGCCCTTTTCTTGAGAAACATTGCATAAGGTCGCCTAGTTCTTGGTGCAAGTTTGGTTGCGGCAGTCTATTGAGTTCAAATCGCTGGAGAATCTCCTTCCATATCCATTTTGTATAATCACAAGCAAAATAGAGGTGGTCAACAGTTTCTTCTTGTTGCAAACAAAGGGAGCATCGGTTAACATGATAGATACCTCTTCTTTTCATATTGTCTATTGTAGGTAGTTTATTGAGAAGGGCCTGCCATGTACATAAGGAGTATCTTTGTGATCCCGGTCGATCCCATGTCCAACTGCTTGGGACCCACTTGTTATTTCTTTGCCTAATTTGATTCCATGCGGATGTGGCACTAAATTTACCATTGTCATGAGGCCAAATAAGTATATCTGAAGAGTTGTTCCTGATTCGAATAGCTAAGATAGTCGGCCAAAGTGATAACATTTCAGGAGAAATAGGATTAGGGAGACACCAAGTACCGTTAGCGATGAACTCGGAAACCTTCCAATCTTTGGGAGCCCCAAGATCTTTTCGTATTCTGTCGCCATATAATTGAAATATACTCTTCCCATTCACCCAAGGATCGTACCACATATTAGTACTAGTTCCAGAAGAGATTGCATACGAAATGTGTTTGATTAGCCAATTCCTTGCCTTTAAAATTCCTTTCCAAGCTGCAGAGTGGTATGTTCTTGTTGAAATTTCCCATATTGATTCCTTTGAGAGATACTTAGCAGAAACCCAATGTGACCATAAGGAACATTTGTTTTGCAAAAGATCCCACAATTGCTGTACCAAACATGCTTGATTCCAATCTCTAGTATTTCTCAAATTTAGCCCCCCTTCATCTTTCGGTTTGCAAATACTATCCCAATTTTGTTGAATCTCGGATTTTGATGATGAAGTCAATTGTCATTTGTTATCTAATCTATGTGTTGAGATAAGTGTGCAGGATTAACTACGATAAGAGTAAGACAAGCAGCAGGTGTTGCGCCGGAGTCAAGATCATGATCACGTTGGGAGTTCGAGAGTTCGACGGAAGTTCGGACGGTCGTCGGAGGTTCAGAGAGAACAGATCCGAGAAGTCCAGAAGCTTGCCAAGCGAAGCTCGTCGGAACTCGCCAAGTGGATCGTCGCAAAGTCTAGGAGTATGCCGGATGTCCGCAGAAGGATCACCGAGGGTTATCGGTTGATCGACGGAAGTTAGCCGGAAACTCGCTGGAAGAAGCGATTGACGCATCGGAGCAAAGCTGCAGAAGTTGTCTTAGAGTTAATCATAGTTAGCATGATGATTAAGCATGAAAATGGGAGGTGATCCCATTAGCTTAATCTTGGGGCAATTGGGCCCCTGAAAAGATTCAAAGTGGGCCGAATGGAGTGAACCATTCGGACCCAGATTGCACCAGGAGGTGCAACCGCCCCAGCCAGGAGGTGCAACCGCCTGGGCTGTGGGGCTGGGAGGTGCAACCGCCCCAGCCAGGAGGTGCAACCGCCTGGGCTGTGGGGTTGGGAGGTGCAACCGCCCCAGCCAAGAGGTTGCACCGCCAGAGCTCAAGTTCCGAGCTCTGCCAGGCGATGCAACCACCGAGCTCAGTCTTCGAGCTCTGGCAGAGAGGTGCATCAGCCTGAGCTAAGTCTCGAGCTCTGCCAGGTGATGCATTCACCAAGCTCAGTCTTCGAGCTCTGGCAGAGAGGTGCATCAGCCTGAGCTCAGTTTCGAGCTCTCCCAGGTGATGCAACCACCGAGCTCAGATTTCGAGCTCTGCCAGGTGATGCAACCACCAAGCTCAGTCTTCGAGCTCTGCCAGGTGATGCAACCATCGAGCTCAGTCTTCGAGCTCTGGCAGAGAAGAGCAATCGGCTGAGCTCAGTCTTCGAGCTCTGCCAGGCGGTGCCACCTCTCCAGTTGAGAGGTGCAACCGCCTGATCCCAGAATTCTGGGATTTGATCGATTTGATCGTTTTGAGCTCGAATTTTGAATTGGGTTGGGGCCTATAAATACCCCACCCATTCAGCACTGAAAAGATACAGACCAATACCGAAATCTTGACTTTTCTGTGATTCTAAGAGCTCAAAAGTGTTGTAAAGCCTTTAAGTCTCCTCCTTCTGTTCTTCAAGTTTTCAATTGTAAAGTGAGGAGAGAAAGGTCTGTAAAGGTTGTCTCCTAAGCCTGTCAAAAGGAGAGAAATTGTAAGAGGGAAGTTTGGCCTTCGCCCATTGAAGGAAGGCACCTAGTTGACGTCGGCAACCTCATCGGTGGAGGAAGCCAAAAGTGGAGTAGGTCAAGGCTGACCGAACCACTCTAAATCTCTGGTTTGCGTTTATTTTCGAGCACTTTATCATTACTGCAAACCTCCCTCATCACTACTGCTCTCTGCGCTTTCACGAACAAATTCTAAGTGCTGTTCTTCCAAATCTGCATTCAGACGTAAATTCGTATTTTCATACATTACAGTTTACGTTTACGTTTGATTCTGCAGAACTGTTTTCCGTGCTTTTACGAACGAGCTTCTTTGCAGTTTACGCTTACATTTTAATCCTATTAATAACTGCAATCTGTCCTCTATGATTTTACGAACGAGTTTCAACATTTAGACGCAAAACTGCATTCAGACGTAAATCGGCTTTCCTCGCTCAATCGTCAGATTTCAGTTCACGTTTACGTCTTGATTTCAACTGCATACTGCCTTCTGCGAGTATACAAACGAGTTTCAAAGTTTAGACGTAAATCTGCGTTTAGACGTAAATCTGCGTTTAGACGTAAAACTACGTTTAGACGTAAATCTGCGTTTAGACGTAAAACTGCGTTTAGACGTAAAACTGCGTTTAGACGTAAATCTGCGTTTAGACGTAAATCTGCGTTTAGACGTAAATCTGCATTTAGACGTAAATCTGAGTTTAGACGCAAAACTGCGCTTAGACGCAAAACTGCGCTTAGACGCAAAACTGCGCTTAAACGCAATCTGCGCTTAGACGCAAACTGCACCTAGATACAAACTGAGAATTTGCTTTTGCATCATAATAGTTTTTGAACGAACGCAGCTTTTGGTTTTTAAATTAATATAAGATTTCCGCTGCACTAATTCACCCCCCCCCCTCTTAGTGCTCTCGATCCTAACAAATTTACCATATGCATTGCCTTATCATTTGTGCCATTCCAGAAGAAGTTCATTAATAACCGTTCAATATCTTGGAGAAGTCCAGCAGGCAGAAGAAATGCATTACACCAATATATAGAGTAGGAGTGCAATACCGAACGGATGAGTTCGAGTCGTCCTGCTTTTGATAGAAACCTATTTTTCCAAGAAGAAATTCTATTCTTTATTTTTTGCAAGATAGGTTGACAGTGGGTTTTGTGAATGCCTGTGGATATGAGCGGGAGACCCAAATAAGGAACTGGCAAGCTTCCTTCACTAACCCCCAAAGTTTGTGAAATAAAGACCTTATCCTCAACGTAAGGGCTCATATATACTTTACTTTTCGCATGATTTAACTGAAGTCCAGAAACCATACCAAAGTCATTCATAATAGTAGCCAGGTTCTTTACTGAAGTTGGTTCATTTTGGAGAAAGATAAGTAAGTCATCTGCAAATGTTATATGTGATATATGAACAGAACCAGCACTGGCTACCTTAATGCTGTCATTTAAGACTGCGTGTTCCAACATACAGCTAAGTCCTTCCATCGCAATAGCAAATGTTACATGCAGCTGCGTGGTGGGCACAGAGCGAACTATTCTTTCGCCTTTTACCACGATACCATTTTCATCTTGCTTGTTTCTAAAGACCCATTTAGTACCAATAACTAAATGGTCATTTGGCCTAGGAACAAGCGTCCACACTTCATTTCTCTCAAATTGATTTAATTCATCTTGCATTGCGATAATCCATGAATCATCTTTCATGGCTTCATCAACACATTTGGGTTCAATTTGGGAGAGAAAGGCGGCGTTGGCACAAAAGTTTTTAAAAGAAGATCGTGTTTGAACCCCCTTTGATGTGTCTCCTAGGATTAGCTCCTTAGGATGAGCATCTATATACTTCCAATCCTTGGGTAAGGATGTTTCGGAAGTGGATGCATCCAAGTTGCTAGTTGGAGACGGGGTTTCGTTTAAATTCAAGGAATCAAAATTAACATCATCATCAAGATCATTTTTCTTAATTTCTGAAATCTCATTGAAAACAACATGGATGGATTCTTCAATAATTAAGGTTCTTTTATTGAAGATGCAAAAAGCTTTAGAAACCGAAGAATAACCAAGAAAGATTCCTTCATCAGATTTAGCATCGAATTTTCCTAAGTTATCCTTTTCATTCAAGATAAAACACTTACACCCAAAGACTTTAAAATATGAGACATTGGGTTTTTTGTTATTCCATAACTCATAAGGAGTTTTGGTGAGTAAGGGTCTTACTAGGACTCTATTTAAAATATAGCATGCAGTGTTTACAGCTTCGGCCCAAAAATATTTGGGTAGGCTATGTTCATTCAACATGGTTCTTGCCATTTCTTGTAAATTTCGATTTTTTCTTTCTACTACCCCATTTTGTTGAGGATTTCTTGGAGTAGAGAAATTATGGTTGTATCCGTTGAGTTCACAGAATTCTTGGAAGTCATGGTTTTGAAATTCTCCACCATGATCACTTCTAATTGACGAAATCATAGATTCCTTCTCATTTTGAACAAGTTTACAAAACTTGGTAAAATATCTAAAGCATTCATTTTTTTGTTTTAAGAAGTAGGTCCATGTATATCTGCTGTAGTCATCAATAATGACAAAGGCGTATTTACTACCTCCTAGACTCGATGTAGAGATTGGTCCGAACAAGTCCATATGGATCAATTGTAAGGGCCTAGAGGTGCTTATTTGATTCTTAGCTTTGAAGCTACCCCTAATTTGCTTACCTAATTGGCAAGCATCACATACATTATCTTTGATGAACTTGATATGAGGAATTCCTCTTACAAGTTTTCTAGATGATACTTGAGTGATTAGTTTCATGCTAGCATGACCTAATCTTCTATGCCATAGCCAAGCATCCTCATTCATAACGGCAAAGCACATTTCATCACATAAGTCATTGATGTCAATAGTGTATACGTTGTTTTGTTTTAATGCAATCATAGATATATTTTTGTGTGGTTTTTCAATGATGCAAGCATTAGATTCAAATCTTATAATATATCCTTTATCACATAATTGACTAATGCTCAAGAGGTTATGTTTTAAACCATCAACTAGTAAAACGTCTTCAATAGAGAGGTTGGATTTGTTACCTATGGTTCCTTTGCCAATGATTTTACCCTTGTTGTTGTCTCCGAAGGTGACATATCCTTCGTCTATGCTAGTGAGCTTAGAGAATTGAGATGGATCTCCGGTCATATGCCTTGAGCATCCACTATCAAGGTACCATTTCTTGCTCCTAGCTTGTGATTGTTTAGTTTTCTACAAGAAAGGATGATGTTTAGGTACCCATTTGCTTTTGGGTGCCTCATAAATAGATCTACATTTTCTATCATGTTGCATAGAGTTTATCATGGTTCCTTTAGGAACCCAAATTAATTTGTTTGGACTTATTTTCTTGAATGGACAACAATGTGTCTTGTGTCCAGATTTGCAACAAAAGTTGCACTTGGTTTGGTGTTGAACATGTAAGATGGAGCCTTTTATGAAGGTGGTTGGATTTTGATGAGGATTTCTCACAAATCCAATCCCGCTCCTTTTTGGAATGTGACCCTTGTTTGCAAGGATCATGTTTAATGACTTGCTACCAACCTCGAATTTCTTCAAGGTGTCCTTGAGTAGCAGATTTTCTTTTTGCATAGTTTCTAAATCATGACATTTGATACATGAATTTAAACTATCATGATGTTCGACTTTTAACCTATCAAACTCACAAGTAAGATTATCATGCATCTTTTTCAGCAATTTATATTTTCTACTTATACTCTTGCATTCGTCAAATAAGTCATTGAAGGCATTTAATAATTCATCGAAAGATAAATCAGCATCTATTGAATTTGTTACCTCGTCTTCGATGGCCATTAAGGCGTAATGAGCAACTTGCTCGGTGTTGGACTCCTCTTCCTCAGATGCGCTCGAATCATCCCATGTTGCTTGGAGCGCCTTCTTCTTTGTTGTTCTTTTCTTGACTTGGGGACAATCACTCTTGTAGTGTCCCGGCTTTTTGCATTCATAGCAGATTACTTGGTCCTTTTTGGGTTCAAGTTTATTTTTTGCATCATTTTTGAACTTGTTTCTTTTAAAGAACTTTTTAAACTTTCTTGTTAGAAGTGCCAAGTCATCATCACAGTCCTCATCACTTGAGTTTTCTCTCAAGTGGCATTCTGAAGTTTTGAGTGCCATATCCTTCCTGTTCTTTGGAAGGATGTCTTCTTGCTCTTCATGAGCTTTACAAGTCATTTCGTAGGTCATTAGTGACCCGATTAGTTCTTCAAGAGGGAAATTTCGTAGATCTTTTTTTTTTTTGGTAAGTAAAAGTAAAATTCATTATGTGTAAAGTTTCTACAAATAGCTTTATCTATACAAGTCATAGACAAAGCCAAGTAACTCATAGAGTGCTAATGCGATAGTTATGACTACACATGCTGTAGACTATAACTACCTGTGGGTACATTATTTGGCATCATTCCCAAGATCCTTAGCTAATAGCAAAATTAAATTTGATAAAAATATATTTTTCTCTTCGGGTGAAGTGCTCGGTTTTGAGTTCATGCTCCATACAGAATCTTGAGTCTCTAATAATCTCTTTCAAGAGCTGAGCATTGTTTGTGTGTTGACATTCAAAGATTCTATTACATCTCTCCTTCCACATCCACCAAATAGCACATCTGAAAATAACCTTTGCCAGTTGTGTAAGAGGCCCTTTTCTTGAGAAACATTGCATAAGGTCGCCTAGTTCTTGGTGCAAGTTTGGTTGCGGCAGTCTATTGAGTTCAAATCGCTGGAGAATCTCCTTCCATATCCATTTTGTATAATCACAAGCAAAATAGAGGTGGTCAACAGTTTCTTCTTGTTGCAAACAAAGGGAGCATCGGTTAACATGATAGATACCTCTTCTTTTCATATTGTCTATTGTAGGTAGTTTATTGAGAAGGGCCTGCCATGTACATAAGGAGTGTCTTTGTGATCCCGGTCGATCCCATGTCCAACTGCTTGGGACCCACTTGTTATTTCTTTGCCTAATTTGATTCCATGCGGATGTGGCACTAAATTTACCATTGTCATGAGGCCAAATAAGTATATCTGAAGAGTTGTTCCTGATTCGAATAGCTATGATAGTCGGCCAAAGTGATAACATTTCAGGAGAAATAGGATTAGGGAGACACCAAGTACCGTTAGCGATGAACTCGGAAACCTTCCAATCGTTGGGAGCCCCAAGATCTTTTCGTATTCTGTCGCCATATAATTGAAATATACTCTTCCCATTCATCCAAGGATCGTACCACATATTAGTACTAGTTCCAGAAGAGATTGCATACGAAATGTGTTTGATTAGCCAATTCCTTGCCGTTAAAATTGCGATGGAAGGACTTAGCGATGGAAGGACTTAGCTGTATGTTGGAACACGCAGTCTTAAATGGCAGCATTAAGGTACCCAGTGCTGGTTCTGTTCATATATCACATATAACATTTGCAGATGACTTACTTATCTTTCTCCAAAATGAACCAACTTCAGTAAAGAACCTAGCTACCATTATTAATGACTTTGGTATGGTTTCTGGACTTCAGTTAAATCATGCGAAAAGTAAAGTATATATGAGCCCTTACGTTGAGGATAAGGTCTTTATTTCACAAACTTTGGGGGTTAGTGAAGGAAGCTTGCCAGTTCCTTATTTGGGTCTCCCGCTCATATCCACAGGCATTCACAAAACCCACTGTCAACCTATCTTGCAAAAAATAAAGAATAGAATTTCTTCTTGGAAAAATAGGTTTCTATCAAAAGCAGGACGACTCGAACTCATCCGTTCGGTATTGCACTCCTACTCTATATATTGGTGTAATGCATTTCTTCTGCCTGCTGGACTTCTCCAAGATATTGAACGGTTATTAATGAACTTCTTCTGGAATGGCACAAATGATAAGGCAATGCATATGGTAAATTGGGATAGCATTTGCAAACCGAAAGATGAAGGGGGGCTAAATTTGAGAAATACTAGAGATTGGAATCAAGCATGTTTGGTACAGCAATTGTGGGATCTTTTGCAAAACAAATGTTCCTTATGGTCACATTGGGTTTCTGCTAAGTATCTCTCAAAGGAATCAATATGGGAAATTTCAACAAGAACATACCACTCTGCAGATTTCGTAGATCTTTTGCCTCTTGAATAGCGGTGACTTTAGGATCCCAACTCTTAGGAAGGGATCTTAGTATCTTATTAACAAGCTCAAAATCCGAAAAGCTCTTTCTGAGTCCTTTTAGACCGTTGACGACATCCGTGAAACGGGTAAACATGTCGCCAATGGTTTCACTCGGTTTCATCCGAAAGAGTTCGAAAGAGTGTAACAGCAAATTGATTTTTGACTCTTTTACTCTACTTGTGCCCTCATGGGTCACTTCGAGTGTGTGCCAAATATCAAATGCAGTTTCACAAGTTAAAACACGGTTAAACTCGTTTTTATCGAGTGCACAAAATAAGGCATTTATAGCCTTTGCATTTAGAGCGAAAGCCTTCTTCTCCAAATCATTCCAATCGATCATTGGAAGAGAAGACTTTAAAAAACCATTCTCGACAAGATTCCATAATTCAAAATCCATAGAAATAAGAAAGATCCTCATTCGGGTCTTCTAGTAGGTGTAGTCCGTCCCATTAAACATGGGTGGACGTGTAATAGAATGGCCCTCTTGGTTTCCGGCGTAAGTCATCTCTCTTGGATTTTAATCCTTTTGAGAGTTAACCGGGCTCTGATACCAATTGTTAGGATCGAGAGCACTAAGAGGGGGGGGGGAATTAGTGCAGCGGAAATCTTACAGCGATTAAAAACCAAAAGCTGCGTTCGTTCAATAAAAACTATTATGATGCAAAAGCTAATTCTTAGTTTGTATCTAAGTGCAGTTTGCGTCTAAGCGCAGATTGCGTCTAAGCGCAGTTTTGCGTCTAAGCGCAGATTTACGTCTAAACGCAGTTTTACGTCTAAACGCAGATTTACGTCTAAACTCAGATTTACGTCTAATACTCAGATTTACGTCTAAACGCAGATTTACGTCTAAACGCAGTTTTACATCTAGACGCAGATTTACGTCTAAACTTTGAAACTCGTTTGTATACTCGCAGAAGGTAGTATGCAGTTGAAATCAAGACGTAAACGTGAACTGAGATCTGATGATTGTGCGAGGAAAGCCGATTTACGTCTGAATGCAGTTTTACGTCTAAATGTTGAAACTCGTTCGTAAAATTATAGAGGACAGTTTGCAGTTATCAATAGGATCAAAATGTAAGTGTAAACTGCAAAGAAGCTCGTTCGTAAAAGCACGGAAGACAATTCTGCAGAATCAAACGTAAACGTAAACTGTAATGTATGAAAATACGAATTTACGTCTGAATGCAGATTCGGAAGAACAGCACTTAGAACTTGTTCGTGAAAGCGCAGAGAGCAGTAGTAATGAAGGAGGTTTGCAGTAATGATAAAGTGCTCAAGAATAAACCCAAACCAGAGATTTAGAGTGGTTCGGTCAGCCTTGACCTACTCCACTTTTGGCTTCCTCCACCGACGAGGTTGCCGACGTCAACTAGGGGCCTTCCTTCAATAGGCGAAGGCCAAACTGCCCTTTTACAGTTTCTCTCCTTTTGACAGGCTCAGGAGACAACCTTTACAGACCTTTCTCTCCTCACTTTACAACTGAAAACTTGAAGAACAGAAGGAGGAGACTTAAAGGCTTTACAACACTTTTGAGCTCTTAGAATCACAGAAAAGATCAAGATTTCGGTGTAGGTCTGTATCTTTTCAGTGCTGAATGGGTGGGGTATTTATAGGCCCCAACCCAATTCAAATTTCGAGCTCAAATCGATCAAATCCCGGAATTCCGGGATCAGGCGGTTGCACCTCTTGACTGGAGAGGTTGCACCGCCTGGCAGAGCTCGAAGACTGAGCTCAGGTGGATGCACCTCTCTGTCAGGGGTGGTTGCACCTTTCTACCAGAGCTCGAAGACCGAGCTCAGGTGGTGCATCTCCTGTCCAGAGATGTTGCAACTCTCTGCCAGAGCTCGAAGACCGAGCTCGGTGGTTGCACCTCTTGGCAGAGCTCGGAACTTGAGCTCTGGCGGTGCTACCTCTTGACAGAGGAGGTTGCACCGCCCAGTCTCGCTTGGAGACTGAGCCCTGGGCGGTTGCACCGCCTGGCTGGAGCGGTTGCACCGCCCAGTCTCGCTGGGAGACTTAGCCTGGGCGGTTGCACCGCCTGGCTGGAGCGATTGCACCGCCCAGTCTCGCTGGGAGACTTAGCCTGGGCGGTTGCACCTCCCACAGCTACTTGGGTCCGAATGGGTTGAACCATTCGACCCAACTTGAGTTCTTCAGGGGCCCAATTGCCCCAGGATTAAGCTAATGGGATCACCTCCTATTTCTAACTTAATCACCGTGCTAACTACGATTGAATCTAAGACAATTTCTGCAGCTTTGCTTCGGTACGTCAATCGCTTCTTCCGGCGAGTTTCCGGCGAACTTCCGTCGATCATCCGATGAACCCTTGGTGATGCTCCTGCGGACTTCCGGCAAACTCCTGGACTTTGCGAAGATCCACTTGGCAAGTTCCGACGAGCTTCGCTTGGCAAGCTTCTGGACTTCTCGGATCTGTTCTCGCAGAACCTCCGATGACCATCCGAACTTCCGTCGAACTCTCGAACTCCCAACGTGATCATGAACTTGACTCCGACGCAACTCCTGCTGCTTGTCTAACTTTCATCGTAGTTAATCCTGCACACTTATCTCAACACACAGATTAGACAACAAATGACAATTGACTTCATCATCAAAATCCGAGATTCAACAGTTGGAACTTGTCAAGATCAAATCGTGAAGTCTAGGAGCTTGCCGGGAGTCCGCAAAATGGTTTCTGAGAGTTTATCGGAAAACCGTCGGAAGTTCGCCAGAAGCTCGCCGGAAAAAGTCTTGACTTACGGACTTTGTAATAGCTTAGAAAATGTCTTTAAATTCTTAGTTAGCATGTTAATTAGGGTTAGGATTAGGTGTTAATCTTATAACCCAAGTACGGGCCAATTGGGCCCGAGTTCGGACTGGTTTGGGCTAAGTTTGGAGCCCAAACAATGAGCTGAATTGGCCCAGGTGGTGGCACCGCCCAGCTCCCGAGAGCTGGGCGGTGACACCTCCTGGGCTGGGCGGTTGTACCGCCCAGCACCCGAGCACTGGGCGGTGGCACCGCCAGCATCGGGAACATAAGAGAATTCAAATTTTTGGGGCCCAAATTTGAATCCTCTTGAGGCCTATAAATACCCCTCAAGTATTAGCTGAGAACATAACTTTTTGAGCAACAATTGTTTGAGATAAAGGCCTTAGAAAAGTCTTAGCTAGTCTTGTTTTTAATTTGCTAGTGTTCACCTCCTTCTTTCTTGCTTAAAATCTGTAAGAGAGTGAACCACTTGTAAAAAGTTGTAAGAGGGGTATTCACCCTTCCCTTTCAAGAGATTTGCTAGTGGAAAGGTCAAAGCCTCATCGAAGAGGGGCCTCACAAGTGGATGTAGGTCATTTGACCGAACCACTATAAAATCGGCGTGATCTCTGGTTTGCATTTACTTATTGTCATTTACATTAATGCAAACCATTTGCACTTTAATGCTATACTGCTTTGTCTCTATCTTACTTATCCCTTCAAGTTAAAATGCATTCGAAACAATTTTAAACAAAAACGTTGCTTTTATCGTACGAAGTTTCCGAAAAGTGTTTAAATCGTGAAAAGTTTATTACACTTTACCGCTGCACTAATTCACCCCCCCCTCTTAGTGCCACTCCGATCCTAACAATTGGTATCAGAGCCCGATATTTCTTATCTCGGATTTACACCCGAGAGAAATGGCTCTTCATGGCTTTCAAGAGGGCTTATCGGTTTTTCGTCCACCGTTGTTTAACGGATTAGACTACACTTATTGGAAAACTCGAATGAGAGTTTTCTTGATTTCTATGAATTTGGATTTATGGAATATCATTGAAAACAATTTTCAACTTCCCTCTAAACCGATGAACGAATGCTCGGATTTGGAGACAAAATATTTTTCTTTAAACACAAAGGCTATGAATGCCTTATTTTGCGCTTTGGACAAAAATGAGTTCAATCGGATTTCTACGTGCGAAACGGCTTTCGATATTTGGCAAACATTTGAAATCATGCACGAGGGAACTAGTAGAGTCAAAGACTTGAAAGTTAACATTTTATTGCATTATTTTGAGCTTTTTCAAATGCAACCAAGCGAGACTATAGGCGACATGTACACCCGTTTCACGGATGTCATCAATAATCTAAGAGTTCTTGGTAACTCTTTTTTGAATTTTGATCTCGTAAGTAAGATCTTAAGATCCCTTCCAAAAAGGTGGTATTCTAAAATAATCGCAATACAAGAAACAAAAGATTTAAATATTTTTTCACTTGAAGAACTAATTGGTTTGTTGATGACATATGAAACGGTGCACAATACACATGATAAACAAAATCACCTTCCAAAGAACAGGAAGGATTTGGAACTCCGGACAAATGGATACCACTTGAGTAATGACTCAAGTGATGAGGACAATGATGAACTTGAATTTCGAATACTAAATCTTAATAAGTTTATTAAACAAAAATATAAAATAAACAATGAACTTGAACGGAGGAAAAGGCCAAAGAAGAGGAAGGCAACCAAGGATGAATCAAGAACTTCCAAAGGTGAAACGGCGAATTGGGCTTTGACGGGCTTCGACTACAAGGTAAGTAACTCAACTCTCTTGAATTATTTTGAAATTACTTGATGTTTTCCATGATGCATTTTCTCTTTTCTTTTGAATAATTATTTTTCTTGAAAACTGTATGTTTTATGTTAATAGAATAAAATGTTAGATTTAAATAATCATATATATGTGCTTGAGAAGCAAGAATGTGTATTTTGATGATTTCCATATTAACTTTCAATGATGATGCATGGTTTTTATATGGAAGGCTTAATGATATTTTTTTTAAACCTTGTCTTTGGTTTTTAAACATGATGTATATTTTTGACATAAGAACAAAACTTGAGCATGCTAATATAAAGTCAATCACATAAATTAAAACTAAAGAAGTTTTAGTTATCTATAAGAATCATTCAAAATTATGTTTAATGAAACCATTGCATAATGATGTAATGAAAATATTAAACATTTTGAAACCATGTTTTAGTGTCATGCATAATGATCATGCTTAATAAATTTCAAAATTATGCATATGAATCTTGTGATTTATGGATTATTGATTTTTACCATAATGAAAGTGGCTTATTAATCTTTGTTGTAATAAATCTTACACTTTCGGTTTTAAACATTATACATGTTTTTATTTGGTATAAGTGAAATAAAATCATATGAATTGAAACAACTAAAAAGAGGAAAATATTTTTTCCTTGAAAAATTATTTTTCTCTGTCCTATTGATCTTGATGTTTATTATGATAAATCTATGTATACCATTTTGAATCTCTTGAAAGTAATGTTGATATTTTGATGATTTTGATGATTTAAATTTGAAATGAGTTTTATCAAAATCATGATATTGATTTCTTGGAATAACATGAGATTACTTTTGATGATCATTTTGATTCATGGAATTTTGGATTCATGACTTGGTCTTACATTTGTTTATGAGATGGTTGAAATCTTTGTACGTTTGAATTCTTCCCTTCTCCTTTCAATTTATGCATGTTATATGTTAAAGATTTAAAACCATGTTTTGGTATCATGCATATCTATTTTTTTGGTAAGTAAAAGTAAATTGATTATGTGTAAAGTTTCTACAAATAGCTTTATCTATACAAGTCATAGATAAAGCCAAGTAACTCATAGAGTGCGAATGCGATAGTTATGACTACACATGCTGTAGACTATAACTCCTAATTATAATCAATATAGAAAATGTTTATCCAGATATATCAAAACTACCTGTGGGTACATAATTTGGCATCATTCCCAAGATCTTTAGCTAATAGCAAAATTAAATTTGATAAAAATATCTTTTTCTCTTTGGGTAAAGCGTTCCGTTTTGAGATCTTGCTCCATACAGGATCTTGAGTCTCTAATAATCTCTTTCAATAATTGAGCATTGTTTGTGTGTTGGCATTCAAATATTCTGTTACATCTCTCCTTCCACATCCACCAAATAGCGCATCTGAAAGTAACCTTTGCCAGTTGTGTTAGAGGCCCTTTTCTTGAGAAACATTGCATGAGGTCGCTTAGTTCTTGGTGCAAGTTTGGTTGCGGCAGTCTATTGAGTTCAAATCGCTGGAGAATCTCCTTCCATATCCATTTTGTATAATCACAAGCAAAATAGAGGTGGTCAACAGTTTCTTCTTGTTGCATACAAAGGGAGCATCTGTTAACATGATAGATACCTCTTCTTTTCATATTGTCTATTGTCAGTAGTTTATTGAGAAGAGCCTGCCATGTACATAAGGAATGTCTTTGTGATCCCGGTCGATCCCATGTCCAACTGCTTGGGACCCACTTGTTATTTAAGAAATATTGATGTGACAAATTGAATAAGTTGAAAATGAATGATGATTTTTCTCTTGAATATAACTTGTGATATTTTTTTTATAAATCATCATTTTGATTTCTCGACATTCGATACATGAGATTTTATTATAAATCAAAATTTCTCATTAATCTATCTTCTACGATTTTACTTGATATTCTCTTGAGAGGAGATTTTCTAAATGAATCATGATTTTTCCTTGTGAGTTCTTGGAGTTATTACTTGATTTTTCTTTTAAAACAAGATCTCTTCTTTGTACTCCTATGATTTTTCTTGATATTTTATTTAAAGAAGATATTTACTATATGAATCATGTCTTTTGGTATTCAAATGATTTTATCCTTCATGACATGATTTCTTTGTATTTATGACTTGCATGGCTTGAAATGTTTTGGTATGATGCATGCAATGATGAAATATTCATAAAGTTAAAATGATGTATGCAATACTTATGATAATGATGTACATGATGTATTTATTGCATATGATGTGTATCATGAATGCTTTAAATGATGAATGTTTGGTATCATGATCAACATGTTGATAAATGCTTGAAAATTTTAATGTTTGAGTATCATGTATGATATGCTTATAAATGATGATTGATTTATTTTTCGGTATCGTGCATGAAAAATAAGGTTATTGAAATTGTGTATGTTTTAATTTGAATATATAATTATGCACAAATAAGAATGATACTTACCTTTGTCATAATATGAAAATTGATATAAGGGTCTTCCCTTCTTTTTGACAATGACAAAGGGGGAGCAAGAATTTCTAGCGTGGATATCATGAAAAGAGGCAAACTAACTAGTTTGCACAATTCAAGATGAAAGCAAAAATTGCACTTCTCAAAAGAGAAGATGCAAATGTAACATTTGCCAAATTGTTTGCTTGCCTCATGTAAAACATTATCTCTTGCTAGTTTGGCTTTTTTGCTAGCTTGTATGTTGCAAAACTTGATCACTTTTTCAAACATTTTGCTAGCTTACACTTTGCAAAGAAAGCAAAAATGGCACTTCTAGAAGAAAGAGCTTATTATTTTGAACATCACAAGCTTGCCTATCTTAAGAAACAAAAATTACAAAAGTGCTATCTTGCCTATCTCAAGAAGCAAAACTTGCAAATTGCACATTGCAATAGGAAGCAAGAATTATGAGCTTACACAAGAAAGCTATCTTGCATTTGCTTTCAAAATTTTTGCTAGCTTGTATATTGTGAAACTTATATATCGTAAAAATTGCTAGCTTGCAGTCTAAAGAGAAGCAAAAAGTTGCTATCTGATTTTACGACGTTGGTCTCCTGATGTCCGTTTGGAGTTAGATAGCCTACAGTCTATTCCATTATGGGTATCCTTTCAAGGACTGCCTCTACATCTTTGGAGTCGACGTTTTATTGCAAAGTTATGCAGCACTCTGGGACAGCCACTCTACATCGACAAAGCAACAGCAGCTCAGACGAGATTAGCATTTGCACGAGCATGTGTGCTGGTTTCTTCCGATGAAGATCTTCCTAATGAAGTTTTCTATCGCGATCTTGACGGGAACACTCGGAAGGTACATGTCTCATATTCCTGGAAGCCACAACGATGTCAGCGTTGCTTATCTTTTGGTCATGCAAATGGAGCTTGTCAGCAAACCCCACAACCAACCACAAAGGTCTATCGACCACGTCAAGCACCTCAGCAACAAAGTGATTCTTCTCTAATGGCAGTAGCACCGATGGTGGCGAAAACTATTGAGCATTCCGACTCGCAAGGAAAGCACCGCGGACAGAAGGACAATTCCAAAACTTTATCTCTTCCTATAATGTCAGAGCCTTCCACAACAGAGGTTTCCCATGGTACTAGTGGACAGGAGAAACATAAGTCAGGAACTTCATCTCTTCTAATATCATCGGATCCATCCACAATAGCTCAACGAACTCAGGCCCAAGCAAATCTCGCCAGCAACGATATTCTTCCTCAACAAACTCAGGCCACAACAAATATCGCCAACAAGGATATTCCGACTCAACAAACTCATGCCCCAACAAACCTCTCTAGCCACGCTGCTCCAACAAGTACTATCCAGGATATTGTGCTGCAACAATCTTATCGAGCTTCAACAAACCCTGCCAATCAAGACCACATGATTCAAGGTACTTTAAAGTTTAAAAATCTGCAAGCTGTAGATGAAGTGGATAAATATAGGAATAAAGCCATAAAAGGTAAGGATATTGTGCGGGAAGAAAATACAAAACCGAAGGATAAGAAAAAGGATGGTACAATCCATCCAAAGTCGTAGGATGAATACCTTACTACCTTTTCATTTGTTTATTACTAATGAAGATAACATGCTGGAATGTTCGCGGACTTAATAAGTCGGAGAAATGTCGGGAGCTCAACAGAATAATCAAGTCTGCCGCATGTGATATTGTTATTCTAGTGGAAACGAAAATTAAACAATCACGCGTTCAAGCTCAAAAGAATTTAATATGGCCGGACGCAGAACTGTTTACCAATGACTCAAATGAAACTTTTGGTAGAATATGGGTCTTATGGAATCCTAACTCTATTAATGCTTGGTTTATTTCTGCTACTGATCAATTCATTCATCTTAAGGTAGAGGATAAAAAGAATGGCTGTCAATTCAATTTCACTGGTATATATGCTTCAAACAGTATGCAAGAAAGAAATACTCTTTGGTCTGACCTGACTAATATTGTAAATGGCTGTCTCAATGTACCTTGGATTGTTCTTGGAGACTTTAATACTGTTCGGTACACAAATGAAAAAGTGGGGGGTAGACAACTTTCAGAAAGTCAGCTTCAAAGTTTTAATGATTACATTGACACTGCAGCATTGTTTGATATGAAATCTGTGGGTAATTGGCTCTCCTGGAGTAATCAAGGTGCTGCTAACAGAAAAATAATGGCTCGACTTGATAGGTGTTTGATTAACCATGAATGGTTAATAGTTTACCCAGATTCACTTCTTGAGTATGGTGCTCCTTTGTTTTCTGACCATTCTTTAATGTATATACACGTAGAAAAAGTGACACCAAGAGGCAAGAAACCGTTTAGATTCTTTAACATGTGGAGTACTCATCCTCAATTTCTTGATGTTATCAGATCTGCTTGGAATGTTAATGTGCATGGATCTCCCCCTTACATCTTATGTCAAAAGCTCAAAGCCTGTAAAGCAGCACTAAAGGAGTGGAATACAAATACCTTTGGCAATATTACCACCAGAGTTCAATTTTGCAGAAAGGAACTAATGTCATTGCAACATGAGCTGCAACTTCAGCCAAATGATGAAAATATTATCTACAAAGAGACGGAAGCCAGAAATAACTTCATGCAAGCCTTAAAACAGGAGGAAAGTTTTGCAAAGCAGAAGTCTCGACAGCATTGGCTTACACTAGGGGATTCCAATACTAAATTTTTCTATGCTTCAATTGCTACTCGAAGGGCTGTTAACCGTATCAGCAAATGCAGAGACAAAGATGATAATCTTATTGAGAATTTAGATGAGGTTAAAGCACACACAGAGCAATTTTTTTATTCCTTACTCAATCAAGCTGGGAAACCTAATAACATTTTTTTTTTGGTAAGTAAAAGTAAAATTCATTATGTGTAAAGTTTCTATATATAGCTTTATCTATACAAGTCATAGACAAAGCCAAGTAACTCATAGAGTGCTAATGCGATAGTTATGACTACACATGCTGTAGACTATAACTATCTGTGGGTACATTATTTGGCATCATTCCCAAGATCTTTAGCTAATAGCAAAATTAAATTTGATAAAAATATCTTTTTCTCTTCGGGTGAAGTGCTCGGTTTTGAGTTCATGCTCCATACAGGATCTTGAGTCTCTAATAATCTCTTTCAAGAGCTGAGCATTGTTTGTGTGTTGACATTCAAAGATTCTATTACATCTCTCCTTCCACATCCACCAAATAGCACATCTGAAAATAACCTTTGCCAGTTGTGTAAGAGGCCCTTTTCTTGAGAAACATTGCATAAGGTCGCCTAGTTCTTGGTGCAAGTTTGGTTGCGGCAGTCTATTGAGTTCAAATCGCTGGAGAATCTCCTTCTATATCCATTTTGTATAATCACAAGCAAAATAGAGGTGGTCAACAGTTTCTTCTTGTTGCAAACAAAGGGAGCATCGGTTAACATGATAGATACCTCTTCTTTTCATATTGTCTATTGTAGGTAGTTTATTGAGAAGGGCCTGCCATGTACATAAGGAGTGTCTTTGTGATCCCGGTCGATCCCATGTCCAACTGCTTGGGACCCACTTGTTATTTCTTTGCCTAGTTTGATTCCATGCGGATGTGGCACTAAATTTACCATTGTCATGAGGCCAAATAAGTATATCTGAAGAGTTGTTCCTGATTCGAATAGCTATGATAGTCGGCCAAAGTGATAACATTTTAGGAGAAATAGGATTAGGGAGACACCAAGTACCGTTAGCGATGAACTCGGAAACCTTCCAATCTTTGGGAGCCCCAAGATCTTTTCGTATTCTGTCGCCATATAATTAAAATATACTCTTCCCATTCACCCAAGGATCGTACCACATATTAGTACTAGTTCCAGAAGAGATTGCATACGAAATGTGTTTGATTAGCCAATTCCTTGCCTTTAAAATTCCTTTCCAAGCTGCAGAGTGGTATGTTCTTGTTGAAATTTCCCATATTGATTCCTTTGAGAGATACTTAGCAGAAACCCAATGTGACCACAAGGAACATTTGTTTTGCAAAAGATCCCACAATTGCTGTACCAAACATGCTTGATTCCAATCTCTAGTATTTCTCAAATTTAGCCCCCCTTCATCTTTCGGTTTGCAAATACTATCCCAATTTACCATATGCATTGCCTTATCATTTGTGCCATTCCAGAAGAAGTTTATTAATAACCGTTCAATATCTTGGAGAAGTCCAGCAGGCAGAAGAAATGCATTACACCAATATATAGAGTAGGAGTGCAATACCGAACGGATGAGTTCGAGTCGTCCTGCTTTTGATAGAAACCTATTTTTCCAAGAAGAAATTCTATTCTTTATTTTTTGCAAGATAGGTTGACAGTGGGTTTTGTGAATGCCTGTGGATATGAGCGGGAGACCCAAATAAGGAACTGACAAGCTTCCTTCACTAACCCCCAAAGTTTGTGAAACCTAATAACATTCATGTGGAGCCGACTAGAAAACTTGATTCGGAAGCTATTTCAATCCTCAATGCCCCAATTACAGATGACGAAATTGTATGTGTTGTCTTTAAGTCACCAAAGTACAAAAGCCCAGGTCCAGATGGATTTCCAACTGAATTTTACCAAACTGCTTGGTCTATTATTGGAAATGATGTGATCAAAGCTTGCCAACATTTTTTCTCTTCAGGTCATATTCTTAAAGAGATGAATTGCACTTTTATTTCTTTAATTCCGAAGAATGCAGGGGCTGATTCACTAGAGAACTATCGACCCATATCATTATGCAACTTTATATACAAGATCATCTCCAAAGTATTGGCAAATAGAATGCAAATGGTATTACACAAGATCATTAGCCCAAATCAAGCTGCTTTCATCAAAGGGAGAAGTATACATCATAACATTTTGCTTGCTAATGACTTGGTCAAAGATTTGCATTCAAAAGCAAGAGGGACAAAAATCTGCATTAAAGCTGATCTAAGGAAAGCCTTTGATTCAGTTAATAGGAAATTTATCTATAAGATGCTCCTTGATATGAACTTCCCACAGCAATGGATTAATTAGATTCAATCTTGCCTAGAAACTCCAAAGTTTTCGATACTCTTTAATGGCTCACCTATTGGTTTTTTTGGGAGCACGAATGGCATCCGACAAGGTGATCCACTCTCTCCGTATCTCTTTACTATTGCGATGGAAGGACTTAGCTGTATGTTGGAACACGCAGTCTTAAATGACAGCATTAAGGTACCCAGTGCTGGTTCTGTTCATATATCACATATAACATTTGCAGATGACTTACTTATCTTTCTCCAAAATGAACCAACTTCAGTAAAGAACCTGGCTACTATTATGAATGACTTTGGTATGGTTTCTGGACTTCAGTTAAATCATACGAAAAGTAAAGTATATATGAGCCCTTACGTTGAGGATAAGGTCTTTATTTCACAAACTTTGGGGGTTAGTGAAGGAAGCTTGCCAGTTCCTTATTTGGGTCTCCCGCTCATATCCACAGGCATTCACAAAACCCACTGTCAACCTATCTTGCAAAAAATAAAGAATAGAATTTCTTCTTGGAAAAATAGGTTTCTATCAAAAGCAGGACGACTCGAACTCATCCGTTCGGTATTGCACTCCTACTCTATATATTGGTGTAATGCATTTCTTCTACCTGCTGGACTTCTCCAAGATATTGAACGGTTATTAATGAACTTCTTCTGGAATGACACAAATGATAAAGCAATGCATATGGTAAATTGGGATAGTATTTGCAAACCGAAAGATGAAGGGGGGCTAAATTTGAGAAATACTAGAGATTGGAATCAAGCATGTTTGGTACAGCAATTGTGGGATCTTTTGCAAAACAAATGTTCCTTATGGTCACATTGGGTTTCTGCTAAGTATCTCTCAAAGGAATCAATATGGGAAATTTCAACAAGAACATACCACTCTGCAGCTTGGAAAGGAATTTTAAAGGCAAGGAATTGGCTAATCAAACACATTTCGTATGCAATCTCTTCTGGAACTAGTACTAATATGTGGTACGATCCTTGGGTGAATGGGAAGAGTATATTTCAATTATATGGCGACAGAATACAAAAAGATCTTGGGGCTCCCAAAGATTGGAAGGTTTCCGAGTTCATCGCTAACGGTACTTGGTGTCTCCCTAATCCTATTTCTCCTAAAATGTTATCACTTTGGCCGACTATCATAGCTATTCGAATCAGGAACAACTCTTCAGATATACTTATTTGGCCTCATGACAATGGTAAATTTAGTGCCACATCCGCATGGAATCAAATTAGGCAAAGAAATAACAAGTGGGTCCCAAGCAGTTGGACATGGGATCGACCGGGATCACAAAGACACTCCTTATGTACATGGCAGGCCCTTCTCAATAAACTACCTACAATAGACAATATGAAAAGAAGAGGTATCTATCATGTTAACCGATGCTCCCTTTGTTTGCAACAAGAAGAAACTGTTGACCACCTCTATTTTGCTTGTGATTATACAAAATGGATATGGAAGGAGATTCTCCAGCGATTTGAACTCAATAGACTGCCGCAACCAAACTTGCACCAAGAACTAGGCGACCTTATGCAATGTTTCTCAAGAAAAGGGCCTCTTACACAACTGGCAAAGGTTATTTTCAGATGTGCTATTTGGTGGATGTGGAAGGAGAGATGTAATAGAATCTTTGAATGTCAACACACAAACAATGCTCAGCTCTTGAAAGAGATTATTAGAGACTCAAGATCCTGTATGGAGCATGAACTCAAAACCGAGCACTTCACCCGAAGAGAAAAAGATATTTTTATCAAATTTAATTTTGCTATTAGCTAAAGATCTTGGGAATGATGCCAAATAATGTACCCACAGATAGTTATAGTCTACAACATGTGTAGTCATAACTATCGCATTAGCACTCTATGAGTTACTTGGCTTTGTCTATGACTTGTATAGATAAAGCTATTTGTAGAAACTTTACACATAATGAATTTTACTTTTACTTACCAAAAAAAAAAAAGTTGCTATCTCAAAAGAAGCAAATGTGCTATCTTTCCTATCTTAAGAGGCAAAAATGCTAACTTGCACATCTAGTAAAACTTGACAAATTTGCATATTTCAAGAAGCCAGAGTTGCTTTCTTGAACATCTCAATATTGCTAGCTTGCATGATGTAGAACTTATTATCTTGAACATTATCAAAAGTGCTATCTTGTATGCTGTAAAACTTGCATATCTAAAACTTGATAGCTTGAATGTCCTAAGCATGATGCATTACTTGCTAAATTTTCTAGCTTCAAAACTGCATGATGATAAAACTTAATATTATGTTTTTCATGCAATGAGTTGAACTTATATTACAAACACAAAGAATAGTTGTACTTCTCCTTTTTGTTGATGACAAAGGGGGAGAAGTATGTTGATGACATGATATGCATAAGTCTATGCATGAGTTCAAAATGACGTGTTGCAAGTATTCATGATGAATATTGCAATGACTTGAATTCAGTTTGAATTCAAGGTTCTATCAATATGGCATATTGATAGGGGGAGTTTGTTTAAACTCCGGGAGTCAAGTTTAACTCCGTCATCAATTGGTTATCATCATCAAAAAGGGGGAGATTATTGAATCTCGTATTTTGATGATGAAACCAATTGATAATTATGTTTATGTTTAACTGTATTTTGAGTGATGTAGGTCTACTCGATCAGGATTAGACAGTTAACGCAGGAGGAATTGACATTGCACCAGAGGAAATCACATCAAGATATTGGACGGCAGAAGGCTTCGGACGTCGGGCATCAGGCCAAGGAGAGCGAAATTACGCCAAGGATATCGGGGTTGCAGAGGTCAACCACCGATTGGGCAATAAGCTGCAAGAGAGGACGATGCACCGAAGAATCGGACGAAGCACCAACCAATGACGTGCCGGGCAACAGAATGTCAATTCGCGTTGTAATAATTGTCTAGATCGGAGCAGAGTTTTAGCTTGTGTGTGCAGGATTAACTACGATAACGATGAAGACATAAAGCAAAACAAAGTGTCGGAGTCAAGCACGAAGGATTCATTGCGAGTTCAAGAGTTTGACGGAAGTCCGAAGGTTCGTCGGGAATGCTGCCGGAACTAGCCGAGAATGAGTAGGGAGCTTGTCGAAGGGTTTTTCGGAAGCTCGTCGGAAGGTTCATTGGAAGTTCGCGGAGCTCGCCGAGAAAGATCAGAGCTTGCCGAAGAAGCTTGTTGGAACTCGTCAAGATCAAATCGTGAAGTCTAGGAGAATGCCGGGAGTCCGTAGAATGGTTTCCGAGAGTTTATTGGAAAACCATCGGAAGTTCGCCGGAAGCTCGTCGGAAAAAGTCTTGACTTATGGACTTTGTAATAGCTTAGAAAATGTCTTTAAATTCGTAGTTATCACGTTAATTAGGGTTAGGATTAGGTGTTAATCTTATAACCCAAGTAGGGGCCAATTGGGCCCGAGTTCGGACTAGTTTGGGCCAAGTTTGGAGCCCAACCAGTGAGCTGAATTGGCCTAGGTGGTGGCACCGCCCAGCACCCGAGAGCTGGGCGGTGACACCTCCTGGGCTGGGCGGTTGTACCGCCCAGCACCCGGTGGCACCGCTTGGCTGGGCGGTGGCACCGCCAGCATCGGGAACATAAGAGAATTCAAATTTTTGGGGCCCAAATTTGAATCCTCTTGAGGCCTATAAATACCCCTCAAGTCTCAGCTGAGAACACAACTTTTTGAGCAGCAATTGTTTGAGAGAAAGGCCTTAGAAAAGTCTTAGCTAGTCTTGTTTTCAATTTGCTAGTGTTCACCTCCTTCTTTCTTGCTGAAAATCTGTAAGAGAGTGAACCACTTGTAAAAAGTTGTAAGAGGGGTATTCACCCTTCCCTTTCAAGAGATTTGCTAGTGGAAAGGTGAGAGCCTCATCGAAGAGGGGCCTCGCAAGTGGATGTAGGTCATTTGACCGAACCATTATAAAATCGACGTGATCTCTGGTTTGCATTTACTTATTGTCATTTACATTACTGCAAACCATTTGCACTTTAATGCTATACTGCTTTGTCTCTATCTTACTTATCCCTTATAGTTAAAACGCAATCGAAACGATTTTAAACAAAAACGTTGCTTTTATCGTACGAAGTTTCCGAAAAGTGTTTAAATCGTGAAAAGTTTATCGCACTTTACCGTTGCACTAATTCACCCCCCCCCCCTCTTAGTGCCGCTCCAATCTTAACACGATTTTCTTACCGTAATTTCTCTGCTCTTCTTGGCCTAATGCCCAAACTCATGGACCGAAGCCTTCTGCCGATATGTCGATCGACCCTCTAGCTCGACATCCAATCTTCTGACATGTTCTATTCCGACCCAACATGATTCTTCCTACCTTAATTGTCTCTCCCTGATCGAAGCTTCCTACGCCACTCAAAACGCACATTAAATCATAAATACTATCAATTGGTTTCTTCATCAAAATTTAAGATTCAACAATCTCCCCATTTTGATGATGACAACCAATCGATCATGGAGTTAGCCTTAACTCCCAAAGTTTAAACAAACTCCCCCTATCAATATTGATAGAAACTTTGAAATCATAGTATTTCAACATTGCATGCAACATGAGTATTGAAATAACCAATTTATCACATCATTACATGCATCATAAAATCATGCATAATTAAAATATCCAAGTACATCATCCTATGCATGATTGTCATCATGACTTCTCCTTTGTCATCAACAAAAAGGAGAAGTTTCATTATGTCTGAGTTCCAATAGCTTAGTGGCTCTCTCTCCAGTTCCACTAAATGGAGAGTTAGTCAGTTTTCCACAAAGGCAAGGCTTGCAAGCTGCATATGACTCATAATCGAATTGATCTAGATATCTATCCTTTAGCAACTTTTGAATCCTTCCCTCATGGATGTGACCTAGCCTATAATGCAACAAGTATGTACTGTTCACCTCATCTAGTTTCCTCTTGGACACACTTACATTCATGATATGTGAAGCAATGTCTAGCATAAATAAACCATTATGCAATGTTCCTCTCGTATTGATCTCATCATTTAATAATATTGAACAACCATTGTTCTCAAAAACTAATTTCTATCCATTAACTGTCAAAATATGAAATGAAAATAATGTTTTTGATAATAGAAGGAACAAAATAGGATGCATCCAATGTAATAATAGCTCCACCAAGCAAAAGTAGAGTGACCTCATCAACAACTACTGCAGCAGCTCTTACTCTATTGCCCATCTTGAGGTCCATCTCACCTCTCGCCAATCTCCTAGGTCTTACCAGAGCCTGCAATAAATTATAAATATGATAAGCACTACCGGTATCCAAAATCCATGTGTTATCATAAGAGTCTGATAAATGGAGATTGATCATGAACGTACTTGAAGCTTCTCCAAGCTTTTATTTCGCCCTCTCTGCATGGTACACTTTGCAGTTTCTCTTACAGTGCCCATCTTTGCCGTAGTGGAAGCACTAGCCTTTATCCTTTGCCGGGTCTTTTTTAGCAACCTTTGTTTTACCCGATCTGCCCTTGCCCTTGCCTTTCTTAAGGGACTTTTCTACTTTCCTTTTTTTTATGGTCTCACTAGTATAGAGAACCGGCTTCTCTTTCTTGATAGTACTCTCTACCTCCCTAAGCATATTGAGGAGCTCAGGGAGAGTTACCTCAAGCTTGTTCATATTAAAATTCATTATGAACTATGAAAATGAATCTGGTAGGGACTGAAGCACAAGATCCACACACAGGCTATCCTCTAGGACCATTCCTAGACCTGTGAGTTTCTCTATCTACTCAATCACCTTTAGGACATGGTTCTGAATCGGTGTCCCCTCAGTCATCCTAGCGCGGAAGAGGCTCTTAGATATCTCATATCGCTGAGTCGTTCCCTATTCCTCAAACAGTTTGTGGACATGTAGGAGAATAGATCTGGCATCAATCATTTCATGTTGTCTCTGTAATTCAAGAGTCATGGAGCCCAACATGTAACATTGAACAAGAGTCGAGTCATCTATGTACTTCATGTAGCGAGTGAACTCATCATCGCTTGCCCCTTCCTTGGGCATAGGCATCAATCATTGTATCAAGGACGTACATAATTTTCTCCTCTATGAGAATAATTCTCAAGTTGTGGAGCCAATCCGTATAATTTGGACTAGTGAGGCAGTTGACATCAAGTATACCGCATAAGGGATTTGAAAGCAACATTTTCTAAAAATAAAGATGTAGCAGAAATAAATAACATACAGATTTTACAGAAAATAAATAATCAAGTTATAGACTTATATCCTAATCTACTCCCACTATTTTACTAGCGAGTCACGCGACACCCTCAGCACGTGAAACGGAAGTCTCTGGCAGACTTCTAGTGGAGATCGGGATCCAATCAGTATCTTAGTGTAACCTCGAGGGACTCGACCAATCACACTAAGCCCAAAAGGTAGGCAACTCTTGCCGATCACAACTCCTTGTGATTTCCGTCCTATTCGGAACCGAACCACCAAGGTCTCGAGTGGCTCGATCAACCATGATGTGCGATTAAGTCAACACTATCGTTACAAGATGAGTTTAATTCGATGATATACCCTAGAGGGACTCGACCAAGCATACCATGTCCTCAGGTCACCGGTGACATATCTATGTCGTAGGCAAGATAGCAAATCGCAATATATGTGAGCCTCGAGGGACTCGACCAACTCAACTTACACCGAGAATCAGTCCCTACCTATAATAATGGAAGGCCACGTGGGTCAATATAATTGCCTCATATTTACCGACTTAATATTATCAAGAGAGGGGTTTCTTTGATTTAGTCTCCTAATATGACATGTCACACACAAACATATTTAATATATATCTACATCATATGCAAATATATATACATATCTAGTAGGTGTATAAGCAATCACACCAGATGATCATGGACCACAGCCTAATATGATCAGGCCTGAGCCAATGGGTCTAATCACTCACATCAAGATCTATGTGTGCAGCGGTGTATCTCCATGCCATGTGATTGTCCATCTCATCCTCGTTAGTTCCATCGGCATCTCGACATATCTCCATGCATCGCGATCGTTTGTCTTGTCGGTCCCGCTATCCCATCCACGCTCCTGTTGCGTCTCTTCGTGTGATTACAACTTAATCATAAGCATGCAAGCTCGACAATAAATGAGAAATAAAATAAAGGCTCGCGGGCCCCAATAATAATTATCAAGGACATGCAAGGAATTTTCTTAATTTTGAGGGGGTATTTTGGTAATTTGAATAAAAAGGATTGAGTTAGAATTTCTAAAATTCTAAGGGGCAAAACTATCCTTTTATCTGAAAACCCTAACCCTCTCCCCTACTGTGTTGCCGCCACCGCCACCCTACCGGCGATGGCCACTACAAGGGGCGGGGATGGTGTCATTGCCCACGATTGGCACCACCCCTGTAGGTGGGCACCCCTGTAGGCACAGCACCCGTAGGCGCCACTACCCCATTGTCATGGACAAACTTCTAAAAAAGATGTTTGATGTAATGCTTATGTATGTCCATGTCTTTTGACATGTTCATGCCTTATACAACATGTAGAGGGGCGGCCGAAGGCTTAATAGTCCCATTTTAGTTGGGTTAGTGGCCTCTTTAGGCTTGTAAATAAAGGTTGTGTCATGCGGACACGTGTGAGAGATTTTGGGTCTGTAACGGACCATTTTACCCTTTGTTGTGCCACTATTCAGAGCTTGTAAAGTCTGTTTGTAATTTGCATTGTCTATGAAGTATTTTTCGGAGATGTTTGCTTGTGGATCCCGATTGAGGCATTTTCTCTAACCCGTTCTCTCTTTCGTGGGTCCTAAGGGACATGGGAGACTTCGGGGAGGCTGGCCTTTGTGGACAGACACGCAAGGGCCATACGACTTAGGCAAAACCAGCTATGTCCGTGATAGATGGTATCAGAGCGGGACAAGCACTCATAGAAACACTTAGCATGCAAAGGTGGGGGACCTAGCGAGGCTGCGTTGAGGGCAGTCAGCACACGCGCGACCGTTTGGGGGAAAACGGTTATGGAGATGTAGGGAAAATGAGTCGCTCAGAGGAGCGGGCATCTGACTTTGGCATTCAGAGGAATGGCCAACCCTTCGCGCAAGAGGCACCACGAGAACAGGCAAGCTTGGAAGAATGCGGAGCGCACAAAGGTTGGGATAGCTGAGTTTGAGCTACGGCTCAACGTTGACAACTATACTTGATGGTGCTCAAGACAAGCGAGGCGCTTGGTAAAGGATGAGACCATGCAAGGTGGAATGAGTTGCTCAACAATCGAAAGAGTTGTGCAAAGCCCATAGAGGTGAGGGGAATTGCTAACTCAAAGAATTCGGTACTCATGCATGGGCTTGTATGTAGACGATGGAATGTTCACGGCCATCCCAAGGCGACCGAAACTCGGCGCCATAGAGCATTGGAACTTTCTCTTCGGCATGTGAAGGATACGTCCGTAGGAGGCTGGAGTGTACAACGAGTTCAACATGTTGCTAGGCCTTGAGTGGTGCAGCGGGGGCTGTATTGACGTGGAGTCGCAATCTAGCAAGTGCGTTTGCAGGAGGCAGAACAATTCACAGTTTGTTCAGCAGATCGGAGTAGTCCAAGGGGATGGTGGTCTCCGAAACGAAGAGAGATGTTGTTCCAATGGGACAGTTATCCAGGAGGGATAAGTCCCGGCTGTCCAGAGGGAGAATCATGTGAGACGGATCTCATATGTTGAGGAGGAGTACCTCAACAAACAACGACTCCACGAAGCTCAATGGACTGAGCAAGCGACGAGGAGTCGTCGCATCATCTCGCTTGAGAGAATGCATTGGTGGATGCATTGCGAGATCAAGTGGGGGAGCGACCCAAAGCAACTTAAATGAAGGCACACTTGGAGTCAATATGGAGATCGGACTCAAGGGAGGGCTGACCCGTGGAATGGTGGGCGCGAGGGCCACCATCGACTTAATGTAAAAACGAGGAGCGGAGCAACTTGGGTGTAACTTGGCAAAGTACCCAAGCCGCATGAAGGGAGCCAGCATAGAAGTTGGAACATGGAGCAGAGGCATAGTGCTTTCCTTAGATAGAGGTCAAGGACATGAACTCTTGTAGAGGCAAGAGTATGATCATGTTGTTCCATGGGTCCTTCATTCTAACGGAGCGGACTCATCTTGCATGGTGCCAAAGATGAAGGGAGCTTCTGGGCACATGCACCTTATCTCGGAGGAGCATTTGATGGAGGAACTAAGGCGACTCAATTTGCGGAGGCGAAGTTGGGTTCAGAAGGCCTTAGCACGGGGCAAGAGGACGCAGAGGCGGGTACTCTTGAAGAATATGCCACAGTGTTGCCATTCAAGTTGTCATGAAGGAAGTGGTGCGCAGCAGAGATTGTGCTGGTAGGGGCAGAGGCCCAGGATCCAAACAATGGTGCACAAATTATAGTGAAGTCGATGGACTTCGGGAGCTACTAGGCAACGGACTGTCCTAGAGCGGTGCTTCATCTAGGTGTGACCCAAGAGTGGGTGGATGAAGGTCGATTGCCAAAGGAGCGAACAAAATCGAAGGTGGAAGAGACCCTACGATGTATTGGTAGAGGCCACACATGGAGGGTTCATAATTCGAGTTTATTCCACAAGGATCAGAATGCAATGGAGATGTCACCAGGAGGCGACATGGTGTAGCGGATCGTGGTGGAACAGTTCGTGGCAATGCGATACACATGACATAGTCCCGTGAGGGACTAGATCATACGGAGGTATGATCGGGAGCTACTGGAAGCTCCACTTCGGTGAACAACACGACGACAAGAAGGGCTATGGATTCAAGGAGTGAAGGCCATGGTACCGCAGTGGTGGGTCTTCCGTGCGTGCATCAAATTTTACATCGGATGAAAACCTTGGTCATCAGCATATGGGGGATGGGTTCCACCAAGGGAAAAGTTCGAATGCAAGTACCAGTGAGTTCCATGGGGGGGACTTGATCATGCAGAGGTATGATCGAAGCAGCTGGAGAGTTGGACTACTCTAGAGCTCATATTCGCTTAAGGGAGCCCGACAAGTCAGAGGACAAGGCCGAGTAAGCGAACGTTACTACCAAGGAAGCTAAGGAGAACAGAATCGGTGCAAACCCTACAACGTGATGGCAGAGGCCATGCATGGGAATTGCAGTCTGTCTTTCCATCGACCAAACGGACTGCTTGGAGAACACAGAGGTGTTGAAGCAGGGGGTCAAAAGGGGCGAGGAAGCGACGACAAGTCTAGAGGGACTTAGCTACCCAAAATCAAGCATCAGTTAGAATGGAGGTAGACTCGGAGGAGTGCCACAGAGGCATATCTACTGATCATGAAGAAAAGGGATACAGATGCGAGGCGACGGATAGTAGGGCCATGGGCATGGCAGCGCCATGGTACCGCAGAGGCAGGACTTCCGTGAAAGTCATTGATCCCTGGCTCTCATGGAGGGGGAACGCTTGGTCGTGAAAGGGGTCGAGGAGGTGGAGCATGTAGAGGCAATCTCCAAGTACCGAGACAAGGCTGAAGGGCAGAGGCCGAGGAACTCCGTAAGACCGGTGTCAATGTGCTTCTCATCAAGATAGCCGAAAGTGAAGGACTTCGGGTCATGCAAGAGTGCATAACCAAGGAACGAAGCAGGCAGTACGCGGTGCTGTACCTTTGCTACTCAACGGAGTAGGCAGCGGGGTTGATGGAGAAGACGGTACAATCCCAGAGGCGACCAAACCTATGAGAGAATTACTCCAAGTTGGGGTGAAACTTCCTGTATTCCAGAAGTTCGATGGCATTGAGAAGGTGAATCACAGTAGCTAACTCAATGCAAGGAGTGCAAACACTTCAAGTGCTTCAGAAGTGTGAGCAAAGAGCAGGCGAAGGCCAGTAACCAGCTCGATGCATGAAGTACAACCTCGAGGAGGCGGGCGAAGTCAAGTAACCTTTGCCTTCTCAACTCTTAAGAGAATGGGCGAAACTGAGTACCGCAATTCTCTTATCTATCCAGTAGAGGAGCTCTGCACAAGTTCAAAAACCCTTCGAAGATTATGAAAGACAATAGTTGTCAAATCCTCACCAACGATGATCAGTCCTACTGAGAGTCGATTGTCCGCTTCATTTCCCAACGAAATACCAATCGAAAGCGGAAGTGATGCGAACCTACTTGGATGTGACAACTAAGTGAAAGAAGAGTCAATGCGCAAATTTTGTGGAGGAAGGACCCAAAACTTCAGAAGTTTGCGAGACGATGCTCGTTAAAAGCTCCAACAAGCATCCACCCAGTTCAGGCAGCATGAGGCATTTGAGAGACTAGCGTAGTAAGGATGGTCTTTTCCTTCATCTAGGGGATTCGTAGGAATCAACAATGATCAACACAACTCAGCCAACCCCACACCAGAGTCAGAGTCATTGGTGAGTTGAAGCAGCATGGTGGATCAAAGGTTCGACTACTCAAAAACAGTAGTGGAGAGCAACTAGGAGCCAAGAGGCACATTGTAGCTGAAGTAGAAGATTGAAGACTCAGTAAAGGCGAGGAGTTGTAGTGTCGACAAAGGCTTCAACGAGGACATCAAAGGAATAAGTGGGGGTGAATGTCACAAACAAACTTCTAAATAAGATGTTTGATGTAATGCTTATGTATGTCCGTGTCTTTTAGCATATTCATGCCTTGTACAGCATGTAGAGGGGCGGCCGAAGGCTTAATAGTCTCATTTTAGTTGGGTTGGTGGCCTCTTTAGGCTTGTAAATAAAGGTTGTGTCATGTGGACACGTGTGAGAGATTTTCGGTCTATAATGGACCATTTTACCCTTTATTGTGTCACTGTTTAGAGCTTGTAAAGTCTGTTTGTAATTTGCATTGTCTATGAAGTGTTTTTCTGAGATGTTTGCTTGTGGATCCCGATTGAGGCGTTTTCTCTAACTCGTTCTCTCTTTCGTGGGTCCTAAGGGACATGGGAGACTTTGGGGAGGCTGACCTTTGTGGATTGACATGCAAGGGTGCTGCATGACTTAGGCAAAACCAACTAAGTCCATGACACCATGGCACCTTTGCTCGTGGGAGCCGTTGCCCCACGACACCTCTGCCCACGGCGCTGCTGCACACGGGCGCTACGCCCATAAGCGCCGCCCTTATGTCCGATCCTAGTGCCCACGCATAGGCGGCTTGCTTGCGAGCTGACGGTTGCCGATTGCTTGTGGCCCCTGCACGCAGGTGGCTTACTATAGGTGGCCAAAGGTTGCAAACAGCATTTGGCGAACCTGCAAGGGCAGCAATAGTTGCTGCCCTCTCTCACCATTTGCGTCAACGATTTTGACATCAAAGGATTTTCTAAAATACAACACACAATTCAAAAGTAATCTTTCGCACGAACAACCTAGCTCTGATACCACTATTGGAAAATCTAGGGGCGATATCACATGTGTAGCGGAAGAACATTAAAAACAAAATCTCCAATTTAATAAAGATATGTTCATCATCGTGCGAAGATTAGTACACAAAATCCATGAAACAAAAAACTATATATAGTAAAAATTATGTTACCTAAGGAAATCGTATATCCCTGAATCCCTGCAAATCTTTAGGAGAGGGTGAAGGAGGTCAAGCGCCCTCCTCTCTAGCGGTGATCCACACAACAGGGCTACGACGACGCTCCTTTAAACTTTAGGCCTGCTTTGAGGAGGAGAAGGGAAGGAGAATAGGAGAGGAAACCAAGAAGCTTTAGCCTATGAACCTTTAGTTCTCTCCTATTTATTGAGGTCCCCTATCAACTTAACCCTAATGGATCCTACCCTGTTAGGTATCGGATCTCCATCCAACTCCCCAAGCCTCTTAGATTAGTGGATCTCTATCCAATTATCTCTCATTGGCTCTTATTGGATCTCATCCATGGGATCCAATAATTCAGGGGCTTATTGGAAATCCAATAAGATAGGGGCTTTGGCAGATATATCATATCCGAACTTCTACTCATCACAATGCCTACCATATGTGGATGACCTTGTAGGCCCAATGTCGAGCTGGTCGTGAGTCATACCTGTCATAACTCCTTTTGGCTTAGTGAATTATTATCTCCATAATAATTCACTCGACTCATCGACTATAATTGTACTAGGCCACTACGCCGTAGTCCCCAAACGATATAGGGGAATCCAATCCATTGGACATGTCTGTCCTTAGTTACCTTGTACCTATAGTCCCTCATCCATCTAATATCCCAGAGACCATATACCGGGTATGGTGCTATCAGACCCAAACGGTTTCTACTCGAGTCTCGCTCTAATTGGATTCTCCCTGAGAGATATTTCTCTTTCAATCCATATGACCCTAGCTAGGGATTTGTCTGAGCAAGAATACATGAGATATTTCTCTCATGACACTAAGAGTGGATGATCCTCTATCGACACTCATTAGTCCACGTAAGGTTGGCTATCACTCCCAATGACCGACTATGCTAGATCTGGAACCTCCAGACCTATAAGTCTGATATCAAAGAGTGGAGTACTCATACAGGACATCCTTGGTGTCTCAAGTCTATGGACCAGATACACCACTAGGACTACGGTATTGCTATCTGATAATAAGACATCATCATCCATCTAGCATCCTGTAAGCGAATCAATTAGTAAACTCATTCTATAATGTGCACCTATATAGTATCTCTAGTGTCCCCACACAAGCAGCTTTAAGACCAGCTGCATCCATCATATGGACAAGTATATAGCACATTAGTCTGTCTGATTATCTTGATATCCCTCTCGAGTAACCTATAATCGGGATTATTTAGGATCTGTGTTTAAAGACGAATCGGTCTCATTATCGTGATCTCATCATGATTTGATTCCCATTGCTTAGATCCATGGACATCACAATATATTTAAGCAATAGTTAATATAAAGTGGTAAAATACCAAAATATAATAATAAGCAAAAAGACTACGTGTCAAGTCACACGTGCCATCACTCACGTGATGGGCTTGCAGAACACCTATAACTAGCAGATGATGATGATGACTTGGCATCCCTTATAAGAAAGTTTAAAAAATTCTTAAAAAGAAACTGAACAAAACAAGACATTAAGAACAAAATGAACTCAAAAAGGACCAAATAATATATTACGAATACAAGAAGATGGGGCACTTCAAAAATGAATGTCCCCAAGTGAAGAAGAAACTACCAAAGAAAAAGATAGCACTCAAAGTAACTTGGGATGATTCAAGTGCATCCGAAGATAAGGAGCCAACTAAAGAAGTTGTCAACTAATGGTATTTGGTGATAAGGTAAGTGTGATACGGGAGTGCCTAATTTGCTACAATCTGCTCATATGGACCTTGTTGATGCTATAATATTTTTTTCAGCCTACAAATTTTCCTTATAGTTTTTCAATTCAGCCCACTCAATTATGACCACTTATAAGTATATTCCCTACAGAAAATTAAAGCTATTTCAATGTGCTTTTCTTCATAGTTAAGGAATGCATTAAAGGAGTTAGTTATCAACTAAGATACTTAATCTCGTAATTCCCTATGCATGAAGGGTTGTTTCATGCACTAGTACTTATTTTGTGTTCTAGGGTTACAAAAGAGTTTAGAAACTGATGATATTTTGGCAGAAGCTCTCTTGGAGTGGCTCCCTTAAACTCTACATCTCTTGAATGCTTCCTTGAGTGGTAAGTCTTTTCTTTCCAGTTCTGTATCCTTGTTTATTATCCTTGGGGTGGTGATCTTTCTATATCCCTTTATGATTTTAAACTTAGTGGTGAGCTTGCTTTCGATTTTATTAAAGTTTTATTACAAGTTCATTCCTTTTCTATCCGAAAAACGTATTTCAGCAAATACAACTATAATGTCGATTTTTCAGTCAAAATATATTCTGCTTTACCACCCCACCCCCCACCCCTAATTCTGCATGAACCCCGGTATCAAAGTGACTCAATCGAACTAGTGTGGGGTTGGCTAAGTTGGGTTGATCCTTATTAGTTCTTACGGATCATTTAGATAAGGAAAAGACCATCCTTAGTATTTGTCATTCTCTCAAACGTCTCATGCTGCTTGAATTTGGTAGATGCCTATTAGAGCTTTAACGAGCATCACCTTGCAAACTTTTGAAGTTTTTGGGTCTTCCTCCATAAAATTTGCCCATCGACTCTTCTTTCATTTAGTTATCACTTCTAAGTAGGTTCATATCACTTCCGCTTTCGATTGACATTTCGTTGGGAAATGAAGTAGATTATCTACTCTCAGTAGCACTAATCACCATTGGTGAGGATTTGACAACTATTGTATTCCATTTGGTTTCTTCGATGGGTCTTTGAATATGTGCAGAGCTCCTCTACTGGATAGATAAAAGAATTGGGGTACTCGGTTTCGCTCATTCTCTTAAGAGTTAAGAAGGAAAAGGTTACTTGACTTTGCTTGCCTCCTCAAAGGTTGTACTCCAGGCATCGAGTTGGTTACTAACCTTCGCCCGCTCTTTGCTCACACTTTTGGAGCACTCGAAGTGTTTGCACTCCTTGCATTGAGTTAGGCTACTGTCATTCACCTTCTCAATGCCATCGAACTTCTGGAATGCAAGAAGTTTTCACCCTAACTTGGAGCAAGTCTCTAGTAGTTTTGGTCACCTCTAGGATTGTACAGTCTTTTCCATCATCTTTGCCTACTCCTCTTAGTCGCAAAGGTACAATACTACGTACTGTCTACTTTTTTCATTGGTTGAGCACCCTTGCATCAACCCAAAGTCCTCAAATTTTGACTATTTTGATGAGAACCTCGTTGACACTAGTCTTATGAAGTTCCCTAGCCTCTGCTCTTCAGCCTTATCTTGGTACTTAGAGTTTGCCTCCATATTCTCCAACTCCTTAGCCCCTTTCATGACCAAGCGCTCTCCCTCCATAAGAGCAAGGGATTAATGACTTTATGGAAGTCCCACCTCTATAGTACCATGGCGCTACCATGCCCATGGCACTACTATTCGTCATCTTGCATCTGCATCCCTTTCTTCACGATCGGCAGAACTGCCTCTGTGGCACTGTGGCTCTCCTCTGAGTCTACCTCCATTCTAACTAATACTTAGTTTTGGGCAACTAAGTGTTAGAACCCTTGCAGATTCTAAACTTGGGGTTGATCTCTTTAGGGGATCGGCCTCCTTGGAATTCTATAGGGGTTCCTCCCTCCAAGTTGCTGCTCAAAGGCTGCAGAAAAGATTCATCTATTGCTTATCAAAAGAGGATGAATACATAGCTATTTATAGGGTTTCTAAACCCTAACTCCTAATAGGACTCCTACTCAAGAGTCCTACTCAAGACTCCTAATAGGACTCCTACTCAAGAGTCCTACTCAATTAAGACTCCTACTCAAGACTCCTAATAGGACTCCTACTCAAGACTCCTATTCCCTTACAACTCCTAATTCTTCTCTAAGAAAAAACCTCCTACATGAATGTCCCTCTTAATTAGGACTCTCCTAGCTAGAGTCCTAACAGAATGTCCCTCTCAATTAGGACTCTCCTAGCTAAAGTTCTAACAGTTTTACATGAATGTCCCTCTCAATTAGGACTCTCCTAGCTAGAGTCCTAACAAACCTGCCCTCTTCAAATCAGCCTTGTCCTCGAGGCTGACGATTCATGAATTTTGGGAATTTGATCTTCAAGTCATCATAGTTCTCCAAAGTGGCATCTTCTGTTAGTAGGTTTGCCCACTGTATTAGCAATTCAGTAGTGGATCGTCGTCGTCGAATCATAATCCGTCGATCAATAATGGCACTTGGCTGAGTCTGAAGTCCTCCTTGGGTAGTCATATTTGGTGGGTGGCTTTGGGCTATCTCCAAGCACCTATTTACAACTTCTGTCTGGCCGTCGGTTTGTGAGTGATGCCATTCCATCTTAATATCCTCAAGGAAGTCGCTGGTCGGAAGTGAAATGGTCAAAACTTCAGCTTGCTCGGGTAGTTGCGAAAGCGCATCTGTAAGAACATTCTCTTTCCCCTTTTTGTAAGTGATTTCATAATCAAATCCAAGAAGTTTTGTTACCCAGTTTTGCTGCTCAGGGGATGATATCTTTCGTTCCAAAAAGTACTTGAGGCTTTTATGGTCGGTTTTAATTTGAAATCGTCGACCAATCAAGTAGGGTCTCCACCTCGTTGCTGCGCGCACAATAACGAGCATCTCCTTATCATATTTTGACTTATTTTGATGGGAGGGAGATAATGCCTTGCTAGTGTATGCGAGTGGTCGACCATCTTGCATGAGAATTGCTCCAATTCCGACTCCAGATGCGTCGGCCTCAATAATGAAGGGTCGGTTGAAATATGGTAGTGTTAGCACCGGCATCATCGTCATAGCTGCCTTAAGTTTGTCGAAGGCAACAGAGGCTCTATTCGACCATTGGAAGACATCTTTTTTCAGAAAGGAAGTAAGTGGTGCACTGATCTCTCCATAGTTTTTCACGAACTTGCAGTAGTAGCCTGTTAAACCGAGAAAGCCATGTAGCAATTTTATGTTCCTCGGGGTCAGCCAGTTTTGCATTGCTCCAATTTTGAAGGGGTCTACTACCACACCTTCCTCTGATATGATATGCCCAAGATATTCCACCTTCTTTTGAAGAAAGCAAAAATTCATAGTGGTTGTTGTGTATTCGAAAGGCGATTTTCGGTATGTCTTCTTCGCATACTCGTATTTGATGATACCCGGATCAAAGGTCCAGCTTTGTAAAGATTTGTGCTCCCTGTCATCTACTATTGGAATAGGGTATTTATCCTTGATGGTAATGCCATTGAGAGCTCGGTAATCAATGCATATTCGCCATGTTCCATCCTTCTTGTGTACAAGTAGCACCAGTGAAGAGTAGGGGCTGCAACTTGGCCGAATAACTCCTGTTTCGAGCATCTCTTTTATAATCCTTTCTATTTCATCCTTCTGGAGATGCGGATACTGATATGGCTGAGTATTTGCTGGAGATTTGCTTGGAAGAATCATTAAACAATGATCATGCCGATGGGTAAGAGGTAGATTGCACGGTTCCATAAATATATCTGAAAATTCAGCAAGCAAAGGAAGTAGGTTTGAATCATTAAATTCTATTAGCTCTCCCTTTGTTTGCTGCTCAAGTTGTACCAAGAATCCGCTGTATGCTTTATGCAAAACCTTCTCCATTTGTTGTGTGCAAATCATCGTTACGTCGCCCCCACGTTTCCCGTGCAGTATCACCTGTTTCTCTTTACTGCAAAATTTCATAATTAGTTGTATAAAATTCCAAGAAACATCACCTAATGTCATCAACCATTCAATTTTGAGCATGGTCTTATGATCATCAAGAGGGAGAAGGAAGAATTCTGCAATTATCTCTTGGTCCTGCAGCAATAGTTTCTCCTGCGGGCGCCTACGATCACACTTCAAAATCCGTCTGTCGGTGACCTTAACATCAAACCTGCTGCAATTCTCAATAGGTAAGTTCATATGGACAGCAACCTTACTGTTTAGGAAGTTATTAGTGCTGCCCGTGTCGATGAGAACAGTGATCGATTGTTGTTTGAGAAGGCCTCCAACTTTCATCGTTTGCGGGTTTGAGTAGCCAGCTAGTGTATGTACTGTAACTTTGGTCGGTTGTGGCTCTTCTTCTGCATCTTCTTCTTCATATTCAAGGCTCTTTTTTGGATGTTTAATAACCTCTTCTTCTATCGGTTCAATCATAAGAAGTCCCCCTTTACTACAGCGATGCTCATGGCTCCACGGCTCGTCATAATGCCAACATAACCCCTTCGCATATCGCTCCCGAAGCTCTTCTCTTGTTAGCCTCTTTGGTGTAGGGACTCGGTCGACAGTAGGGGGGGCTAAGGACTTCAATATTACTGGTTGAGGAGCAACCCTAGTCCTCCGAGCTTCATGGTTCAATTGCTCCTCTTGATGTCGTGCGAAAGAGATGGCTGCCATAAGCGTGTACGGTTGTCGCGCTTTAACTTCTCCTCGGATCTCCGGCTTCAAGCCCTCAATGAAGGTCCTCAATAGCTGTTTTTGAGACCAATCAAGAGTTTGATTAGATAACCTTTCAAACCTGGTTTGGTACTCCTGAATGGTGGAGGTTTGTCGGATCTTTGCTAGTTGTCCGTCAATATTCTTGTAATCGGTTGGTCTGAAGCGGATCAGCAGTCCTTCTTTGAATTGTTGCCATGAAAAGACTCCATAAGTATGTTCAAACCAGTCAAACCACTGTATAGCATCCCCTTCAAGATGTATAGCTGCAATTTTCACCATAGATGCATCCGTAGTTTTATGGTACCGAAAATATCGCTCCGCGCGCGAGATCCAACCAATTGGGTCTCCTTCTTCCCATCTAGGGAATTCCACTCTCATGCATGAATAGTTGGGGTTGGTCATAGAGCTTCCCCTCTCTTGGAAGTCATATCTTTGGGCTTGGTGTGATTGGGCAAAGCTCTCTCCTTGATGTGATTTCTTCGGGCTTAGTGGTCGGCCCAATCTGAGTTCGGTAAAGAGCATCCGAATCTTATCCTACATTCGTGCCTCCAAGGCTTCGAATTTAGCATTGATTGCCTCCTTAGATACCATAGTATATATCTTCAAATCTGTGATGTTAAGATCTCTCTTTTGTTGTTGGGTTAAAAGCATGTATAGGTTGAGAGAAGTGATGGTCGAAAGGGTTGGTGGATTGGTGGATGTAGGCTACGGTTTAGGCTTGTTTTGTTGCTGTTTTGGGTGCAGTTTGAGGGTGTGGTTTGGTAGAGTTTTAGGGCTATAGATGAAAGGTTTGGATCTGTGGTAGATGGTAGCAAAGGTTTGATAGAAATCAGTGGAAGTTTGCTACAGAATTGTATTGTCTTGTAAGAGCAGAATTGTCGTCGAAGAAACAGCGGTTTCTCAACGAAATTTCCACCAAAAACTTGAGAGATTTGAGGAGGGAATTGATAGAAAAATCACAGTTTATATGATAGCAAGGATGTCCAATTTGATCAAGAAAATTTCGTCAGGAACAGCAAGAAAATTGATGCAAGTTGCGATAGCAGAAATCTCGTCGAAAAATTTCAGCGGTCTACGACGAAAATTTGCAGCAACCCAAAATCGTTTTTAGAGATGAATTCCTTAGTAGATCAATCTTAGATGGAAGCCAAGATGATCTATGAAGTGTACAAGAAATTTCATTCAAAAAAGATTGCAAATAGATGGGTTAAGGCAACAATATGCGGCTGAAATTTTCTGCAGCATAGATTTTCAAGTGTAGCAGATTGGACGTAAAAGATCAGTGGTTTATATTGAGAATTTTTCGACGAAACCAAAGGGAAATCCACTGTTAGGAAGTTTCAAAGCAATCATAAAAATTTCGTAGAGATTTGGACAGAAAAAACATAGTATCAAGATCAAACAAATAGTGCTATGCGGCTGAAATTTTACGGTGCAGATTTTCAAGTATAGCAGATTAGACGTAAAAGATCAACGGTTTATATTGAGAATTTTTTGACAAAACCAAAGGAAAATCTGCTATTAGGAAGTGTCAAAGCTGTCATAAAAATTTCATAGAGATTTGGATAGAAAAAATATAGTAGCAAGATCAAACAATCTATGCTATGCGATTGGAATTTTGCAATGTATCTTTCGTCGTAGAGATGAAAACTTTGCGACGAAAAGTTTATGCAGCAATTTTGGAACAATTTTTTTTTTTTAGATTTTTGAATAAGATAACTAAATTGCAGCAGTAGTAAGGTAAGAAACCAGAACCTGTTGCAATTCACGGGGAGATCAAAGGATGATCTGCGGTGGTGGAGATGACGATGGAATTTGGTGACGATCTTTTAAGCAATTGTGGAAATTGCTTTGGGCGGCTGTGGAGGGCTGATGGATGGCTATGGAAGGGCAGCGAGACACCAAGAACGCTGCTCTGATACCAGGTGTTAGAACCCTTGCAGATTCTAAACTTGGGGTTGATCTCTTTAGGGGATCGGCCTCCTTGGAACTCTATAGGGGTTCCTCCCTCCAAGTTGCTGCTCAAAGGCTGCAGAAAAGATTCATCTATTGCTTATCAAAAGAGGATGAATACATAGCTATTTATAGGGTTTCTAAACCCTAACTCCTAATAGGACTCCTACTCAAGAGTCCTACTCAAGACTCCTAATAGGACTCCTACTCAAGAGTCCTACTCAATTAAGACTCCTACTCAAGACTCCTATTTCCTTACAACTCCTAATTCTTCTCTAAGAAAAAACCTCCTACATGAATGTCCCTCTTAATTAGGACTCTCCTAGCTAGAGTCCTAACAGAATGTCCCTCTCAATTAGGACTCTCCTAGCTAAAGTTCTAACAGTTTTACATGAATGTCCCTCTCAATTAGGACTCTCCTAGCTAGAGTCCTAACACTAAGTCCCTTTGGACTTTTCGTCACTTCTTTGCCCCTTTCGACCCTCTACTTCAACACCTTTGTGTTCTCCGAGCAGTTCCCCTTAGTCGATGGAAAGATAAACTACAACTCCTATCATGCCCCTCCCGAATTTAATTTTCATTCAGGAGGTGTGAACCTAACTCAAAATTGATAGTATTATAATTCAACAAACAATCTAGGATCCAATCACACATTTGAGGTCACTAAGAAAAAACATTTCAGTCATTCACCTTTATAATCCATAATTCACAAAACCTGTGCAGTTTATAATCATAATCAACTTACCAAAAAAAAAAGATGATTCTTAAAATCTAAAGGTAACTTAACTAAACCATAACCACATCATAAATCCATAGTTGTGAGAATCTACACATTTACAAAACCAACATGTACCACATGTTTATATCATTCATTACATAAATTTAACTAAACATTCCCAAAATCATAACATGAGATGTACTTTTCAAATATTTATAGGATACATCAATCTAGATTTGTCATTGATACACACAAAAGGAACTTATACAACATCAATATATCAAGTACGAAAGATTTGCCCCAAAATCTTCTAGCTTCCCACTGCCTCAACCCAAACTACATATTTTAGCGAGTGATAAGCTATCCTGAAAAATTTATATATCAACGGAGTGAGCATATAAAGCTCAACAAGCGACTAACATATCCAAAGCAAAGAGGACAGTTTTGTTGAATCTCGTATTTTGATGATGAAACTACTTGATATATGTTTATGATTTAATCTACATTTTGAGTGACGTAGGATGCTTTGATCAGGATTAGACAATTAAAGCAGGAAAATCATGTTGTGCCGGAGGACCATGTCAGAAGATTGGACGTCGGGCCGGTGGATCGGTCGACGTATCGACAGAAGGCTACGGGCCGTGGACTCGGGCATCGGGCCAAGAAGAGCGGGTATTGTGCTAAGGATATCGGAGTTGCGGAGTCAATTGGCCGATTGGGCAATAGGCTACAGGAGAGGACGATGCGCCGAAGAATTGGACGAAGTGTCGAGGGACCAATGCATGCCGGACAACTTGGTTAATTGCTTATGATTAATTGTCTCGATCGAAGTTTTGTTTTAATGTGCAAGAGTAACTACGATGGAAGAAAGACATGCAGCAGGAGTTGCGCCGGAGTCAAGACAATGATCACGTTGGGAGTTCGAGAGTTCAACGGAAGTTCGGATAGTCGTCGGAGGTTCTGCGGGAACAAATCCGAGAAGTCCATGAGCTTGCCAAAGAAGCTCGTCGGAACTCGCCAAGTGGATCATCGAAAGTCCAGGAGTTTGCCGGAAGTCAGCAGGAGCATCATTGAGGGTTCATTGGATGATCGATGGAAGTTCGCTAGAAGCTCGCTGGAAGAAGCGATTGACGTAACGGAGCAAGTTGCAGTAAATGTCTTAGGAAATATCGAAGTTAGCACAATGATTAAGTTGGAAATGGGAGGTGATCCCATTAACTTAATCTTGGGGCAATTGGGCCCTAGAAAAACCCAAATTGGGCCGAATGGATCAACCCATTCGGACTCTGATTTCTGCCAGGCGGTTGAACCGCCCAAGGCAGGAGGTTGCACCGCCTGGGCTCAGACTCCGAGTGAGACTGGGAGGTGCAACCGCTCTAGCCAGGCGGTGGCACCGCTTGGGATCAGTCTCCGAGCGAGACTGGGCGGTGCAACCTCCCCTTACAAGAGGTGGCACCGCTTGGGCTCGGTCTCCGAGCACTGGCTGAGCGGTGCAACCGCCTCAGTCAGGAGGTTGCACCGCCTAAGCTCGATCTTCGAGATCTGGCAGGAGGTGCAACCGCCCCTGACAGGAGGTGGCACCGCCCAGAGGCTCAGTCTTCGAGCTCTACTAGGCGGTGCAACCGCTCCAGTCAGGAGGTGCAACCGCCTGATCCCGGAATTCCGGGAATTGATAGTTTTTTAGCTCTAAATTTGAACTAGGTTGGGGCCTATAAATACCCCACCCATTCAGCACTGAAAGAGCACTGAACATACACCGAAATCTTGATCTTGTTCTGTGAATTTTAGAGCCCAAAATTGTTGTAAAGGCCAAAAGTTCTTCTCCCTCTTTTCTTCCAAGTTCTGAGCTGTAAAGAGAGGAGAGAAAATTCTGTAAGGGTTGTCTCCTAAGCCCGTCAAAAGGAGTGAAATTGTAAAAGGGTGGTTGGCCTTCGCCAATTGAAGGAAGGCCTCTAGTTGACGTCGGTGACCTCGTCGGTGGAGGAAGCCCAAAGTGGAGTAGGTCAAGATTGACCGAACCACTCTAAATCTCATTTTGCATTTACTTTGAGCATATTATCTTTACTGCAATCTCTTCTGGAACTAGTACTAATATGTGGTACGATCCTTGGGTGAATGGGAAGAGTATATTTCAATTATATGGCGACAGAATACGAAAAGATCTTGGGGCTCCCAAAGATTGGAAGGTTTCCGAGTTCATCGCTAACGGTACTTGGTGTCTCCCTAATCCTATTTCTCCTGAAATGTTATCACTTTGGCCGACTATCATAGCTATTCGAATCAGGAACAACTCTTCAGATATACTTATTTGGCCTCATGACAATGGTAAATTTAGTGCCACATCCGCATGGAATCAAATTAGGCAAAGAAATAACAAGTGGGTCCCAAGCAGTTGGACATGGGATCGACCGGGATCACAAAGACACTCCTTATGTACATGGCAGGCCCTTCTCAATAAACTACCTACAATAGACAATATGAAAAGAAGAGGTATCTATCATGTTAACCGATGCTCCCTTTGTTTGCAACAAGAAGAAACTGTTGACCACCTCTATTTTGCTTGTGATTATACAAAATGGATATGGAAGGAGATTCTCCAGCGATTTGAACTCAATAGACTGCCGCAACCAAACTTGCACCAAGAACTAGGCGACCTTATGCAATGTTTCTCAAGAAAAGGGCCTCTTACACAACTAGCAAAGGTTATTTTCAGATGTGCTATTTGGTGGATGTGGAAGGAGAGATGTAATAGAATCTTTGAATGTCAACACACAAACAATGCTCAGCTCTTGAAAGAGATTATTAGAGACTCAAGATCCTGTATGGAGCATGAACTCAAAACCGAGCACTTCACCCGAAGAGAAAAAGATATTTTTATCAAATTTAATTTTGCTATTAGCTAAAGATCTTGGGAATGATGCCAAATAATGTACCCACAGATAGTTATAGTCTACAGCATGTGTAGTCATAACTATCGCATTAGCACTCTATGAGTTACTTGGCTTTGTCTATGACTTGTATAGATAAAGCTATTTGTAGAAACTTTACACATAATGAATTTTACTTTTACTTACCAAAAAAAAATATTATCTTTACTGCAAACCTTCTCTAAAGCTTACTGCTTTCTGCACATATATGATCGGGTTTCAAGCTTTGCACTTTCCGAATCAGCGTTTAGACGTAAATCTATTTTTTCGTACGATCATCATATTTCAGTTTGCGTTTACATTTTGATTTCAATCTTTTTTTTTTTGGTAAGTAAAAGTAAAATTCATTATGTGTAAAGTTTCTACAAATAGCTTTATCTATACAAGTCATAGACAAAGCCAAGTAACTCATAGAGTGCTAATGCGATAGTTATGACTACACATGCTGTAGACTATAACTATCTGTGGGTACATTATTTGGCATCATTCCCAAGATCTTTAGCTAATAGCAAAATTAAATTTGATAAAAATATCTTTTTCTCTTCGGGTGAAGTGCTCGGTTTTGAGTTCATGCTCCATACAGGATCTTGAGTCTCTAATAATCTCTTTCAAGAGCTGAGCATTGTTTGTGTGTTGACATTCAAAGATTCTATTACATCTCTCCTTCCACATCCACCAAATAGCACATCTGAAAATAACCTTTGCCAGTTGTGTAAGAGGCCCTTTTCTTGAGAAACATTGCATAAGGTCGCCTAGTTCTTGGTGCAAGTTTGGTTGCGGCAGTCTATTGAGTTCAAATCGCTGGAGAATCTCCTTCCATATCCATTTTGTATAATCACAAGCAAAATAGAGGTGGTCAACAGTTTCTTCTTGTTGCAAACAAAGGGAGCATCGGTTAACATGATAGATACCTCTTCTTTTCATATTGTCTATTGTAGGTAGTTTATTGAGAAGGGCCTGCCATGTACATAAGGAGTGTCTTTGTGATCCCGGTCGATCCCATGTCCAACTGCTTGGGACCCACTTGTTATTTCTTTGCCTAATTTGATTCCATGCGGATGTGGCACTAAATTTACCATTGTCATGAGGCCAAATAAGTATATCTGAAGAGTTGTTCCTGATTCGAATAGCTATGATAGTCGGCCAAAGTGATAACATTTCAGGAGAAATAGGATTAGGGAGACACCAAGTACCGTTAGCGATGAACTCGGAAACCTTCCAATCTTTGGGAGCCCCAAGATCTTTTCATATTCTGTCGCCATATAATTGAAATATACTCTTCCCATTCACCCAAGGATCGTACAACATATTAGTACTAGTTCCAGAAGAGATTGCATACGAAATGTGTTTGATTAGCCAATTCCTTGCCTTTAAAATTCCTTTCCAAGCTGCAGAGTGGTATGTTCTTATTGAAATTTCCCATATTGATTCCTTTGAGAGATACTTAGCAGAAACCCAATGTGACCATAAGGAACATTTGTTTTGCAAAAGATCCCACAATTGCTGTACCAAACATGCTTGATTCCAATCTCTAGTATTTCTCAAATTTAGCCCCCTTCATCTTTCGGTTTGCAAATACTATCCCAATTTACCATATGCATTGCCTTATCATTTGTGCCATTCCAGAAGAAGTTCATTAATAACCGTTCAATATCTTGGAGAAGTCCAGCAGGCAGAAGAAATGCATTACACCAATATATAGAGTAGGAGTGCAATACCGAACGGATGAGTTCGAGTCATCCTGCTTTTGATAGAAACCTATTTTTCCAAGAAGAAATTCTATTCTTTATTTTTTGCAAGATAGGTTGACAGTGGGTTTTGTGAATGCCTGTGGATATGAGCGGGAGACCCAAATAAGGAACTGGCAAGCTTCCTTCACTAACCCCCAAAGTTTGTGAAATAAAGACCTTATCCTCAACGTAAGGGCTCATATATACTTTACTTTTCGCATGATTTAACTGAAGTCCAGAAACTATACCAAAGTCATTCATAATAGTAGCCAGGTTCTTTACTGAAGTTGGTTCATTTTGGAGAAAGATAAGTAAGTCATTTGCAAATGTTATATGTGATATATGAACAGAACCAGCACTGGGTACCTTAATGCTGTCATTTAAGACTGCGTGTTCCAACATACAGCTAAGTCCTTCCATCGCAATAGTAAAGAGATACGGAGAGAGTGGATCACCTTGTCGGATGCCATTCGTGCTCCCAAAAAAACAAATAGGTGAGCCATTAAAGAGTATCGAAAACTTTGGAGTTTCTAGGCAAGATTGAATCCAATTAATCCATTGCTGTGGGAAGTTCATATCAAGGAGCATCTTATAGATAAATTTCCTATTAACTGAATCAAAGGCTTTCCTTAGATCAGCTTTAATTCAGATTTTTGTCCCTCTTGCTTTTGAATGCAAATCTTTGACCAAGTCATTAGCAAGCAAAATGTTATGATGTATACTTCTCCCTTTGATGAAAGCAGCTTGATTTGGGCTAATGATCTTGTGTAATACCTTTTGCATTCTATTTGCCAATACTTTGGAGATGATCTTGTATATAAAGTTGCATAATGATATGGGTCGATAGTTCTCTAGTGAATCGGCCCCTGCATTCTTCGGAATTAAAGAAATAAAAGTGCAATTCATCTCTCTAAGAATATGACCTGAAGAGAAAAAATGTTGGCAAGCTTTGATCACATCATTTCCAATAATAGACCAAGCAGTTTGGTAAAATTCAGCTGGAAATCCATCTGGACCTGGGCTTTTGTGCTTTGGTGACTTAAAGACAACACATACAATTTCGTCATCTGTAATTGGGGCATTGAGGATTGAAATAGCTTCCGAATCAAGTTTTCTAGTCGGCTCCACATGAATGTTATTAGGTTTCCCAGCTTGATTGAGTAAGGAATAAAAAAATTGCTCTGTGTGTGCTTTAACCTCATCTAAATTCTCAATAAGATTATCATCTTTGTCTCTGCATTTGCTGATACGGTTAACAGCCCTTCGAGTAGCAATTGAAGCATAGAAAAATTTAGTATTGGAATCTCCTAGTGTAAGCCAATGCTGTCGAGACTTCTGCTTTGCAAAACTTTCCTCCTGTTTTAAGGCTTGCATGAAGTTATTTCTGGCTTCCGTCTCTTTGTAGATAATATTTTCATCATTTGGCTGAAGTTGCAGCTCATGTTGCAATGACATTAGTTCCTTTCTGCAAAATTGAACTCTGGTGGTAATATTGCCAAAGGTATTTGTATTCCACTCCTTTAGTGCTACTTTACAGGCTTTGAGCTTTTGACATAAGATGTAAGGGGGAGATCCATGCACATTAACATTCCAAGCAGATCTGATAACATCAAGAAATTGAGGATGAGTACTCCACATGTTAAAGAATCTAAACGGTTTCTTGCCTCTTGGTGTCGCTTTTTCTGCGTGTATATACATTAAAGAATGGTCAGAAAACAAAGGAGCACCATACTCAAGAAGTGAATCTGGGTAAACTGTTAACCATTCATGGTTAATCAAACACCTATCAAGTCGAGCCATTATTTTTCTGTTAGCAGCACCTTGATTACTCCAGGAGAGCCAATTACCCACAGATTTCATATCAAACAATGCTGCAGTGTCAATGTAATCATTAAAACTTTGAAGCTGACTTTCTGAAAGTTGTCTACCCCCCACTTTTTCATTTGTGTACCGAACAGTATTAAAGTCTCCAAGAACAATCCAAGGTACATTGAGACAGCCATTTACAATATTAGTCAGGTCAGACCAAAGAGTATTTCTTTCTTGCATACTGTTTGAAGCATATATACCAGTGAAATTGAATTGACAGCCATTCTTTTTATCCTCTACCTTAAGATGAATGAATTGATCAGTAGCAGAAATAAACCAAGCATTAATAGAGTTAGGATTCCATAAGACCCATATTCTACCAAAAGTTTCATTTGAGTCATTGGTAAACAGTTCTGCGTCCGGCCATATTAAATTCTTTTGAGCTTGAACGCGCGATTGTTTAATTTTCGTTTCCACTAGAATAACAATATCACATGCGGCAGACTTGATTATTCTGTTGAGCTCCCGACATTTCTCCGACTTATTAAGTCCGCGAACATTCCAGCATGTTATCTTCATTAGTAAAAAGGTAGTAAGGTATTCATCCTACGACTTTGGATGGATTGTACCATCCTTTTTCTTATCCTTCGGTTTTGTATTTTCTTCCCGCACAATATCCTTACCTTTTATGGCTTTATTCCTATATTTATCCACTTCATCTACAGCTTGCAGATTTTTAAACTTTAAAGTACCTTGAATCATGTGGTCTTGATTGGCAGGGTTTGTTGAAGCTCGATAAGATTGTTGCAGCACAATATCCTGGATAGTACTTGTTGGAGCAGCGTGGCTAGAGAGGTTTGTTGGGGCATGAGTTTGTTGAGTCGGAATATCCTTGTTGGCGATGTTTGTTGTGGCCTGAGTTTGTTGAGGAAGAATATCGTTGCTGGCGAGATTTGCTTGGGCCTGAGTTCGTTGAGCTATTGTGGATGGATCCGATGATATTAGAAGAGATGAAGTTCCTGACTTATGTTTCTCCTGTCCACTAGTACCATGGGAAACCTCTGTTGTGGAAGGCTCTGACATTATAGGAAGAGATAAAGTTTTGGAATTGTCCTTCTGTCCGCGGTGCTTTCCTTGCGAGTCGGAATGCTCAATAGTTTTCGCCACCATCGGTGCTACTGCCATTAGAGAAGAATCACTTTGTTGCTGAGGTGCTTGACGTGGTCGATAGACCTTTGTGGTTGGTTGTGGGGTTTGCTGACAAGCTCCATTTACATGACCAAAAGATAAGCAACGCTGACATCGTTGTGGCTTCCAGGAATATGAGACATGTACCTTCCGAGTGTTCCCGTCAAGATCGCGATAGAAAACTTCATTAGGAAGATCTTCATCGGAAGAAACCAGCACACATGCTCGTGCAAATGCTAATCTCGTCTGAGCTGCTGTTGCTTTGTCGATGTAGAGTGGCTGTCCCAGAGTGCTGCATAACTTTGCAATAAAACGTCGACTCCAAAGATGTAGAGGCAGTCCTTGAAAGGATACCCATAATGGAATAGACTGTAGGCTATCTAACTCCAAACGGACATCAGGAGACCAACGTCGTAAAATCATTGGATGACCGCGGATAGTCCAGAATCCTTCGAGGATTCGTTGCAAATCTTCTTCAGAGTATAGCTTGCAAACAAAGAATCCGTTCTCCAGCATATGAAGATCAAATGACGATATTCCCCATCGAGTTTTGATAAATGAGGATAATGGGAAATAAGATGTTTTGAGACCTACCACATAGCCAACAATCGCCATTGACCATGTCTCAATAAGCTCTGCTGAATCAGCAGTCTCGTATACAGCAATCTTCTTATCAGCCTGAACTTCTGGCATAATGAATTCCAAGCTTAGATCTGGACTTCCAACCGGAGCCTTGAATAGGCTAGTCCAAGGCCGAGGGTCATTGGAAATTAGAGCAGGCTGCCGCGATCTAGAGCGCGACCTGCTTCGATGCTGCTTCATCGAAGGAGTTTCTCTCTGGAGAGGATATGGTGGAGGAGCAACTTGAGGGATAACGGTAGGGAGTCTTGCCATCGTTTCAACCCTCCCGCCACCGTCGCCAGCCCTAGGGGCCGTCGATGCCATGTTTGATCCCTCTTCTGGTCACCGCTACAGATCGTCACCATAGGGAAAAGTCACCGCTGCAGAATTTCAGATCGTCGCTATAGTACCGGCGCCCTAGATCTGGTCGCCGCTGCAGTGTCGTCGCCGCTACAGTACCGTCGAATCAGATCTGGTCGCGCTGCAGTGTCATCGGCGCTACAGTACGTCAACCTAGATCTGGATCTGGTCGCCGCCGCGACAGTACCGTCGCCCTAGATCTGGTCGCCGCTGCAGTATCGTCGTCGCTACAGTACCGTCGACCTAGATCTGGTCGCGCTGCAGTGTCGTCGCCGCTACAGTAACGTCGACCCAGATCTGGTCGCGCTGCAGTGTCGTCGGCGCTACAATACGTCGACCTAGATCTAGATCTGGTCGTGTCGCCCTAGATCTGGTCGCCGCTGCAGTGTCGCCGCCGTTACAGTAACGTCAACCCAGATCTGGTCGCCGCTGCAGTGTCGCCGCCGCTACAGTACCGTCGCCCTAGATCTGGTCGCCGCTACAGTGTCGCCCTAGATCTGGTCGCCGCAAATTGCAAGTTTTTGCTTCTTGAGATATTCAAGATAGTGATTTGCTGATAAGTCAAACACTTTGAAACATATATTGCAATCTCCTTCTTCATGCCTTCCCACCAATAATGACTTTGGAGATCTCTATACATCTTAGTGCTACCAGGATGCATGGTGTACTTTGAATTATGACCTTCCCTCAGGATTTGATTTTTTGATATCTGAGTCATTTGGAACACATATTCTATCCCTAAATCTCAATAAGCCATCCTCTGAAACTTGAAAATTCAGTTTCAATCCCTTTTCTACTTCATTCCTTAAGCAGATCAATCGTCGATTTCGTAGTTGTCCTTCTTTAATTTGTTGAATGAGATCAGATTGCACTTGGATGGAGGCCATTAATATCATGGAGTCTTGCCCTTTTCTCATAACATTCAAATCATAATTCTCTTCTAATAACTTCCATTGCTTCACAACCAAGGTCGTCATAAAACTTGTAGGTTTTCTACTAAGGGCATCTGCTACAACATTAGCTTTACCCGGGTGATAACGAATGGTACAATCATAATCCATTAGAAGTTCTATCCATCTCCGCTGCCTCATGTTTAACTCTTTTTAAGTAAAAATATACTTTAAACTCTTATGATCAGTAAAGATTTCAAATGTTCGCCCATATAAGTAATGCCTCCAAATCTTTAGAGCAAAAAACAATTGCTGCCAATTCCAAATCATGAGTTGGATAATTCAGTTCATAACTCTTTAGTTGTCTAGAAGCATAAGCAATCACTTTCCCTTCTTGCATCAAAACACATCCAAGGCCCTTTCTTGAGGCATCAGTGTAAACCATAAATCCCTCATCACCACTTGGAATAGTGAGAATAGGGGCACTAGTCAATCTCCTTTTTAACTCTTGAAAACTTTGCTCGTAATCATCACCCCATACAAATTTCACATTCTTTTAAGTGAGTTTGGTGAGAGGTTGAGCGATTCAAGAAAATCCCTCCACAAATCTCCTATAATAACCTGCCATGCCCAAGAAGCTTCTAACTTCTGTCACGTTTGTTGTTACTTCCCACTTAACAAAAACTTCCACTTTCTTTGGATCAACAGATATACCCTTCCCTGAAATTACATGGTCTAAGAAAGCAATTTCATTCAACCAAAATTCACATTTGCTGAACTTTGCATACAACTTCTTTTCTCTTAGTATGGATAATGTATTTCTCAAGTGTTCCTCATGCTCCTGATTACTCCTTGAATATACTAATATGTCATCAATGAATACAATCACACAATCGTCCAAGAATGGCTGAAATATCCTATTCATCAGTTCCATAAAAACTGTATTTTTATGGTCATTATGAATTCTTAGTGATGCCTTTTGGTTTAATTCATGTCCCTACAGTTTTTATGGACAAGTTCCATAAAAACTGTAGGGACATGAATTAAACCAAAAGGCATCACTAAGAATTCATAATGACCATATCGAGTTCTAAAAGCTGTTTTTAGAATATCCTCCTCCATGATCTTCAACTGATAGTAACATGACCTTAAATCAATCTTGGAGAATACTAATGCACCCTGCAATTGATCAAATAAATCATCAATTCTAGGTAGGGGATACTTGTTTTTTATGGTCATCAGATTCAATTGTCTATAATCAATACAAAGCCTTAATGTTCCATCCTTCTTTTTAACTAATAGCACCGGAGCACCCCATGGTAAAACACTAGGTCGAATGAAACCCTTATTTAATAGTTCTTATAGTTACTTTTTCAATTCCTCTAGCTCGAGGCTTAGATATTGGGGTTGTCTCAGGGACCAAATCAATAGTAAATTCACCCTCTCTATCTGGAGGTAAACCAGACAAGTCATCTGGAAATACATCTAGCAAGGAGGTAAATCATGTCCAATACTCTAAAAAAAAAAGATGGGATGATCTAGTATGCAAAAAGTGATCATTTTGTATAACAATCTATACTAGTATGATTGGAAGATAGTCAATCCATACTTAGTATAATATCAAAACTCCAAATATCTAGGAGAACCAAATCAGCAAGTTCGTGTTCTCCAATAGAAATCAAATAAGATGACCAGATCGAGTTTGTTATCAAACAATCCCCAATGGTCATATTTACATATAGCATATAATCCAGTGGTTCAGGTTGAATGCCCATATGATGAGCAAAATATTACGAATCAAATCATAGATGAGACACATGGTCAAACAAATATTTGCATTCTTTCATAAACATGAATAGTACCTTTGACCACTAATTCAGAAGCTTTAGAATCATATTCTGTGATAACATACACTTTGAAATGGGCTGATGATTTATGAGGTAGTGATTCTTTCTTCTTGTTCAAAGGGCAGTCTTTTATTTTATGATCCAAACTTCCACAAGCAAAATAGGCTCCAGTCACCTACAAATATAAACTTATTTCATAATTTAACTCACATCGTATACAGGATTGAATCTTTTGTGGTGACATCCCTTTTCAAATCGATGATGTCTTGACCCTCTTGTTATCACATTCTGATTAATTTCTAATCTTTTTTTTTGTTTTGGTAAACATGACCTTGTTGAATCTTGGATTTTGAAGATGAAGTCAATTGTCATTTGTTATCTAATCCATATGTTGAGATAAGTGTGCAGGATTAACTACGATAAAAGTAAGAAACGTAGCAGGAGTTGCGCCGAAGTCAAGACAATGATCACATTGGGAGTTCGAGAGTTCGATGGAAGTTCAGACAGTCATCGGAGGTTCTGCAGGAACAAATCCGAGAAGTCCATGAGCTTGCCAAAGAAGCTCGTCGGAACAAGCCAAGTGGATCGTTGCAAGTCCAGGAGTTTGCCGGAAGTCCGCAGGAGCATCACCGAGGGTTCATTGGATGATCGACGGAAGTTCGCCGGAAGCTCGTCGGAAGAAGCGATTGATGCACCGGAGCAAGTTGCAGTAAATGTCTTAAGAAATATCGTAGTTAGCACAATGGTTAAGTTAGAAATGAGAGGTGATCCCATTAACTTAATCTTGGGGCAATTGGGCCCCTGAAAACTCCAAATTGGGCCGAATGGATCAACCCATTCGGACCCTGATTTCTGCCAAGCGGTTGAACCACCCAAGGTAGGAGGTTGCACCGCCTCGGCTCAGTCTCCGAGTGAGACTGGGAGGTGCAACCGCTCTAGCCAGGCGGTGGCACCGCCTCGGCTCAATCTCCGAGTGAGACTGGGAGGTGCAACCGCTATAGCCAGGCGGTGCCACCGCCTGGGCTCAGTCTCCGAGCGAGATTGGGCGGTGCAACCTCCCCTGACAGGAGGTGGCACCGCCTGGGCTCGGTCTCCGAGCACTGGCTGAGCGGTGCAACCGCCTCTATCAGGAGGTTGCACCGCCTGAGCTCGATCTTCGAGCTCTGGCTGGAGGTGCAACCACCCCTGACAGGAGATGGCACCGCCCAGAGGCTCAGTCTTCGAGCTCTGCCAGGCGGTGCAATCGCTCCAGTCAGGAGGTGCAACCACCTGATCCCGGAATTCTGAATATAAGCGCATCGGAAATCTTTCAACGATAAAAACTGCGTTCGAACGATAAAAAACAATTTCGGTGTGAAAGCCGATTCTATGATTACTTTAACTTAAGATCAAGCGAGATGACGTTAAAATCAATCTATGAAGGCAGTTTGCAGTTATGATGAAAATCAGAATATAAGCGCAAACTGAAATACGACGTTCGTACGAAGAAGTTGATTTACATCTAAATGATGATTCGTAAATCAATTGATTAGGCGAGATGCAGAATAAGCAAGGATATAAAGGCAGTTTGCAGTTATGATAGAAATCAAAACGTAAATGCAAACTGAAATATGATGATCGTACGAAAAAATAGATTTACGTTTAAACGCTGATTCGGAAAGTGCAAAGCTTGAAACCCGATCGTATATGCACAGAAAGCAGTAAGCTTTAGAGGAGGTTTGCAGTAAAGATAATATTCTCAAAGTAAATGCAAACCGAGATTTAGAGTAGTTCGATCAATCTTGACCTACTCCACTTTTGGCTTCCTCCACCGACGAGGTCACCGACGTCAACTAGAGGCCTTCATTCAATAAGCGAAGGCCAACCACCCTTTTACAGTTTCACTCCTTTTGACGGGCTTAGGAGACAACCCTTACAGAATTTTCTCTCCTCTCTTTTAGAGCTCAGAACTTGGAAGAAAAGAGGAAGAAGAACTTTTGGCATTTACAACAATTTTGAGCTCTAAAAATCACAGAACAAGATCAAGATTTCGGTGTGTGTTCAGTGCTTTTTCAGTGCTGAATGGGTGAGGTATTTATAGGCCCCAATCCAGTTCAAATTTGGAGCTCAAAATTGTCAATTCCCGAAATTCCGGGATCAAGCGGTTGCACCTCCTGATTGGAGCGGTTGCACCGCCTGGCAGAGCTCGAAGACTAAGCCTCTGGGCGGTGCCACCTTTGTCAGGGGCGGTTGCACCTCCAGCCAGCGCTCGAAGACCAAGCTAAGGTGGTGCCACCGCCTGACTGAGGCGGTTACACCTCCTGCCAGAGCTCGAAGACCGACCTCAAGCAGTGCCACCTCCTATCCGGGGAGGTTGCACCGCCCAGTCTCGCTCGGAGACTGAGCCCAGGCGGTGCCACCTCCTGGCTGGGGCGGTTGCACCGCCTAGTCTCGCTCGCAGACTAAGCCCAGGCGGTGCCACCTCCTGGCTGGGGCGGTTGCACCTCCCAGTAGAAATCAAGGTCCGAATGGGTTGATCCATTCGGCCCAATTTGGGTTTTTCAGGGGCCCAATTGCCCCAAGATTAAGTTAATGGGATCACCTCCCATTTCCAACTTAATCATTGTACTAACTTCGATATTCCCTAAGACATTTACTGCAACTTGCTTCGGTGCGTCAATCGCTTCTCCTGGCGAGCTTTCGACGAACTTTCGTCGATCATCCGATGAACCCTCGGTGATGCTCCTACGGACTTCCGGCAAACTCCTGGACTTGCGACAATCCACTTGGCGAGTTCCGACGAGCTTCTTTGGCAAGCTCATGGACTTCTCGGATTTGTTCCCGCATAACTTCCGACGACTGTCCGAACTTCCATAGAACTTTCGAACTCCCAACGTGATCATTGTCTTGACTCCGGCGCAACTCCTGCTGCATGTATTTCTTCCATCGTAGTTAATCCTGCACACTTAAAACAAAACTTTGATCGAGACAATTAATCCTAAGCAATTAACCAAGTTGTCCGGCATGTCATTGGTCCCTTGACGCTTCATCTGATTCTTCGGCGCATCGTCCTCTCTTGCAGCCTATTGCCCAATCGGCGAGTTGACTCCGTAACTCCGATATCCTTGGCACAATACCCGCTCTTCTTGGCCCGATGCCCGAGTCCACGGCCCGAAGCCTTCTGTTGATATGTTGACCGATCCACCGGCCCGACATCCAATCTTCTGACATGTTCCTCCGGTACAACATTATTTTCCTGCTTTAATTGTCTCATCCTGATCGAAGCATCCTGCGTCACTGAAAATGCATATTAAATCATAAACATATATCAAGTAGTTTCATCATCAAAATACGAGATTCAACAATCTCCCCCTTTTTGATGATGACAACCACTTGATGATGGAGTTTAACTTAACTCCCGGAGTTTAAACAAACTCCCCCTATCAATATGCCATATTGATAGAACTTTGAATTCAAACTAAATTCAAGTCATTGCAATATTCATCATGAATACTTTCAACACGTCATCATGAACTTATGCATAAACTTATGCATAACATCATACTTCTCCCCCTTTGTCATCAACAAAAAGGAGAAGTCCAACTATTCTTGTGTTTGGAATATTAGTTTAACTTATTGCATGAAAAACATAATATCAAGTTTTATCATCATGCAAGTTTACTATTATCAAATGGTATGATATCAACATGTAAGATTGCAATGTAAGCTTTTGATATCGTAACGCAAACATTTCAAGTGTTTATCAATTGTAGCATTTCATCACATGGCAAGATATCAATAAGTAAAGTTGCGATGCTAGTTCTTGATATATTATTATAATGCAACCATGGCATAGAGCAAATATGGCAATCATAGCATCAATTCAAATATTTCTCCCCCTTTGTTGTCAACAAAAAGGAGAACGATATAAGCAAATTTTAAATATAAGTGTGATGCCATAAACAGGTTCATGTCATTTTTCAACAAAGAGTGATAAGATACCAAATATTCAAACATCTCAAGGAAAACATGACATGGAGATAGCTTTGAAAACTTCTTCCATTTTATTTGTTATTTTCTTTTTACATGAAGGAGGAAAGCTATTTCTGAGCTTACTCGAATGAAGTTAAAATTGATAAGATATTAAAGCATACTTAATTTTTACAAGTATCAAGATATGTATGTGAATCAAATCCTTGTACGTAAAAATGACTTCCTTTTTCAAGAAGTAATTTATAAGCAGGAATCATTTCATCAAATACATTTGTCAAAACAAAATATTGTTCACATAATAAGTGTTTGAGAGATGTATTTGCTAGTTGATTCCATATGTCAAAAATCAATGATATGAATTAAACTTGATATGACATTTGCTTATTAAGTCTGGAAGAGGATAATTCGAAAATCCAATTATTAGGATACCAATAGTTAAGAGAATCCGAAAATGAAATTAACACTTTCATGCATTCGGACAAGGCTATACTATTGATTTTCAAATACAATCATGAGGACAAAACATGCTTATTATCATGGAAATTTTTGTATCCAAAGCACATAATTTCCAACCTGTTATTAGGGCATGCAATTGTGTAAAATCATCATGGCAATCGAGTGATTTGATCATTCAATCAAGAAAGTCCGAAAATTAGTTCAATCATTTGGACATATTTTTGCCATAGTTTTTCAAATACAATCATGAAGATAAGACATGCTCATCATCATGGTAGTACGATAGCAAGTTTACAATATACAAGCTAGCAAAAAATTTTCAACATTTTAAGACACGCAAGCTAGCAATTTTCTCTTTGAGATATGCACATTAGCAACTCTTTCTCCACCTATGTCATTGGCAAAAAGAAGGGAAGAACCTTTTACATCAATTTCTAAATCATGACAAAGGTAAGTAATCATTTCTTATTTGTGCATCATTATATTTTCAAATTCGAATATGCACAACTTCAAAAACCTTATATTTCATTCATGCATGATACTGAATAAATCAATTAATATTATGAGCATATTATACATGATACTTAAATTTTTAACTATTTATCAACATTTTGATCATGATACCAAACATTCATCATTTAGAGTATTCATGACATTAAATCAACATTTATAATACATCATTTTAGTAACAACTCATAGCATTTTAAATCATGATTTACATCATATGCAATACATCACATCATAATTAAAAAGCTCAAGTATTGCATGCATCATTGCAAATCATAAATGCTTCATATCATAATGGTATCAATTTTGTCAAATTATATCCTACCATGCATGATCATAACTTTTCATTTGTATACATCAAAATAAATTAATGAATATTTCATGTATTCATATCATCACATAAGGAATATCAAGAAGAATTGGTAATGAGATTTACGAATCATGTAGACAAATTATGAGTATTAAGAGACATATTATGATTCTTTTTAGATAACTCAAATAGCAAAAAGAAAGAATCATAGAAAGTTATTTTGATTTATAAAAAGAATTCTCATGTTATAATTCCAAAAAATCACCATTCATTTCAATAAATTTCAATAAGAACACAAAGTAGGTGATCTTGATTCATAAATGATTTCAAGTTATAAATCATGGGAAATTAAGATCATGATTTCGATAAAACCCATTAAATTCAAATCATCAAAATCTCAACATTACTTTCAAGAGATTCAAAATGGCATAGATAATTTTATTAATCTCTTAGTGAAAAAGTCAATAAGGTAGAGAAAAATAAATTTTCAAGAAAAATACTTTTCTCTTTTTAGTTGTTTTAATTCATATGATTTTATTTCATCTATGCCAAACATGTAGCATGTTTTAAAATCGAAAGTGCAAGTTTTATTATGACAAAGATCAATGAGGCACTTTCATTACCGTGAAAATCAAAAATCGCAATATTTATCATCCATAATTATAAAACCAATAAACACGATTTTTTAAAATCTCATGCATAGAATAAAATCATTGTATTATATCATCAAGCATGATTTCATATTTTCAATCAAAATCATTTTGTTTGTTTATCATAAAAGATGTATTTTTCATGATTATTTTCAGAACTACTAACATGATCATAAATTTTGCATTTTCATCATATAATTTTTTTTTTAAACATGTAATTTTCAAGAAAATTAATTCTATACTAAAAAAGAAAATGTATTATGAAGAGCATCATGTAATTTCGAAATAAATTAAGGGGGTTTTGATTACCTCGTCGTTGAATGTCGTTAAGGTGTAGTTTGCCATCTCGCCTTTCTTGATTTTCTCCTCGTCTTCGGAGGAGCTCGATTCATCCCACTTTATGTTTTTCTTCTTTGGCCTCTTTCTTCGTACAAGTTTATTGTTTATTTTATATTTTTGTTTAATAAACTTATTAAGATTTAGTGTTCGAAGTTCAAGTTCATCATGGTCCTCATCACTTGAGTCATTGCTCAAGTGGTATTCATTTGTCCGAAGTTTAAAATCCTTCCTATTCTTTGGAAGGTGATTTTGTTCATCATGTTCATCATGTGCATTGGGCATCATTTCATATGTCATCAAAGAACCAATTAGTTCTTCAAGTGGTAAGTTGTTTAAGTTTTTAGCTTCTTGTATTGCAGTTACTTTTGAATCCCACTTCTTAGAAAGAGAACGCAAAATCTTGTTTACGAGTTCAAAATCCGAAAAACATTTTCCAAGAGCTCTTAAACTATTGACGACATCCGTGAAACGGGTGTACATGTCGCCTATAGTCTCGCTTGGTTGCATTCGAGAAAGTTCAAAATCATGCAATAAAATGTTAACTTTCGAGTCTTTGACTCTACTAGTTCCCTCGTGCGTGATTTCAACTGTTCGCCAAATGTCAAAAGTCTTTTCACACGTAGAAATCCGATTGAACTCATTTTTGTCCAAAGCGCAAAATAAGGCATTCATAGCCTTTGCGTTTAAAGAAAAATACTTCTTCTCCAAATCCGACCATTCATTCATCGGTTTAGAGGGAAGTTGAAAACCGTTTTCAACGATATTCCATAAATCCAAATTCATAGAAATCAAGAAAACTCTTATTCGAGTTTTCCAATAAGTGTAGTCCAATCCGTTAAACAACGGTGGACAAAGACCGATAAGCCCTCTTGAAAGCCATGAAGAGCCATTTCTCTCGGGTGTAAATCCGAAATGGGAAATATCGGGCTTTGATACCAATTGTTAGGATCAAGAGCACTAAGAGGGGGGGGGGGGGTGAATTAGTGCAGCGGAAATCTTTCAACGATAAAAACTGCGTTCGAACGATAAAAAACAATTTCGGTGTGAAAGCCGATTCTAAGATTACTTTAACTTAAGATCAAGCGAGATGACGTTAAAATCAATCTATGAAGGCAGTTTGCAGTTATGATGAAAACCAGAATATAAGCGCAAACTGAAATACGACGTTCGTACGAAGAAGCTGATTTACGTCTAAATGCTGATTCGTAAATCACTTGATTAGGCGAGATGCAGTTTAAGCAAGGATATAAAGGCAGTTTGCAGTTATGAAAGAAATCAAAATATAAACGCAAACTGAAATATGATGATCGTACAAAAAAATAGATTTACGTTTAAACGCTGATTCGGAAAGTGCAAAGCTTGAAACCCAATCGTATATGCGTAGAAAGCAGTAAGCTTTAGAGGAGGTTTGCAGTAAAAATAATATGCTCAAAGTAAATGCAAACCGAGATTTAGAGTGGTTCGGTCAATCTTGACCTACTCCACTTTTGGCTTCCTCCACCGATGAGGTCACCGACGTCAACTAGAGGCCTTCCTTCAATAGGCGAAGGCCAACCACCCTTTTACAGTTTCACTCCTTTTGACGGGCTTAGGAGACAACCCTTACAGAATTTTCTCTCCTCTCTTTTACAGCTCAGAACTTGGAAGAAAAGAGGAAGAAGAACTTTTGACCTTTACAATAATTTTGAACTCTAAAAATCACAGAACAAGATCAAGATTTCAGTGTGTGTTCAGTGCTTTTTCAGTGCTGAATGGGTGGGGTATTTATAGGCCCCAACCCAGTTCAACTTTAGAGCTCAAAACTGTCAATTCCCAGAATTTCGGGATCAGGCGGTTGCACCTCCTGATTGGAGCGGTTGCACCGCCTAGCAGAGCTCAAAGACTAAGCCTCTAGGCGGTGCCACCTCTGTCAGGGGCGGTTGCACCTCCTGCCAGAGCTCGAAGACTGAGGTCAGGCGGTGCCACCGCCTGACTGAGGCGGTTGAACCTCCTGCTAGATCTCGAAGACCGAGCTCAGGCGGTGGCACCTCCTGTCAGGGGAGGTTGCACTGCCCAGTCTCGCTCGGAGACTGAGCCCAAGCGGTGCCACCTCCTAGCTGGGGCGGTTGCACCGCCTAGTCTCGCTCGGAGACTTAGCCCAGGCGGTGCCACCTCCTGGCTGGGGCGGTTGCACCTCCCAGTAGAAATCAGGGTCCGAATGGGTTGATCCATTCGGCCTAATTTGGGTTTTTCAAGGGCCCAATTGCCCCAAGATTAAGTTAATGGGATCACCTCCCATTTCCAACTTAATCATTGTGCTACCTACGATATTCCCTAAGACAATTATTGCAACTTGCTCCGGTGCGTCAATCGCTTCTCCCGGTGAGCTTCCGGTGAACTTTCGTCGATCATCCGATGAACCCTCGGTGATGCTCCTGCTGTAACATCCCTCGTTTCCGAATGTTCGTATAAATTTCTAGTGATAATGTAAGCATCTATTTTAAATTGACAAAAGAAATAGAGTATGAATTAGAGGTAACTTATTTTTAAGATTTGGGAGATTTGTTCAAAAAAGAATCTGAGGACCTATATGTAAACCCTAAGGACCTAATCATGAATATAATAAAAACAAGGACTAAACTGCAAAATGTACAAAATAACAAATCCCACCGCCTAAGCCTCTCTGCCTTCGTTCTTAAGGAACCAGAGAAGGCAGCTGCTGTGTGGAAGAACAGAGAAAGAAAGAAAGAAGAAGAGAAAAGAAAGGGGGAAGAAGAAGAAAAATTGGGGCTTTGAGGTTTTTTTTTTTTTTGGTAAGTAAAAGTAAAATTCATTATGTGTAAAGTTTCTACAAATAGCTTTATCTATACAAGTCATAGACAAAGCCAAGTAACTCATAGAGTGCTAATGCGATAGTTATGACTACACATGCTGTAGACTATAACTATCTGTGGGTACATTATTTGGCATCATTCCCAAGATCTTTAGCTAATAGCAAAATTAAATTTGATAAAAATATCTTTTTCTCTTCGGGTGAAGTGCTCGGTTTTGAGTTCATGCTCCATACAGGATCTTGAGTCTCTAATAATCTCTTTCAAGAGCTGAGCATTGTTTGTGTGTTGACATTCAAAGATTCTATTACATCTCTCCTTCCACATCCACCAAATAGCACATCTGAAAATAACCTTTGCCAGTTGTGTAAGAGGCCCTTTTCTTGAGAAACATTGCATAAGGTCGCCTAGTTCTTGGTGCAAGTTTGGTTGCGGCAGTCTATTGAGTTCAAATCGCTGGAGAATCTCCTTCCATATCCATTTTGTATAATCACAAGCAAAATAGAGGTGGTCAACAGTTTCTTCTTGTTGCAAACAAAGGGAGCATCGGTTAACATGATAGATACCTCTTCTTTTCATATTGTCTATTGTAGGTAGTTTATTGAGAAGGGCCTGCCATGTACATAAGGAGTGTCTTTGTGATCCCGGTCGATCCCATGTCCAACTGCTTGGGACCCACTTGTTATTTCTTTGCCTAATTTGATTCCATGCGGATGTGGCACTAAATTTACCATTGTCATGAGGCCAAAATTGAGGGTCATGACAATGGGGCTTTGAGGTTTCTTACTCAATCTTCTCAATTGGGGGTCAAAATTCTCAAAGGCAAGTGTTCTAACCCCATCCTAACGAATTTTTAGTCTTTGTTTTATATTGATTCAAAATAAACTGAAGGATTTCTATTTAGAAACCGATATGTTCTCTCCTTGGGCAAAGAACCATCGATTCTGAAATTTTTCGGTAAACTGACCCCTATATACGATTCCAGCTATAATTTTTAGTACGAAATGCAGATTTGAACAGGACTAGTTTGTTTGAAATTAGACTCTTATATCTTTCTTTTGATACAAATTTTGAAGATTTTGAATACCGAATACTTACCCAAACGTCTGTTGCAAATGAGTCTTTGAACGCTGCAAATCAGGGATTAAGATTTATGACCTTTTGATACTGAAATGTCTATAACTCCCTGTTGGATATTCTGATTTGTACAAAACTGATTTTATTTGAAACTAGACTTGAAAATATTTCTTTTGACATATAGTTTGAAAATTTTAGAATCCAAATGCCTACCCTAGTATCTGTTGAATCCGACCCTATGTATTCTGCAAAATAGTGATTGTGTTTTGACCTTGGGTTACCAAATCAAAGGTAACTCCTTGTTGGAAACTCTGATTCGTACGAAACTTGTTTCAACAGAAAATAGGTTGATATATCTTTCATGACAGCTTTATTAATGGTATTGGAGTATAATTGATAATCTGTAGTATTTGTTCTATGTGTCATTGAAATTCTGTCAGAAATCGAGCTTTGGTCGATTTCGCGTATTCTGTTTCATTCCTTTGGATATTGAATTCTTCTAACCTTCTTATTTGAATTGAGCTAAATATGATTGCTTGGATTTCCTGTATACTCTTGCTTCTATTTCATTCCTAATATGAATACATTTGTGAGAGATTTGTTCCTTGCATCATATTGTCTTGAAAAGGCACATGTATGTTTTGTTGTTCCGCGTGTGCTTCCGATATATGCTACTTATTGTTAAAAATGCCCTCTTGTACTCTGGTGTGTGGGATTGTCTGGACCTTTGCCAGAAATGGTAAAGGGTATGTGCTTATTGCCCGCTCTGTGGGATATTCTGGACCTTTGCCAGAAATGGTAAAGGGTATGTGCTTAGAGCCTGCGATGCTCTGCCGGCCCCCTCTGACTTCACCTAGATGTGGGTGGATGGAGCTCCCAGACGTGGGAGACTTTTGTCAGGCGGTCATTCAGAAATGGATGAATCACATTCTGATTGAGATCCCACTACACCTTCTATATGTTTGATATGACATCTAGAGTTTTAGTGAGTTGTTTCTGTTCATGCTCTGGATAAGAATGATATGATTGCAACGTCAAGGATGATGTTTGAGCTTCTGTACGATATTTGTTTTTTATATGCTCTGAAATGCTTCATTCACTGATGATTTTGCTTCGAAATGTTCCATATGCCGTTGATATGCTTCGGAACATTTTATATGTCATTGATAAGCTCCGATATGTTTCCTTTGTTACTGATATGCTCCAATTACTCTATGCCCCATCTGTCAGGAACCAAATATGTAAGATTGAAAGGACAATTGTGTTTCTACTCCTAATGATATTATGTCTATGAAATCGTATATTCTGCCTTGTATTTTGAAATTATATCTCTTTGGAAATTGTACTATTTTGATATAGATATGTTAGTCACTTGCTGAGCTCTTTATGCTCACCCCGTTTGTTGATAAATTTTTCAGGATAGCGTATTGCTTACTTAAATATTAAGATTGGGCTGAGGCGGTGGAAAGTTTAGAAGATTTTGGGCAGATCTTTGTTAGCATATGTGTATTTGTTGTATAAGATACTCTGCATCTTATGAAATGTGACGATGAATCTAAACCTGTGGATTTTGTGTAAGATAAAGGATCCCTCATGTATAGGATTTTGGAATGTTAAGTTAAATTCATGTAATGATATGATCTTATGGTAATCGTTGGTTTGGTGACTGCATAGACTTCCCCACTTGTGAATTTATGTTGTGGTTATTATTTTGATGAGTTGAGTTCAGATTGTATGAATTATCGAGTGATGTGTGGTATGTTTATGAATTGCACAGGGTTATGAATTTGTAGACCATAGAGGTGAAATTTTGATTTGAATGTTTTCTTAGTGACCTCAAATGTGTGTTTGGATCCTGGGTTAGTTATGATGAAAATTTTAAATATTATCGATATTTTGAGGGGCGTGACAGAGGTGGTATCAGAGCATGATTTGAGAATCACTAAGAATATTTTTTTTTTCTTTTTTTGTGTACTTGATGAAAAAAAAATATATATATATATATTTTGAGGTTTATTGACTATTCATTTAGAGATTGATCAAAGAAATTTTCCTTTGATGTTTTAGGAAGCAAGGATGACGAGATCATCTGGTTCTCCTGTTGCATCTACTGCTGATCAATTGAGTGGTATCATGCGGACTTTGGAGACTATGGCACAAGTGATGCAACAATAACAACAACCTATCCTACATGGAAGAAATGATGGAACAGGGACATCAAACCAGACGGGGTTGGGAATTGAACAGTTTAAGAAGCTTAGTCCTCCCAGTTTTAGTGGTGAGTCTGATCCAATGGTGGCAGAACGATGGATGATGCAGATAGAGAAAATATTTGATGCTTTAAATTACCCTGATGATCGAAAGGTTTTTCTTGCCACCTTTATGCTGGAAGGAGAAGCTGAACACTGGTGGAGAATGATTAAGAGGATGTTTGAAATCAAACATGAGCCAATGACATGGAAGTTATTCCAAGAAAAGTTTAACGATAAATATTTTTCAGATTGTATGAGAGAGCAAAAAGAATTGGAGTTCTTGAATCTTATCCAGGGTATGACGGTTACAAAGTATGAATCTAAATTTACTGAGCTCTCCAGGTTTGCCACACATATGACTGATGATGAATCTAGAAAAGCAAGAAGGTTTGAAAGGGGATTACGACCAGCAATAAGAAGCCGAATGTCAGCTTTAAAACTACAAACATATGCAGATACGGTAGAAATAGCTTTGAAAATTGAAAGAGACATGGAGGAAATTCAAGAAATCATTGGCAAGAACAAAAGGGACAAATTTACTAGCAAAAGCACGAGAGAAAATGAATATGAAACTAGTAACAAGAGGTTTAAGACATCTAGATTTGAGAAATGGAAACCACTGCGGAGGACTCAGTCATGTGCAAAATGTGGATTAAATCATGAAACAAGTTAGTGTTTTCGGGTGACTGGAGCATGTTTTGGTTGTGGAAAGTTGGATCATCAAATAAAAGATTGCCCTTTGAGGAAGAAGAAAGAGCCACTGTTTCCTTGACCCCCAGCCCAAGCTAGAGTGTACGGTATCACTGAACAAGATTCTAAAGCTTCTAAATCAGTGGTGGAAGGTATTCTTCATGTTTCTAAAAGAAATGCAAAAGTTTTGTTTGATCCCGGCTCCAACTTATCGTTTGTTTCACAATACTTTGCTTGTCACTTGGATATTCTACCTAAACCCCTGGATTATATGTTATATGTAACAACTGCTGTTGGAGATTCATTGGCAACAAACTTGGTCTACCCATCTTGTTTAATCTCTATTGGAGACCACGAACTCCTTGCTGATTTGATTCTCCTAGAGATCCAGGGCTTTGATATTATACTTGGCATGGATTGGTTATCTTCTCATCATGCTAGTATTGATTGTTACAAAAAAATAATTACTTTCTGCATACCAGATCAGCCTATATTTTTCTTTGAGGGCATTAGGCATGATTTGCCTCCTTGCTTGATATCAGCACTTCAAGTTTATCGTCTTATGCAGAAAGGTTGTTTTTGTTATATGGTGTGTGTAAAAGAGCATTCAAATCAGGAAACCCACCTAGATGAAATTGTAGTGGTCAAAGAATTCCCTGATGTATGCCCAAATGACTTGCCTGGTTTACCTCTAGATAGAGTGGGTGAATTTGCTATTGATCTGGTCTCCAGTACAACCCCAATATCTAAGCCTCCCTACAGAATGGCACCACTCGAGCTAGAGGAATTAAAGAAGCAAATACAAGAATTATTAGATAAGGGTTTCATGCGACCCAGTGTATCCCCATGGGGTGCTCCGGTACTATTAGTGAAGAAGAAGGATGGAACATTGAGGCTTTGTATTGATTATAGACAGTTGAATCAGGTGACCATCAAAAACAAGTATCCCATACCTAGAATTGATGATTTGTTTGATCAACTGCAGGGTGCACAAGTATTCTCTAAGATTGACCTGAGGTTAGGTTACTATCAGTTGAAGATCAAGGAGGAGGATATTTCAAAAACAACTTTTAGAACTCGATATGGTCACTATGAATTCTTGGTGATGCCTTTTGGTTTGACAAATGCCCCTGCAGCTTTTATGGAACTAATGAATAGGATATTTCAACCGCTCTTGGATATCTGTGTAATTGTATTTATTGATGACATATTGGTGTATTCAAGGAGTAATCAGGAGCACGAGGAACACTTGAGAAATGTATTGTCCATACTAAGAGAAAAGAAGTTGTATGCAAAGTTCAGCAAATGTGAATTTTGGTTGAATGAAGTTGCTTTCTTAGGCCATGTGATTTCAGGGAAGGGTATATCTGTTGATCCAAGGAAGATAGAAGCTGTAGTTGAATGGGAAGTACCAACAAATGTAACAGAAGTTAGAAGCTTTTTGGGCATGGCAGGTTATTACAGGAGATTTGTGGAGGGATTTTCTCGAATCGCTCAACCTCTCACCAAACTCACTAAGAAGAATACGAAATTTGTGTGGGGTGATGATTGTGAGCAAAGTTTTCAAAAGTTAAAAAGAAGATTGACTAGTGCCCCTATTCTCACTATTCCAAGTGGTAGTGAGGGATTTGTAGTTTATACTGATGCTTCAAGAAAGGGCCTAGGATGTGTTTTGATGCAGGAAGGGAGAGTAATTGCTTATGCTTCTAGGCAACTTAAAGGTTATGAATTGAATTATCCAACTCATGATTTGGAATTAGCAGCAATTATTTTTGCTCTAAAGATTTGGAGACATTATTTGTATGGTCGACAGTTTGAAATCTTCACTGATCATAAGAGTTTAAAATATATTTTCACTCAGAAAGAGTTAAACATGAGGCTGCTAGTCATAGGTGCCCAATAAGCTAATCACGTGAGTGATGGCACGTGTGACTTGATACAGAATCTTTTTGCTTATTATATTTTGGCGTATATCACTTTATAACTATTGCATATGTGCATATATATATATATATATATATATATATATATATATATATATATATATATATATATATATATATATATATATATATTGTGATTTCCTTGGATTTGTGTAATGAGAATCGGATCGTGATGAGATCACGATAATGAGATTGATTCACCTTTAAACACATATCCTAAATAATCTCGGTCATAGGTTACTCGAGAGGGACATCGTGATAACTGGATAGACTGGTGTGCTGTATACCCATCCATATGATGGATGCAGCTGGTCTCAGAGCTGCTCGTGTATGGACACTAGGGATACAGTACAGGTGCTCATTGGAGAATGAGTTCACTGATTGATCCGCTTACGGAATGCTGGATGGTTGATGATGCCTTATTGTCAGACAGCGATTCCGTAGTCCTAATGGTGTATTTGGTCCTTAGACTTGAGACACCAAGGATGTCCTGTATGAGTGCTCCACTCTTTGATACCAGACTTATAGGTTTGGCTGTCTCAAATCTAGTACAGCTGGTCATTGGGAGTGGTAGTCGACCTTACGAGGGCTATTGAGTGTCGACAGAGGATCATCCACTCTCGGCGTCATGAGAGGAATATCCCATGTGTTCTTGCTTAGACAAATCCCTGGCCAGGGTCATTCGGGTTGAGAGAGAAAGAGTTCTCCGGGAGAATCCGATTAGAGCGAGACTTGAGTAGAAACCGTATGGGTCTGACAGCACCATGCTCGATATACGGTCTCTGGGATATTAGATGGATGAGGGACTATAGGTACATGGTAACTGAGGACAGACAGGTCCAATGGATTGGATTCCCCTGTATAGTCTGGGGACTACGGCGTAGTGGCCTAGTACGTCCGTAGTCGATGAGTCGAGTGAATTATTACAGAGATAATAATTCACTGAGTTAGAAGGAGTTCTAACAGGTATGACTCACGGCCAGCTCGATATTGGGCCTAGAGGGTCACACACATATGGTAGGCATTGCGATGAGTAGAGGTTCGGATATGAGATATCCGACGGAGCCCTTGTCTTATTGGATGCAGATCCAATACCCACTAGGGAAGGACCCATTAGGGTTTGACACGGGATCTCTATAAATAGGAGGGATTCACAGCCTCATAGGCTAGAGTCTTTGCTTGCCCTTCCTATTCTCCTCTCCCTCTCCACCTCAGAGTAGGCCTAGAGTTTTGAGGAGCGTCGTCGCAACCCTGCTGTGTGGATCACCGCTAGAGAGGACGCTTGACCTCCTTCACCCTCTCCTAAGGATCTGCAAGAAAACAGGGATATACGATCTCCCTTGGTAACACAATCTCTATACGCAGTTTTATGTTTTGCGGATTTTTTGCGCACCAATCTTCGCATGACGACGAACATCTTTTTGGGAATCGGGAATTTTTGTTTTCTTGTTCTTCCGCTGCGCATATGATGTCGCCCCCCATGATTTCCCAATAGTGGTTTCAGAGCCAGGTTGTTCGTGCGAATGATTGGTTTTGAACTACGTGTGTTGTGTTTAGGAAGAATATTGACGTCAAAATCGTTGACGCAAAAGTGAGGAAGGGCAACAACAGTTGCTGCCCTTGATCTGCATGCCTGCAGCAACCTGCAGCGGCAGCCGCAGCCGCAGCCAGGCAGCACAGCGCCGGCGCATGCGCAAGCGCCGTGCCTGCAGCAGCCGGTCGGCGGTCTGCTTGAAGCAGGCTTGCTGTTGGAGGGGCTGGCAGCCCACGGGCAGAGGCGCCGCAGGGCAGCGGCGCCTGCCGTCGCTGGTCCCGCGGGCGCAACCCCCCCCCCCCACAAGGGCGGCCGCCCGGCGGTACAGCACCGTCTGCGGAGGCAGCGGCGCCCGAAGGGGGCACCCACCCGCAGCGGCATCGCCGCCAGCGGGCGTGCCCGCCTGCAGGCGAGGGCAGTGCCCTCGCCCCGTCGCACAAGTCGCCGTCGGCAGGGTGGCGGCGGCGGCAGCAGCAAAAAGGGGAAAGGGTATTAGGGTTTTCTGGGCAAAAGATAGTTTTGCCCCTCGGAATTTGAGAAATTCCAGTTTCTGTCTTTTGTCCAAATTACGAAAATACCCTTAGGAATTGAGAAATTCCCTACATGTCCCTGATTTCAGAAAAATATTAGTTAATTAAAAGGTTTAGTTGATTATTATTTTTATTATTATCTAGTAGTCCTACATGATGATGATTATTTATACATGTGATGTATGATGTGTGGACGGATGATCATGGACCATGTGATGTGTGTACTTGTGATTATTATTATTGAGGTCTGCGAACCTCCATTATATTTCTCGTTTATTGTCGAGCCTGCGTGCCTATGATTAAGTTGTAATCACATGAGGAGGCGCAGCGGGAGCGTGTATGCAATAGCGGGACCCACGAGACGGACGATCGTGATGCATGGAGATGCATCAAGATGTCGACGGAACCGACAAGGACGAGATGGACAATCATAGGGTATGGAGATGCACCGTTGCACACATAGATCTTGATGTGAGTGATTAGGCCTACTGGCTCGGGCCTAATCATATTAGGTTGTGGTCCATGATCATCTGATGTGATTGCTTATACACATACTAGATATATATATATATTTGCATGCGATGTAGATATATATTAAATATGTATATGTGTGACATGTCATATTAGGAGACCAAATTATAGAAACATCTCTCGATAATATTAAGTCGATAAACGTGAGGCAATTAGATTGACCCACGTGGCCTTCCATCGTTATGAGTAGGAACCGATTCCCGGTGTAGGTTGAGTTGGTCGAGTCTCTCGAGACTCACCTATATCGCGATTCGCTATCTTGCTTACGACATAGAGATGTCACCGGTGACCTGAGGGCATGGTATGCTTGGTCGAGTCCCTCGAGGGTATATCATTAAATCAGACTCATCTTTTAAAGAAGGTGTTGACTTAACCGAGCATCATGGTTGGTCGAGTCCCTCGAGGCCATGGTGATTCGGAGGCCGAACAGGACGGGAATCACAAGGAGTTGTGATCGGCAAGAGTTGCCTACCTTTTAGGCTTAGTGTGATTGGTCGAGTCTCTCGAGGTTACACTAAGACGCTGATTGGATCCTGATCCCCACTAGAAGTCTGCCGGAGACTTCCGTTTCACGTGCTAAGGGTGTCGCGTGACTCGTTAGTAAAATAGTGGGAGCATATTAAGATAGAAGTCCATATCTTGATAGTTTATTTCTTGCAAAATCTGCATGTTATTCATTTCTGCTACATCTTTATTTTCAGAAAATGTCGCTTTCAAATCCCTTACGTGGCATACTTGATGTCAACCGCCTCTCTGGTCCAAATTATACGGATTGGCTCCGTAACTTGAGAATTGTTCTCACAGCGGAGAAAATCGTGTACGTCCTTGATACAGTGATGCCTATGCCCGAAGAAGGGGCAAGCGAGGATGAGATTGCTCGCTACGTAAAGTACATTGATGACTCCACTCTTGCTCAGTGCTATATGTTGGGCTCTATGACTCCAGAGTTACAGAGACAACATGAAAAAATGGATGCCAAATCCATTCTCCTACATGTCCGCAAATTGTTTGAGGAACAGGGAAGGACTCAACGATATGAGATATCCAAGAGTCTTTTCCGCGCTAGGATGACTGAGGGGACACCGGTTCAGAACCATGTCCTAAAGATGATTGAGTGGATAGAGAAACTCACAGGTCTAGGAATGGTCCTAGAGGATAACTTGTGTGTGGACATTGTGCTTCAGTCCCTACCAGATTCCTTTTCACAGTTCATAATGAATTTTAATATGAACAAGCTTGAGGTGACTCTCCCAGAGCTCCTCAATATGTTGAGGGAGGCAGAGAGTACTATTAAGAAAGAGAAGCCAGTTCTCTACACTGGTGAGACCAGAAAGAAAAGGAAAGCAGAAAGGTCCCTTAAGAAGGGAAAGGGCAAGGGCAAACAAGGTAAAGCAAAGGTTGCTAAGAAAGACCCAGCAAAGGACAAAGGCCAGTGCTTCCACTATGGTAAAGATGGGCATTGGAAGAGAAACTGCAAAGAGTACCTTGCAGAAAGGGCGAAACAAAAGCTTGATGAAGCTTCTGGTACATTCATGATCAGTCTCCATTTGTCAGACTCTTATGATAACACATGGGTATTGGATACTGGTAGTGCTTATCATATATGCAATTCGTTGTAGGTTCTGGTAGGCCTAGGAGACTAGAGAGAGGCGAGATGGACCTCAAGATGGGTAATGGAGCAAAAGTTGCTGTATTAGCTGTTGGCGAGGTCGCCCTACATCTGCCTAGTGGAGCTTTTATTGCATTAGATGCATGTTATTTTGTTCCTTCTATTATCAAAAACATTATCTCCATTTCATGTTTAACAGTTAGTGGATATAAATTTGTTTTTGAGAACAATGGTTGTTCGATATTATTAGATGATAAGTTCATCACGAAATGGACATTGCATAATGGTTTATTTATGTTAGACACCACTCCACATATCATGAATGTAAATGTATCCAAAAGGAAACGAGATGAGTTGAACAGTGCATACCTGTGACATTGTAGGCTAGGTCACATCCATAAAAGAAGGATTCAAAAGTTGCTAAATGATAGATATCTAGATCCATTCGACTATGTGTCATATGCAACTTGTGAGCCTTGCATTCATGGAAAACTAACCAAATCTCCATTTAGTAGAACTGGAGTGAGAGCAAATGAGTTGTTGGAACTCATACATAGTGATGTATGTAGACCCATGTCAACTCATGCCATTGGAGGTTACTCCTACTTCATTACATTTACTGATGATTTCTCAAGGTATGGATATGTGTACTTAATGAAGTACAAGTCCGAGGCCTTTGAGAAATTCAGAGAGTATAAGAATGAGGTGGAGAACCAGACTGGAAAGAGTATCAAAACTCTTCGATCAGATCGAGGAGGTGAATACTTAAGTACAGAGTTTACTCAGTTCCTCAAGGACCATGGGATATTATCCCAATGGACACCTCCTTATACACCTCAGCTCAATGGTGTCTCTGAAAGAAGAAATCATACATTATTAGATATGGTACGGTCCATGATGAGTTTCGCTGACCTACCCATCTCATTCTGGGGATATGCCCTAGAAATCGCAGCTTACCTACTGAACAGAGTTCCAACTAAGTCGGTAGTGTCTACACCATATGAGATATGCAAAGGGAAGAAGCATGATCTTAAGGTTGTTAAGATTTGGGGCTGCCCTGCCCATGTTAGAAGACACAACCCCGATAAGTTAGAATCAAGGACAGAGCGATGCAAATTTGTGGGATACCCCAAGGAAACTTGTGGGTATTATTTCTATCATCTCGAGGACCAAAAGGTCTTTGTAGCTAAGAGAGCAGTGTTCCTTGAGAAGGAACACATTCTTGACGGAGACAGTGGGAGAATGATAGAATTGAGCGAGGTTGGAGAACCAAGCTCAAGCACCACTCTACAGCCCGAGTCTGTTCAGGTACCTAATACACAAGTATCAACTTTACGCAGGTCTGATATAGTATCCCATCCTCCTGAGAGATATGTGGGACATATTAGAGCAGAGGATATAGAGGATATTGATCCTCAGACCTACGAGGAGGCTATTATGAGTATAGACTCCGGGAAGTGGAAAGAAGCCATGAATTCTGAGATGGATTCTATGTACTCCAATAAGGTTTGGAACCTAGTTGATGCGCCCGAAGGTATTGTACGCATCGGTTGCAAGTGGATCTTTAAGAAAAATATCGTAGTAGATGGAAAGGTAGAGACCTATAAAGCAAGGCTAGTGGCTAAGGGATATCGTCAAAGGCAAGGTGTTGACTACGATGAAACTTTCTCACCCGTAGCAATGCTAAAATCCATCAGAATTCTATTGGCTATTGCAGCACACTATAATTATGAGATCTGGCAGATGGATGTGAAAACCGCATTCCTCAACGGGAACCTCGAGGAGGAGGTGTATATGATGCAACCTGAGGGATTCGTGTCCAAGAACTGCTCAGATAAGGTGTGTAGGTTGCTTAGATCCATTTATGGACTAAAGCAAGCTTCCCGAAGTTGGAACATAAGATTTGATGAGGCAATTAGATCTTATGACTTCGTTGAGAACGAAGATGAGCCTTGTGTATACAGAAAGGTAAGTGGGAGCGCTATCACCTTTTTGGTGTTATATGTGGATGGCATCCTCATCATTGGGAATGACATAGGAATGCTATCCACAGTAAAGGCTTGGTTATCTAGACACTTCTTCATGAAGGACTTAGGGGAAGCATCATATATTTTGGGGATTAGAATCTATAGAGATAGATCCAAGAGGATGCTTGGCTTGTCCTAGTCCAGGTACATAGAAACTATTGTCAAAAGGTTTGGCATGGAAAATTCCAAGAGAGGTCTCATGATACCGGGAGGGTAAAATTGCAGAATGGATTTTGAAAGAACACCGATAGAACAGTTGTCCAGATAGAAAATGTCACAGAAGGTAATGAACGAACTCTTGAAGAAACTTCGGTAAAACGTAAAATAGTTCACCACCAAGTTTAAAAATCAAAAGGGATACAGAAGATCACCACCCTAATGATAATAAGCAAGGATACAGAACTGAAAGCAAAAGACTCACCACTCAAGGACACTTCCAAGAGATACAGAGTTCACAAGAGCACTCCAAAAGAGCTTCTGCCAATATCCTTCGTTTTTTTAAAAGTCCTTTCTAAGTCCTAAACACCAAAATAAATACTAGTGCATGAAACAACCCTTCATGCATAGGAAATTTCGAAATTAAGTGTTTACAGCTACTAACCAACTATTTTAATGCACTCATTGGTAATGAAGAAATGTTCACAGCTGCCAACCAACTCCTTTAATGCATTCCTTTGTCTTGAAGAAAAGCACCTTGAAACAGCTTTAACTTTGTGCAGCGAATATGCTGATGAGCTGTCATGTTAGAGTGTGCTGAGATAAAGATTATGAGGCATCATTATTGGCTGAAAAAGATACTAGATCATAATCAAGGCTCATATAATCAGATTGTAGTAAATTAGACACTCCCGTGTCAATCTCCCCCGGTTGAATGAAACTTGTCCTCAAGTCTTCGTTTGATTCATCAACATGATTATAAAAAGGACTCAAATCGGCCACATTAAATGTTGGGGATACTCCGTAATCTTCAGGTAGCTCTATCTCATAAGCATTTCGACCAATTCTCTTAAGCACCTTGAATGCACCATCAGCCTTTGGTTTCAATTTTCCAAATTTTCCCGGCGGAAACCTCTCCTTCCTTAGATGAATCCAGACCAAATCACCTGCATTAAACTCCACAAGTTTTCTGTGTTTGTTAGCAGCTTGCATGTACCTCTCATTTTGTTTCTCAATGGTTGCTTTTACACCCTCATGTAGCTTCTTTATCTGCTTAGCTCTTTCATCAGCATCTCCACTAAATTGCTTTGTTGTAGAATGAGGGATTAAGTCCAAAGGACCAGCAGGATTCGCACCATAAACTACCTCAAAAGGACTCTTACCAATACTATGATGCATAGAACGATTGTAGGCAAACTCAATTTGTGGAAGAATGATATCCCATTGCTTAATATTCTTGCCAACATAGCTTCTAAGCAAATTTCCCAAGCTTCAGTTTGTTACCTCAGTTTGCCCATCGGTTTGTGGATGATGCGAGCTGCTGAAATTCAAAGAAGTACCCAGCTTCCTCCAAAGAGTTCTCCAAAAATGACTAACAAATTTTGAATCTCGATCAGACACCATAGTTCTTGGAATACCATGCAATTTAACAATCTCCTTAAAATATAAATCAGCAATATGAGATGCATCATTTGATTTATTGCATGGAACAAAGTGAGACATTTTTGAAAATCTGTCAACAACAACCATGATAGAATCCTTGTTCTTTTGAGTTCTTGGCAGTCCTAAGACGAAATCAAGACTCACATCCTCCCATGGAGCATTTGGCACTTGCAATGGAGTGTACAAACCAGAATTTTGACTTCTTGTTTTTGCCAAATGACACAATCGGCATTGCTTCACATGTCTATCCACATCTCTGAACATTTTAGGCCAGTAGAAATTTGATTGAACAAGAGCTAGAGTCTTGTCCCTACCGAAATGTCCTCCCAAAACACCACCATGAGCTTCAGCTAGAATTACTTGTCTCAAAGAACAAGATGGAACACATAAAGCATTAGCTCGAAAAAGAAAACCATCAAATATCGAAAATTGTTGACATGAACCTGATTTGCACTTCTGCCATATCGAGCCAAAATCCACATCATTCTCATATAGATCTTTGAATGTGTCAAATCCAACCACTTTGACTTCCATTGCTGATAATAAAGAATGCTTTCTGCTCAATGCGTCAGCAACTACATTTTGAACACCAGATTTGTGCTTGATTGTAAAGTTGTAAGATTGTAAGAACTCCACCCAAGCTGCATGCCTCTTGTTTAGCTTGTGCTGATGATTAATGAACTTTAATGCCTCGTGATCAGAATATAGAACAAATGGCTTGGCGAGAAGATATTGACTCCAATGAGACAAAGCTCTATAAATCGCATAAAACTCCTTATCATAAGTAGAGTATTTCTTTCTCGTATCATTCAGCTTTTCACAAAAAAATGCAATGGGCTTTCCGTCTTGACTCAAAACAGTACCAATTCCCACATTAGATGCATCACATTCAACTTCAAACACATTGTCAAAATTTGGTAGAACTAAGATAGGAGCTTCAGTAACCTTTCTTTTCAAAAGCTCAAAAGCATCATTAGCCTCGTTAGTCCATTTGAATTTATCACATTTCAGACATTCGGTGATTGGAGCGACAATAGAGTTGAAACTCTTGATGAATCTTCTATAAAAAGATGTTAAACCATGGAAACTCCTCACATCATGTAATGAAGCAGGTGTTGGCCAATTGAGAATAGCTTCAACCTTGCTTTAATCCATCATGATTCCATCTTTTGAAACAACATACCCCAAAAACACCACACTAGAAGTAAAGAAATCACATTTCTTTAGATTAGCATAAAGCTTTTGCTGCCTCAAAATAAGAAAGATCTCTTTCAGATGACTCATATGCTCCTCTTCACTCTTGCTGTACACCAATATATCGTCAAAATAAACTACAACAAATATTCCAATGCATGGCTTAAGTATGTGATTCATAAATCTCATGAATGTGCTAGGAGCATTAGATAGTCCAAATGGCATAACCAACCATTCATATAAGCCTTCTCTAGTTTTAAACGCTGTTTTCCACTCATCTCCGGGCCTCATTCTTATTTGGTGATAGCCACTCCTCAAATTAATTTTAGAGAAAATATAAGCACCACACAATTGATCAAGTAAATCATCTAACCTTGGAATAGGAAAGCGATAGTCCACTGTGATTTTATTGATGGTGCGACTGTCCACGCACATTCTCCAAGAACCATCCTTCTTAGGCACTAACAAAGCAGGAATCGCACAAGGACTCATACTCTCCCGGATTAACCCTTTTTTAACCAATTCATCAACTTGCCTTTGAAGTTCTTCATGCTCCTTGGGACTCATTCTATATGCTGCCTTATTAGGTAGAACAGCCCCAGGAATAAGATCAATGTGATGCTGGATATCTCTCAAGGGTGGAAGGCCATCTGGAATCTCTTCCGGTATAACATCTTGAAATTCTTCTAGGATTGGTTGCATGATTTTCGGTGTCTCCTTATGTTGTTCGTTCTCCTCTACTACCATTAGGGCCAAAACATGACCGCCCTTGTCCAATTCATATCTGCATTCTCTATAAGAAATAAAAGCACTAACTTCCTTCTTTGGCGCACTGATTTCGGAAGGTTGTAATGGAGCTAAGATAATCTTCTTTTCATTCACTTTAAAAGAATAAGTATGTTTATAACCATCATACAACACTCTTCTATCATAATGCCAAGGTCTTCCCAATAGTAAATAACAAGCATCCATAGGGGCAACATCACACCACACTTTATCTTTATAATACTTGCCAATAGAAAATGAAACTAAACATCTTTTAGTTACCTTGATGTCATTTCCGTTTTGCAACCAACATAATTGGTATGGATGTGGATGAGAGATCGTATCCAACTTCAGCTTTTGCACCATCTCCAAAGAAACCACGTTCTCAAAACTGCCACTGTCGATGATCACCAAGCACACCTTGCCAAGAGAAGTGCATTTAGTGTGAAACACATTTTTTCTCACCCAACTTTCATCGTCGGCCACATATGACACTTGTAAACTACGTTGCAATACAATAGACAAACCATGATCAGCATAAGTAATCTCTTCCTCATCATCATCGTATTTTGGTTCGTCGTCAGCTTCATCTTCGCCTCCATCACTATGATCTTCAACCAAAGTTACAATCCTCCTATTTGGACAATCCGAAGCAATATGCCCAAAACCATGACATTTGAAGCATTTTCGGCCACTTGGGGTAGAAGAATTAGGTATTTTTTTGTTGCCAGCAGACTCTTCACCCTTTTCTTGCACCTTCGATATCACCTTGCTTTGGACAGTAGGCTTGGAACTTCCTCCTTTTGTGTAGCCTTCTTTTGAGCCATACCGAAAACTCTTTTCAAACTTCTATTGCTTTTCAACTTTTAATGCTAGCTTGCTCACATCATTTAAAGACCAATATGGTTGTAGCTGAACAACTTTAGAAATCTCATACTTCAGACCTCCTAAGTATCTTGCAATTGTTTGCTCTTCCGGTTCCACAAGCTCTCCTTTTAACATCAAATTATCAAATTTTGTAGTGTACTCCTCTACACTAAGATCTTTTTGCTTGAAATCATGTATTTTGAGAAAGATCTCTTGTCTATAATTATCAGGTAAATATTTTCTCGTTAGCTCCCTTTCCATTTTCTCCCATGTAACGATCTTACTCTTCCCCTCACGTTCTCTTTGTTTCTTCAGATTTTCCCACCAAAAAGATGCATTCCGCCTGAGTTTGAGTGCCACAAGTTTGACCTTCCTTTGTTCTGGTGGTTCATGAAAATCGAAAATTCTTTCTACTGTATTAAGCCAATCGATAAAGTCATCAACATTTATTTTACCTTCAAATTCGGGAATATCAAATCTGGGATTATATTTATTCTGCCACTCGTCTTTGACTTCATTTCTTCTCCGATAGCTTCTTGACTCCCTTGGAAGATAAGGTGTTTCATCATCAGAAGTAAACTCTCGAGCATCATTTTCATGCTGGTTGTGTCTACTTTGAAGTTCGTCGATTATTTCATTTTTTTCTTGTAGGCTACGCAGCAATTTTTGTAGCTGCAGCCTCAACGACTCAGCGTCATCTCCATGGTCGCTACCTTCACCAACTACACCTTTTCCATTCCGCCTTGCCATGATCTCTAGCCTTTAGCTCTGATACCAAACTGATACCGGGAGGGTAAAATTGCAGAATGGATTTTGAAAGAACACCGATAGAACAGTTGTTCAGATAGAAAATGTCACAGAAGGTAATGAACGAACTCTTGAAGAAACTTCGGTAAAACGTAAAATAGTTCACCACCAAGTTTAAAAATCAAAAGGGATACAGAAGATCACCACCCTAATGATAATAAGCAAGGATACAGAACTGAAAGCAAAAGACTCACCACTCAAGGACACTTCCAAGAGATACAGAGTTCACAAGAGCACTCCAAAAGAGCTTCTACCAATATCCTTCATTTTTTTAAAAGTCCTTTCTAAGTCCTAAACACCAAAATAAATACTAGTGCATGAAACAACCCTTCATGCATAGGAAATTTCGAAATTAAGTGTTTACAGCTACTAACCAACTATTTTAATGCACTCATTGGTAATGAAGAAATGTTCACAGCTGCCAACCAACTCCTTTAATGCATTCCTTTGTCTTGAAGAAAAGCACCTTGAAACAGCTTTAACTTTGTGCAGAGAATATGCTGATGAGCTGTCATATTAGAGTGTGCTGAGATAAAGATTATGAGGCATCATTATTGGCTGAAAAAGATACTAGATCATAATCAAGCCTCATATAATCAGATTGTAGTAAATTAGACACTCCCGTGTCATCTCATACCGATGAGACATGGGATATCGCTTTCTACGAGTATGTCCCCAAAGACTCCAGAAGAAAGGGCGAACATGGATATGATACCTTATGCCTCAGCAATATGGTCTATCATGTATGCCATGCTATGTACTAGGCTTGATATAGCGCATGCTCTGAGTGTCACGAGCAGGTATCAGGCGGATCCAGGCTTGGAGCATTGGAAAGCAGTAAAGTGTATCCTTAAGTACTTGAGAATGACTAAGGATCTTTTACTAGTATATGGAGGTAATAGCCTTAAGGTTGAAGGCTACACTGACTCAAGTTTTCAGTCTGATGTCGATGATAGCAAGTCAAATTCAGGGTATGTGTACACCTTGAATGGAGGAGTAGTGTGATGGAAGAGTTCCAAGCAAGATACCACTGCTAACTCGACCACAGAAGCGGAGTACATTGCTGCATCAGATGCAACAAAGGAGGGAGTCTGGGTGAAGATGTTCATCACAGATTTGGGAGTCGTTCCGAATAGCGAGAAGTCGACTTCCTTATATTGCGACAACTATGGGGCGATTACTCAAATAAGGGAATCCGAGTCTCATCAGAAGTGTTCTGAGGAGGTTCCAGCTTATCAGAGAGATCGTAACCCGAGGAGATGTAGCAATGGAAAGAGTTCCATCCGAAGATAACATTGCAGATCCACTGACAAAGCCGTTGTCTCAGATTGTCTTTGAGCGTCACAGGAGTCTGATGGGGATCACACACATAGGTGATTGACTTTAGGTCAAGTGGGAGATTGCTAGTCATAGGTGCCCAGCAAGCCAATCACGTGAGTGATGGCACGTGTGACTTGATACAGAATCTTTTTGCTTATTATATTTTGGCGTATATCACTTTATAACTATTGCATATGTGCATATATATATTGTGATTTCCTTGGATTTGTGCAATGGGACTCAGATTTGCTTATTATAGGTTTGGCTGTCCCAGATCTAGTACAGCTGGTCATTGGGAGTGGTAGTCGACCTTACGAGGGCTATTGAGTGTCGACAGAGGATCATCCACTCTCGGCGTCATGAGAGGAATATCCCATGTGTTCTTGCTTAGACAAATCCCTGGCCAGGGTCATTCGGGTTGAGAGAGAAAGAGTTCTCCGGGAGAATCCGATTAGAGCGAGACTTGAGTAGAAACCGTATGGGTCTGACAGCACCATGCTCGATATACGGTCTCTGGGATATTAGATGGATGAGGGACTATAGGTACATGGTAACTGAGGACAGATAGGTCCAATGGATTGGATTCCCCTGTATCGTTTGGGGACTACGGCGTAGTGGCCTAGTACGTCTGTAGTCGATGAGTCGAGTGAATTATTACAGAGATAATAATTCACTGAGTTAGAAGGAGTTCTAACAGGTATGACTCACGGCCAGCTCGATATTGGGCCTAGAGGGTCACACACATATGGTAGGCATTGCAATGAGTAGATGTTCGGATATGAGATATCCGACGGAGCCCTTGTCTTATTGGATGTAGATCCAATACCCACTAGGGAAGGACCCATTAGGGTTTGACACGGGATCTCTATAAATAGGAGAGATTCACAGCCTCATAGGCTAGAGTCTTTGCTTGCCCTTCCTATTCTCCTCTCCCTCTCCACCTTAGAGTAGGCCTGGAGTTTTGAGGAGTGTCGTCGCAACCCTACTGTGTGGATCACCGCTAGAGAGGAGGACGCTTGACCTCCTTCACCCTCTCCTAAGGATCTGCAAGGAAATAGGGATATACGATCTCCCTAGGTAACACAATCTCTATACGCAGTTTTGTGTTTTACGGATTTTTTGCGCACCAATCTTCGGACGACGACGAACATCTTTTTGGGAATCGGGGATTTTTGTTTTCTTGTTCTTCCGCTGCGCATATGATGTCGCCCCCCATGATTTCCCAACAGAGGCAGCGAAGATGGATAGAACTTCTGAAGGATTATGATTGTGCCATCCGTTATCACCCGGGCAAAGCCAATGTTGTAGCTGATGCACTTAGTAGGAAATCTACAAGTTTTATGGCTAGTCTGGTCGTGAAGCAATGGAAGTTATTAGAAGAAAATTTTGATTTGAAAGCTTTGAGGAAAGAGCAAGACTCGATGATATTGATGGCCTCCATTCAAGTGCAATCTGATCTTATTCAACAAATTAAGGAAGGACAATTACGAGATCCACATTTAATCTACTTGAGGAGTGAAGTAGAAAAGGAATTGAAGCCACAATTTCAAGTTTCAAAGGATGGCCTATTGAGATTTGGGGAGAGAGTATGTGTACCAAATGAACCAGATATCAAGAATCAAATCCTAAATGAAAGTCATACTTCAAAGTACACCCTACACCCTGGGAGCACTAAGATGTATAGAGATCTTCAAAGTTATTATTGGTGGGAAGGCATGAAGAAGGAAATTGCAATGTATGTTTCAAAATGTTTGACTTGTCAGCAAATCAAAGTAGAACACCAAAGACCTGGAGGGTTGTTGCAACCTTAATTATTCCTGAATGGAAATGGGAATGTATTACTATGGATTTTGTTTCGGGACTACCCAGAACCTCGAGGAAGCATGATGCTATTTGGGTTATCATTGATAGGTTAACAAAATCTACGCATTTCCTACCGATTAATATGACTTATTCGCTTGATAGACTTGCAGATTTATATGTTAATGAAATAGTAAGACTTCATGGTATTCCAAAGGAGATCATCTCTGATAAAGACTCCAGATTTCTCTCTAGACTCTGGACAAGATTGCAGGAGTCGATGGGCACTAAAGTTAAGTTTAGTACTGCATATCATCCTCAGACTGATGGTCAGTCAGAAAGAACAATTCAAACACTTGAGGATCTGCTTAGAGCCTATGTTATGGATTGGAAAGGTGAATGGGATAAGGATATTTCACTTGTTGAGTTCACTTATAATAATAGTTATCATTCAAGTATTCAGATAGCTCCTTATGAAGCTTTATATGGGCGAAAGTGCATAACACCTATATGTTGGGAGGAAGTTGGTGACAGAAAGCTGTTAGCACCGGACAAGGTGCAAGAAACTACCGAGAAAATTCAAGTAATAAGGAAAAGGTTAAAAACTGCTCAGAGTCGTCAAAAGAGTTATGCCGATAATAGAAGACGAGATATTGAGTTTGAAATCGGAGATTTTGTATTCTTAAAAGTCTCCCCTTCCAAAGGCAAATTAAGCCCAAGATTTATTGGACCTTTTGAGGTTCTTGAGAGGGTTGGTTCTGTCGCTTACAGGATTGCCTTGCCACCAGCATTGTGCCATGTCCATGATATATTTCATGTCTCGATGATTAGGAAGTATATATATGACCCTTCTCACATCATTAAGTATGAGCTGGTAGAGATCGATAAAGATTTATCTTATGTGGAAGAGCCTATTCAGATTGTTGATAAGAAAGAAAAAGTCCTAAGGAATCGGGTCATCCCATTGGTTCAAGTAATTTGGAGACATCATTCTGGAGAGGAGACAACTTGGGAGCTAGAGGAGGAAATGAAAAAGGTGTACCCCCGTCTTTTCACCGATAGAGGTACGATAAATTTAGAGGACTAAAATTTTCGTTTAAGGGGGGGAGAGTGTAACATCCCTCATTTCCGAATGTTCGTATAAATTTCTAGTGATAATATAAGCATCTATTTTAAATTGATAAAAGAAATAGAGTATGAATTAGAGGTAACTTATTTTTAAGATTTGGGAGATTTGTTCAAAAAAGAATCTGAGGACCTATATGTAAACCCTGAGGACCTATATGTAACTCCTGAGGACCTAATCGTGAATATAATAAAAACAAGGACTAAACTGTAAAATGCACAAAATAACAAATCCCACCGCCTAAGCCTCTCTGCCTTCGTTCTTAAGGAACCAGAGAAGGCAGCTGCTGTGTGGAAGAATAGAGAAAGAAAGAAAGAAGAAGAGAAAAGAAAGGGGGAAGAAGAAGAAGAAAAATTGGGGCTTTGAGGTTTCTTACTCAATCTTCTCAATTGGGGGTCAAAATTCTCAAAGGCAAGTCTTCTAACCCCATCCTAAAGAATTTTTAGTCTCTGTTTTATGTTGATTCAAAATAAACTGAAGGATTTCTATTTAGAAACCGATATGTTCTCTCCTTGGGCAAAGAACCATCGATTCTGAAATTTTTCGGTAAACTGACCCCTATATACGATTCCAGCTATAATTTTTAGTACGAAATGTAGATTTGAACAGGACTAGTTTGTTTGAAATTATACTCTTATATCTTTCTTTTGACATAAATTTTGAAGATTTTGAATACCGAATACTTACCCAAACGTCTGTTGCAAATGAGTCTATGAACGCTGCAAATCAGGGATTAAGATTTATGACATTTCGATACTGAAATGCCTATAACTCCCTGTTAGATATTCTGATTTGTACCAAACTGAATTTATTTGAAACTAGACTTGAAAATCTTTCTTTTGACATATAGTTTGAAAATTTTAGAATCCAAATGCCTACCCTAGTATCTGTTGAATCTGACCCTATGTATTCTGCAAAACAGTGATTGTGTTTTGACCTTGGGTTACCAAATCAAAGGTAACTCCTTGTTGGAAACTCTGATTCGTACGAAACTTGTTTCAACAGAAAATAGGTTGATATACCTTTCAATGACAGCTTTATTAAGGGTATTGGAGCATAATTGATAATATGAAGTATTTGTTCTATGTGCCATTGAAATTCTGTCAGAAATCGAGCTTTTGTCGATTTCGTGTATTCTGTTTCATTCCTTTGGATATTGAATTCTTCTAACCTTCTTATTTGAATTGAGCTAAATATGATTGCTTGGATTCCCTGTATACTCTTGCTTCCATTTCATTCCTAATATGAATACATTTGTGAGAGATTTGTTCCTTGCATCATATTGTCTTGAAAAGGCACATGTACGTTTTGTTGTTCCGCGTGTGCTTCCGATATATGCTACTTATTGTTAAAACTGACCTCTTGTACTCTGGTGTGTGGGATTGTCTGGACCTTTGCAAGAAATGGTAAAGGGTATGTGCTTATTGCCCGCTCTGTGAGATATTCTAGACCTTTGCCAGAAATGGTAAAGGGTATGTGCTTAGAGCCTGCGATGCTCTGCCGGCCCCCTCTAACTTCACCTAGACATGGGTGGATAGAGCTACCAGACGTGGGAGACTTTTGTCAGGTGGTCATTCAGAAATGGATGAATCACATTCTGACTAAGATCCCACTACACCTTCTATATGTTTGATATGACATCCAAAGTTTTGGTGAGTTGTTTCTGTTCATGCTCTGGATAAGAATGATATGATTGCAACGTCAAGGACGACGTTTGAGCTTCTGTACGATATTTGTTTTTGATATGCTCTGAAATGCTTCATTCACTAATGATTTTGCTTCGAAATGTTCCATATGCCGTTGATATGCTTCGGAACATTTTATATGCCATTGATAATCTCCGATATGTTTCCTTTGTTACTGATATGCTCCAATTACTCTATGCCCCATCTGTCAGGAACCAAATATGTAAGATTGAAAGGACAATTGTGTTTCTGCTCCTAATGATATTATGTCTACGAAATCATATATTCTGCCTTGTATTTTGAAACTGTATCTCTTTGGAAATTGTACTATTTTGATATGGATATGTTAGTCACTTGCTGAGCTCTTTATGCTCACCCCGTTTGTTGATAAATTTTTCAGGATAGCGTATTGCTTGCTTAAATGTTAAGATTGGGTTGAGGCGGTGGAAAGTTTAGAAGATTTTAGGCAGATCTTTGTTAGCATATGTGTATTTGTTGTATAAGATACTCTGCATCTTATGAAATGTGACGATGAATCTAAACCTGTGGATTTTGTGTAAGATAAAGGATCCCTCATGTATAGGATTTTGGAATGTTAAGTTAAATTCATGTAATGATATGATCTTATGGTAATCGTTGGTTTGGTGACCGCATAGACTTCCCCACTTGTGAATTTATGTTGTGGTTATTATTTTGATGAGTTGAGTTCAGATTATATGAATTATCGAGTGATGTGTGGTATGTTTATGAATTGCATAGGGTTATGAATTTGTAGACTATAGAGGTGAAATTTTGATATGAATGTTTTCTTAGTGACCTCAAATGTGTGTTTGGATCCTGGGTTAGTTATGATGAAAATTTTAAATATTGTCGATATTTTGAGGGGCGTGACACCTGCGGACTTCCGGCAAACTCCTAGACTTGGGACGATCCACTTGGCGAGTTCTGACGAGCTTCTTTGGCAAGCTCATGGACTTCTCGGATTTGTTCCCGCAAAACCTCCGAGGATTGTCCGAACTTCCGTTGAACTCTCGAACTCCCAACGTAATCATTGTCTTGACTCCGGCGTAACTCCTACTGCATGTCTTTCTTCCATCGTAGTTAATCCTGCACACTTAAAACAAAACTTCGATCGAGACAATTAATCCTAAGCAATTAATCAAGTGGTACGGCATGTCATTGGTCCCTGGACGCTTCATCCGATTCTTCGGCACATCGTCCTCTCCTGCAACCTATTGCCCAATCGGCCAGTTGACTCCGCAACTCCGATATCCTTGGCACAATACCCGCTCTTCTTGGCCCGATGCCCGAGTCCACGGCCCGAAGCCTTCTGTCGATACGTCGACCGATCCACCGGCCCGACGTCCAATCTTCTGACATGTTCCTCAGGTACAACATGATTTTCCTGCTTTAATTATCTCATCCTGATCAAAGCATCATGCGTCACTCAAAACGCAGATTAAATCATAAACATATATCAAGTAGTTTCATCATCAAAATACAAGATTCAACAGGATGCTCCTTGCCTACACTAGTAGTAATAATTTTAAGTTGTTTCAAATGGATGTTAAAAGCGCTTTTCTTAATGGCTTTATTTCCGAAGAAGTCTATGTTGAACAACCTCCTGGATTTGAAAATAATAGCCTCCCTAATCATGTGTTTAGATTAACTAAAGCTCTATGGTTTAAAACAAGCTCCGAGTGCTTGGTATCAGAAACTTAGTTCTTTTCTTATTGAAAATAATTTCATAAAAGGCAAGGTTGATACTACATAGTTCATCAAGAATTTTGAAAATAATTTTCTCATTGTTCATATTTATGTTGATGATATTATCTTTAGTTCTACGAATGAATCTCTTTGTGAATCTTTTGCTAAAACTATGAGTCTTGAATTCGAAATGAGTTTAATAGGAGAATTAACTTTCTTCTTAGGCTTACAAATCAAACAAATAAGCAATGGCATCTTTATTAGTCAAACTAAATATGCTATGAATTTGCTGAAAAAGTTTAATATGAATAACTCAAAAGCTATTAAGACTCGTATGAGCACCTCCACTAAGTTAGAAATTGATGAAAGTGGAGAAAGCTTCGATCAAAAAACTTATTGGGGTATGATAGGAAGTTTACTTTACCTCACTGCAACTAGACCATATATCATGTTCAGTGTAGGACTTTGTGCTAGAATTCAATCAAACCCTAAGATATCTCATCTCAAAGCAGTTAAAAGAATACTTAGATATCTTAATGGTACCACAAATCTAGGATTATGGTACCCACAATCAGAGAATCTTGAGATAATTGCTTATGCTGATGCAGACTTTGCTAGCTGTAGACTAGATAGAAAAAGCACATCATGAACATGTCAATTTTTAGGACATGCCCTTGTTTCCTGGTCATCTAAGAAACAAAACTCGGTTGCACTTTCAACAACCGAAGCTGAATATATTGCAGCAAGTGCAGTTGTGCAAAAGTTGTATAGATGAAAAACACCTTAGAAGATTATAAAATTTATCTTAAAAATATTCTTTTTTTTTGGTAAATAAAGTAAAATTCATTATGTGTAAAGTTTCTACAAATAGCTTTATCTATACAAGTCATAGACAAAGCCAAGTAACTCATAGAGTGCTAATGCGATAGTTATGACTACACATGCTGTAGACTATAACTATCTGTGGGTACATTATTTGGCATCATTCCCAAGATCTTTAGCTAATAGCAAAATTAAATTTGATAAAAATATCTTTTTCTCTTCGGGTAAAGTGCTCGGTTTTGAGTTCATGCTCCATACAGGATCTTGAGTCTCTAATAATCTCTTTCAAGAGCTGAGCATTGTTTGTGTGTTAACATTCAAAGATTCTATTACATCTCTCCTTCCACATCCACCAAATAGCACATCTGAAAATAACCTTTGCCAGTTGTGTAAGAGGCCCTTTTCTTGAGAAACATTGCATAAGGTCGCCTAGTTCTTGGTGCAAGTTTGGTTGCGGTAGTCTATTGAGTTCAAATCGCTGGAGAATCTCCTTCCATATCCATTTTGTATAATCACAAGCAAAATAGAGGTGGTCAACAGTTTCTTCTTGTTGCAAACAAAGGGAGCATCGGTTAACATGATAGATACCTCTTCTTTTCATATTGTCTATTGTAGGTAGTTTATTGAGAAGGGCCTGCCATGTACATAAGGAGTGTCTTTGTGATCCCGGTCGATCCCATGTCCAACTGCTTGGGACCCACTTGTTATTTCTTTGCCTAATTTGATTCCATGCGGATGTGGCACTAAATTTACCATTGTCATGAGGCCAAATAAGTATATCTGAAGAGTTGTTCCTGATTCGAATAGCTATGATAGTCGGCCAAAGTGATAACATTTCAGGAGAAATAGGATTAGGGAGACACCAAGTACCGTTAGCGATGAACTCGGAAACCTTCCAATCTTTGGGAGCCCCAAGATCTTTTCGTATTCTGTCGCCATATAATTGAAATATACTCTTCCCATTCACCCAAGGATCGTACCACATATTAGTACTAGTTCCAGAAGAGATTGCATACGAAATGTGTTTGATTAGCCAATTCCTTGCCTTTAAAATTCCTTTCCAAGCTGCAGAGTGGTATGTTCTTGTTGAAATTTCCCATATTGATTCCTTTGAGAGATACTTAGCAGAAACCCAATGTGACCATAAGGAACATTTGTTTTGCAAAAGATCCCACAATTGCTGTACCAAACATGCTTGATTCCAATCTCTAGTATTTCTCAAATTTAGCCCCCCTTCATCTTTCGGTTTGCAAATACTATCCCAATTTACCATATGCATTGCCTTATCATTTGTGCCATTCCAGAAGAAGTTCATTAATAACCGTTCAATATCTTGGAGAAGTCCAGCAGGCAGAAGAAATGCATTACACCAATATATAGAGTAGGAGTGCAATACCGAACGGATGAGTTCGAGTCGTCCTGCTTTTGATAGAAACCTATTTTTCCAAGAAGAAATTATATTCTTTATTTTTTGCAAGATAGGTTGACAGTGGGTTTTGTGAATGCCTGTGGATATGAGCGGGAGACCCAAATAAGGAACTGGCAAGCTTCCTTCACTAACCCCCAAAGTTTGTGAAATAAAGACCTTATCCTCAACGTAAGGGCTCATATATACTTTACTTTTCGCATGATTTAACTGAAGTCCAGAAACCATACCAAAGTCATTCATAATAGTAGCCAGGTTCTTTAGTGAAGTTGGTTCATTTTGGAGAAAGATAAGTAAGTCATCTGCAAATGTTATATGTGATATATGAACAGAACCAGCACTGGGTACCTTAATGCTGTCATTTAAGACTGCGTGTTCCAACATACAGCTAAGTCCTTCCATCGCAATAGTAAAGAGATACGAAGAGAGTGGATCACCTTGTCGGATGCCATTCGTGCTCCCAAAAAAACCAATAGGTGAGCCATTAAAGAGTATCGAAAACTTTGGAGTTTCTAGGCAAGATTGAATCCAATTAATCCATTGCTGTGGGAAGTTCATATCAAGGAGCATCTTATAGATAAATTTCCTATTAACTGAATCAAAGGCTTTCCTTAGATCAGCTTTAATGCAGATTTTTGTCCCTCTTGCTTTTGAATGCAAATCTTTGACCAAGTCATTAGCAAGCAAAATGTTATGATGTATACTTCTCCCTTTGATGAAAGCAGCTTGATTTGGGCTAATGATCTTGTGTAATACCTTTTGCATTCTATTTGCCAATACTTTGGAGATGATCTTGTATATAAAGTTGCATAATGATATGGGTCGATAGTTCTCTAGTGAATCAGCCCCTGCATTCTTCGGAATTAAAGAAATAAAAGTGCAATTCATCTCTCTAAGAATATGACCTGAAGAGAAAAAATGTTGGCAAGCTTTGATCACATCATTTCCAATAATAGACCAAGCAGTTTGGTAAAATTCAGTTGGAAATCCATCTGGACCTGGGCTTTTGTGCTTTGGTGACTTAAAGACAACACATACAATTTCGTCATCTGTAATTGGGGCATTGAGGATTGAAATAGCTTCCGAATCAAGTTTTCTAGTCGGCTCCACATGAATGTTATTAGGTTTCCCAACTTGATTGAGTAAGGAATAAAAAAATTGCTCTGTGTGTGCTTTAACCTCATCTAAATTCTCAATAAGATTATCATCTTTGTCTCTGCATTTGCTGATACGGTTAACAGCCCTTCGAGTAGCAATTGAAGCATAGAAAAATTTAGTATTGGAATCCCCTAGTGTAAGCCAATGCTGTCGAGACTTCTGCTTTGCAAAACTTTCCTCCTGTTTTAAGGCTTGCATGAAGTTATTTCTGGCTTCCGTCTCTTTGTAGATAATATTTTCATCATTTGGCTAAAGTTGCAGCTCATGTTGCAATGACATTAGTTCCTTTCTGCAAAATTGAACTCTGGTGGTAATATTGCCAAAGGTATTTGTATTCCACTCCTTTAGTGCTGCTTTACAGGCTTTGAGCTTTTGACATAAGATGTAAGGGGGAGATCCATGCACATTAACATTCCAAGCAGATCTGATAACATCAAGAAATTGAGGATGAGTACTCCACATGTTAAAGAATCTAAACGGTTTCTTGCCTCTTGGTGTCGCTTTTTCTGCGTGTATATACATTAAAGAATGGTCAGAAAACAAAGGAGCACCATACTCAAGAAGTGAATCTGGGTAAACTGTTAACCATTCATGGTTAATCAAACACCTATCAAGTCGAGCCATTATTTTTCTGTTAGCAGCACCTTGATTACTCCAAGAGAGCTAATTACCCACAGATTTCATATCAAACAATGCTGCAGTGTCAATGTAATCATTAAAACTTTGAAGCTGACTTTCTGAAAGTTGTCTACCCCCCACTTTTTCATTTGTGTACCGAACAGTATTAAAGTCTCCAAGAACAATCCAAGGTACATTGAGACAGCCATTTACAATATTAGTCAGGTCAGACCAAAGAGTATTTCTTTCTTGCATACTGTTTGAAGCATATATACCAGTGAAATTGAATTGACAGCCATTCTTTTTATCCTCTACCTTAAGATGAATGAATTGATCAGTAGCAGAAATAAACCAAGCATTAATAGAGTTAGGATTCCATAAGACCCATATTCTACCAAAAGTTTCATTTGAGTCATTGGTAAACAGTTCTGCGTCCAGCCATATTAAATTCTTTTGAGCTTGAACGCGCGATTATTTAATTTTCATTTCCACTAGAATAACAATATCACATGCGGCAGACTTGATTATTCTGTTGAGCTCCCGACATTTCTCCGACTTATTAAGTCCGCGAACATTCCAGCATGTTATCTTCATTAGTAATAAACAAATGAAAAGGTAGTAAGGTATTCATCCTACGACTTTGGATGGATTGTACCATCCTTTTTCTTATCCTTCGGTTTTGTATTTTCTTCCCGCACAATATCCTTACCTTTTATGGCTTTATTCCTATATTTATCCACTTCATCTACAGCTTGCAGATTTTTAAACTTTAAAGTACCTTGAATCATGTGGTCTTGATTGGCAGGGTTTGTTGAAGCTCGATAAGATTGTTGCAGCACAATATCCTGGATAGTACTTGTTGGAGCAGCGTGGCTAGAGAGGTTTGTTGGGGCATGAGTTTGTTGAGTCGGAATATCCTTGTTGGCGATGTTTGTTGTGGCCTGAGTTTGTTGAGGAAGAATATCGTTGCTGGCGAGATTTGCTTGGGCCTGAGTTCGTTGAGCTATTGTGGATGGATCCGATGATATTAGAAGAGATGAAGTTCCTGACTTATGTTTCTCCTGTCCACTAGTACCATGGGAAACCTCTGTTGTGGAAGGCTCTGACATTATAGGAAGAGATAAAGTTTTGGAATTGTCCTTCTGTCCGCGGTGCTTTCCTTGCGAGTCGGAATGCTCAATAGTTTTCGCCACCATCGGTGCTACTGCCATTAGAGAAGAATCACTTTTTTGCTGAGGTGCTTGACGTGGTCGATAGACCTTTGTGGTTGGTTGTGGGGTTTGCTGACAAGCTCCATTTGCATGACCAAAAGATAAGCAACGCTGACATCATTGTGGCTTCCAGGAATATGAGACATGTACCTTCCGAGTGTTCCCATCAAGATCGCGATAGAAAACTTCATTAGGAAGATCTTCATCGGAAGAAACCAGCACACATGCTCGTGCAAATGCTAATCTCGTCTGAGCTGTTGTTGCTTTGTCGATGTAGAGTGGCTGTCCCAGAGTGCTGCATAACTTTGCAATAAAACGTCGACTCCAAAGATGTAGAGGCAGTACTTGAAAGGATACCCATAATGGAATAGACTGTAGGCTATCTAACTCCAAACGGACATCAGGAGACCAACGTCGTAAAATCATTGGATGACCACGGATAGTCCAGAATCCTTCGAGGATTCGTTGCAAATCTTCTTCAGAGTATAGCTTGCAAACAAAGAATCCGTTCTCCAGCATATGAAGATCAAATGACGATATTCCCCATCGAGTTTTGATAAATGAGGATAATGGGAAATAAGATGTTTTGAGACCTACCACATAGCCAACAATCGCCATTGACCATCGCTGAATCAGCAGTCTCGTATACAGCAATCTTCTTATCAGCCTGAACTTCTGGCGTAATGAATTCCAAGCTTAGATCTGGACTTCCAACCGGAGCCTTGAATAGGCTAGTCCAAGGCCGAGGGTCATTGGAAATTAGAGCAGGCTGCCGCGATCTAGAGCGCGACCTGCTTCGATGCTGCTTCATCGAAGGAGTTTCTCTCTGGAGAGGATATGGTGGAGGAGCAACTTGAGGGATAACGGTAGGGAGTCTTGCCATCGTTTCAACCCTCCCGCCACCGTCGCCAGCCCTAGGGGCCGTCGATACCATGTTTGATCCCTCTTCTGGTCACCGCTACAGAATCGTCACCATAGGGAAAAGTCACCGCTGCAGAATTTCAGATCGTCGCTACAGTACCGTCGCCCTAGATCTGGTCGCCGCTGCAGTGTCGTCGCCGCAACAGTACCGTCGAATCAGATCTGATCGCGCTGCCGTGTCGTCGGCGCTACAGTACGTCGACCTAGATCTGGATCTGGTCGCCGCTGCAGTGTCGCCGCCGCTACAGTACTGTCGCCCTAGATCTGGTCGCCGCTGCAGTATCGTCGCCGCTACAGTACCGTCGACCTAGATCTGGTCGCCGCTGCAGTGTCGTCGCTGCTACAGTAACGTCGACCCAGATCTGGTCGCCGCTGCAGTGTCGTCGGCGCTACAGTACGTCGACCTAGATCTAGATCTGGTCGTGTCGCCCTAGATCTGGTCGCCACTGCAGTGTCGCCGCCGCTACAGTAACGTTGACCCAGATCTGGTCGCCGCTGCAGTGTCGTCGCCGCTACAGTACCGTCGCCCTAGATCTGGTCGCCGCTACAGTACCGTCGTCCTAGATCTTAAAAATATTCCTATTAAATGTGATAACACAAGTGCAATATGCTTAACGAAAAATCATATACAACACTCAAGAACAAAACATATTGATATTAGACATCACTTTATATGAGATCATGTTACTAATCATGATGTAAATATAGAATTCATTGATACTAAACATCAACTAGCTGATATTTTTACAAAACCTCTAAGTGAAGAACAATTTGATTTCATAAGAAGAGAATTAGGAATGTTGATATGTCCGAGTACATAAACTAGTTACAATTATCCTTCGGACTTTATTGAATGATTCCTGCTTATGAATTCCATCTTGAAATATGAATGATAGTGTTTTTACTTGCAAAGATTTGCTTCACATACATATCTTGATACCTGAAGAATGATTTAATCTCTCATCGGTTTTAACTTCACTCAGTGTAAACTCACAAATAGCTGGTATCACAAATGGCCTTCCTCCTTCATGCAAAAAGATTATAACAAATAAAAAGGAAGGAGTATTCAAAGTGATCTACATATCATGCTTGATTTCCTATCACTTACTATTGGAAAATAACATGAACCGAGTAAAGGCATGAACAATTATCACACTAATGCTTAAAATTTGCTTATATTGTTCTCTTGGTATCACAATTACCATGCTTTTTGTTGATGACAAAGGGGGAGAAATATATGAGTATTAATGCCATGCTCGCATCACCAAGAGATTCTATGATTGATATAATTTGCATTATGCCTTGTTTGTATCAGGTCAAGATATCAAACAAAAAACTTGCATCGTAATTTTACGTATTGATATCTTACCATGTGATGAAATGCAATAATTACTAAAGCATTTAAAATGTGTGCATCATGTAATGATATCAAAATCTTACTTTGCAGATTTACATGTTGATATCTTACAATATGATAAATTGCTACTATTACCATCATTCAAACTTGTAATGTAAAATTTGAAAATGAATGTCAAGCCTTGATATCATCTTCAGAGAGATACATCATGATGGGAGTATTGATAAGTTTTGAATTCAAGAAAGACTTATCTCAAGTATGGCATATAGACAGGGGGAGTTAAGGTTAACTCCATTATCAATTGATGGTCATCATCAAAAAGGGGGAGATTGTTGAATCTCGGATTTTGATGATAAAGTCAATTGTCATTTGTTATCTAATCCATATGTTGAGATAAGTGTGCAGAATTAACTACAATAAAAGTAAGACATGCAGCAGGAGTTGCGCCGGAGTCAAGACAATGATCACGTTGGGAGTTCGAGAGTTCGATAGAAGTTCGGACAATCGTCAGAGGTTCTGTAGGAACAAATCCGAGAAGTCCATGAGCTTGCCAAAGAAGCTCGTCAGAACTCGCCAAGTGGATCGTCGCAAGTCCAGGAGTTTGCCGGAAGTCCGCAGGAGCATCACCGAGGGTTCATCGGATGATCGACGGAAGTTCGCCGGAAGCTCGTCGGAAGAAGCGATTGACGCACCGGAGCAAGTTTTTTTTTGTAAGTAAAAGTAAATTGATTATGTGTAAAGTTTCTACGAATAGCTTTATCTATACAAGTCATAGACAAAGCCAAGTAACTCATAGAGTGTGAATGCGATAGTTATGACTACACATGCTGTAGACTATAACTCCTAATTATAATCAATATAGAAAATGTTTATCCAGATATATCAAAACTACCTGTGGGTACATAATTTGGCATCATTCCCAAGATCTTTAGCTAATAGCAAAATTAAATTTGATAAAAATATCTTTTTCTCTTTGGGTAAAGTGCTCCGTTTTGAGATCTTGCTCCATACAGGATCTTGAGTCTCTAATAATCTCTTTCAATAATTGAGCATTGTTTTGTGTTGGCATTCAAATATTCTATTACATCTCTCCTTCCACATCCACCAAATAGTGCATCTGAAAGTAACCTTTGCCAGTTGTGTTAGAGGCCTTTTTCTTGAGAAACATTGCATGAGGTCGCTTAGTTCTTGGTGCAAGTTTGGTTGCGGCAGTCTATTGAGTTCAAATCGCTAGAGAATCTCCTTCCATATCCATTTTGTATAATCACAAGCAAAATAGAGGTGGTCAACAGTTTCTTCTTGTTGCATACAAAGGGAGCATCGGTTAACATGATAGATACCTCTTCTTTTCATATTGTCTATTGTCGGTAGTTTATTGAGAAGAGCCTGCCATGTACATAAGGAATGTCTTTGTGATCCCGGTCGATCCCATGTCCAACTGCTTGGGACCCACTTGGTATTTCTTTGCCTAATTTGATTCCATGCGGATGTGGCACTAAATTTGCTATTGTCATGAGGCCAAATAAGTATATCTGAAGAGTTGTTCCTGATTGGAATAGCTATAATAGTCGGCCAAAGTGATAACATTTCGGGAGAAATAGGATTAGGGAGACACCAAGCACCGTTAGCAATGAACTCAGAAACCTTCCAATCTTTGGGAGCCCCAAGATCTTTTCGTATTCTGTCACCATATAATTGAAATATACTCTTCCCATTTACGCACGGATCAAACCACATATTTGTACTAGTACCAGAAGAGATTGTATAGGAAATGTGTTTGATTAGCCAATTCCTTGCTTTTAAAATTCCTTTCCAAGCTACAGAGTGGTATGTTCTTGTTGAAATTTCCCAGATTGATTCCTTTGAAAGATACCTAGCAGAAACCCAATGTGACCATAAGGAACATTTGTTTTGCAAAAGATCCCACAATTGCTGTATCAGACAAGCTTGATTCCAAACTCTAATATTTCTCAAGTTTAGCCCCCCTTCATCTTTCGGTTTTCAAATGCTATCCCAATTTACCATATGCATTGCCTTATCATTTGTGCCATTCTAGAAAAAGTTCATTAATAACCGTTCAATATCATGGAGAAGTCCAGCAGGCAGAAGAAATGCATTACACCAATATATAGAGTAGGAGTGCAATACCGAACGGATGAGTTTGAGTCGTCCTGCTTTTGATAGAAACCTATTTTTCCAAGAAGAAATTCTATTCTTTATTTTTTGCAAGATAGGCTGACAATGGGTTTTGTGAATGCCTGTGGATATGAGCGGGAGACCCAAATAAGGAACTGGCAAGCTTCCCTCACTAACCCCCATAGTTTGCACAATAAAAACCTTATCCTCAACGTAAGGGCTCATATATACTTTACTTTTCGCATGATTTAACTGAAGTCCAGAAACCATACCAAAGTCATTCATAATAGTAGCCAGGTTCTTTACTGAAGTTGGTTCATTTTGGAGAAAGATAAGTAAGTCATCTGCAAATGTTATATGTGATATATGAACAGAACCAGCAATGGGTACCTTAATGCTGCCATTTAAGACTGCGTGTTCTAACATACAGCTAAGTCCTTCCATCGCAATAGTAAAAAGATACGGAGATAGTGGATCACCTTGTCGGATGCCATTCGTGCTCCCAAAAAAACCAATAGGTGAGCCATTAAAGAATATCGAAAACTTTGGAGTTTCCAGGCAAGATTGAATCCAATTAACCCATTGCTGTGGGAAGTTCATATCGAGGAGCATCTTATAGATAAACTTCCTATTAACTGAATCAAAGGCTTTCCGTAAATCAGCTTTAAAACAGATTTTTGTCCCTCTTGCTTTTGAATGCAAATCTTTGACCAAGTCAGTAGCAAGCAAAATGTTATGATGTATACTTCTCCCTTTGATGAAAGCAACTTGATTTGGGCTAATAATCTTGTGTATTACCTTTTGAATTCTATTTGCCAATACTTTGGAGATGATCTTGTAAACAAAGTTGCATAATGATATGGGTCGATAGTTCTCTAGTGAATCAGCCCCTGCATTCTTCGGAATTAAAGAAATAAAAGTGCAATTAATCTCTCTAAGAATATGACCTGAAGAGAAGAAATGTTGGCAAGCCTTGATCACATCATTTCCAATAATAGACCAAGCAGTTTGGTAAAATTCAGTTGGAAATCCATCTGGACCTGGGCTTTTGTGCTTTGGTGACTTAAAGACAACACGTACAATTTCGTCATCTGTAATTGGGGCATTGAGGATTGAAATAGCTTCCGAATCAAGTTTTCTAGTCGGCTCCACATGAATGTTATTAGGTTTCCCAGCTTGATTGAGTAAGGAATAAAAAAATTGCTCTGTGTGTGCTTTAACCTCATCTAAATTCTCAATAAGATTATCATCTTTGTCTCTGCATTTGCTGATATGGTTAACAGCCCTTCGAGTAGCAATTGAAGCATAGAAAAATTTAGTATTGGAATCCCCTAGTGTAAGCCAATTCTGTCGAGACTTCTGCTTTGCAAAACTTTCCTCCTGTTTTAAGGCTTGCATGAAGTTATTTCTGGCTTCTGTCTCTTTGTAGATAATATTTTCATCATTTGGCTGAAGTTGCAGCTCATGTTGCAATGACATTAGTTCATTTCTGCAAAATTGAACTCTGGTGTTAATATTGCCAAAGGTATTTGTATTCCACTCCTTTAGTGCTGCTTTACAGGCTTTGAGCTTTTGACATAAGATGTAAGGGGGGGATCCATGCACATTAACATTCCAAGCAGATCTGATAATATCAAGAAATTGAGGATGAGTACTCCACATGTTAAAGAATCTAAACGGTTTCTTGCCTCTTGGTGTCGATTTTTCTGCGTGTATATACATTAAAGAATGGTCAGAAAACAAAGGAGCACCATACTCAAGAAGTGAATCTGGGTAAACTGTTAACCATTCATGATTAATCAAACACCTATCAAGTCGAGCCATTATTTTTCTGTTAGCAGCACCTTGATTACTCCAGGAGAGCCAATTACCCACAGATTTCATATCAAACAATGCTGCAGTGTCAATGTAATCTTTAAAACTTTGAAGCTGGCTTTCTGAAAGTTGTCTACCCCCCTCTTTTTCATTTGTGTACCGAACAGTATTAAAGTCTCCAAGAACAATCCAAGGTACATTGAGACAGCCATTTACAAAATTATTCAGGTCAGACCAAAGAGTATTTCTTTCTTGCATACTGTTTGAAGCATATATACCAGTGAGATTGAATTGACAGCCATTCTTTTTATCCTCTACCTTAAGATGAATGAATTGATCAGTAGCAGAAATAAACCAAGCATTAATAGAGTTAGGATGCCATAAGACCCATATTCTACCAAAAGTTTCATTTGAGTCATTGGTAAACAATTCTGCGTCCGGCCATATTAAATTCTTTTGAGCTTGAACGCGCGATTGTTTAATTTTCGTTTCCACTAGAATAACAATATCACATGCGGCAGACTTGATTATTCTGTTGAGCTCCCGACATTTCTCCGGCTTATTAAGTCCGCGAACATTCCAGCATGTTATCTTCATTAGTAATAAACAAATTAAAAGGTAGTAAGGAATACATCCTACGACTTTGGATGGATTGTACCATCCTTTTTCTTATCCTTCGGTTTTGTATTTTCCTCCCGCACAATATCCTTACCTTTTATGGCTTTATTCCTATATTTATCCACTTCATCTACAGCTTGCAGATTTTTAAACTTTAAAGTACCTTGAATCATGTGGTCTTGATTGGCAGGGTTTGTTGAAGCTCGATAAGATTGTTGCAGCACAATATCCTGGATAGTACTTATTGGAGCAGCCTGGCTAGAGAGGTTTGTTGGGGCATCAGTTTGTTGAGACAGAATATCCTTATTGGCGATGTTTGTTGAGGCCTGAGTTTGTTGAGGAAGAATATCCTTGCTGACGAGATTTGCTTGGACCTGAGTTCGTTGAGCGATTGTAGATGGATCCGATGGTATTGGAAGAGATGAAGTTCCTGACTTATGCTTCTCCTGTCCACTAGTACCATGGGAAACCTCTATTGTGGAAGGCTCTGACATTATAGGAAGAGATAAAGTTTTAGAATTGTCCTTCTGTCCGCGGTGCTTTCCTTGCGAGTCGGAGTGCTCAATAGTTTTTGCCACCATCGGTGCTATTGCCATTAGAGAAGAATCACTTTGTTGCTGAGGCACTTGACGTGGTCGATAGACCTTTGTGGTTTGTTTTGGGGTTTGTTGACAAGCTCCATTTGCATGACCAAAAGATAAGCAACGCTGACATCGTTGTGGCTTCCAGGTATATGAGACATGTACCTTCCGAGTGTTCCCGTCAAGATCACGATAGAAAACCTCGTTAGGAAGATCTTCATCGGAAGAAACCAACACACATGCTCGTGCAAATGCTAATCTCGTCTGAGCTGCTGTTGCTTTGTCGATGTAGAGTGGCTGTCCCAGAGTGCTGCATAACTGTGCAATAAAACTCGATGGGGATTATCGTCATTTATCAAAACTCGATGGGGATTATGTTAGAACCCTTGCAGATTCTAAACTTGGGGTTGATCTCTTTAGGGGATCGGCCTCCTTGGAACTCTATAGGGGTTCCTCCCCCCAAGTTGCTGCTCAAAGGCTGCAGAAAAGATTCATCTATTGCTTGAGAAAAGAGGAGAAATACATGGCTATTTATAGGGCTTCTAAACCCTAACTCCTAATAGGACTCCTACTTAAGACTCTTACTTCTAACCAACTCCTAATAGGACTCCTACTCAAGACTCATATTCCCTTACAACTCCTAATTCTTCTCTAAAAAAAACCTCCTACTTGAATGTCCCTCTCAATTAGGACTCTCCTAACTAGAGTCCTAACAGAATGTCCCTCTCAATTAGGACTCTCCTAGCTAGAGTCCTAACAGAATGTCCCTCTCAATTAGGACTCTCCTAGCTAAAGTCCTAACAGTTTTACATGAATGTCCCTCTCAATTAGGACTCTCCAAGCTAGAGTCCTAACAGATTATCGTCATTTGATCTTCATATGCTGGAGAACGGATTCTTTGTTTGCAAGCTATACTCTGAAGAAGATCTGCAACGAATCCTCGAAGGATTCTGGACTATCCGCGGTCATCCAATGATTCTACGACGTTGGTCTCCTGATGTCCGTTTGGAGTTAGATAGCCTACAGTCTATTCCATTATGAGTATCTGTTAGAACCCTTGCAGATTCTAAACTTGGGGTTGATCTCTTTAGGGAATCGGCCTCCTTGGAACTCTATAGGGGTTCCTCCCTCCAAGTTGCTGCTCAAAGGCTGCAGAAAAGATTCATCTATTGCCTATCAAAAGAGATGGAATACATGGCTATTTATAGGGCTTCTAAACCCTAACTCCTAATAGGACTCCTACTTAAGACTCTTACTTCTAACCAACTCCTAATAGGACTCCTACTCAAGACTCCTATTCCCTTACAACTCCTAATTCTTCTCTAAGAAAAACCTCCTACATGAATGCCCCTCTCAATTAGGACTCTCCTAGATAGAGTCCTAACAGTTTTACATGAATGTCCCTCTCAATTAGGACTCTCCAAGCTAGAGTCCTAACAGACCCGCCCTCTTCAAATCAGCCTTGTCCTCGAGGCTGATGATTCGTGAATTCTGGGAATTTGATCTTCAAGTCGTCATATCTCTCCCAAGTGACATCTTCTATTGGTAGGTTCGTGTTAGAACCCTTGCAGATTCTAAACTTGGGGTTGATCTCTTTAGGGGATCGGCCTCCTTGGAACTCTATAGGGGTTCCTCCCTCCAAGTTGCTGCTCAAAGGCTGCAGAAAAGATTCATCTATTGATTGAGAAAAGAGGAGAAATACATGGCTATTTATAGGGCTTCTAAACCCTAACTCCTAATAGGACTCCTACTTAAGACTCTTACTTCTAACCAACTCCTAATAGGACTCCTACTCAAGACTCATATTCCCTTACAACTCCTAATTCTTCTCTAAGAAAAAACCTCCTACTTGAATGTCCCTCTCAATTAGGACTCTCCTAGCTAGAGTCCTAACAGAATGTCCCTCTCAATTAGGACTCTCCTAGCTAAAGTCCTAACAGTTTTACATGAATGTCCCTCTCAATTAGGACTCTCCAAGCTAGAGTCCTAACAGACCCGACCTCTTCAAATCAGCCTTGTCCTCGAGGCTGATGATTCATGAATTCTGGGAATTTGATCTTCAAGTCGTCATAGTTCTCCCAAGTGGCATCTTCTATTGGTAGGTTCGCCCATTGTATTAGAACTTCATTAGTGGGTCGTCGTCGTCGAGTCACGATCCGTCGATCAATAATGGCACTTCGCTGGGTCTGGAGTTCTCTTTGGGTAGTCATATTTGGTGGGTGGCCTTGGGCTCTCTCCAAGCACCTATTTACAACTGTCTCACCATCGATTTGTGGGTGATATGCCATTCTCCTTTTCAGTTTAGTACCCTGCATATAGAATAACTTGGTCCAAAATCTACTCGTGAAGATGCAAGTAGAATTTATCATAAGCATAATGCGTCCCTTATAGTGTAATTCTTTTGAGTCCCAATTGTAATGAGCCACGGAGCTTGGTGCTTCCTCCAATTTTTTTATAATCTTACTAGTCTCTGAATCTTCCTGCCATTCCATCTTAATATCCTTAAGAAAGTTGCTGGTCGGAAGTGAAATGGCCGAAACTTTAGCTTGCTCGGGTAGTTGCGAAAGCGTATCTGCAAGAACATTCTCTTTCCCCTTTTTGTAAGTTATTTCATAATCAAATCTAAGAAGTTTTATTACCCATTTTTGCTGCTCAGGGGACGATATCTTTCGCTCCAAAAAGTACTTGAGGCTTTTATGGTCGGTTTTAATTTGAAATCGTCGACCAATCAAGTAAGGTCTCCACCTCGTTGCTGCGCGCACAATGGCAAGCATCTCCTTATCATATGTTGACTTATTTTGATGGAAGGGAGATAATGCCTTGCTAGTGTATGTGAGTGGTTGACCATCTTGCATGAGAAGGGCTCCAATTTCGACTCCAGATACGTCGGCCTCAATAATGAAGGGTCGGTTGAAATCTGGTAGTGTTAGCACCGGCGTCGTCGTCATGGCTGTCTTAAGTTTGTCGAAGGCAGCGGAGACTCTGTCCGACCATTGGAAGACATCTTTTTTCAATAAGGAAGTAATTGGTGCACTAATCTTCTCCATAGGTTTTCACGAACTTGCAGTAGTAGCCTGTTAAACCCAGAAAGCCATGTAGCAATCTTATGTTCCTCGGGGTCAGCCAGTTTTGCATTGCTCCAATTTTGAAGGGGTCTACTGCCACACCTTCCTCTGATATGATATGCCCAAGATATTCCACCTTCTTTTGAAGAAAGCAAAAATTCATAGTGGTTGTTGTGCGTTCAAAAGATGGTTTTCGGTATGTCTTCTTCGCATACTCGTATTTGATGATACCCGGATCGAAGGTCCAGCTTTGTGAAGATTTGTGCTCCCTTAGCAACTCATCTACTACTAGAATAGAGTGTTTATCCTTGATGGTTATGCCATTGAGAGCTCGGTAATCAACACATAATCGCCATATTCTATCCTTCTTTCGTATGAGGAGCACCGGTGAAGTGTAAGGGCTGCAACATAGCCGAATAACTCCTGTTTTGAGCATCTCATTTACAATCCTTTCTATTTCATCCTTCTGGAGATGTGAATACTGATATGGCTGAGCATTTGCTGAAGATTTGCCTGGAAGAATCATTATACAATGATCATGCCGACAGGTAAGAGGTAGGTTGTGCGGTTCGTCAAATATATTTGAAAATTCAGTAAGCAAAGGAAGTAGATTTGGATCTTCAAATTCTGTTGGCTCTCCCTTATTTTGCTGCTCAAGTTGTATCAAAAAGTCACTGCATGCTTTATGCAAAACATTCTCCATTTGTTGTGTGCAAATCGTTGTTATGTCGCCCCCACGTTTCCCGTGCAATGTCACCTGTTTCTCCTTACTGTAAAATTTCATAATTAGTTTCATAAAATTCCAAGAAATATCACCTAATGTCGTCAACCATTTAATTCTAAGCATGGCCTCATGATTGTTAAGAGGGAGAAGGAAGAAATCTGCAATTATCTCTTGGTCCTGCAGCAATAGTTTCTCCTGCAAGTGCCTATGATCACAATTCAAAATCCGTCCGTCGGTGACCTTAACATCAAACCTGTAGCGATTCTCGATAGGTAATGATATCCGAACAGCAAGCTTACTATTTAGGAAGTTAGTAGTACTGCCCGTGTCGATGAAAACAGTGATTGGTTGTTGTTTGAGAAGGCCTCCAATTTTCATCGTTTGCGGGTTTGAGTAGCTAGCTAGTGTATGTACCGTAACTTCGGTCGGTTGTGGCTCTTCTTCTGCATCTTCTTCTTCATGTTCAAGGCTCTCTTTTGGATGTTCAATGACCTCTTCTTCTATCGGTTCAATCATAAGAAGTCCCCCTTTACTACAGCGATGCTCATGGCTCCACGGCTCGTCACAATGCCAACATAACCCCTTCGCATATCGCTCCCGAAGCTCTTCTCTTGTTAACCTCTTTAGTGTAGGGACTTGGTCGACAATAGGGGGGGCTAAGGGCTTCAATATTACTGGTTGAGGAGAGACCCTAGTCCTCCGAGCTTCATGGTTCAATTGCTCCTCTTGATGTCGTGCGAAAGAGATGGCTGCCATAAGCGTATACGGTTGTCGCGCTTTAACTTCTCCTCGGATCTCTGGCTTCAAGCCCTCAATGAAGGTCCACAATAGCTGTTTTTGAGACCAATCATGAGTTTGATTAGATAACCTTTCAAACCTGGTTTGGTACTCCTGAATGGTGGAGGTTTGTTGGATCTTTGCTAGTTGTTCGTCAATATTCTCGTAATCGGTTGGTCTGAAGCGAATCAGTAGTCCTTCTTTGAATTGTCGCCATGAAAGGACTCCATAAGTATGTTCAAACCAGTCAAACCACTGTATAGCATCCCCTTCAAGATGTATAGCTACAATTTTCACCATAGATACATCCGCGGTTTTGTGGTACCGAAAATATCGCTCCGCGCGCGAGATCCAACCAATCGGGTCTCCTTCTTCCCATCTAGGGAAGTCCACTCTCATGCATGGATAGTTGGGGTTGGTCATAGAGCTTCCCCTCTCTTGGAAGTCATATCTTCGGGCTTGGTGTGATTGGGCAAAGCTCTCTCCTTGATGTGATTTCTTCGGGCTTAGTAGTCGGCCGAATTTGAGTTCGGTAAAGAGCGTCCGAATCTTATCCTCCATTCGCGCCTCCAAGGCTTCGAATTTAGCATCGATTGCCTCCTTAGATGCCATAGTATATGCCTCCAAATCTATGATGTTAAGATCTCTCTTTTGTTGTCAGGTTAAAGGCATGTATAGGTTGAGAGAAGTGATGGTCGAAAGGGTTGGTGGATTGGTGGATGTAGGCTGCGGTTTAGGCTTGTTTTGTGGCTGTTTTGGGTGCAGTTTGAGGGTGTGGTTTAGTAGAGTTTTAGGGCTGAGGATGAAAGTTTTGGATCTGTGGTAGATGGTAGCAAAGGTTTGACAGAAATCCGTGGAAGTTGCAGCAAGTATGTGTTGTCTTGTAAGAGTAGAATTGTCGTCGAAGAAACAACGGTTTCTCGACGTAATTTCCACCAACAACTTGGGAGAATTGATGAGGGAATTGATAGCAAAATCACAGTTTATATGACAGCAAGGATATCTAATTTAATCAAGAAAATTTTGGCAGTATAACAGCAAGGAAATTGGTGCAAGTTGCAATTGCAGAATTATCGTCGAAAAATTTCAGCGGGTTACGATGAAAATTTGCAGCAACATAAAATCATTTTTAGAGATGAATTTTTTAATAGATCAATCTTAGATGGAAGCCAAGATGATCTATGAAGTGTATAAGAAATTTCATTCAAAAAGATTGCAAATAGATGGGTTAAGGCAACGATATGCAGCTGAAATTTTCTGCAGCATAGATTTTCAAGTGCAGCAGATTGGACATAAAAGATCAGTAGTTTATATTGAGAATTTTTCGATGAAACCAAAGGGAAATCTACTGTTAGGAAGTGTCAAAGATGTCATAAAAATTTCGTAGAAATTTGGATAGAAAAAGCACAGTAGCAAGATCAAACAGATGGTGCTATGCGGCTTGAATTCTGCAATTCAAGTGCAGCAGATTGGACATAAAAGATCAGTAGTTTATATTGAGAATTTTTTAATGAAACCAAAGGGAAATCCACTGTTAAGAAGTGTCAAAGATGTCATAAAAATTTCGTAGAAATTTGGATAGAAAAAGTATAGTAACAAGATAAAAAAGATGGTGCTATGCGGTTGGAATTCTGCAATGTATCTTTCGTCGTAGAGAGGAAAACTTTGCGACGAAAAGTTTATGCAGCAATATAGGAACGATTTTTTTTTAGATTTTCGAATAAGGATAACTAAATTGCAGCAGCAGTAAGGTAGGAAACCAGAACCTGTTGCAATTCACGGGGAGATCAAAGGATGATCCGTGGTGGTGGAGATGATGACGAAATTCGGTGACGATCTTTTAAGCAATTGTGAGAATTGCTTTGGATGGTTGTAGAGGGTTGATGGATGGCTGTGGAAGGGCAGCGAGACGCCAAGAACGCTGCTCTGATACCAGGTGTTAGAACCCTTGCAGATTCTAAACTTGGGGTTGATCTCTTTAGGGGATCGGCCTCCTTGGAACTCTATAGGGGTTCCTCCCTCCAAGTTGCTGCTCAAAGGCTGCAGAAAAGATTCATCTATTGATTGAGAAAAGAGGAGAAATACATGGCTATTTATAGGGTTTCTAAACCCTAACTCCTAATAGGACTCCTACTTAAGACTCTTACTTCTAACCAACTCCTAATAGGACTCCTACTCAAGACTCATATTCCCTTACAACTCCTAATTCTTCTCTAAGAAAAAACCTCCTACTTGAATGTCCCTCTCAATTAGGACTCTCCTAGCTAGAGTCCTAACAGAATGTCCCTCTCAATTAGGACTCTCCTAGCTAAAGTCCTAACAGTTTTACATGAATGTCCCTCTCAATTAGGACTCTCCAAGCTAGAGTCCTAACAGTTCGTCCACTGTATTAGTACTTCATTAGTGGGTCGTCGTCGTCGAGTCACGATCCGTCGATCAATAATGGCACTTGGCTGGGTCTGGAGTTCTCTTTGGGTAGTCATATTTGGTGGGTGGCTTTGGGCTGTCTCCAAGCACCTATTTAAAACTTCCGTCTGGCTCTTGGTTTGTGGGTGATATGTTGTACTCCTTTCTAATTTAGTACCCTGCATATAGAATAACTTTGTCCAAAATCTGCTCTTGAAATTGCAAGTAGAATTTGTCACAAGCACAATGCGTCCCTTATAACATAATTCTTTTGAGTCCCGATTGTAATGAGCCACGGAGCTTGGTTCTTCCTCTAATTTTTTTTGTATCTTACTGGTCTCCGAATCTTCCTGCCATTCCATCTTAATATCCTCAAGAAAGTCGTTGGTTGGAAGTAAAACGACCGAAAATTCAGCTTGCTCAAGTAGCTGCGAAAGCGCATCTGCAACAAGATTCTCTTTCCACATTTTGTAAGTTATTTCATAATCAAATCCAAGAAGTTTTGTTACCCATTTTTGCTGCTCAGGGGATGGTATCTTTTGCTCCAAAAAGTACTTGAGGCATTTATGGTCGGTTTTATTTTGAAATCGTCGACCAATCAAGTAGGGTCTCCACCTCGTTGCTGCGCGCACAATGGCGAGCATCTCCTTATCATATGTTGACTTATTTTGATGGGAGGGAGATAATGCCTTGCTAGTATATGCGAGTGGTCGACCATCTTGCATGAGAATGACTCCAATTCTGACTCCAGATGTGTCGGCCTCAATAATGAAGGGTCGGTTGAAATCTGGTAGTGTTAGCACCGGCGTCGTCGTCATGGCTGCCTTAAGTTTGTCGAAGGCAGTGGAGGCTCTGTCCAACCATTGGAAGACATCTTTTTCTAGTAAGGAAGTAAGTGGTGCACTGATCTTTCTATAGTTTTTCACGAACTTGCGGTAGTAGCCTGTTAAACCCAGAAAGCCATGTAGCAATTTTATGTTTCTCGAGGTCGGCCAGTTTTGCATTACTCCAATTTTGAAGGGGTCCACTGCCACACCTTCCTCTGATATGATATGCCCAAGATATTCCACCTTTTGTTGAAGAAAGCAAAAATTCATGGTTGTTGTGTGTTCAAAAGGTGGTTTTCCGTATGTCTTCTTCGCATGCTCGTATTTGATGATACCCGGATCAAAGGTCCAGCTTTGTAAAGATTTGTGCTCCCTTTCATCTAGCAATTCATCTACTATTGGAATAAAGTATTTGTCCTTGATGATTATGCCATTGAGAGCTCGGTAATCAACACATATTCGCCTTGTTCCGTCCTTCTTGCGTACAAGTAGCACCGGCGAAGAGTAGAGGTTGCAACTTGGCTGAATAACTCCTGTTTCGAGCATCTCTTTTATAATCCTTTCTATTTCATCCTTCTGGAGATGTTGATACTGATATGGCTGAGCATTTGCTGAAGATTTGCTTGGAAGAATCATTATACAATGATCATGCCAACAGGTAAGAGGTAGGTTGCGCGGTTCGTCAAATATATTTGAAAATTCAGTAAGCAAAGGAAGTAGATTTGGATCTTCAAATTCTGTTGGCTCTCCCTTAGTTTGCTGCTCAAGTTGTACCAAAAAACCACTGTATACTTTATGCAAAACATTCTCCATTTGTTGTGTGCAAATCGTTGTTATGTCGCCCCCACGTTTCCCATGCAATGTCACCTGTTTCTCCTTACTGTAAAATTTCATAATTAGTTTCATAAAATTCCAGGAAATATCACCTAATGTCGTCAACCATTTAATTCTGAGCATGGCCTCATGATTATTAAGAGGGAGAAGGAAGAAATCTGCAATTATCTCTTGGTCCTGCAGCAATAGTTTCTCCTGCGGGTGCCTATGATCACAATTTAAAATCCGTCCATCTGTGACCTTAATATCAAACCTGCAGCGATTCTTGATAGGTAATGATATTCGAACAGCAAGCTTACTATTTAGGAAGTTAGTAGTACTTCCCGTGTCGATGAGAACAGTGATTGGTTGTTGTTTGAGAAGGCCTTCAACTTTCATCGTTTGCGGGTTTGAGTAACCAGCTAGTGTATGTACCATAACTTCAGTCGGTTGTGGCTCTTCTTATTCATCTTTTTCTTCAAGGCTCTCTTCTGAATGTTCAATGACCTCTTCTTCTATCGGTTTAATCATAAGAAGTCCCCCTTTACTACAGCGATGCTCACGGCTCCACTGCTCGTCACAATGCCAACATAACCCCTTCGTATATCGCTCCCGAAGCTCTTCTCTTATTAACCTCTTTGGTGTAGGGACTTGGTCGACAGTAGGGGGGGTTGAGGGCTTCAATATTACTGGTTGAGGAACGACCCTAGTCCTCCGAGCTTCATGGTTCAATTGCTCCTCTTGATGTCGTGCGAAAGAGATGGCTGCCATAAGCGTATACGGTTGTCGCGCTTTAACTTCTCCTCGGATCTCCGGCTTCAAGCCCTCAATGAAGGTCCTCAATAGCTGTTTTTGAGACCAATCATGATTTTGATTAGATAACCTTTCAAACCTGGTTTGGTACTCCTGAATGGTGGAGGTTTGTCGGATCTTTGCTAGTTGTTCGTCAATATTCTCGTAATCGGTTGGTCTGAAGCGGATCAGTAGTCCTTCTTTGAATTATTGCCATGAAAGGACTCCATAAGTATGTTCAAACTGTTTAAACCACTGTATAGCATCCCCTTCAAGATGTATAGCTACAATTTTCACCAAAGATGCATCTGCGATTTTGTGGTACCGAAAATATCGCTCCGCGTGTGAGATCCAACCAATCGGGTCTCCTTCTTCCCATCTAGGGAAGTCCACTCTCATGCATGGATAGTTGAGGTTGGTCATAGAGCTTCTCCTCTCTTGGAAGTCATATCTTTGGGCTTGGTGCGATTGGGTAAAGCTCTCTCTTTGATGTGATTTCTTCGGGCTTAGTGGTCGGCCCAATCTGAGTTCGGTAAAGAGCATCCCAATCTTATCCTCCATTCGCGCCTCGAAGGCTTCGAATTTAGCATTGAATATCTCCTCAGATATCATAGTATATGCCGTCTAATCTGTGATATCAAGATCTCTCTTTTGTTGTCGGGTTAAAGGTATGTATTGGTTAAGAAAGGTGATGGTCGAAAGGGTTGGTAGATTGGTGGATGTAGGCTACGATTTAGGCTCGTTTTGTGGCTATTTTGGGTGCAGGTTGAGGGTGTGGTTTGGTAGAGTTTTAGGGCGGTAGTTAAAAGTTTTGGATATGTGGTAGATGGTAGCAAAGGTTTGGTAGAAATCAATGGAAGTTGAAGTAAGTATGTGCTGTCTTGTAAGAGTAGAATTGTCGTCGAAGAAACAACGGTTTCTCGACGTAATTCCCACAAAAAACGTGAGAGAATTGAGGAGGGAATTGATAGCAAAATCACAATTTATATGACAGCAAGGATATCTAATTTAATCAAGAAAATTTCGGCAGTATAACAGCAAGGAAATTGGTGCAAGTTGCAATTGCAGAATTCTCGTCGAAAAATTTCAGCAGGATACGACGAAAATTTGCAGCAACATAAAATCGTTTTTTGAGATGAATTTTCTTAATAGATCAATCTTAGATAGAAGCCAAGATGATATATGAAGTGTATAAGAAATTTCATTCAAAAAAGATTGCAAATAGATGGGTTAAGGCAATAATATGCGGCTGAAATTTTCTGCAGCATAGATTTTCAAGTGTAGCAGATTGGACATAAAAGATCAGTAGTTTATATTGAGAATTTTTCGATGAAACCAAAGGGAAATCTACTGTTAGGAAGTGTCAAAGATGTCATAAAAATTTCGTAGAAATTTGGATAGAAAAAGCATAGTAGCAAGATCAAACAGATGGTTCTATGCGGCTTGAATTCTGCAATTCAAGTGCAGCAGATTGGACATAAAAGATCAGTAGTTTATATTAAGAATTTTTTGATGAAACCAAAGGGAAATCCACTATTAAGAAGTGTCAAAGATGTCATAAAAATTTCGTAGAAATTTGGATATAAAAAGCATAGTAGCAAGATCAAACAGATGGTGCTATGCGGCTGGAATTCTGCAATGTATCTTTCGTCGTAGAGATGAAAACTTTGTGACGAAAAGTTTATGCAGCAATATAAGAACGATTTTTTTTTTTTTTTTATTTTCAAATAAGGATAACTAAATTGCAGCAGCAGTAAGGTAGGAAACCAGAACCTATTGCAATTCACGGGGAGATCAAAGGATGATCCGCGGTGGTGGAGATGATGGCGGAATTCGGTGACGATCTTTTAAGCAATTGTGGGAATTGCTTGGGATGGTTGTAGAGGGTTGATGGATGGCTGCGGAAGGGCAGCGAGACGCCAAGAACGCTGCTCTGATACCAGGTGTTAGAACCCTTGCAGATTCTAAACTTGGGGTTGATCTCTTTAGGGGATCGGCCTCCTTGGAACTCTATAGGGGTTCCTCCCTCCAAGTTACTGCTCAAAGGCTGCAGAAAAGATTCATCTATTGCCTATCAAAAGAGATGGAATACATGGCTATTTATAGGGCTTCTAAACCCTAACTCCTAATAGGACTCCTACTTAAGACTCTTACTTCTAACCAACTCCTAATAGGACTCCTACTCAAGACTCCTATTCCCTTACAACTCCTAATTCTTCTCTAAGAAAAACCTCCTACATGAATGCCCCTCTCAATTAGGACTCTCCTAGATAGAGTCCTAACAGTTTTACATGAATGTCCCTCTCAATTAGGACTCTCCAAGCTAGAGTCCTAACAGTATCCTTTCAAGGACTGCCTCTACATCTTTGGAGGCACCGGAGCAAGTTGCTGTAAATGTCTTAGGGAATATCGTAGTTAGCATAATGACTAAGTTGGAAATGGGAGGTGATCCCATTAACTTAATCTTCGGGCAATTGGGCCCCTGAAAAACCCAAATTGGGTCGAATGGATCAACCCATTCGGACCCTGATTTCTGCCAGGCGGTTGAACCGCCCAAGGTAGGAGGTTGCACCGCCTGGGCTCAGTCTCCGAGCGAGACTAGGAGGTGCAACTGCTCCAGCCAGGCGATGGCACTGCTTGGGCTCAGTCTCCGAGCGAGACTGGGCGGTGCAACCTCCCCTGACAGGAGGTGGCACCACTTGGGCTCGATCTCCGAGCACTGGCTGAGCAGTGCAACCGCCTCAGTCAGGAGGTTGCACTACCTGAGCTCGATCTTCGAGCTCTGGCAGGAGGTGCAACCGCCCTTGATAGGAGGTGGCACCGCTCAGAGGCTCAGTCTTCGAGCTCTGCCAAGCGGTGTAACCGCTCCAGTCAGGAGGTGCAACCGCCTGATCCCAGAATTCTAGGAATTGACAGTTTTGAGCTCCAAATTTGAACTGGGTTGGGGCCTATAAATACCCCACCCATTCAGCACTGATAAAGCACAGAATACAAACCGAAATCTTGATCTTGTTCTATGATTTTTAGAGCTCAAAATTGTTGTAAAGGCTAAAAGTCCTTCTCCCTCTTTTCTTCCAAATTCCGAGCTGTAAAGAGAGGAGAGAAAATTCTGTAAGGGTTGTCTCCTAAGCCCGTCAAAAGGAGTGAAACTGTAAAAGAGTGGTTGACCTTCGCCTATTGAAGGAAGGCCTCTAGTTGACGTCGGTGACCTCGTCGGTGGAGGAAGCCAAAAGTGGAGTAGGTCAAGATTGACCGAACCACTCTAAATCTCGGTTTGCATTTACTTTGAGCATTTTATCTTTACTGTAAACGTCCTCTAAAGCTTACTGCTTTCTGCGCATATACAATCGGGTTTCAAGCTTTGTACTTTCCGAATCAGCGTTTAGACGTAAATCTATTTTTTCGTACGATCATCATATTTCAGTTTGCGTTTACGTTTTGATTTCTATCTTAATTGCAAACTGCCTTAATATCCTTGCTTAAGCTGCATCTCACCTAATCAAGTGATTTATGAATTAGCATTTAGACGTAATTCAGTTTCTTCGTACGAACGTCATATTTCAATTTGCGCTCATATTATGGTTTTCATCATAACTGCAAATTACCTTCATAGATTGACTTTAATGTCATCTCGCTTGATCTTAAGTTAAAGTAATCTTAGAATCGGCTTTCACACCGAAATCGTTTTTATCGGTCGAACGTTTTTATCGTCGAAAGATTTCCGCTGCACTAATTCACCCCACCCCCCCTCTTAGTGCTCTTGATCCTAACATTCCTTGCTATTCCTGTCCTTGATCTCTAGAAATTCTTTTGATCATCAGAATAATTTTGTATATCAAATATCTTCTCCAATCGCATCATCCATTTTTTTGCTACCAATGTATTAGGTTCACCATGCTTCTACTGCACCACTCTGATTTAATATCACCGATCAACCCTTTTATCGCACTTAATTAAGCAAAAAGTAGATGAAATAGGAGGACTAAATGTCCTTGTCATCCTAGATTCCTAAAATGTATCAAAGAAAATTTCCACTAATCACATAATGAATTTTACTTTTACTTACCAAAAAAAAAATTTCCACCAATCACTACAGTTCACTAGACCTCAATATATTTTACACATCAACATATCAAATATTTCAATGATCCTCAAACCATGCTCTGATACCACTCTTGTCACGCCCCTCCCGAATTTAATTTTCATTCAGGAGGTGTGAACCTAACTCAAAATTGATAATATTATAATTCAACAAACAATCCAGGATTCAATCACACATTTGAGGTCACTAAGAAAAAACATTCCAGTCATTCACCTTTACGATCCACAATTCACAAAACCTATGCAGTTTATAATCATACATCATGTCACTACATGATTCTTAAAATCCAAAGGCAACTTAACTAAACCATAACCACATCATAAATCCATAGTTGTGAGAATCTATATATTTACAAAACCAACATGTACCACATGTTTATATCATTCATTACTTAAATTTAACTAAACATTCCCAAAATCATAACATGAGAGGTACTTTTCAAATATTTATAGGATGGGGTTAGAACACTTGCCTTAAAATTATTTGAATCCCAAATGTGGGAAAATTGATGAAAAACCTCAAGCTCTTCTTCTTCTTCTTCCCTTCTCTTCTCAAACTCACGTTGGCTGCAACTCTTCAGGTTTGTTTTCTTTAACCTTTCATCTAGTTCTTTTTTTTTTTTTTTTTGGCTAATGCAAAAGTTGCAAGGTGTCGTGCTTGCATGAAAGGGGCTATGTGTCATCTTTAGAGTAAACATAAGTGGCACCATTAGGTTAGCTAGTGACACATGTCCACTATATATATATATTTTTAACTTAAATCTGAATCTTTCATAAATTATATCAAACTTCTAATATTTACTCTTACATCCCTAGCCATAAACTTTTAATATAATATTATTTAATATAAAATAATTATTAAATAATCCTTATTTTTATAAACAAACCTTTTACTAAATTTTTAAAAATGTGGGATGTTACAACTCCCATGCATGGCCTCCGCCATCATGTTGCAGGGTTCACACTGATTCTGTTCTCCTTAACTTCCTTGGTAGCAACGTTCGCTTACTCGGCCTTGTCCTCAGACTTGTCGGGCTCTCTTAAGTAAATATGAGCTTTGGAGCAGTCTAACTCTCCAGCCGCTCTGATTATACCTCTTCATGATCAAGTCCCTCCCATGGGACTCATTGGTACTTGTATTCGAACTTTTCCCTTGGTGGTACACAGCCCCCATATGCTGATGACTAGGTCTTTCATCTGATGCAAAATTCGATGCATGCATAGAAGACCCGCCTCTACGATACCATGGCATTCACTCCTTTAATTCATAGCCTTTTTTGTCGTTGTGTTGTTCACCGAAGTGGAGCTCTCAATAGCTCGTGATTATACCTTCGTATGATATAGTCCCTCGCGGGACTAGATTCGTGTGTATCGCATTACCACGAACTATTCCACCATGATCCGCTACACCATGTCACCTCCTGGTGACATCTCCATTGCATTCCGATCTTTGTGGAATGAACTCAGATTGTGATCCCTCCATGTGTGACCTCTACCAACACATCGCAAGGTCTCTTCCACTTTTGATTGTGTTTACTCCTTTGGCAATTGACTTTCATCCACCCACTCTCGGGTCACACCTAGATGAAGCACCGCTCTAGGATAGTCCATCGCCTAGTAGCTCCCGAAGTCCACCGACTTCGCTGAAATTGGTACACCATTGTCTAGATCCTAGGCCTCTGCCCGTACCAGCACAATCTCCGCTGCACACCGCTCCCTTCATGGCAACTTGAATGGCAACACTATGGCATATTCTTCAAGAGTACCCACCTCTGCATCCTCTTGCCCTATGCCAAGGCCTTTTGAACCTAACTTCACCTCTGTAAGTTGAGTCGTCTTAGTTTCTTCATCAAATGCTTCTCCAAGATAAGGTGCATAAGCTTAGAAGCTCCCTTCGTCTTTGGCACCATGCAAGATGAGTCCGCTCCATCAGAATGAAGAACCCATGGAATGACATGATCCCGCTCTTGCCTCTGTAAGAGTTCATGTACTTGACCTCTGTCCAAGGAAAGCTCTTTGCCTTCGCTCCATGTTTTATTTTCTATGTTGGCTCCCTTCATGCAGCTTGGGTACTTCGCCAAGTTATACCTAAGTTGCTATGCTCCTCGATTTGCATTGAGTTAATGATGGTCCTCATGCCCACCATTCTATGGGTCAGCCCTTCATTGAGTCTGATCTCAATATTAACTCCAAGTGTGCCTTCATTTATGATGTCTTAGATCACTCCTCTACTTGATCTCGCAATGCATCCCCCCAATGCATTATCTCAAGTGAGATCATGTGACTCCTTGCCGCTCGCTCGGTCCGTTGAGCTTTGTGGAGTTGTTTTGAGGTACTCCTCCTCAACATGTGTAGTTCTTTGCACATAGTTCTCCCTTTGGAGAGCCGAGACTTATCCCTTCTAGATATTTATCCTATTGGAGAAATATGCATGGTCCATTGCACATGGTTCTCCCTTTGGAGAGTTGGGACTTATCCCTCCTAGATATTTGTCCCATTAGAGTAACTTCTCTCTTTGCTTCCTTCCCTCTAAAAGTTTCGGAGACCACCATCCCCTTGGACTACTCCACCTTGCTGAACAAACTATGCATTATTCTGCCTCCCGCAAATGTACTTGCTAGATTGTGACTCCACGTCAATATAGCCCCCCGCTGTAGTGAGCTCAACATGTTGAACTCACTACACACTTCAGCCTCCTACGAACGTATCCTTCTCATGCTGAAGAGAAAGTTTTAAAGCTCCAAGGGACCAAGTTACGATCACCTTAGGATGGTGAACACTCCATCATTCGCATACAAGCCCTTGCATAAGTACCGAATTCTTCGAGTTAGCATTTCTCCTCACCTTTGTGAGCTTTGCTAACTCTTTCAGTCACTGAACAACTCATTCCACCTTGCATTGTCTCATTCTTTACCAAGCGCCTCGCTTACCTTGAGCATCATCAAGTATGGTTGCCAACATTGAGCTGTAGCTCAAACTCAACTATCCCAGCCTTTATGCACCATGCATTCTTCCCAGCTTTCTTATCCTCATGGTGCCTCTTGCGCGAAGGGTTGACCTTTCCTCTAAATATCAATCTCAAATGCCCACTCCTCTTAGCGACTTCTTTTCCCTACATCTTCATACCCGTATCCCCCCAAACAGTCGTGCATGCTAGCTGCCCTCAACGCAACCCCGCTAGATTCCCCACGTTTGCATGCTAAATATTTCTATGAGTGCTTGTCCCGCTTTGATACCATCTGTCATGCACTTAGCTAGTTTTGCCTAAGTCGTGCGGCACCTTTGTGTGTCCGTCCGCAAAGGTCAGCCTCCCTGAAACCTCCTATGGTCCCTTAGTATTGAATCTCGGATTTTGATGATGAAGTCAATTGTCATTTGTTATCTAATATATATATTGAGATAAGTGTACTGAAACCTCCTATGAGTTACTTGGCTTTGTCTATGACTTGTATAGATAAAGCTATTTGTAGAAACTTTACACATAATGAATTTTACTTTTACTTACCAAAAAAAAAAAAAAAAAAAAAAAAAATGTACAGGATTAACTACGATGGAAGTAAGACATGCAGCAGGAGTTGCGTCGGAGTCAAGACAATGATCACGTTGGGGGTTCGAAAGTTCGACGGAAGTCCGGACGGTCGTCGGAGGTTCTACGAGAACAAATCCGAGAAGTCTAGGAGCTTGCCAAAGAAGCTCGTCGGAACTCGCCAAGTTGATCGTCGCAAGTCCAGGAGTTTGCCGGAAGTCCACCGAAACATCGCTGAGGGTTCGCCGGAAGCTCACCGGAAGAAGCGATTGACGCACCGGAGCAAGTTGCAGTATTAATGTCTTAAATATCATAGTTATCATGTAGATGAAGTTAGGAATGGGAGGTGATCCCATTAACTTAATCTGGGGGCAATTGGGCCCTTGACAAATTGGGCCGAATGGATCAACCCATTCGGACCTAGAATTCCTGGCCGACGATGGCACCGCCAGGGCCGATGGTGGCACCACCCAGGAGACTTGGTCTCCTAGGAATTCTGGGCGGTAGTACCGCCCTTGTCAGGCGGTGGTACCACCGGCAGTTATTACTGCCGGCGGTGGTACCGCTTGAGCTCGGTCTCCGAGTGATGTCAGGCGATAGTACCACCCAGACTAAGCGGTAGTACCGCTCAGTGACAAATGACAAGCGGTAGTACCGCCCAATTATGGCGGTAGTACTGCCAGGACCCCGAAAAACTGGGAGATGACACTTTTCAGCTCTAAATTCAAACTGATTGGGGCCTATATAAACCCCACCCTTTCTGCATGAAAGGGTAACCGAAAGCTTGATCTTACTCTGTGATTTTAGAGCTCAAAAGTGTTATAAAGGCCAAAAGTTCTCCTCCCTCTTTTCTTCTAAGTTTTGATCATTCAAGAGAGGAGTGAAAATTCTGTAAGGGTTGTCTCCTAAGCCCGTCAAAAGGAGTGAAATTGTACAAGGGTGGTTAGCCTTCGTCTATTGAAGGAAGGCATCTAGTGGACGTCGATGACCTCGTCGGAGGAGGAAGCCAAAAGTGGATGTAGGTCAAGATTGACCGAACCACCCAAAAATTACGGTGCTCTTTAGTTTGCATTTATTCTTGCTCTTTACCTTACTGCAAACCTCCATATGTGCTTTACTTCCTTGTTACTTTTGCTGAACTCCTTTACGAACTCGCTTTCAAGTTAAGTTTCCAAAAACAATTTTATGTCAGAAACGATTTCATCGTATGAACGTCATATTTGAAATCGACGTAGTTTTTTTTTTCGCTATAGTAATTCACCCCCCCCTCTTAGTTCTCTTGATCCTAATACTTAGGACTTACAAAAGAGAAAACAAGTTAGAGAAAGCGTCTCACTCGATATCCATAAGTAATCATTTCAGTAAATACTTCAAAGTCAATGCAAATTACAAACAGACTTCATAAACTCTGAACGGTTACACAACAAAGGGTCCAAAATGGTCTACTACAGACCGAAATCTCCTACAAGTGTCCACATGACATAACCTTTATTTACAATGCTAAATTGGCCACCAAACCTAACTAAATTGTGGTTGTTAAACCTTCGATCATACCTTTATATGTTGTGCAAAGTATGAACAAACCAAAAGACATGGACGTACATAAGCATTACATCGAACACTCCATTTGCAATTTTGTCCATAACACAACGTCACCAATTTTGATAATCTTTCCACTGTCCACATTGCTCTAGAAATCAAGCCGGAGGACTTCAACCAAATCATAACATCCGCCTGCCATTTCGTCATAATAGATCTAAGTGTGCCCACCGCTATTCTCCTACTTCAGCTAGGCTCCTCTCATGTAGTTGGATATGTCAGATCGGCAAAACCTCTTGCCCATAAGATATCTCAATTGCATTGGTCCAAGAGTAACATTCTTGACAAAAGCTCAATCTTGCAAAGACATGAAAGAAAAATATGATAAAAAATCATGAAAGAGATATATATGAAATATAATATTTAAGAATAAATCATATATTTGAGTAGCTCATTTATTTACATGAGCAACATTTTCATCTCAAAATCTATATAAATACTCCTCAATTCAATAATAAGGATAACCATATTTGTCCAACAAGCTCGAGGAGGATTGAAACCTAGCAACCGATAAGAAGTTATCTTATAGACCTTATATAGAGCAATGAGTTGGTTGGTGCATGATGATGTTAAGATGAACTTTTTGTATGTGACATCGGAATGTGGTAAGGGTTTATGGTGACAAATATATGGAGATATTGTAATTTTGATGGAAAAAGATATAATTTTTATTAATAATTTATTAAAAAACCATACTATTGACTTTTTACCTGATTGTGTCCCTTACAATCGTTGTTAACGAGGGGCTCCTATCTTTTCTCATTTAGATAAAGGTGCCTTTTTAGGTCAAATGATTTTATTTATTTTTTGAACTGGCCCAGATTGATTATTTTCTGCTGTACTAATCTAGTCTATAGTTGTGTTTCTCAAAGTTATCCGTTCTCGTCCGTCTTCTCCTCTTCATTTTCTTGCTTTATCTTTTTTTCTTTTTCCTTTCACTGTTTTCTCTTTCTCCTCCTCTGTCTCCACCTCCTTCAACTCTACCTCTGCCTCCTTTGCCAACATCTCCACCTCTTAAAAGATTTTAGAATAATTAATTATCAAATTTTAATTTTTTTAACAAAAAAATATATTTTAGTTTATTTTTAAGTATAAAGTGTTAACATCAACAAGACTATTTCAAAGTTATACTATTCTACTAGGACATCATTCTGACATCATTAGTAGTTTTTTATTTTTATAAATTTTATAATAATTTATTATTTAATTTTAGTTTTTTTTTAATATAGATTATGTGAACAAGAGTATTTTTTTTATTCATTTTCTTAGTATAGTTGGGTCAATTTCAACCAAACCATTTAGGATATCATTCTAATATCATTAGTAATGTTTTTCTTTTAAAAAATTTAAAATAATTAATTATCAAAATTTAGATTTTTTTTTATAGAACTTGTGAACGAATACATTTTAATTCATTTTCAAGAGCAATAGAGTCAACTATAACCAAACAACGTCAAAGTTTTATCACTCTACTAGAACATGATTTTAACATCATTAGTTATTTTTTATACTTTTATAAAATTTTAAGATAATTAATTATCAAATTTTAAATTTTTTTATCTGTGTTCTGTGAAGGATCATATTTTAGTTCATTTTCGAGTATAGTAAGGTCATCATCAATAAAACTATCTCAAAATTGTAATAGATATCTATTAGGACATCATTTTAATATCATCAGTAATATTTTTATTTAAAAAAATACGATAATTAATTATCAAAATTTAGATTTTTTTAGATACGTTATGTGAACGAGTGGCCTTAAATTCATTTTCGAATGTGACTTGGCCAACTTCGATCAAACAATTTAAAATTTTTAATAATCTATTAGATCATCATTCTAATGTTATTATGGGAGACAAGGGCAGAGGAGAGTTTAGGAATTTGATCTGAATTGATTCAATAAAATTTTATAAAACTGATATTCATGCAAAAAAAAAAAAAAAACGATTATGAGAGACACTATTGGATAAAAAACGATTATGAGGATAAATTATCCATTGTTTATCATACTCCCATGATCTCCTCTCGTTCGTTTGTGAGATTGGTATCAGAGCTATCAATATCAACGTCATCACTAAGTAGAAGCTGGCTGGAGGATACTTTTAGCCGGTCTTTTAACGAGACCTTCACCTGTGACAAGTTCTTCTCTTCCCATCTGAAGCTTCACAGGCTTCGTTGCGTAGGAAGAAGAAAGGAGACTGGAGAACTAAATAGGAGATAAGGCAAACCGAAGACAAAGAAATGTACGAGAAAGAGCACAAGCAAGAAATGCAAGTGATCGATGTGCGGTTCTCCGGAGGAGTCATCGTCCTCCACCCTACACCAGATCAGATCAGGAGAGATAAGTGCCACAAACACCGGCGCCTCCGATGCAACAGCCGCACCTGCAACCTGCCTCACCGGGAAGCACCAGCCTGCTGTCCCTGGACCGCTGCCTCGGCTGGCTCGGACCGCCCACAGAAGAAAAGATGACGATGGAAATGACGGAGAGCCACATTATGACCGCGCAGAACACAAGATCAGCTTCTCCGTTGTGGAGCTCGAACACCATAGCCATGGCCTCGGTGCTGCTGCTGCTGCTTCCTCCTTCCTTCCTGTGCGCAGACTTCGTTAGACCGCAGCTATAGCATTGCAGGCTTCATATCTAGCTGTGTTGTTACACCTACCTACTCTCATCATCCATGGGGGGCTGTAAACAAGGAAGATGAAGCCTTCTTCTCTCGTCCTTTTGTGTTGCATGGGAACCAGAGAGATGACTAAACTACAGCGGTTAATCAAGAGAGGTGATTAGATTTAATGGGCATCCATCCATCTGCCAAACCTAACATGTACCTCTCTCTTTAATGAAGATGTATACATTCCCTTGCAGTAGCTACAGCATCGCTTTCATGGTCTTAATGAACCAAAATGTACCATCTTGTACGGGTGACTCAATTATGAGATCTAATTGCTGTGTGCACCTCTCATTAGCTATGAGTAGTAATCTATATAATGCATTACAAAATCATGAGAAGAAAAAGAGATAAGAGAGTATGAGAGATTAGTTAGTTTCAAAGGTTGAGAGATTATTGTTAGATTATGTGGTCCTATTTAATTAGATAAGATATATTATAGATATTATTGGATTCTGATTATGGTTATTGGCCAATAGAAAAGAAGTCCATATTAAAGTAGGATTCCTTAGGAGATACCCTTGATGGGAGGAACTCTCCTAATAACTTATCCTAGACCCTCTGCTCTTGCCTATAAATAGACAGGACCTCTAGGGGCTAACAAGATCATCAGACATATCTGTGCGTATATGATAAACAGGACCTCTCTAGGGGTCATGTGTCAATTGAGAGATTAAGGTTTTTCTCTCAATCTCCCTTTCCCTTAATCCCCTAATCCATCAATCTAGGTGGTCCTGTAAAAAGATAGGAAGAGAGGAAGAGAGGAGAAGGATCTAGTTCTCTTTGCAGATCTTTACAGATTGATATTTCAGATCCGACGATGGAGCGCTTGTAGATCAGATAAGGTTTATTTCTTCTGAACAACAAGAAAGGTATGCATCGTAATATTGTTAGATCAAATTTATTTGATTTCAATCTTGGTATAAAAGTTTTCCGCATTATAGATAGCATGATTATAGATTTTATGCTAACAATTAGTATCAGAGCCAAGTTCTTGAGATCAAATATATTAGATATATTATTGTTCTTTACGATGCTTGAATGATTCGTCGGATTTTATTGATCTGTTTTCTTTTTATATGATTTGCTCTATTATTGATTATGAGCAATGTATAATCGTATGTTTGATCGATGAATTTACTGTTTATTATCATCGATGTTATTGAGATGATCATATCTGTTGATCCTTGTCAAGAAAGGGCCGTGTACCACCCCGCAGCCGCGCATCACGGTCATGCGCAGGCAGAGGTTCGCTTGCGAACGGTGGCGGCATCACGGACATCCCGCACCGCATGTGAACGCGGTGATTACGGAAGGGCGGTGGCCGCAGATGGTGGCAACCGCTGCCAAGCGCTAGCAGCGGCAGCCGCGCCAAGCGCCAACGGCGGCCAAGCGCGAGCAGGAACAGCGGCAGCCGCGCGCAGGTAGTGGCAGCGGTCGCGCGTGGGCACAGGCAGCGCGGCGGTATGGCAACCGCGCACCGGCGGCGGCCGCGCGTGGGTAGGCCGTGCACAGGCGGCGGCCACGCGCGGGCAGGAACCGCCGCAGCGGCCGCTCGTGGGTAGAGGCAGCCCCCCCCGCGGCGGCAGCGGCCGCGTGCTGGCAACAGCCGCGGCCAGCCGTGCGCGCCGTCCGCAGGCAGGAAAGGTCGCAGCGGCCGTGCGCGCGCAAGCGGCGGCAGCGCCGCACGTCGCAACGGTCGCGCGCAAGCGGCGGCAGCACCGCACGTCGCAACGGCCGCGCGCAAGCGGCGGCAACACCGCACGTCGCAACGGCCGCGCGCAAGCGGCGGCAGCACCGCACGTCGCAACGGGCGCAGACAGATTAGGGTTTTTGGCATAATTACGATTTTGACCTCGAGGTTAGGGTTTTGCAAAATAACAATTATACCCTTTGCAAATTTCGTAATTCCAGTTTATGTTCTGACAACATATTTACCGTTTTACCCTCGGGTCTAATTTTGCCAAATTACAATTCTGCCCTTCGTGAATTTCTTAATTTCAGTTTAATCCTATCGTATATTTACAATTTTATTCAAATTGAGAATTTTAAGTTATATTCTCAATTATAAAATTGATAAATATGATTTATTATAATTATGATTGAATTTAATCATGATTATATTTTGGTTATTTGATTGGATTTAATTTTTGATTAAAAAAATTAAAAAACTATAAATTATTATTTACTTCATAGTTTTCTCATATGAATTATTGATTATACATGTGATAAATAAAGTCCAATTATTGTTCTTTACAGATTGATATTTCAGATCCGACGATGGAGCGCTTATAGATCAGATAAGGTTTATTTCTTCTGAACAACAAGAAAGGTATGCATCGTAATATTGTTAGATCAAATTTATTTGATTTCAATCTTGGTATAAAAGTTTTCCGCGTTATAGATAGCATGATTATAGTTTCAAAGGTTGAGAGATTATAAGTGACAATGTTGAATGAAAGCTTTTAGTTATCAGCGTTTCTTTAGGAATAGTCATATTTCATAATGGATGCAGAAGATGTTGTTATGAAGGCTTGTAGTGATAGGTTGAGCTAACAGCAGAAATGGAGGAGGATGGTCGGTGGAAAGACAACATGGTGCTTTAAATAGCGGACATAGTTTGTTGAAGCTGCCACCACTATATCATTGATCTCATTTAAAGAGGGCTGGGCCACCAAGCATGCATGCACTCACGCAGCAGCGGATTCTACTCCCATGTCTTCTGAGAAGCAACATAGCGTGCCCAAACGTTAGTGGCGATGCCAGCGCGGTGGGGTGAGGTGCGGTGGGAGTGCTTCCCGTCCTCGTTTTCATCTCATCCCTGTCCTTCGTCCACATCTCATTTCCTATCACAAAATCTCATCTCTATCAGGGAGAAAAACCGATGAGTTGAGTAATTTACGATTTTTACAGTTTCACTCTTCTGACGGGCTTAGGAGACAATCCTTAGGAGACATCGCTTGACTGGGGCGATTGCACCGTCCAGCCAGAGCTCGGAGACTGAGCCCTAGGCGATGCCACCGTCGACCCAAGCGGTGCCACCTCTGGCCAAGTAATCTGGGTCTGAATGGGCTGATCCATTTGGCCCAATTTGGGTTTGTCAAAGGCCCAATTGCCCCAAGATTAAGTTAATGGGATCACCTCCCATTTCTAACTTAATCATCGTGCTAACTACGAATCTCTTAAGACATTTACTGTAACTTGTTCCGGTGCGTCAATCGCTTCTTCCGGCGAGCTTCCGTCGATCATCCGATGAACCCTTAGTGATGCTCCTACGGACTTCCGGCAAACTCCTGGACTTGCAATGATCCACTTGGCGAGTTCCGACGAGCTTCTTTTGGCAAGCTCCTGGACTTCTCGGATTTGTTCCCGCAGAACCTCCGATGACCGTCCGGACTTCCGTTGAGCTCTCGAACTCCCAATGTGATCATAGTCTTTGACTTCCGGCTCAACAGCTGTTGCATGTCTTTCTTTCATTGTAGTTAATCCTGGATACTTAAAACAAAACTTTGATCGAGACAATTAATCCTAAGGAATTAACTAAGTTGTCTGGCATGTCATTGGTCCCTCGACGCTTCGTCCGATTCTTCGGCGCATCGTCCTCTCCTACGACCTATTGCCCAATCGGCCAGTTGACTCCACAACTCTGATATCCTTAGCACAATACCCGCTCTTCTTGGCCCGATGCCCAAGTCCACGGCCCGAAGCCTTCTATCGATACGTCGACCGATCCATCGGCTCGGCGTCCAATTTTCTGACATGTTCCTCCGGTACAACATGATTTTTCCTACTTTAATTGTCTCATCCCGATCGAAGCATCCTGCATCACTCAAAATACAGATTAAAACATAAACACAATTATCATTTGGTTTAATCATCAAAATACGAGATTCAACAATCTCCCCCTTTTTTATGATGACAACCAATTGATGATGGAGTTAAACTTAACTCTCAGAGTTTAAACAAACTCCCCCTATCAATATGCCATATTGATAGAACCTTGAATTCAAACTGAATTCAAGTCATTGCAATATTCATCATGAATACTTGCAACACGTCATCATGAACTTATGCATAACATCATACTTCTCCCCCTTTGTCATCAACAAAAAAGAGAAGTACCACAATCAAGTGTGTTTGTTATATAGGTTCAACTCATTGCATGAAAAACATAGTATCATCATGCAATTTTGCTATCATCATAGATATGCAAGGTAGTAAGATAGCAAGTTCCACAACATCAAGCTAGCAAATTTTATAATATTTTAGAACATGCAAGCTAGCAGTTTTGAGATGTTCAAGAATGCAACTCTTGCTTTTTGAAATATGCAAATTTGTCAAGTTTTGCTAGATGTGCAAGTTAGCATTTTTTCCTCTTGAGATAGGCAAGATAGCACATTTGCTTCTTTTGAGATAGCAACTTTTTGCTTCTCTTTAGAACCGTGCACGCTAGTTATCTCCCCCTTAGTCATTGTCAAAAAGAAGGGAAGACCCTTTCTAAAGAAGGGAAGACCCTTTATGTCAATTTCTAAATCATGACAAAGATGAGTAATCATTCTTATTTCAAAATTCCATAATTGAGATAAACCTTGAATTCAAATCATGATTCATATCATATGCAATACATCACATAAAAAGCATAAGTATTGCATGCATCATTTTAGCAACAAATTGTAGCATTTCATCACAGGACAAGATATCATCAAGTAAAATTACGATGCAAGTTCTTGATATCTTAACATGATGCAAACATGGCATATGACAATCATAGCATTTTGATTATCAATTTATCATATATTTCGATACAAACTTCTTTTGATATCTTAACATAATTCAAATTCAAATATGGCACTTATAGCATTAATTCATATATTTCTCATTCAAATAAATATGACACTCGTTGTATCAATTCATATATTTCTCCCACTTTGTTATTAACAAAAGGACAAGTAGCTCTAGCTATTTTAAAAGATATGCAAGTTTTTGTAACATGAAGCTAGATTTTCATCACAACATATAAGCACAAAAGCATAGCAATATTCTTAAGTTCAATCATGACAATTCAATACTTGCTTCTTGTGCAAGATTGCACTTTGCTTTTCTTTGCATGTTCTAACTAGCCAGCATTTGCCTTGTGCTAGCAATCTTTCTCCCCCTATGTCATTACCAAAAAGAAGGGAGAAATCAATGGCCAAAAAAATTTTAATCATTATACAGGCCATATTACAAAATCATGTCATGATATCAAGAAAATTCAAGGACATGATTCATTCGACAAATCCTTTTAATAGAGTAAAAGAATTATACAACCAAGGATCATGATTTAAATATATCAATATCATAGATCAAGTCATGATTCGTGATTTATCATAAAGCAAATTAATTTTCTATCATCATATAAGGCATTTAAAGAATTTTTGAAACATAGGAGAATGATTAATTTAAGTATGCAATGTTTCAATCAAATTCAAGTCATGAATACCAAAAGATATTATTTGTGATTCTAATTTTGCAAGATCAAGATTATGATTTAGATAAAACTCATTCAAATCAAATCATTAACTTGAAACTCGTAATCAAGTCATCAAAATCAATTTCGAGATTCACAAAATATCATGAAATTATTAATCTCGATCAGATGGGAAAAACATTTTTTAAGTGATTCTTTTTCATCTAAGCATGCCTTAGTCTTTATATGCCAAATCAAGATAAATATGAAAGTTCAAGACGTAAAGACAGAATCTTATAAAACAACTCATCAAGCAAGATTTTAAACATCCATTTTCAAGCCATATAAAGATTAAGTCAAGGATTCAATTATCTCATGTCATGAATTCCAATAGGCATCTCAAAATATCAACATCACATTAAAAAGATATTTCAAAAAGATATATCAATAAGTGATTCATTTGTATCATTTCATTCATTCGGAAGATTCTCCTATTTGGTAAATAAAAGTAGGAGAACAAAATGAATTAAGAAGATGTAACATGATTGAAGCATTGAACATGATTCATATTTAAAATGTGTCTCATGTCATAAGTATGAATCAAGCATTTGTAAAATCCGAAATCATCCTCAAAGTCACATTCAATAAATTCATACATGATAGACATAGATTTATTGAAAAGATGATAAGATAGAGGATCACATTTTGTTTTTATAAATTTATATTCATGTGATTTACTTCTTATAAGCATGCCTTTACCTTTAATAAAACAAGTATCAACATTTAAGATGGAAAGGTAAAAAAAAAAAATCATCAAGCATGATTCCTCTAGAAAATTCTCCTTTTTAAATATTCAAAGAGAGAATCATGATGAACATTCTTGGTTTACATAAAGTTTCAAAACATATGATTTTGTTTCATTTATGCCAAATAAAAACATGTATCATGTTTAAAACCGAAAGAGTAAGATTTATTACAACAAAGATCAATAAGGTACTTTCATTATGGTAAAAATCAATAATCCATAAATCGCAAGATTCATCATGCATAATTTCGAAATTTATTAAGCATGATCAATATGCATGACACTAAAACATGGTTTCAAAATGTTTAATATTTTTATTACACAATTTCATCATTATGCATCATTATATATAACTTTACAATGTCATGCATAAAATCATCAAATCATAGTATTAAAAATTTAATATTTTCATTACAACTTTATGCATCATTAAGTATACAATTGTCAAGACACTTCACTATTTTATATAAACATTCATATTTCATTTATGTCAAATCAAAACATACATCATTTTTTAAAACCACTTTTATGTCAAATCAAAAAATACATCATTAAGCATGATCATTATGGAAATTATAAATAAACTATAAATTACCCAAAACTCATCATCATCATGCATAGCTTCAAAAAATAAATTTATTAGGCATGATATCATATTTCATAAGGCATTTTTAATCATTTTTTTTATCATAAACATATAATTTTTATGATTATCTTCAAAATTACTAGAATGATAAGCATGATTTCTATATTTTTTTTTCATGTAATTTTTAAGAAAATTAATCCTAAACTAAATTAAAAATAACTCATGAATAGTATTATGTAATTTCAAAATAATTCAAGAGAGTTGAGTTACTTACCTTGTAGTCGAAGCTTGTCAAAGCCCAATTTGTCGTTTCACCTTTAGAAGTTTTTTGATTCATCCTTAGTTGCCTTCCTCTTCTTTGGCCTCTTCCTCCGTTCAAGTTCATTGTTTATTTTAGATTTTTGTTTAATAAACTTATTAAGATTTAGTGTTCGAAGTTCAAGTTCATCACTTGAGTCATCACTCAAGTGGTATTCATTTGTCCGGAGTTCCAAATCCTTCCTGTTCTTTGGAAGGTGATTTTGTTCATCATGTTCATCATGTGCATTGTGCACCAATTCATGTGTCATTAATGAACCAATTAGTTTTTCAAGTGGTAAGTTGTTTAGGTTTTTAGCTTCTTGTATTGTAATTACTTTTGAATCCCACTTCTTAGAAAGAGAATGCAAAATCTTGTTTACGAGTTCAAAATCCGAAAAATATTTGCCAAGAGCTCTTAAACCATTGAAGACATCCATAAAACGGGTGTACATGTCACCAATGGTTTCGCTTGGCTTCATTTGAAAAAGCTCGAAATCATGCATCAAAAAGTTGATTTTCGAATCTTTAACTCTAGAAGTGCCTTCGTGTGTGATTTCAAGAGTGTGCCATGTGTCAAAAGCCATTTCGCACAAAGAAACCCGATTGAACTCATTTTTATCCAAAGCGCAAAATAAGGCATTCATAGCCTTTGCATTTAAAGAAAAATACTTCTTCTCCAAATCCGACCATTCGTTCATCGGTTTAGAGGGAAGTTGAAAACCGTTTTCAACAATATTCCATAAACCCAAATTCATAGAAATCAAGAAAACTCTCATTCGAGTTTTCCAATAAGTGTAGTCCAATCCGTTAAACAACGGTGGACGAACAACCGAAAAACCCTCTTGAACGCCATGAAGAGTCATTTCTCTCGGGTGTAAATCCGAAATGAGAAACACCGGGCTCTGATACCAATTGTTAGGATCAAGAGCACTAAGAGGGGGAGGGGTGAATTAGTGCAGCGGAAAACTTTCGACGATTAAAACTGCGTTCGTACGATAAGAGCGATTTCGGTAGAAAAGTCGATTCGTAAGTCGATTGAGAGAGAAATAGTTCTCTCGGAGAATCCGATTAGAGCGAGACTCGAGTAGAAACTGTATGGGTCTGACAGCACCATGCCCAGTATACAATCTCTGGGGACTGAGGACAAACATGTTCAATGGATTGGATTCCCCTATATGGTCTGGGGACTACGGCGTAGTGGCCTAGTACGTCTATAGTCGATGAGTCATAATATTATATCTAATTACTTATGTGATCCTTATTTTAACTTTATATATATATTTAATTAATTAAGAATGCTATGGCTAATTTTTAATTAATTAAGATTATATGAGTCACTAGATATTTTGGATATATAAAATTGAATCATACACATGAATTAATATAACAAAATATTCATACATAATATGAGTATTTTACCAACTAAGAATATTGAAAATGATATAACCTCATGATTTTCAATTTGAAATATATCAAAAAGTTTCAAAAAGAAACTAAAATCAAGCCATATTCATGGTATAAAAAATGAAAACTCTTTCGTATCAAGACAAAAATTAATGGCTCTGATACCAACTGTTAGAAAATTTGGTACTAAAATGTGTTTCTAAACCATTATAATAAAAATATAAGAAAACTTATGCGAAAACAAAAATTACGTACCTCCAACCATTGTTGTCAAGAATTTTAATAACAGTTTCTCTTTGTATTTTGGTACTTTTTAGTTCATAACTCTCGCTTTACATAGTATAGAAAATTCTTTAGACTTGATAGAGATGATGAGCATAGGGACTAAAACCCTTATTTAGAGGAAGTAAGGGCGACGGTACTGTAGCGGCGGCGACACTGCAGCGGCGACCAGATCTAGGGCGACACGACCAGATCTAGATCTAGGTCGACGTACTGTAGCGCCGACGACACTGCAGCGGCGACCAGATCTGGGTCGACGTTACTGTAGCGGCGACGACACTGCAGCGGCGACCAGATCTAGGTCGACGGTACTGTAGCGGCGACGATACTGCAGCGGCGACCAGATCTAGGGCGACGGTACTGTAGCGGCGGCGACACTGCAGCGGCGACCAGATCCAGATCTAGGTCGACGTACTGTAGCGCCGACGACACTGCAGCGCGACCAGATCTGATTCGACGGTACTGTAGCGGCGACGACACTGCAGCGGCGACCAGATCTAGGGCGACGGTACTGTAGCGACGATCTGAAATTCTGCAGCGGTGACTTTTCACTATGGTGACGATTCTGTAGCGGTGACCAGAAGAGGGATCAAACATGGCATCGACGGCCCCTAGGGCTAGCGACGGTGGCGGGAGGGTTGAAACGATGGCAAGACTCCCTACCGTTATCCCTCGAGTTGCTCCTCCACCATATCCTCTCCAGAGAGAAACTCCTTCGATGAAGCAGCATCGAAACAGGTCGCGCTCTAGATCGCGGCAGCCTGCTCTAATTTCCAATGACCCTCGGCCTTGGACTAGCCTATTCAAGGCTCCGGTTGGAAGTCCAGATCTAAGCTTGGAATTCATTACGCCAGAAGTTCAGGCTGATAAGAAGATTGCTGTATACGAGACTGCTGATTCAGCAGAGCTTATTGAGACATGGTCAATGGCGATTGTTGGCTATGTGGTAGGTCTCAAAACATCTTATTTCCCATTATCCTCATTTATCAAAACTCGATGGGGAATATCGTCATTTGATCTTCATATGCTGGAGAACAGATTCTTTGTTTGCAAGCTATACTCTGAAGAAGATTTGCAACGAATCCTCGAAGGATTCTGGACTATCCGCGGTCATCCAATGATTTTACGACGTTGGTCTCCTGATGTCCGTTTGGAGTTAGATAGCCTACAGTCTATTCCATTATGGGTATCCTTTCAAGGACTGCTTCTACATCTTTGGAGTCGACGTTTTATTGCAAAGTTATGCAGCACTCTGGGACAGCCACTCTACATCGACAAAGCAACAGCAGCTCAGACGAGATTAGCATTTGCACGAGCATGTGTGCTGGTTTCTTCCGATAAAGATCTTCCTAATGAAGTTTTCTATCGCGATCTTGACGGGAACACTCGGAAGGTACATGTCTCATATTCCTGGAAGCCACAACGATGTCAGCGTTGCTTATCTTTTGGTCATGTAAATGGAGCTTGTCAGCAAACCCCACAACCAACCACAAAGGTCTATCGACCACGTCAAGCACCTCAGCAACAAAGTGATTCTTCTCTAATGGCAGTAGCACCGATGGTGGCGAAAACTATTGAGCATTCCGACTCGCAAGGAAAGCACCGCGGACAGAAGGACAATTCCAAAACTTTATCTCTTCCTATAATGTCAGAGCCTTCCACAACAGAGGTTTCCCATGGTACTAGTGGACAGGAGAAACATAAGTCAGGAACTTCATCTCTTCTAATATCATCGGATCCATCCACAATAGCTCAACGAACTCAGGCCCAAGCAAATCTCGCCAGCAACGATATTCTTCCTCAACAAACTCAGGCCACAACAAACATCGCTAACAAGGATATTCCGACTCAACAAACTCATGCCCCAACAAACCTCTCTAGCCACGCTGCTCCAACAAGTACTATCCAGGATATTGTGCTGCAACAATCTTATCGAGCTTCAACAAACCCTGCCAATGAAGACCACATGATTCAAGGTACTTTAAAGTTTAAAAATCTGCAAGCTGTAGATGAAGTGGATAAATATAGGAATAAAGCCATAAAAGGTAAGGATATTGTGCGGGAAGAAAATACAAAACCGAAGGATAAGAAAAAGGATGGTACAATCCATCCAAAGTCGTAGGATGGATACCTTACTACCTTTTTACTAATGAAGATAACATGCTGGAATGTTCGCGGACTTAATAAGTTGGAGAAATGTCGGGAGCTCAACAGAATAATCAAGTCTGCCGCATGTGATATTGTTATTCTAGTGGAAACGAAAATTAAACAATCGCGCGTTCAAGCTCAAAAGAATTTAATATGGCCGGACGCAGAACTGTTTACCAATGACTCAAATGAAACTTTTGGTAGAATATGGGTCTTATGGAATCCTAACTCTATTAATGCTTGGTTTATTTCTGCTACTGATCAATTCATTCATCTTAAGGTAGAGGATAAAAAGAATGGCTGTCAATTCAATTTCACTGGTATATATGCTTCAAACAGTATGCAAGAAAGAAATACTCTTTGGTCTGACCTGACTAATATTGTAAATGGCTGTCTCAATGTACCTTGGATTGTTCTTGGAGACTTTAATACTGTTCGGTACACAAATGAAAAAGTGGGGGTAGACAACTTTCAGAAAGTCAGCTTCAAAGTTTTAATGATTACATTGACACTGCAGCATTGTTTGATATGAAATCTGTGGGTAATTAGCTCTCCTGGAGTAATCAAGGTGCTGCTAACAGAAAAATAATGGCTCGACTTGATAGGTGTTTGATTAACCATGAATGGTTAACAGTTTACCCAGATTCACTTCTTGAGTATGGTGCTCCTTTATTTTCTGACCATTCTTTAATGTATATACATGCAGAAAAAGCGACACCAAGAGGCAAGAAACCGTTTAGATTCTTTAACATGTGGAGTACTCATCCTCAATTTCTTGATGTTATCAGATCTGCTTGGAATGTTAATGTGCATGGATCTCCCCCTTACATCTTATGTCAAAAGCTCAAAGCCTATAAAGCAGCACTAAAGGAGTGGAATACAAATACCTTTGGCAATATTACCACCAGAGTTCAATTTTGCAGAAAGGAACTAATGTCATTGCAACATGAGCTGCAACTTCAGCCAAATGATGAAAATATTATCTACAAAGAGACGGAAGCCAGAAATAACTTCATGCAAGCCTTAAAACAGGAGGAAAGTTTTGCAAAGCAGAAGTCTCGACAGCATTGGCTTACACTAGGGGATTCCAATACTAAATTTTTCTATGCTTCAATTGCTACTCGAAGGGCTGTTAACCGTATCAGCAAATGCAGAGACAAACATGATAATCTTATTGAGAATTTAGATGAGGTTAAAGCACACATAGAGCAATTTTTTTATTCCTTACTCAATCAAGCTGGGAAACCTAATAACATTCATGTGGAGCCGACTAGAAAACTTGATTCGGAAGCTATTTCAATCCTCAATGCCCCAATTACAGATGACGAAATTGTATGTGTTGTCTTTAAGTCACCAAAGCACAAAAGCCCAGGTCCAGATGGATTTCCAACTGAATTTTACCAAACTGCTTGGTCTATTATTGGAAATGATGTGATCAAAGCTTGCCAACATTTTTTCTCTTCAGGTCATATTCTTAGAGAGATGAATTGCACTTTTATTTCTTTAATTCCGAAGAATGCAGGGGCTGATTCACTAGAGAACTATCGACCCATATCATTATGCAACTTTATATACAAGATCATCTCCAAAGTATTGGCAAATAGAATGCAAAAGGTATTACACAAGATCATTAGCCCAAATCAAGCTGCTTTCATCAAAGGGAGAAGTATACATCATAACATTTTGCTTGCTAATGACTTGGTCAAAGATTTGCATTCAAAAGCAAGAGGGACAAAAATCTGCATTAAAGCTGATCTAAGGAAAGCCTTTGATTCAGTTAATAGGAAATTTATCTATAAGATGCTCCTTGATATGAACTTCCCACAGCAATGGATTAATTGGATTCAATCTTGCCTAGAAACTCCAAAGTTTTCGATACTCTTTAATGGCTCACCTATTGGTTTTTTTGGGAGCACGAATGGCATCCGACAAGGTGATCCACTCTCTCCGTATCTCTTTACTATTGCGATGGAAGGACTTAGCTGTATGTTGGAACACGCAGTCTTAAATGACAGCATTAAGGTACCCAGTGCTGGTTCTGTTCATATATCACATATAACATTTGCAGATGACTTACTTATCTTTCTCCAAAATGAACCAACTTCAGTAAAGAACCTGGCTACTATTATGAATGACTTTGGTATGGTTTCTGGACTTCAGTTAAATCATGCGAAAAGTAAAGTATATATGAGCCCTTACGTTGAGGATAAGGTCTTTATTTCACAAACTTTGGGGGTTAGTGAAGGAAGCTTGCCAGTTCCTTATTTGGGTCTCCCGCTCATATCCACAAGCATTCACAAAACCCACTGTCAACCTATCTTGCAAAAAATAAAGAATAGAATTTCTTCTTGGAAAAATAGGTTTCTATCAAAAGCAGGACGACTCGAACTCATCCGTTCGGTATTGCACTCCTACTCTATATATTGGTGTAATGCATTTCTTCTGCCTGCTGGACTTCTCCAAGATATTGAACGGTTATTAATGAACTTCTTATGGAATGGCACAAATGATAAGGCAATGCATATGGTAAATTGGGATAGTATTTGCAAACCGAAAGATGAAGGGGGGCTAAATTTGAGAAATACTAGAGATTGGAATCAAGCATGTTTGGTACAGAAATTGTGGGATCTTTTGCAAAACAAATGTTCCTTATGGTCACATTGGGTTTCTGCTAAGTATCTCTCACAGGAATCAATATGGGAAATTTCAACAAGAACATACCACTCTGCAGCTTGGAAAGAAATTTTAAAGGCAAGGAATTGGCTAATCAAACACATTTCGTATGCAATCTCTTCTGGAACTAGTACTAATATGTGGTACGATCCTTGGGTGTATGGGAAGAGTATATTTCAATTATATGGCGATAGAATACGAAAAGATCTTGGGGCTCCCAAAGATTGGAAGGTTTCCGAGTTCATCGCTAACGGTACTTGGTGTCTCCCTAATCCTATTTCTCCTAAAATGTTATCACTTTGGCCGACTATCATAGCTATTCGAATCAGGAACAACTCTTCAGATATACTTATTTGGCCTCATGACAATGGTAAATTTAGTGCCACATCCGCATGGAATCAAATTAGGCAAAGAAATAACAAGTGGGTCCCAAGCAGTTGGACATGGGATCGACCGGGATCACAAAGACACTCCTTATGTACATGGCAGACCCTTCTCAATAAACTACCTACAATAGACAATATGAAAAGAAGAGGTATCTATCATGTTAACCGATGCTCCCTTTGTTTGCAACAAGAAGAAGCTGTTGACCATCTCTATTTTGCTTGTGATTATACAAAATGGATATGGAAGGAGATTCTCCAGCAATTTGAACTCAATAGTCTGCCGCAACCAAACTTGCACTAAGAACTAGGCGACCTTATGCAATGTTTCTCAAGAAAATGGCCTCTTACACAACTGGCAAAGGTTATTTTCAGATGTGCTATTTGGTGGATGTGGAAGGAGAGATGTAATAGAATCTTTGAATATCAACACACAAACAATGCTCAGCTCTTGAAAGAGATTATTAGAGACTCAAGATCCTGTATGGAGCATGAACTCAAAACCGAGCACTTCACCCGAAGAGAAAAAGATATTTTTATCAAATTTAATTTTGCTATTAGCTAAAGATCTTGGGAATGATGCCAAATAATGTACCCACAGATAATTATAGTCTACAGCATGTGTAGTCATAACTATCGCATTAGCACTCTATGAGTTACTTGGCTTTGTCTATGACTTGTATAGATAAGGCTATTTGTAGAAACTTTACACATAATGAATTTTACTTTTACTTACCAAAAAAAAAAAACCCTTATTTATATAGACATTCTCCCATCAAGAATATTTATTATTATCAATTTCATAACGTTCAAGAATTAATTCAATTTTATAACATTTGAACCATAATAAATAATTTTAATGATAATAAATAAAATATTTAATAATAACGATTACATTTATAATGAATGAAAAACTAAAATATTTAAATCATAATAAATAAAGAAATTAATGAATAACTTAATGAGAATGGTTATACTCCATAAAAGATTTCTCTTATTCAAGTAAGTAGAAACTCATTGGAGAATTATAAAAATATATTTTTCTCGGTTCAAAGAGGATTTCACCTATAAAGTCTATTATGATATGTTAGGTAACCATGTCAATCATTATTAAGCCATGAACGTATGTGCCAAACTTCGTTACTCTTATGATGCAGCAGTTTATGTCGATATCAGGTTCACTATCACCTAGCATGCAAAACTGAGTGGATGTTCATGTTGGTAGAACAGTCACTAGGCTATCCCATAAGATTTCCTGCGCCTCAAAACCCCTTCTCACAATCTTTAGTTCTTTCGTATACCACATGATCGATTTCCGAACGACAGTGTAGGTCTGAGCCAGTGAATCTGATTTATGATTATCGTTAACGTGGATTTTACAGCACGCCGCCGGCGCATGTACCCACAGTCGGTCCTATATACTAGAGAGAGAGAGAGAGAGTGGTGCAAGTTCAGCTTGCTATTTATTACACACCAGACAAAGACTTACTCGTTTGTTCCTACTTCCAGGTAGGAGCGATCGGTACTTCGAGATGCAGAAACTTGAGTAATTAAGGTTCTGTAGAGCTGTAGATTTCTAAATGTCTCGGTATCATTTCATGTGTTCCTTTGCAACAACAAAAGATTGTGGTAAGGATCACAACGGCAGAGTCAAAGGAGCGAAAAACTCACTTCAAGCAGCTATAGAATTAGACGGTAAAACATAGTTCATAACAACATTACATCTCCTCTACTCCTTGTTGAATCAGCTAAAGAAGAAGCTGTTGTTATAAATCCCAGATTTTTGCCTTGTTTATCTACTCATAACTTGTCCTCTTCTTTGTTCATCTGACTTTTACTCCGGCAGCAAACCTGCACTAGATGGCTTGCGATTCTGTTCTTTGTCCCGATGGAAGTGACTTCCAGTCTCATCACTTGCTTGGCTTTGTGGTAGGTGTTTTATCTGTCGGCTTGGAGCGCGAACAGATTGTGGTGGTTGACGAAGGCGTAGCGTGATGCCGATGAAAGTGTCTCCAACCTAATGCATGCTGATGATATTCTTATAAGTTTCTGTACCAAAGATAAGTATTGTCAAGTATCCTAATACCTGGATATTTGCTTTGGAACCTTAGGGATGGAGGAGTAAGAAAAAAATAGCATACTAGAATACTATTATAGTATTAAAAACAGGAGAATTGATAAGAACACTTACAAGATATTCCCAAATACACACACTCTCTATATCCCTTGCTTCATGAACTATGGTCCTATTTATAACACGTAGTGGTAACCATATCCTATAACTACTAGATCAGGTAGTTATTGAGATCATCCTGTAACTATTAGATCATGATAACTACCTAGATAACTATGAATCAAATCTCAACACTCCCCCTTGATTCATAGTTGCATACACCGATTTACGACATGAAATAAATATGCTTTTAAATTGGAAGCGACTTGGTGAGAATATCTGTAACATGCTAATCTGTTCCACAATACTTTATTGCTATGGCTCCACTTATTACAAGATCTCAAATGAAATAATAGCATATTTCTATATACGAATTCTTCCATGAAACGTTGGATTCTTCGTCATTACAATTATGGCTTTATTGTCACAAAATATTTCTGTTGCTTCTTTTTGTTCTTGATGAAGATCTTCAAGAAGTCTTCTAAGTCATATTGCTTGACAAGCTGCTAATGTTGTGGCTACATATTCTACTTCCGATGTCGATAACACAGTTGTTCCCGATCCGAGGTTAAAAATATTACCTGAAGTATTCTTTTGATCATCTAAAGATCCTGCCCAATCACTATCAGTGAAACCAGATAATTTACAATTAAAATTATGAGAATACCAAATACCATAATCTGTAGTTCCAGCAATATAATGCAAAATTCTTTTAACAGCTCTGAGATGATGTTTGCTTGGGCTATGCATAAACCTAGATACTACACTAACAAAGAATGCAATATATGGTCAAGTATGAGTTAGATAAATCAAACCTCCAACCAAACTTCTGTAGTATCTTGCGTTTGTCAGACTTATACCATCTTCAAATTTCAATTTCTCATTTACATACATGGGTGTTGTTGTAGCTTTGCAATTAATCACGTTAGATTTTTTGAGTAGATCCATTGCATACTTTCTTTATGAAATAAAAATTCCATCTGATCCTTGCTTCACTTCCAACCCAAGAAAATAGTGCAGTATGCCTATATCTGACATTTCAAAACTATTCATCATGCATTTTTTAAATTCTGCTACAAAAGAGTTAGAGGAACCCATATATATAATATCATCAACATAGAGGCAAACCATTAGAATATTATGTTCACCTTCCTTCTTTAGATAAAGAGTAGGTTCATTATTGCTCCTCTTAAATCCATTTTAAAGAAAATAATAATCAATTTTACTATACCATGCCCTTGGAGCTTGTTTAAGTCCATAAAGAGTTTTTCTTAGCTTATACACCTTTTCTTCATGTCCTTTAACCAAAAAACCTTCAGGTTGAGAAACAAAAACCTCTTCGTGTAAATCTTTATTTAAAAATATAGATTTCACATCAAATTAATAAATAGGCAAACTCAAGTGAGCAGCTAAAGTCAAGAAAGTTCTTACAGTTTTGAATCTAGCAATTAGAGAAAAAGTATCATCAAAATCAATACCTTGTTGCTGTAAATATCCTTTTGCTACAAGTCGTGCCTTATGTGTCACGCCCCCCCCCCGAATTTATCACATTCAAGAGGTGTGACCCTGTCTAAAATCAATAATATGATAATTCATCATCAATTCAATCCAGGATCCAATCTAACAATTTGAGGATACTAAGAATCATTCAAAATCGATATTCACAATTCATAAACCTGTACGTTACATAAATCATAATCCACTTCACTCAGAGATTCACAAAATCTAAAGGCAACTCAACTAAACATCAACCACAACACAAATCCATAATCGTAGAAATATATACAATCACAAAAAGATAATTATTTACCATGAGTTCTTATCCTTATACAACTTAAACGTATCATTCCATTGCTTCACAACCAAAGTCACCATAAAACTTATAGAATTTCTACTAAGGGCATCTGCTACAACATTAGCTTTACCCGGGTGATAACGAATGGTACAATCATAACCCTTTAGAAGTTCTATCCATCTCCACTGCCTCATGTTTAACTCTTTTTTTGAGTAAAAATATACTTTAAACTCTTGTGATTAGTAAAGATTTAAAATGTTCCCCCATACAAGTGATGCCTCCAAATCTTTAGAGCAAAAATAATTGCTGCCAATTCCAAATCATGAGTTGGATAATTTAGTTCATAACTCTCTAGTTGTCTAGAAGCATAAGCAATCACTTTCCCTTCTTGCATCAAAACACATCCAGGGCCCTTTCTTGAGGCATTAGTGTAAACCATAAATCCCTCATCACCACTTGGAATAGTGAGAATAGGGGCACTAGTCAATCTCCTTTTTTTTTTTTGGTAAACTTGTCCTTGCTATTCTTGTCCTTGATATCTAGAAATTCTTTTGATCATCAGAACAATTTCGTACATCAAATATCTTCTCCAATCACATCAACTATTTTTTTTTGCTACCAATGTATTAGGTTCACCACGCTTCTACTGCGCCATTCTGATTTAATATCCTCGATCAACCATTTTATCACACTTAATTAATCAAAAGCAGATGAAGTAGGAGGACTAAATGTCCTCGTCATCCTAGATTCCTAAAATGCATCAAAGAAAATTTCCACCAATCACTATAGTTCACTAGACCTCAATATATTTTGAACGTCAACATATCAAATATTTCAGTGATCCTCAAATCATGCTCTGATACCACTATGTCACGCCCTCCCCCGAATTTATCACATTCAGGAGGTGTGACCTTGTCTAAAATCAATAATATGATAATTCATCATCAATTCAATCCAGGATCTAATTTAACAATTTGAGGATACTAAGAATCATTCAAAATCGATATTCACAATTCATAAACCTGTACGTTACATAAATCATAATCCACTTCACTTAGAGATTCACAAAATCTAAAGGTAACTCAACTAAACATCAACCATAACACTATTAGGATCAAGAGCACTAAGAGGGGGGGGGGGGGGGGGGGGTGAATTAGTGCAGCAGAAAACCTTCTACGATAAAAATCGCGTTCGTTCGATAAAAGTGATTTCGGTAGGAAAGCCGATTCGTAAATCACTTTAACTTTTGATTAAGCGAGATGCAGCAAAGATATAAGTGCAGTTTGCAGTTATGGTTCAAATCAGATAGTAGGCGCAAATTGAAATATGATATTCGTACGAAAAAAACAGATTTACGTCTAAATGCTGATTCGTAAATCACTTGATTAAGCGAGATGTAGTTAAAGCAAAGATATAAAGGTAGTTTGCAGTTATGATAGAAATCAAAACGTAAACACAAACTGAAATATGATGATCGTACAATAAAACTGATTTACGTCTAAACGCCGATTCAGAAAGTGCAGAGCTTGAAACCCGATCGTATATGCGCAGAAAGCAGTAAGCTTTTGAGGAGATTTATAGTAAGGATAGGATGCTCAAAGTAAATGCAAACCGAGATTTAGAGTGGTTCGGTCAATCTTGACCTACTCCACTTTTGGCTTCCTCCACCGACGAGGTCACCGACGTCAACTAGAGGCCTTCCTTTAATAGGCGAAGGCCAACCACCATTTTATAGTTTCACTCCTTTTGACGGGCTTAGGAGACAACCCTTACAGAATTTTCTCTCCTCTCTTTAAAGATAAGAACTTGGAAGAAAGAGGGAGAATAACTTTTGGCCTTTACAACAATTTTGAGCTCTAAGAATCACAAAATAAGATCAAGATTTCGGTGTTTGTGTATCTCCTTTCAGTGCTGAATGAGTGGGGTATTTATAGGCCCCAACCCAGTTTGAATTTGGAGCTCAAAACTGTCAATTCCCGAAATTCCGGGATCTGGTGGTTGCACCGCCTGACTGGAGCGGTTGCACTGCTTGGCAGAGCTAGAAGACTGAGCCTCTAGGCAGTGCCACCTCCTGTCAGGGGCGGTTGCACCTCCTGCCAGAGCTCGAAGACCGAGCTCAGGCGGTGCCACCTCCTGACTGAGGCGGTTGCACCGCTCCGCCAGAGCTCGAAGACCGAGCCCAAGCGGTGCCACCTCTGTCAGGGGCGGTTGCACCTCCTACCAAAGCTCGAAGACTGAGCTCAGGCGGTGCCACCGCCTGACTGAGGTGGTTGAACCGCCTGGCAGAAATCAGGGTCCGAATGGGTTGATCCATTCGGCCCAATTTGGATTTTTTCAGGGGCCCAATTGCCCCAAGATTAAGTTAATGGGATCACCTCCCATTTCCAACTTAATCATTGTGTTAACTATGATTTTTCCTAAGATATTTACTACAACTTGCTCCGGTGCATCAATCGCTTCTTCCGGCGAGCTTCCGGCGAACTTTCGTCGATCATCCGTTGAACCCTCGGTGATGCTCCTGCGGACTTCCAGCAAACTCCTGGACTTACGACAATCCACTTGGCGAGTTCCAACGAGCTTCTTTGGCAAGCTCATGGACTTCTTGGATTTGTTCTCGTAGAACCTCCGACGACTGTCCGAACTTCCGTCGAACTCTCGAACTCCCAACGTGATCATTGTCTTGACTCTGACGCAACTCCTATTGCATATCTTATTTTCATCGTAGTTAATCCTGCACACTTATCTCAACATATAGATTAGATAACAAATGACAATTGACTTCATTATCAAAATCCGAGATTCAACAATCTCCCCTTTTTTTTTTATGACAATCAATTGATAATGGAGTTAACCTTAACTCCCCCTGTCTATATGTCATACTTGAGATAAGTCATATTCTTGAATTCAAAACCTTTGAATTCAAGAGACATATTGATAAGTTAAAATCATTTAAACTTATCAATACTCCCATCATGATTCCCATCATGATGTTTCTATCTGAAGATGATGTCAAGGCTTGACATTCATTTTCAAATTTTATATAACAGGTTTGAATGATGGTAATAGTAGCAATTCATCATATTGTAAAATATCAACATGTAAAACTACGAAGTAAGATTACATGATACAAACAAGGCATAATGCAAATTATAGCAATCATAGCATCAATTCATATATCTCTTGGTGATGCAAGTATGGCATTAATACTCATATATTTCTCCCCCTTTGTCATCAACAAAAAGCATGGTAATTGTGATAGCAGGAGAATAATAAGCGAATTTTGAGCATAAGTGTGATAGTTGTTCATGCCTTTACATGTTATTTTCCAAGCATATAGAGGAAAGCATGATACGTAGATTGCTTTGAATATTCTTCCTTTTTATTTGTCATAATCTTTTTGCATGAAGGAGGAAGGCTATTTGTGATTTTACTTTGAGTGAAGTTAAAATCGATGAGAAATTAAATCATGCTTCATTTTTACAAGGATCAAGATATGTTTGTGAAACAAGTCTTTGCAAGTAAAAACACTATTATCCATATTTCAAGATGGAATTTATAAGCATGAATCATTTCATCAAATCCATTTCAGAAAAATATTTTTCATATGTGTATGAGAAAATCCAATTGTTAGGATACCAATTGTTAAGCGAATCCGAAAATGAAATTAATAATTTCATGCATTCAGACAAGACTATGCTATTGATTTTCAAATACAATCATGAAGACAAAACATGCTTATTGTTATGAAAATTTTTGTATTCAACACATAATTTCCAACATGGCAATCAAGTGATTTGATCATTCAATAAAGTCCGAAAGATAATTTTAACTAGTTTATGTATTCGGACACATCAACATTCCTAATTCTCTTCTTATGAAATCAAATTGTTCTTCATTTAGAGGTTTTGTAAAAATATCAGCTAGTTGATGTTTAGTATCAATGAACTCTATGATTACATTATGATTAGTAACATGATCTCGTATAAAGTGATGTCTAATATCAATATGTTTTATTCTTGAGTGTTGTATAGGATTCTTCGTTAAGCATATTGCACTTGTGTTATCACATTTAATGAGAATATTTTTAAGATGAATTTTATAATCTTCTAAGGTGTTTTTCATCCATACAACTTATGCACAGCATGCACTTGTGTTAGGACTCTAGCTTGGAGAGTCCTAATTGAGAGGGACATTCATGTAAAAATGTTAGGACTCTAGCTAGGAGAGTCCTAATTGAGAGGGACATTCTGTTAGGACTCTAGCTAGGAGAGTCCTAATTGTGAGGGGCATTCATGTAGGAGGTTTTTTCTTAGAGAAGAATTAGGAGTTGTAAGGGAATAGGAGTCTTGAGTAGGAGTTCTATTAGGAGTTGGTTAGAAGTAAGAGTCTTAAGTAGGAGTCCTATTAGGAGTTAGGGTTTAGAAGCCCTATAAATAGTCATGTATTCCTTCTCTTTTCTTAAGCAATAGATGAATCTTTTCTGCAGCCTTTGAGCAGCAACTTGGAGGGAGGAACCCCTATAGAGTTCCAAGGAGGTCGATCCCCTAAAGAGATCAACCCCAAGTTTAGAATCTGCAAGGGTTCTAACACCTGGTATCAGAAGACCGTTCTTGGCATCTCGCTGCCCTTCCACTGCCATCCATCAACCCTCTACAACCATCCAAAGCAATTCCCACAATTGCTTAAAAGATCGTCACCGAATTCCGTCATCATCTCCACCACCACGGATCATCCTTTGATCTCCCCGTGAATTGCAACAGGTTTTGGTTTCCTACCTTACTGCTGCTGCAATTTACTTATCCTTATTCGAAAATCCAAAAAAAAAAAAAAAATCGTTCCTATATTGCTGCATAAACTTTTCGTCACAAAGTTTTCATCTCTATGACGAAAGATACATTGCAGAATTCCAGCCGCATAGCACCATCTGTTTAATCTTGCTATTGTGCTTTTTCTATCCAAATTTCTACGAAATTTTCATGAAATCTTTGACACTTCCTAACAGTAGATTTCTCTTTAGTTTCATCGAAAAATTCTCAATATAAACTAATGATCTTTTTTGTCCAATCTGCTGCACTTGAAAATCTATGCTGTAGAAAATTTCAGCTGCATATCGTTGCCTTAACCCATCTATTTGCAATATTTTTTGAATGAAATTTCTTATATACTTCATAGATCATCTTGGCTTCCATCTAAGATTGATCTATTAAGAAATTCATCTCTAAAAATGATTTTATGTTGCTGCAAATTTTCATCGTAACCCGTTGAAATTTTTCGACGATAATTCTGCAATTGCAACTTGCACCAATTTCCTTGCTGTTATACTGCCGAAATTTTCTTGATTAAATTAGATATCCTTGCTGTCATATAAATTGTGATTTTTCTATCAATTCCCTCCTCAATTCTCTCAAGTTTTTGGTGGAAATTACGTCGAGAAACCGTTGTTTCTTCGACGACAATTCTACTATTACAAGACAGCACATACTTGCTGCAACTTCCACGGATTTCTGTCAAACCTTTGCTACCATCTACCACAGATCCAAAACTTTCAACCATAGCCCTAAAACTCTACTAAACCACACCCTCAAACTGCACCCAAAACTACCACAAAATAAGCCTAAATCGTAGCCTACATCCACCAATCCACCAACCCTTTTGACCATCACTTCTCTCAACCAATACATGCCTTTAACCTAACAACAAAAGAGAGATCTTAACATCATAGATTTGGAGGCATATATTATGGCATCTAAGGAGGTAATCAATGCTAAATTCGAAGCCTTGGAGGCGCGAATGGAGGATAAGATTCGGATGCTCTTTTTTTTTTTGGTAAGTAAAAGTAAAATTCATTATGTGTAAAGTTTCTACAAATAGCTTTATCTATACAAGTCATAGACAAAGCCAAGTAACTCATAGAGTGCTAATGCGATAGTTATGACTACACATGCTATAGACTATAACTACCTGTGGGTACATTATTTGGCATCATTCCCAAGATCTTTAGCTAATAGCAAAATTAAATTTGATAAAAATATCTTTTTCTCTTCGGGTGAAGTGCTCGGTTTTGAGTTCATGCTCCATACAGGATCTTGAGTCTCTAATAATCTCTTTCAAGAGCTGTGCATTGTTTGTGTGTTGACATTCAAAGATTCTATTACATCTCTCCTTCCACATCCACCAAATAGCACATCTGAAAATAACCTTTGCCAGTTGTGTAAGAGGCCCTTTTCTTGAGAAACATTGCATAAGGTCGCCTAGTTCTTGGTGCAAGTTTGGTTGCGGCAGTCTATTGAGTTCAAATCGCTGGAGAATCTCCTTCCATATCCATTTTGTATAATCACAAGCAAAATAGAGGTGGTCAACAGTTTCTTCTTGTTGCAAACAAAGGGAGCATCGGTTAACATGACAGATACCTCTTCTTTTCATATTGTCTATTGTAGGTAGTTTATTGAGAAGGGCCTACCATGTACATAAGGAGTGTCTTTGTGATCCCGGTCGATCCCATGTCCAACTGCTTGGGACCCACTTGTTATTTCTTTGCCTAATTTGATTCCATGCGGATGTGGCACTAAATTTACCATTGTCATGAGGCCAAATAAGTATATCTGAAGAGTTGTTCCTGATTCGAATAGCTATGATAGTCGGCCAAAGTGATAACATTTCAGGAGAAATAGGATTAGGGAGACACCAAGTACCGTTAGCGATGAACTCGGAAACCTTCCAATCTTTGGAAGCCCCAAGATCTTTTCGTATTCTGTCGCCATATAATTGAAATATACTCTTCCCATTCACCCAAGGATCGTACCACATATTGGGATGCTCTTTACCGAACTCAAATTGGGCCGACCACTAAGCCCGGAGAAATCACATCAAGGAGAGAGCTTTGCCCAATCACACCAACCCCAAAGATATGACTTCCAAGAGAGGGGAAGCTCTATGACCAGCCCCAACTATCCATGCATGAGAGTGGACTTCCCTAGATGGGAAGAAGGAGACCCGATTGGTTGGATCTCGCGCGCGGAGCGATATTTTCGGTACCACAAAACCGCGGATGTATCTATGGTGAAAATTGCAGCTATACATCTTGAAGGGGATGCTATACAGTGGTTTGACTAGTTTGAACATACTTATGGAGTCCTTTCATGGCGACAATTCAAAGAAGGACTACTGATTCGCTTCAGACCAACCGATTACGAGAATATTGACGAACAACTAGCAAAGATCCAACAAACCTCCACCATTCAGGAGTACCAAACCAGGTTTGAAAGGTTATCTAATCAAACTCATGATTGGTCTCAAAAACAGCTTTTGTGGACCTTCATTGAGGGCTTGAAGCCAGAGATCCGAGGAGAAGTTAAAGCGCGACAACCGTATATGCTTATGGCAGCCATCTCTTTCGCACGACATCAAGAGGAGCAATTGAACCATGAAGCTCGGAGGACTAGGGTCTCTCCTCAACCAGTAATATTGAAGCCCTTAGCCCCCCCTACTATCGACCAAGTCCCTACACTAAAGAGGTTAACAAGAGAAGAGCTTCGGGAGCGATATGCGAAGGGGTTATGTTGGCATTGTGACGAGCCGTGCAGCCGTGAGCATCGCTGTAGTAAAGGGGGACTTCTTATGATTGAATCGATAGAAGAAGAGGTCATTGAACATCCAAAAGAGAGCCTTGAACATGAAGAAGAAGATGCAGAAGAAGAGCCACAACCGACCGAAGTTACGGTACATACACTAGCTAGCTACTCAAACCCGCAAACGATGAAAATTGGAGGCCTTCTCAAACAACAACCAATCACTGTTCTCATCGACACGGGCAGTACTACTAACTTCCTAAATAGTAAGTTTGCTATTCGGATATCATTACCTATCGAGAATCGCTGCAGGTTTGATGTTATGGTCATCGACGGACGGATTTTGAATTGTGATCATAGGCGCTTGCAGGAGAAACTATTGCTGCAGGACCAAGAGATAATTGCAGATTTCTTCCTTCTCCCTCTTAACAATCATGAGGCCATGCTCAGAATTAAATGGTTGACAACATTAGGTGATATTTCTTGAAATTTTATGAAACTAATTATGAAATTTTACAGTAAGGAGAAACGGGTGACATTGCACGGGAAACGTGGGGGCGACATAACAATGATTTGCACACAACAAATGGAGAATGTTTTGCATAAAGCATGCAGCGGCTTTTTGGTACAACTTGAGCAGCAAACTAAGGGAGAGCCAACAGAATTTGAAGATCCAAATCTACTTCCTTTGCTTACTGAATTTTCAAATATATTTGACGAACCGCGCAACCTATCTCTTACCTGTCGGCATGATCAATGTATAATGATTCTTCCAAGCAAATCTTCAGCAAATGCTCAGCCATATCAGTATCCACATCTCCAGAAGGATGAAATAGAAAGGATTATAAAAGAGATGCTCGAAATAGGAGTTATTCGGCCAAGTTGCAACCTCTACTCTTCGCCGGTGCTACTTGTACGCAAGAAGGACGGAACAAGGCGAATATGTGTTGATTACCGAGCTCTCAATGGCATAATCATCAAGGACAAATACTTTATTCCAATAGTAGATGAATTGCTAGATGAAAGGGAGCACAAATCTTTACAAAGCTGGACCTTTGATCCTGGTATCATCAAATACGAGCATGCGAAGAAGACATACGGAAAACCACCTTTTGAACACACAACAACCATGAATTTTTGCTTTCTTCAACAAAAGGGGGAATATCTTGGGCATATCATATCAGAGGAAGGTGTGGCAGTGGACCCCTTCAAAATTGGAGTAATGCAAAACTGGCCGACCTTGAGAAACATAAAATTGCTACATGGCTTTCTGGGTTTAACAGGCTACTATCGCAAGTTCGTGAAAAACTATGGAAAGATCAGTGCACCACTTACTTCCTTACTAGAAAAAGATGTCTTCCAATGGTTGGACAGAGCCTCCGCTGCCTTCGACAAACTTAAGGCAGCCATGACGACGACGCCGGTGCTAACACTACCAGATTTCAACCGACCCTTCATTATTGAGTCCGACACATCTGGAGTCAGAATTGGAGCCATTCTCATGCAAGATGGTCGACAACTCGCATACACTAGCAAGGCATTATCTCCCTCCGATCAAAATATGTCAACATATGATAAGGAGATGCTCGCCATTGTGCGCGCAGCAACGAGGTGGAGATTGTACTTGATCAAGCGATACTTTCAAATCAAGACCGACCATAAAAGCCTAAAATATCTCTTGGAGCAGAAGATATCTTCCCCCGAGCAGCAAAAATGGGTAACAAAACTTCTTGGATTTGATTTTGAAATAACTTACAAAAAGGGGAAAGAGAATGTTCTTGCAGATGCGCTTTCGCAGCTACCCGAGCAAGTTGAAGTTTCGACCGTTTCACTTCCGACCAGCGACTTCCTTGAGGATATTAAGATGGAATGGCAGGAAGATTCAGATACTAGTAAGATTATAAAAAAATTGGAGGAAGCACCAAGCCCCATGACTCATTACAATTGGGACTCAAAAGAATTACACTATAAGGGACGCATTGTGCTTGTGACAAATTCTACTTGCATCTTCAATAGCAGATTTTGGACAAAGTTATTCTATATGCAGGGTACTAAATTGAAAAGGAGTGCGACATATCACCCACAAACCAACAGCCAACCGAAAGTTTTAAACAGGTGCTTGGAGACAGCCCAAAGCCACCCACCAAATATGACTACCCAAAGAGAACTCGAGACCCAGCCAAGTGCCATTATTGATCGACGGATCATGACTCGACGACGACGACCCACTAATGAAGTGCTAATACAGTGGGCGAATCTACCAAAAGAAGATGCCACTTGGGAGAGCTATGACGACTTGAAGATCAAATTCCCAGAATTCATGAATCATCAGCCTCGAGGACAAGGCTGATTTGAAGAGGGCGGGTCTGTTAGGACTCTAGCTTGGAGAGTCCTAATTGAGAGGGACATTCATGTAAAAATGTTAGGACTCTAGCTAGGAGAGTCCTAATTGAGAGGGACATTCTGTTAGGACTCTAGCTAGGAGAGTCCTAATTGTGAGGGGCATTCATGTAGGAGGTTTTTTCTTAGAGAAGAATTAGGAGTTGTAAGGGAATAGGAGTCTTGAGTAGGAGTTCTATTAGGAGTTGGTTAGAAGTAAGAGTCTTAAGTAGGAGTCCTATTAGGAGTTAGGGTTTAGAAGCCCTATAAATAGTCATGTATTCCTTCTCTTTTCTTAAGCAATAGATGAATCTTTTCTGCAGCCTTTGAGCAGCAACTTGGAGGGAGGAACCCCTATAGAGTTCCAAGGAGGCCGATCCCCTAAAGAGATCAACCCCAAGTTTAGAATCTGCAAGGGTTCTAACAACTTGCTGCAATATATTCAACTTCGGTTGTTGATAGTGCAACCGAGTTTTGTTTCTTAGATGACCAGGAAACAAGGGTATGTCCTAAAAATTGACATGTTGTTGATGTGTTTTTTCTATCTAGTTTACAGCCAGCAAAGTTTGCATCAGCATAAGCAATTAACTCAAGATTATTTGATTTTGGGTACCATAATCCTAGATTTGTGGTACCATTAAGATATCTAAGTATTCTTTTAACTGCTTTGAGATGAGATATCTTAGGGTTTGATTGAAATCTAACACAAAGTCCTACACTGAACATGATATCTGGTCTAGTTGTAGTGAGGTAAAGTAAACTTTCTATCATGCCCCTATAAGTTTTTTGATCGAAGCTTTCTCCACTTTCATCGATTTCTAACTTAGTGGAGGTGCTCATAGGAGTGTTAATAGCTTTTGAGTTATTCATATTAAATTTTTTTAGCAAATTTATAGCATATTTAGTTTGACTAATAAAGATGTCATTGCTTAGTTGTTTGATTTGTATGTCTAAGAAGAATGTTAATTCTCCCATTAAACTCATTTCGAATTCAAGACTCATAGTTTTAGCAAAAGATTCACAAAGAGATTCATTCATAGAACCAAAGATAATATCATCAACATAAATCTGAACAATGAGAAAATCATTTTCAAAATTCTTGATGAACAATGTAGTATCAAACTTACCTTTTGTGAAATTATTTTCGATAAGAAAAGAACTAAGTCTCTCATACCAAGCCCTCGGAGCTTGTTTTAAACCATAGAGAGCTTTAGTTAATCTAAACACATGATTAGGAAGGCTATTATTTTCAAATCCAGGAGGTTGTTCAACATAGACTTCTTCGAAATAAAGCCATTAAGAAAAGCGCTTTTAATATCCATTTGAAACAACTTAAAATTATCACTACTAGCGTAGGCAAGGAGCATCCTTATGGCTTCTAATCCAGCCACAGGAGCGAAGGTTTCTTCGTAATCGATACCTTCTTCTTGGTTGAAACCTTTGGCCACTAATCTAGCCGTGTTTCTAACCACGATACCATATTCATCTTACTTGTTTCTAAAAACCCATTTAGTACCAATAACTAAATGGTCATTTGGCCTAGGAATAAGCTTCCACACCTCATTTCTCTCAAATTGATTTAATTCATCTTGCATTGCAATAATCTATGAATCATCTTTCATGGCTTCGTCAACATATTTGGTTTCAATTTGGGAGAGAAAAGTGGCGTTGGAACAAAATTTTTTAAGAGAAGAACGTGTTTGAACCCCCTTTGATGTGTCTCCTAAGATTAGCTCCTTAGGATGAGCATCTACATACTTCCAATCCTTGGGTAAATATATTTCGGAAGTGGATGCATTCAAGTTGCTAGTTGGAGACGGGGTTTCATTTAAATTCAAGGAATCAAAATTAACATCATCATCAAAATCGTTTTTCCTGATTTCGGAAATCTCATTAAAGACAACATGAATGAATTCTTCAATAATTAAAGTTCTTTTATTGAAGATACGAAAAGCTTTAGAAACCGAAGAATAACTAAGAAAGATTCCTTCATCTGATTTAGCATCAAATTTTCCTAAGTTATCTTTTTCATTCAAGATAAAACACTTACACCCAAAGACTTTAAAATATGAAACATTAGGTTTTTTGTTGTTCCATAACTCATAGGGAGTTTTGGTGAGTAAGGGTCTTACTAGAACTCTATTCAAAATATAGCATGTAGTATTTACGGCTTCGGCCCAAAAATATTTGGGTAGGCTATGTTCATTCAACATGGTTCTTGCCATTTCTTATAAATTTCAGTTTTTTCTTTCTACTACTCTATTTTGTTAAGGATTTCTAGGAGTAGAGAAATTATGGTTGTATCCATTGAGTTCACAAAATTCTTGAAAATCATGGTTTTGAAATTCACCACTGTGATCACTTCTAATTGACGAAATCATAGAACCCTTCTCATTCTGAACAAGTTTAAAAAACTTGGTAAAATAACTAAAGCATTCATTTTTCTGTTTTAAGAAGTAAGTCCATGTGTATCTGCTATAGTCATCCACAATAACGAAGGCGTATTTGCTACCTCCTAGGCTTGATGTAGAGATTGGTCCGAACAAGTCAATATGGATCAATTGTAAGGGCCTAGAGGTGCTTATTTGATTCATAGATTTGAAACTACCCTTAATTTATTTACCTAATTGGCAAACATCACATACATTATCTTTGATGAACTTGATATGAGGAATTCCTCTTACAAGTTCTTTAGATGATATTTGAGTGATTAGTTTCATGCTAGCATGACCTAATCTTCTATGCCATAGCCAAGCATCCTCATTCAAAACCGAAAAACACATTTCATTACACAAATCATTGATGTCAATAGTGTATACATTATTTTGTTTTAATGCAATCATAGACGTGTTTTTGTGTGGTTTTTCAATGATGCAAGCATTAGATTCGAATCTGACAATATATCCTTTATCACATAATTGACTAATACTCAAGAGGTTATGTTTTAAACCATCAACTAACAAGACATCTTCGATAAAAAAGTTGGATTTGTTACCTATGGTTCCTTTGCCAATGATTTTACCCTTGTTGTTATCTCCGAAGGTGACATAGCCTTCGTCTATGCTAGTGAGCTTAGAGAATTGAGATGGATCTCCGGTCATATGCCTTGAACATCCACTATCAAGGTACCATCCTTTGCTCCTAGCTTGCGATGGTATAGGTTTCTACAAGAAAGGATGATTTTTCGGTACCCATTTGCTTTTGGGTGCCTAAAAAATAGATCTACATTTTTATCATGTTGCATAGAATTTATCATGGTTCCTTTAGGAACCCAAATTAATTTGTTTGGACTAATTTTCTTGAATGGATAATAATGCGTTTTGTGTCCAAGTTTGCAACAAAAGTTGCATTTGCTTTGGTGTCGAACATGTAAGATGGGGCATTTTATGAAGGTGGTTGAACTAATGACAATCTCTCGGCAATGTTTTAGCAAACTCCTATCAAGCTTCTAGACTTCACAGTGATCTTTTTGGCGAGTTCTGACAAGCTTCTTTGGCAAGCTCTTGGACTTCGTGGTCAATTTTGATAAAACTTCCGATGAACGCCTAAGCTTCCGACGAACTCTCTAACAGCCAACAAAACCTCGTTCTTGACTTTGGGACTTCATTTGCTTTATGCCTTGATCACTATCATAGTTAATCCTGCACAAATAAAATCTACTTTGATCTAGACAATTATTACAAAACTTGAATTATGTTGTCTGGTATGTCATTGGTTCATCGACGCTTCGTCCGATTCTTCGGTGCATCATTCTCTCTTATGGCCTATTGCCAAATTGGCCAGTTGACCTCCGCAACTCTGATTTCCTTGGTATAACTTTTGTTCTTCTTGGCCCGATATCCGAACCCATGGCTTGAAGCCTTCTACCGATACGTTGATCGATCCTCCGGCTCGATGTCTAATCTTTTGACATGTTCCATTCCGGTCCAACATGATTCTTCCTACTTTAATTGTCTCTCCCTAATCAAAGCTTCCTGCATCACTCAAAATGCAAATCAGATAAACACTATCAATTGGTTTCATCATTAAAACTTGAGATTCAACAACTAACTCAACGCAAGGAGTGCAAACACTTCGAGTGCTTCAGAAGTGTGAGCAAAGAGCAGGCGAAGGCTAGTAACTAGCTCGATGAATGGAGTACAACCCTCAAGGAGGCGGGTGAAGTCAAGTAACCTTTGCCTTCTTAACTATTAAGAGAATGGGTGAAACTGAGTACCCCAATTCTCTTATCTATCCAACAAAGGAGCTATGCACATGTTCAAAGACCTTTCGAAGAAACCAAATGGAAGACAATAGTTGTCAAATCCTTAACAATGGTGATTAGTGCTACTGAGAGTATATTATCCACTTCATTCAAAAGAATACCAATCAAAAGTAGAAGTGATACGAATCTACTTGGAAGTGACAACTAAGTGAAAGAAGAGTTTTATGGAGGAAGAACCCAAACACTTCAAAAGTTTGTGAGGTGATGCTAGTTAAAGCTCTAACAAACATCCACCCAGTTCAAGTAGCATGAGGCATTTGAGAGACTAGCGCATAGTAAGGATGATCTTTTACTTCATTTGAAGGATCCATAGGAATCAACAGGGATCAACTCAACCAACCTCACATGAGAGTCAGAGTTATTGGTGAGTTGAAACAGTATGATAGATAAAAAATTTGACTACTTAACAACAACAACGGAGAGTAGTTGGGAGCCAAGAGGTGCATTGCAGTTGGAGCAGAAGATTGAAGACTTAACAAAGGCAATGAGTTGTAGTGTCAACAAAAGCTTCGACGAGGACATCAAAAGAATAAGTGGGGGAGAATGTCACAGACAAAATTATAAATGAGGTGTTCGACGTAATACTTATGTATGTCCATGTCCTTTTGGTTTCTTCATGCTTTGCACAACATGTAAAGGGCTGGTAGTAGGCTTAGTAGCCCTATTTTCTTTCGGTATATAGTGGACCATTTTGGATCCTTTGTTGTGCGACCGTTCGGAGCTTGTAAAGTCTGTTTGTAATTTGCATTGGCTATGAAGTATTTTATGAAATGATTGCTTGTGGATCTCGAGTGAGGTACTTTCTTTAACCCGTTTTCTCTTTTATAGGTCCTAAGGGATCCTAGGAGGTTTCAGGAAGGCTGACCATTACGGACAGACACGCAAGGGTACCGCATGTAAATTCTCTTTACTGCATTCAACTTTACTACATTGCAAACTACCCAAACTTTACTACATTGCAAACTTTACTGCATTCAAGTTTGCTTTCTTTGCAAAGTGCAAGCTAGCAAAACGCCAAACTAGCAAGAGATAATGTTTTACATGAGGCAAGCAAACAATTTGACAAGTGTTACATTTGCATCTTCTCTTTAGATGTGCAAGAAAATAAACAAGTTTTTGCATTTTCTTAACATTTTAAGCTAGCAATTATCGGTGATGTTCAAGATAGCAATTTCTTCTCTTTTGTAATTTTTGCCTTTTTCTTGAACTGTGCTAGCAATCTATCTCCCCCTTTGTCATTGTCAAAAAGAAGGGAAAAACCCTTTACATCAATTTCTAAATCATGACAAAGGTAAGAAAAAAAAAAAAATGGATTAATTGGATTATGCAGGGGCTGATTCACTAGAGAGATGAATTGCACTTTTATTTCTTTAATTCCGAAGAATGCAGGGGCTGATTCACTAGAGAACTATCGACCCATATCATTATGCAACTTTATATACAAGATCATCTCCAAAGTATTGGCAAATAGAATGCAAAAGGTATTACACAAGATCATTAGCCCAAATCAAGCTGCTTTCATCAAAGGGAGAAGTATACATCATAACATTTTGCTTGCTAATGACTTGGTCAAAGATTTGCATTCAAAAGCAAGAGGGACAAAAATCTGCATTAAAGCTGATCTAAGGAAAGCCTTTGATTCAGTTAATAGGAAATTTATCTATAAGATGCTCCTTGATATGAACTTCCCACAGCAATGGATTAATTGGATTCAATCTTGCCTAGAAACTCCAAAGTTTTCGATACTCTTTAATGGCTCACCTATTGGTTTTTTTGGGAGCACGAATGGCATCCGACAAGGTGATCCACTCTCTCCGTATCTCTTTACTATTGCGATGGAAGGACTTAGCTGTATGTTGGAACACGCAGTCTTAAATGACAGCATTAAGGTACCCAGTGCTGGTTCTGTTCATATATCACATATAACATTTGCAGATGACTTACTTATCTTTCTCCAAAATGAACCAACTTCAGTAAAGAACCTGGCTACTATTATGAATGACTTTGGTATGGTTTCTGGACTTCAGTTAAATCATGCGAAAAGTAAAGTATATATGAGCCCTTACGTTGAGGATAAGGTCTTTATTTCACAAACTTTGGGGGTTAGTGAAGGAAGCTTGCCAGTTCCTTATTTGGGTCTCCCGCTCATATCCACAGGCATTCACAAAACCCACTGTCAACCTATCTTGCAAAAAATAAAGAATAGAATTTCTTCTTAGAAAAATAGGTTTCTATCAAAAGCAGGACGACTCGAACTCATCCGTTCGGTATTGCACTCCTACTCTATATATTGGTGTAATGCATTTCTTCTGCCTGTTGGACTTCTCCAAGATATTGAACGGTTATTAATGAACTTCTTCTGGAATGGCACAAATGATAAGGCAATGCATATGGTAAATTGGGATAGTATTTGCAAACCGAAAGATGAAGGGGGGCTAAATTTGAGAAATACTAGAGATTGGAATCAAGCATGTTTGGTACAGCAATTGTGGGATCTTTTGCAAAACAAATGTTCCTTATGGTCACATTGGGTTTCTGCTAAGTATCTCTCAAAGGAATCAATATGGGAAATTTCAACAAGAACATACCACTCTGCAGCTTGGAAAGGAATTTTAAAGGCAAGGAATTGACTAATCAAACACATTTCGTATGCAATCTCTTCTGGAACTAGTAGTAATATGTGGTACGATCCTTGGGTGAATGGGAAGAGTATATTTCAATTATATGGCGACAGAATACGAAAAGATCTTGGGGCTCCCAAAGATTGGAAGGTTTCCGAGTTCATCGCTAACGGTACTTGGTGTCTCCCTAATCCTATTTCTCCTGAAATGTTATCACTTTGGCCGACTATCATAGCTATTCGAATCAGGAACAACTCTTCAGATATACTTATTTGGCCTCATGACAATGGTAAATTTAGTGCCACATCCGCATGGAATCAAATTAGGCAAAGAAATAACAAGTGGGTCCCAAGCAGTTGGACATGGGATCGACCGGGATCACAAAGACACTCCTTATGTACATGGCAGGCCCTTCTCAATAAACTACCTACAATAGACAATATGAAAAGAAGAGGTATCTATCATGTTAACCGATGCTCCCTTTGTTTGCAACAAGAAGAAACTGTTGACCACCTCTATTTTGCTTGTGATTATACAAAATGGATATGGAAGGAGATTCTCCAGCGATTTGAACTCAATAGTCTGCCGCAACCAAACTTGCACCAAGAACTAGGCGACCTTATGCAATGTTTCTCAAGAAAAGGGCCTCTTACACAACTAGCAAAGGTTATTTTCAGATGTGCTATTTGGTGGATATGGAAGGAGAGATATAATAGAATCTTTGAATGTCAACACACAAACAATGCTCAGCTCTTGAAAGAGATTATTAGAGACTCAAGATCCTGTATGGAGCATGAACTCAAAACCGAGCACTTCACCCGAAGAGAAAAAGATATTTTTATCAAATTTAATTTTGCTATTAGCTAAAGATCTTGGGAATGATAAAGCATGTGTAGTCTACAGCATGTGTAGTCATAACTATCGCATTAGCACTCTATGAGTTACTTGGCTTTGTCTATGACTTGTATAGATAAAGCTATTTGTAGAAACTTTACACATAATGAATTTTACTTTTACTTACCAAAAAAAAAAAAAGTAATCATTCTTATTTGTGCATCATTATAGTTTTAATGCACAAATTCATTAACATTTCATTTTTTTTGCACGATACCGAAAAATCAATCATCATCATTATGAGCATATCAAACATGATATTCAAGCATTCATGATATATCATTTTGGCAACATGATCATAGCTATTCAAATGATGGTATCTAAATGTCAAAATTCATTACATCCTATCATGCAGGATCGAAACTTCTTATTTGTATACATCAAAACAAATTAATGAATATTTCATGTATTCTTATCATCACATAAGGAATATCAAGAAGAATTATTAGGTGATGAGATAAACATTTCATGAATATAAGGAATTGCATAAAGCATACAAGACAACAAGTGTTTCATGTATTCATATTATCACATGAAGCATACAAGACAACAATGCAAAGAAATCATATTATGAAGAATATCAATGTGAAAATTCAGCAAAGATCACATGATACAATCGCAAAGCATGATATAATTATGCGATATATCATGAGATGATAATTTATCATATCAATGAAAGATATCAATGAGGATCAATTCGTGAATACCAAAGATATGATTCATGGTTCATTAAAATTCTTCTTAACAAGTTCACGATCAAGATTCATATAATTCTTAATAAAGTAAATTGATGTACAATCATCACACAAGACATACAAGGTAAAGAAATCTTGTTATTTCTATATTATTAAATAAATGATATCAAGGCTCATGATTCATTTGAAAAGATATAGCACAAAGAGCAACTTGAAACATTCTTATCAAGATCACATTTTAAAATATTCCAAGTATCAAGATATCAATACGACACTTCATTGAATTCTGAGAAATCAAAAGACAAGTTATACTTCATTTGAACAATTCCTTTTTGATAAATGTAGGGAGCATAATGAACAATCTTGATTTATAAAGAACTTCATGTTACAATTATCAAGATCATGATTTTAATAATCATTTTCTTTAGCAAAGAATCACAAAAGCACTTTATTTTTGCATAAGAAATCTCATTGTATTATGATTTATAAATTCTTTCTCTACACATGAATCATAGGAGATATGTATGTGAAACAAATCTTTTTTTTGGTAAGTAAAAGTAAAATTCATTATGTATAAAGTTTCTACAAATAGCTTTATCTATACAAGTCATAGACAAAGCCAAGTAACTCATAGAGTGCTAATGCAATAGTTATGACTACACATGCTGTAGACTATAACTACCTGTGGGTACATTATTTGGCATCATTCCCAAGATCTTTAGCTAATAGCAAAATTAAATTTGATAAAAATATCTTTTTCTCTTCGGGTGAAGTGCTCGGTTTTGAGTTCATGCTCCATACAGGATCTTGAGTCTCTAATAATCTCTTTCAAGAGCTATGCATTGTTTGTGTGTTGACATTCAAAGATTCTATTACATCTCTCCTTCCACATCCACCAAATAGCACATCTGAAAATAACCTTTGCCAGTTGTGTAAGAGGCCCTTTTCTTGAGAAACATTGCATAAGGTCGCCTAGTTCTTGGTGCAAGTTTGGTTGTGGCAGTGTATTGAGTTCAAATCGCTGGAGAATCTCCTTCCATATCCATTTTGTATAATCACAAGCAAAATAGAGGTGGTCAACAGTTTCTTCTTGTTGCAAACAAAGGGAGCATCGGTTAACATGATAGATACCTCTTCTTTTCATATTGTCTATTGTAGGTAGTTTATTGAGAAGGGCCTGCCATGTACATAAGGAGTGTCTTTGTGATCCCGGTCGATCCCATGTCCAACTGCTTGGGACCCACTTGTTATTTCTTTGCCTAATTTGATTCCATGCGGATGTGGCACTAAATTTACCATTGTCATGAGGCCAAATAAGTATATCTGAAGAGTTGTTCCTGATTCGAATAGCTATGATAGTCGGCCAAAGTGATAACATTTCAGGAGAAATAGGATTAGGGAGACACCAAGTACCGTTAGCGATGAACTCGGAAACCTTCCAATCTTTGGGAGCCCCAAGATCTTTTCGTATTCTGTCGCCATATAATTGAAATATACTCTTCCCATTCACCCAAGAATCATACCATATATTAGTACTAGTTCCAGAAGAGATTGCATACGAAATGTGTTTGATTAGCCAATTCCTTGCCTTTAAAATTCCTTTCCAAGCTGCAGAGTGGTATGTTCTTGTTGAAATTTCCCATATTGATTCCTTTGAGAGATACTTAGCAGAAACCCAATGTGACCATAAGGAACATTTGTTTTGCAAAAGATCCCACAATTGCTGTACCAAACATGCTTGATTCCAATCTCTAGTATTTCTCAAATTTAGCCCCCCTTCATCTTTCGGTTTGCAAATGCTATCCCAATTTACCATATGCATTGCCTTTTCATTTGTGCCATTCCAGAAGAAGTTCATTAATAACCGTTCAATATCTTGGAGAAGTCCAGCAGGCAGAAGAAATGCATTTAACCAATATATAGAGTAGGAGTGCAATACCGAACGGATGAGTTCGAGTCGTCCTGCTTTTGATAGAAACCTATTTTTCCAAGAAGAAATTCTATTCTTTATTTTTTGCAAGATAGGTTGACAGTGGGTTTTGTGAATGCCTGTGGATATGAGCGGGAGACCCAAATAAGGAACTGGCAAGCTTCCTTCACTAACCCCCAAAGTTTGTGAAATAAAGACCTTATCCTCAACGTAAGGGCTCATATATACTTTACTTTTCGCATGATTTAAATGAAGTCCAGAAACCATACCAAAGTCATTCATAATAGTAGCCAGGTTCTTTACTGAAGTTGGTTCATTTTGGAGAAAGATAAGTAAGTCATCTGTAAATGTTATATGTGATATATGAACAGAACCAGCACTGGGTACCTTAATGCTGCCATTTAAGACTGCGTGTTCCAACATACTGTAAGTCCTTCCATCGCAATAGTAAAGAGATACGGAGAGAGTGGATCACCTTGTCGGATGCCATTCGTACTCCCAAAAAAACCAATAGGTGAGCCATTAAAGAGTATCGAAAACTTTGGAGTTTCTAGGCAAGATTGAATCCAATTAATCCATTGCTGTGGGAAGTTCATATCAAGGAGCATCTTATAGATAAATATCCTATTAACTGAATCAAAGGCTTTCCTTAGATCAGCTTTAATGCAGATTTTTGTCCCTCTTGCTTTTGAATGCAAATCTTTGACCAAGTCATTAGCAAGCAAAATGTTATGATGTATACTTCTCCCTTTGATGAAAGCAGCTTGATTTGGGCTAATGATCTTGTGTAATACCTTTTGCATTCTATTTGCCAATACTTTGGAGATGATCTTGTATATAAAGTTGCATAATGATATGGGTCGAGAGTTCTCTAGTGAATCAGCCCCTGCATTCTTCGGAATTAAAGAAATAAAAGTGCAATTCATCTCTCTAAGAATATGACCTGAAGAGAAAAAATGTTGGCAAGCTTTGATCACATCATTTCCAATAATAGACCAAGCATTTTGGTAAAATTCAGCTGGAAATCCATCTGGACCTGGGCTTTTGTGCTTTGGTGACTTAAAGACAACACATACAATTTCGTCATCTGTAATTGGGGCATTGAGGATTGAAATAGCTTCCGAATCAAGTTTTCTAGTCGGCTCCACATGAATGTTATTAGGTTTCCCAGCTTGATTGAGTAAGGAATAAAAAAATTGCTCTGTGTGTGCTTTAACCTCATCTAAATTCTCAATAAGATTATCATCTTTATCTCTGCATTTGCTGATACGGTTAACAGCCCTTCGAGTAGCAATTGAAGCATAGAAAAATTTATTATTGGAATCCCCTAGTGTAAGCCAATGCTGTCGAGACTTCTGCTTTGCAAAACTTTCCTCCTGTTTTAAGGCTTGCATGAAGTTATTTCTGGCTTCCGTCTCTTTGTAGATAATATTTTCATCATTTGGCTGAAGTTGCAGCTCATGTTGCAATGACATTAGTTCCTTTCTGCAAAATTGAACTCTGGTGGTAATATTGCCAAAGGTATTTGTATTCCACTCCTTTAGTGCTGCTTTACAGGCTTTGAGCTTTTGACATAAGATGTAAGGGGGGGGGAGTTTTTTGCTACATACAGGTCTGGAAACTTTGGTGTTGTCAAGATGGGCAACTATGGCACAGCAGTCATCATTGGCATGGGTGATATCCATTTAAAGACCAACCTTGGCTGCAAGTTGGTACTTAAGGATGTGAGACATGTGGTTGACTTGAGGCTGAATTTAATTTCAGTTGGAAGACTAGATGATGAAGACTATGAAAGCAGATTTCACAGAGGGCAATGGAAACTTAGTAAGGGTTCTCTTGTTATAGCTAATGGAAAGAAATGTCATACTTTGTACAGGTTGCAGGCTAAAGCTTATGGTGAGCAGTTAAATGCTACAGAGAAAGACTTCAGTATGGAGTTGTGGCATAGGCGATTGGGACACATGAGCGAGAAGGGGCTGCAAACTCTTTCCAAGAGAGAGGTATTACCAGATCTCAGAGGTATACATCTGAACCCTTGTATTGATTGTTTAGCTGGTAAACAACATAGAGTTTCATTTGCTAGTGCTGCTTTGTCTAGAAAAATGCATGCCTTAGACCGTGTTTATACAGATGTATGTGGTCCTTTGAGGACAAAAACTCCTGGTGGATCTGTTGATGTTCTTGGTATAAGTGGTGCACTTTATTTTGTCACTTTTATAGATGATTTTTCTAGGAAAGTTTGGGCCTATGCTTTGAAGACCAAAGATCAGGTTATTAATGTCTTTAAAGAGTTTCATGCCAGGGTTGAAAGGGAGACAGAAAGGAAATTGAAATGCATAAGATCAGATAATGGTGGTGAGTATACAGGATTGTTTAATGACTATTGCAGGTCACATGGAATCCAACATGAGATGACAGTTCCTGGTACACCTCAACATAATGCAATTGCAGAGAGGATGAACCGCACCATCATGGAAAAGATCAGATGTATGCTTTCACAGGCCATGCTACCCAAAAGGTTTTGGGATGAGGCTTTGAGGACTGCAGTTGATGTGATCAACTTATCACCATGTACAGCCCTAGATGGTGATGTTGCAGAGCATGTATGGTCAGGGAAAGATGTTTCCTACAAGCATTTGAAAGTGTTTGGTTGTCGTGCATTTGCACATGTTCCAGATAATGAGAGGTCCAAGCTGGATGGTAAGTCTAAAGAATGTATTTTTCTTGGTTACTCACATGATCAGTTTGGTTACAAGCTTTGGGATCCAGAAAAGCAGAAGGTGTTCAGGAGCAGAGATGTGATCTTCTTTGAGGATCAAACCTTTGAGGATTTGAAGAAGAAGGCACCAGCCAAGACTTCTGCAGAAGGATTAGCAGATTGTGACCCAGTTACTCCTCCAGTATATCAGGGTGATGGGGGAGATATGCAGGAAGATGGTGTAGAACCTGATATTGATCTACCTGTAGGACATGTTGAGCAAGAAGAAGTAGGAGAGCAAGTTCCCGCAGAACCTCAGTTGAGAAGATCTTCTAGACAACGTCAACCTTCAAGAAGATACTCTACAGATGAGTATGTGATGCTTACTGATGCAGGTGAACCAGAGAGTTACCAGGAAGCAGTTGAGAGTGAGCAGAAAGAGAAGTGGTTAGCTGCTATGCAGGAAGAGATGGATGCTCTTCAGAAGAACCACACTTATGATTTGGTGCTGCTACCAAATGGAATAAAGGCCTTGAAGAACAAGTGGGTTTTTAGGTTGAAGACTCAAGAATATTGTTCTCAACCAAAGTACAAAGCTAGATTGGTTGTGAAAGGCTTTGGTCAAAAGAAAGGTATTGACTTTGAAGAGATATTTTCTCCTGTTGTTAAAATGTCTTCTATTCGTGTTGCTCTTGGTATTGCTGCTAGCCAGGACTTGGAGGTTGAGCAGTTAGATGTGAAGGCAGCTTTCCTTCATGGTGATTTGGAGGAGGAAATTTATATGGAGCAACCAGAAGGCTTCAAAGTCAAAGGTAAAGATAATTTTGTCTGCAAGTTGAAGAAGAGCTTGTATGGGCTAAAGCAAGCTCCAAGACAGTGGTACAGAAAGTTTGATTCATTTATGACAGAAAATGGATACAAAAGAACGGCTTCAGATCATTGTGTGTACATCAAATGGTTTGGTGAGGATTTTATTCTTCTCTTACTTTATGTTGATGACATGCTTATTCTTGGGAAAGATATGTCTAAAATTGACAGGTTGAAGAAGGAAATGAGTGAGTCTTTTGCAATGAAGGACATGGGGCCACGGGATTCCAAAGAGAAGAAGGAGATCAAGGCAGAAAAGGAAGAGAAAGAAAGGGAAGAAGACAAGGACAACGCAGAGAGACTGTTCACAATCATCTAGCAGTGTTCTCATCTCAGGTTAGATCAAATCTACAGTAGACTCTTGCTGTGATTACTTGGGGAGGTTTTAGATATTGTGGGCAGTGACGTGATCCTTGTATCCCAGTTATTCTCTTGTGGTTGTTGCTTGGGTTTTGGGCAAGAGATTGAGATTTGTATATTCATTATTCTCATAGTGGATTATCTCTAGTTTGCCCCGTGGTTTTTACCCTTCACATTGAAGGGGTTTTCCACGTATATCTTGGTGTTCTGTTTGATTGTGTTTCCATTTTATTCCGCTGCGTATTTTGGTCTTCTAGTATTCGTTCCTATACAAAGGTTATTCCTCTTTTTATCCCCATCAACTAGTATCAGAGCGGGGTTTTGGTGATTTAATTTTTGTATTTGAACATGGAGGCCAGTAATATTTCTCGCATGATTAGTTTGAATGGAAATAATTGGATGATATGGAAACCAAGAATGGAAGATCTCTTGTATTGCAAAGATTTGTATGGACCTTTGCAAGGGGATAGTGCAAAACCTACAACTATGATAGATGATGAGTGGAAGAGGTTAGATCGAAAAACAATTGGGTTTATTAGACAGTGGCTTGATGATAGTGTATTTCACCATGTTTCTACTGAAATTTCTGCATATTCTCTTTGGAAAAAATTGGAAAGTCTCTATGAAAGAAAAACAGCTGGCAACAAAGCTTTTTTGATCAGAAAACTTGTGAACCTAAAATATAGAGAGGGTGCTTCTATTGCTGAGCATTTGAATGAAATGCAGAGTATTACTAACCAGTTATCCTCTATGAGAATGTCTCTTGATGATGAGTTGCAGGCATTGTTACTTCTCAGTTCATTACTAGAAAGTTGGGGTACACTGGTGGTTTCCCTCAGTAATTCTGCGCCAGATGGTATTGTCACTATGAGTCAAGTAACAAGCAGTTTGTTGAATGAGGAGTTGAGAAGAAAGAGTTCGGCAACATCTCAGAATGATTCACAGACATTTATCTCAGAGAACAGAGGAAGGTCAAAGTCTAGAAGCAGTTCACGTATGGGTAGGAGCAAGTCAAGATCAAGAAAAGATATTGTTTGCTATAACTGTGGTGAGAAAGGACATTACAAGAACCAATGTAAGCAACCTAAGAAGAACAAGAAAAAGGGAAAAGAAGTAGAGTCTACAGAGTCAAAGGATAATACTACAGCTACAGTGCAGGGTGGTGATTATTTGATTTTGTCTCCTTCTGATGATATTTTTTCTTGTGTGTGTCAGGATCTTGAGTGGGTGATTGACACAGGTGCTTCTTATCATGCTACACCACGGAGGGAGTTTTTTGCAATGAAGGACATGGGGCCACGGGATTCCAAAGAGAAGAAGGAGATCAAGGCAGAAAAGGAAGAGAAAGAAAGGGAAGAAGACAAGGACAACGCAGAGAGACTGTTCACAATCATCTAGCAGTGTTCTCATCTCAGGTTAGATCAAATCTACAGTAGACTCTTGCTGTGATTACTTGGGGAGGTTTTAGATATTGTGGGCAGTGACGTGATCCTTGTATCCCAGTTATTCTCTTGTGGTTGTTGCTTGGGTTTTGGGCAAGAGATTGAGATTTGTATATTCATTATTCTCATAGTGGATTATCTCTAGTTTGCCCCGTGGTTTTTACCCTTCACATTGAAGGGGTTTTCCACGTATATCTTGGTGTTCTGTTTGATTGTGTTTCCATTTTATTCCGCTGCGTATTTTGGTCTTCTAGTATTCGTTCCTATACAAAGGTTATTCCTCTTTTTATCCCAACCTTTTCTTCTTTACTTATTCAAAGTGAAACAAACGATTTGAGTTGAAATAGATTTTTATCATACGAAGTTTTCCCCTCTTAGTGCCGACTTGTTCCTAATAGTTGGTATCAGAGCCATGTTACTTCTCATTTGGTTTAACACCTAAGAGAAATGGTGTTAGGATTAAGAGCACTAAGAGGGGGGGGGGGTGAATTAGTGCAGCGGAAAACCTTCTACGATAAAAACTGCGTTCGTTCGTTAAAAGTGATTTCGGTAAGAAAGCCGATTCGTAAATCACTTTAACTGTTGTTTAAGCGAGATGCAGCAAAGATATAAATGCAGTTTTTAGTTATGATTCCAATCCGATAGTAGGCGCAAACTGAAATATGATATTCGCACGAAGAAACTGATTTACGTCTAAATGTTGATTCGTAAATTACTTGATTAGGCGAGATGCCGTTTAAGCAAGGATATAAAGGTAGTTTGTAGTTATGATAGAAATCAAAACGTAAACACAAACTGAAATATGATGATCGTACGAAAAAATAGATTTACGTCTAAACGCTGATTCAGAAAGTGCAAAGCTTGAAACCCGATCATATATGCGCAGAAAGCAGTAAGCTTTAGAGGAGGTTTGCAGTAAAGATAATATGCTCAAAGTAAATGCAAACCGAGATTTAGAGTGGTTCGGTCAATCTTGACCTACTCCACTTTTGGCTTCCTCCACCGATGAGGTCACCGACATCAACTAGAGGCCTTCCTTCAATAGGCGAAGGCCAACCACCCTTTTACAGTTTCACTCCTTTTGACGGGCTTAGGAGACAACCCTTATAGAATTTTCTCTCCTCTCTTTATAGCTCAGAACTTGGAAGAAAAGAGGGAGAAGAACTTTTGGCCTTTACAACAATTTTGAGCTCTAAAAATCATAGAACAAGATCAGGATTTTGGTGTTAGTTCATTGCCCTTTTAGTGCTGAATGGGTGGAGTATTTATAGGCCCCAACCCAGTTCAAATTTGGAGCTCAAAACTGTCAATTCCTGGAATTCCGGGATCAGGCGGTTGCACCTCCTGACTGGAGCGGTTGCACCGCCTAGTAGAGCTCGAAGACTGAGCCTCTGGGCGGTGCCACCTCCTGTCAGGGGCGGTTGCACCTCCTGCCAGAGCTCGAAGACCAAGATCAGGCGGTGCAACCTCCTGACTGAGGCGGTTGCACCGCTCAGTCAGTGCTCGGAGACCGAGCCCAAGCGGTGCCACCTCCTATCAGGGGAGGTTGCATCACCTAGTCTCGCTCGATGACTGAGCCCAAGCGGTGCCACTACTTGGCGGGAGCGGTTGCACCTCCCAGTCTCGCTCGGAGATTGAGCCCAAGCGGTGCAACCTCCTGCCTTGGGCGGTTCAACCGCCTGGTAGAAATCAGGGTCTGAATGGTGTGATCTATTCGGCCCAATTTGGGTTTTTCAGGGGCCCAATTGCCCCAAGATTCAGATCGAAATGATTCGAACTGTTTCAAAGACCCAATTGCCCCAAGATTAAGTTAATGGGATCACCTCCCATTTCCAACTTAATCATTGTGCTAACTACGATATTCCCTAAGACATTTACTACAACTTGCTCTGGTGCATCAATCGCTTCTTCCGGCGAGCTTCCGGTGAACTTCCGTCGATCATCCGATGAACCCTCGGTGATGCTCCTGCGGACTTTCGGCAAACTCCTGGACTTACGACGATCCACTTGGCGAGTTCTGACGAGCTTCTTTGGCATGCTCATGGACTTCTCGGATTTGTTCCCACAGAACCTCCGACGACTGTCCGAACTTCCGTTGAACTCTCGAACTCCCAACGTGATTATTTTCTTGACTCCGGCGCAACTCCTGCTACATGTCTTACTTTCATCGTAGTTAATCCTGCACACTTATCTCAACATATAGATTATATAACAAATGACAATTGACTTCATCATCAAAATCTGAGATTCAACAATCAGCCCCTTTATGATGACAATCAATTGATAATGGAGTTAACCTTAACTCCCCCTGTCTATATGCCATACTTGAGATAAGTCTTTCTTGAATTCAAAACCTTTGAATTCAAGAGACATATTGATAAGTTAAAATCATTTAAACTTATCAATACTCTCATCATGATTCCCATCATGATGTATCTCTCTGAAGATGATGTCAAGGCTTGACATTCATTTTCAAATTTTACATTACAAGTTTGAATGATGGTAATAGTAGCAATTTATCATATTGTAAGATATCAACATGTAAATCTGCGAAGTAAGATTTTGATATCATTACATGATGCACACATTTCAAATGTTTTAGCAATTATTGCATTTCATCACATGGTAAGATATCAATACGTAAAATTACGATGCAAGTTTTTTGTTTGATATCTTGACCTGATACAAACAAGGCATAATGCAAATTATAGCAGTCATAGCATCTCTTGATGATGCAAGCATGGCATTAATACTCATATATATCTCCCCCTTTGTCATCAACAAAAAGCATGATAATTGTGATACCAGGAGAACAATATAAGTAAATTTTGAGCATAAGTGTGATAGTCGTTCATGCCTTTACTAGGTTCAAGTTATTTTCCAATAGTAAGTGATAGGAAATCAATTGTACAAGCATGATATGTATATCACTTTGAATACTTCTTCCTTTTTATTTGTTATAATCTTTTTGCATGAAGGAGGAAGGCCATTTGTGATACCAGCTATTTGTGAGTTTACTTTGAGTGAAGTTCAAACTGTTGAGAGATTAAATCATGCTTCAGGTATCAAGATATGTATGTGAAGCAAATCTTTGCAAGTAAAAACATTATCATCCATATTTCATGATGGAATTCATAAGTAGGAATCATTTCATCAAATCCATTTCAGAAAAATATTTTTCATATAAGTGTATGAGAAAATCCGATTTTTAGGATACCCATTATTAAGCGAATCCAAACATGAAATGAACACTTTCATGCATTCGGACAAGACTATGCTACATATTTTCAAATACAATCATGAAGACAAAACATGCTTATTGTTATGAAATTTTTTGTATTCAGCACATAATTTCCAACATGTTATTTTGGAATGTAATGGCAATCAAGTGATTTGATTATTCAATTAAGTCCGAAAAATAATTTTAACTAGTTTATGTATTCTGACACATCAACATTCCTAATTCTCTTCTTATGAAATCAAATTGTTCTTCACTTAGAGGTTTTGTAAAAATATCAACTAGTTGATGTTTAGTATAACATTGTTGATCTCGGATTTTGATGATGAAGTCAATTATCATTTGTTATATAATCTATATGTTGAGATAAGTGTGCAGGATTAACTACGATGAAAGTAAGACATTCAACAGGAGTTGCGCTGGAGTCAAGACAATGATCACGTTGGTAGTTCGAGAGTTTGACGGAAGTTCGGACATTCGTCAGAGGTTCTACGGGAACAAATCCGAGAAGTCCATAAGCTTGCCAAAGAAGCTCGTCGGAACTCACCAAGTGAATCGTCGCAAGTCTAGGAGTTTGCTGGAAGTCCGTAGGAGCATCACCGAGGGATCATCGGATGATCGACGGAAGTTCGCCGGAAGAAGTGATTGATGCACTGGAGCAAGTTGCAGTAAATGTCTTCGTAAAAATCGTAGTTAGCACATTGATTAAGTTGGAAATGGGAGGTGATCCCATTAACTTAATCTTGGGGCAATTGGGCCCCTGAAAAACCCAAATTGAGCCAAATGGATCAACTCATTCGGACCCTGATTTCTGCAAGGCGGTTGAACCGCCCAAGGCAGGAGGTTGCACTGGCTGGGCTCAGTCTCTGAGTTAGACTGGGAGGTGCAACCGCTCCAGCCAGGCGGTGGCACCGCTTGGGGCTCAATCTCCGAGCGAGACTAGGTGGTGCAACCGCCTTTGTCAGGAGGTGCAACCGCTTGAGCTCGGTCTTCGAGCTCTGTCAGGAGGTGCAACCGCCCCTGACAAGAGGTAGCACCGCCCATAGGCTTAGTCTTCGAGCTCTGCCAAGCGGTGTAACCGCTCCAGTCAGGAGGTGCAACCGCCTGATCCCGGAATTTCGGGAATTGATAGTTTTGAGCTCTAAATTTGAACTGGGTTGGGGCCTATAAATACCCCACCCATTCAGCACTAAAAGATCAATCAACTAACACCGAAATCTTGATTTTTTTCTGTGATTCTTAGAGCTCAAAATTATTGTAAAGGCCAAAAGCTCTTCTCCCTCTGTTCTTCCAAGTTTTGAGTTGTAAAGAGAGGAGAGAAAATTCTGTAAGGGTTTGTTAGGACTCTAGCTTGGAGAGTCCTAATTGAGAGGGACATTCTGTTAGGACTCTAGCTAGGAGAGTCCTAATTGAGATGGGCATTCATGTAGGAGGTGTTTTCTTAGAGAAGAATTAGGAGTTGTAAGGGAATAGGAGTCTTGACTAGGAGTTGGTTAGAAGTAAGAGTCTTAGGAGTTAGGGTTTAGAAGCCCTATAAATAGCCATGTATTCCTTCTCTTTTGATAAGCAATAGATGAATCTTTTCTGCAGCCTTTGAGCACCAACTTGGAGGGAGGAACCCCTATAGAGTTCCAAGGAGACCGATCCCCTAAAGAGATCAACCCCAAGTTTAGAATCTGCAAGGGTTCTAACACTTAGTATCAGAGCAGCGTTCTTGGCATCTCGCTGCCCTTCCACAGCCATCTATCAACCCTCCACAACCATCCAAAGCAATTCCCACAATTGCTTAAAAGATCGTCACCGAATTCCGCCATCATCTCCACCACCACGGATCATCCTTTGATCTCCCCGTGAATTGCAACAGGTTCTGGTTTCTTGCCTTACTGCTGCTGCAATTTAGTTATCCTTATTCGAAAATCAAAAAAAAAAAAAAATTTGTTCCTATATTGCTGCATAAACTTTTCGTCACAAAGTTTTCATCTCTACGACGAAAGATACATTGCAGAATTCCAGCCGCATAGAACCATCTGTTTGATCTTGCTACTGTGCTTTTTCTATCTAAATTTCTACAAAATTTTTATAACATCTTTGACACTTCCTAACAGTGGATTTCCCTTTGATTTTATAAAAAAATTCTCAATATAAACTACTAATCTTTTATGTCCAATCTGCTGCACTTGAATTGCAGAATTCAAGCCGCATAGCACCATCTGTTTGATCTTGCTACTGTGCTTTTTCTATCCAAATTTCTACAAAATTTTTATGACATCTTTGACACTTCCTAACAGTGGATTTACGTTTGGTTTCATCGAAAACTTCTCAATATAAACTACTGATATTTTATGTCCAATCTGCTGCACTTGAAAATCTATGCTGCAGAAAATTTCAGTTGCATATCGTTGCCTTAACCCATCTATTTGCAATCTTTTTTGAATGAAATTTCTTATACACTTCATAGATCATCTTGGCTTCCATGTAAGATTGATCTATTATAACAATATCACATGCGGCAGACTTGATTATTCTGTTGAGCTCCCGACATTTCTCCGACTTATTAAGTCCGCGAACATTCCAGCATGTTATCTTCATTAGTAATAAACAAATGAAAAGGTAGTAAGGTATTCATCCTACGACTTTGGATGGATTGTACCATCCTTTTTCTTATCCTTTGGTTTTGTATTTTCCTCCCGCACAATATCCTTACCTTTTATGGCTTTATTCCTATATTTATCCACTTCATCTACAGCTTGCAGATTTTTAAACTTTAAAGTACCTTGAATCATGTGGTCTTGATTGGCAGGGTTTGTTGAAGCTCGATAAGATTGTTGCAGCACAATATCCTAGATAGTACTTGTTGGAGCAGCGTGGCTAGAGAGGTTTGTTGGGGCATGAGTTTGTTGAGTCGGAATATCCTTGTTGGCGATGTTTGTTGTGGCCTGAGTTTGTTGAGGAAGAATATCGTTGCTGGCGAGATTTGCTTGGGCCTGAGTTCGTTGAGCTATTGTGGATGGATTCGATGATATTAGAAGAGATGAAGTTCCTGACTTATGTTTCTCCTGTCCACTAGTACCATGGGAAACCTCTGTTGTGGAAGGCTCTGACATTATAGGAAGAGATAAAGTTTTGGAATTGTCCTTCTGTCCGTGGTGCTTTCCTTGCGAGTCGGAATGCTCAATAGTTTTCGCCACCATCGGTGCTACTGCCATTAGAGAAGAATCACTTTGTTGCTGAGGTGCTTGACAATCGCGCGTTCAAGCTCAAAAGAATTTAATATGGCCGGACGCAGAACTGTTTACCAATGACTCAAATGAAACTTTTGGTAGAATATGGGTCTTATGGAATCCTAACTCTATTAATGCTTGGTTTATTTCTGCTACTGATCAATTCATTCATCTTAAGGTAGAGGATAAAAAGAATGGCTGTCAATTCAATTTCACTGGTATATATGCTTCAAACAGTATGCAAGAAAGAAATACTCTTTGGTCTGACCTGATTAATATTGTAAATGGCTGTCTCAATGTACCTTGGATTGTTCTTGGAGACTTTAATACTGTTCGGTACACAAATGAAAAAGTGGGGGGTAGACAACTTTCAGAAAGTCAGCTTCAAAGTTTTAATGATTACATTGACACTGCAGCATTGTTTGATATGAAATCTGTGGGTAATTGGCTCTCCTGGAGTAATCAAGGTGCTGCTAACAGAAAAATAATGGCTCGACTTGATAGGTGTTTGATTAACCATGAATGGTTAACAGTTTACCCAGATTCACTTCTTGAGTATGGTGCTCCATTGTTTTCTGACCATTCTTTAATGTATATACACGCAGAAAAAGCGACACCAAGAGGCAAGAAACCGTTTAGATTCTTTAACATGTGGAGTACTCATCCTCAATTTCTTGATGTTATCAGATCTGCTTGGAATGTTAATGTGCATGGATCTCCCCCTTACATCTTATGTCAAAAGCTCAAAGCCTGTAAAGCAGCACTAAAGGAGTGGAATACAAATACCATTGGCAATATTACCACCAGAGTTCAATTTTGCAGAAAGGAACTAATGTCATTGCAACATGAGCTGCAACTTCAGCCAAATGATGAAAATATTATCTACAAAGAGACGGAAGCCAGAAATAACTTCATGCAAGCCTTAAAACAGGAGGAAAGTTTTGCAAAGCAGAAGTCTCGACAGCATTGGCTTACACTAGGGGATTCCAATACTAAATTTTTCTATGCTTCAATTGCTACTCGAAGGGCTGTTAACCGTATCAGCAAATGCAGAGACAAAGATGATAATCTTATTGAGAATTTAGATGATGTTAAAGCACACACAGAGTAATTTTTTTATTCCTTACTCAATCAAGCTGGGAAACCTAATAACATTCATGTGGAGCCGACTAGAAAACTTGATTCGGAAGCTATTTCAATCCTCAATGCCCCAATTACAGATGACGAAATTGTATGTGTTGTCTTTAAGTCACCAAAGCACAAAAGCCCAGGTCCAGATGGATTTCCAGCTGAATTTTACCAAACTGCTTGGTCTATTATTGGAAATGATGTGATCAAAGCTTGCCAACATTTTTTCTCTTCAGGTCATATTCTTAGAGAGATGAATTGCACTTTTATTTCTTTAATTCCGAAGAATGCAGGGGCTGATTCACTAGAGAACTATCGACCCATATCATTATGCAACTTTATATACAAGATCATCTCCAAAGTATTGGCAAATAGAATGCAAAAGGTATTACACAAGATCATTAGCCCAAATCAAGCTGCTTTCATCAAAGGGAGAAGTATACATCATAACATTTTGCTTGCTAATGACTTGGTCAAAGATTTGCATTCAAAAGCAAGAGGGACAAAAATCTGCATTAAAGCTGATCTAAGGAAAGCCTTTGATTCAGTTAATAGGAAATTTATCTATAAGATGCTCCTTAATATGAACTTCCCACAGCAATGGATTAATTGGATTCAATCTTGCCTAGAAACTCCAAAGTTTTCGATACTCTTTAATGGCTCACCTATTGGTTTTTTTCGGAGCACGAATGGCATCCGACAAGGTGATCCACTCTCCCCGTATCTCTTTACTATTGCGATGGAAGGACTTAGCTGTATGTTGGAACACGCAGTCTTAAATGGCAGCATTAAGGTACCCAGTGCTGGTTCTGTTCATATATCACATATAACATTTGCAGATGACTTACTTATCTTTCTCCAAAATGAACCAACTTCAGTAAAGAACCTGGCTACTATTATGAATGACTTTGGTATGGTTTCTGGACTTCAGTTAAATCATGCGAAAAGTAAAGTATATATGAGCCCTTACGTTGAGGATAAGGTCTTTATTTCACAAACTTTGGGGGTTAGTGAAGGAAGCTTGCCAGTTCCTTATCTGGGTCTCCCGCTCATATCCACAGGCATTCACAAAACCCACTGTCAACCTATCTTGCAAAAAATAAAGAATAGAATTTCTTCTTGGAAAAATAGGTTTCTATCAAAAGCAGGACGACTCGAACTCATCCGTTCGGTATTGCACTCCTACTCTATATATTGGTGTAATGCATTTCTTCTGCCTGCTGGACTTCTCCGAGATATTGAACGGTTATTAATGAACTTCTTCTGGAATGACACAAATGATAAGGCAATACATATGGTAAATTGGGATAGCATTTGCAAACCGAAAAATGAAGGGGGGCTAAATTTGAGAAATACTAGAGATTGGAATCAAGCATGTTTGGTACAGCAATTGTGGGATCTTTTGCAAAACAAATGTTCCTTATGGTCACATTGGGTTTCTGCTAAGTATCTCTCAAAGGAATCAATATGGGAAATTTCAACAAGAACATACCACTCTGCAGCTTGGAAAGGAATTTTAAAGGCAAGGAATTGGCTAATCAAACACATTTCGTATGCAATCTCTTCTGGAACTAGTACTAATATGTGGTACGATCCTTGGGTGAATGGGAAGAGTATATTTCAATTATATGGCGACAGAATACGAAAAGATCTTGGGGCTCCCAAAGATTGGAAGGTTTCCGAGTTCATCGCTAACGGTACTTGGTGTCTCCCTAATCCTATTTCTCCTGAAATGTTATCACTTTGGCCGACTATCATAGCTATTCGAATCAGGAACAACTCTTCAGATATACTTATTTGGCCTCATGACAATGGTAAATTTAGTGCCACATCCGCATGGAATCAAATTAGGCAAAGAAATAACAAGTGGGTCCCAAGCAGTTGGACATGGGATCGATCGGGATCACAAAGACACTCCTTATGTACATGGCAGGCCCTTCTCAATAAACTACCTACAATAGACAATATGAAAAGAAGAGGTATCTATCATGTTAACCGATGCTCCCTTTGTTTGCAACAAGAAGAAACTGTTGACCACCTCTATTTTGCTTGTGATTATACAAAATGGATATGGAAGGAGATTCTCCAGCGATTTGAACTCAATAGACTGCCGCAACCAAACTTGCACCAAGAACTAGGCGACCTTATGCAATGTTTCTCAAGAAAAGGGCCTCTTACACAACTGGCAAAGGTTATTTTCAGATGTGCTATTTGGTGGATGTGGAAGGAGAGATGTAATAGAATCTTTGAATGTCAACACACAAACAATGCTCAGCTCTTAAAAGAGATTATTAGAGACTCAAGATCCTGTATGGAGCATGAACTCAAAACCGAGCACTTCACCCGAAGAGAAAAAGATATTTTTATCAAATTTAATTTTGCTATTAGCTAAAGATCTTGGGAATGATGCCAAATAATGTACCCACAGGTAGTTATAGTCTACAGCATGTGTAGTTATAACTATCGCATTAGCACTCTATGAGTTACTTGGCTTTGTCTATGTCTTGTATAGATAAAGCTATTTGTAGAAACTTTACACATAATGAATTTTACTTTTACTTACCAAAAAAAAATATTGATCTATTAAGAAATTCATCTCTAAAAAAGATTTTATGTTGCTGCATATTTTCATCATAACCCGCTGAAATTTTTCGACGATAATTCTGCAATTGCAACTTGCACCAATTTCCTTACTGTTATACTACCGAAATTTTTTTGATTAAATTAGATATCCTTGCAGTCATATAAACTTTGATTTTGCTATCAATTCTCTCCTCAATTCTCTTAAGTTTTTGGTGGAAATTACATCGAGAAACCGTTGTTTCTTCGACGACAATTCTACTCTTACAAGACAACACATACTTGCTACAACTTCTACGGATTTCTGTCAAACCTTTGCTACCATCTACCACAGATCCAAAACTTTCATCCACAACCCTAAAACTCTGCCAAACCACACCCTCAAACTGTACCCAAAACAGCCACAAAACAAGCCTAAACCGCAGCCTACATCCACCAACCCTTTCAACCATCACTTCTCTCAACCTATACATGCCTTTAAGCCAACAACAAAAGAGAGATTTGGGGGCATATATTATGGCATCTAAGGAGGCAATCAATACTAAATTCGAAGCCTTGGTGGTGCGAATGGAGGATAAGATTCGGATGCTCTTTACCGAACTCAGATTGGGCCGACCACTAAGCCCGAAGAAATCAAATCAAGGAAAGAGCTTTGCCCAATCACACCAAGCCCGAATAGATGACTTCCAAGAGAGAGGAGGCTATATGACTGACCCCAACTATCCATGCATGAGAGTGAACTTCCCTAGATGGGAAGAAGGAGACCCGATTGGTTGGATCTCACGCGCGGAGTGATATTTTCGGTACCACAAAACCGCGGATGTATCTATGGTGAAAATTGCAGCTATACATCTTGAAGGGGATGCTATACAGTGGTTTGACTGGTTTGAACATACTTATGGAGTCCTTTCATGGTGACAATTCAAAGAAGGACTACTGATTCGCTTCAGACCAACCGATTACGAGAATATTGACGAACAACTAGCAAAGATCCGACAAACCTCCACCATTCAGGAGTACCAAACTAGGTTTGAAAGGTTATCTAATCAAACTCGTGATTGGTCTCAAAAACAGCTATTGAGGACCTTCATTGAGGGCTTGAAGCCGGAGATCCGAGGAGAAGTTAAAGCGCGACAACCGTATACACTTATGGCAGCCATCTCTTTCGCACGACATCAAGAGGAGCAATTGAACCATGAAGCTCGGAGGACTAGGGTCACTCCTCAACCAGTAATATTGAAGCCCTCAGCCCACCCTATTATTGACCAAGTCCCTACACCAAAGAGGTCAACAAGAGAAGAGCTTCGTGAGTGATATACGAAGGGGTTATGTTGGCATTGTGACGAGCCGTGGAGCCGTGGAGCCGTGAGCATCGCTGTAGTAAAGGGAGACTTCTTATGATTGAACCAATAGAAGAAGAGGTCATTGAACATCTAGAAGAGAACCTTGAACATGAAGAAGAAGATGCAGAAGAAGACCCACAACCGACTGAAGTTACGGTACATGCACTAGTCGGCTACTCAAACCCGCAAACGATGAAAGTTGGAGGCCTTCTCAAACAACAACCGATCACTGTTCTCATCGACACGGGCAGTTCTAATAACTTTCTAAATAGTAAGGTTACTATCCAGATGGCCTTACCTATTGAGAATTGCAGTAGGTTTAACGTTAAGATCGTCGACGGACGGATTTTGAATTGTGATTGTAGGCGCCCGCAGGAGAAACTATTGCTACAGGACCAAGAGATAATTGCAGATTTCTTCCTTCTCCCTCTTAATGATCATGAGGCCATGCTCATAATTAAATGGTTGACGATATTATGTGATATTTCTTGGAATTTTATGCAACTAATTATGAAATTTTACAGTAAGGAGAAACAGGTGATACTGAACGGGAAACGTGAGGGCGACATAACGACGATTTGCACACAACAAATAAAGAAGGTTTTGCATAAAGCATGCAGCGGCCTTTTAGTACAACTTGAGCAGCAAACTAAGGGAGAGCCAACAAAATTTGAAGATCCAAATCTACTTCCTCTGCTTGCTGAATTTTCAGATATATTTGACGAACCGTGCAACCTACCTCTTACCCATTGGCATGATCATTGTATAACGATTCTTCCAAGCAAATCTGCAGCAAATGCTCAGCCATATCAGTATCCACATCTCCAGAAGGATGAAATAGAAAGGATTTTAAAAGAGATGCTCAAAACAGGAGTTATTCGGCCACGTTGCAGCCCTTACTCTTCATCGGTGCTCCGCATACGAAAGAAGGATGGAATATGGCGATTATGTGTTGATTACCGAGCTCTCAATGGCATAACCATCAAGGATAAATACCCTATTCCAGTAGTAGATGAGTTGCTAAGGGAGCACAAATCTTCACAAAGCTGGACCTTCGATCCGGGTATCATCAAATATGAGTATGCGAAGAAGACATACCGAAAACCACCTTTTGAACACACAACAACCACTATGAATTTTTGCTTTCTTCATAAGAAGGTGGAATATCTTGGGCATATCATATCAGAGGAAGGTGTGGCAGTAGACCCCTTCAAAATTGGAGCAATGCAAAACTGGCTGACCCCGAGGAACATAAAATTGCTACATGGCTTTCTGGGTTTAACAGGCTACTACTGCAAGTTCGTGAAAAACTATGGAGAGATTAGTGCATCGGTTACATCCTTACTAAAAAAAGATGTCTTCTAATGGTCTAACAGAGCCTCCGCTGCCTTCGACAAACTTAAGGCAGCCATGACGACGACGCCGTTGCTAACACTACCAGATTTCAACCGACCCTTCATTATTGAGGCCGACACCTCTAGAGTCAGAATTGGAGTCTTTCTCATGCAAGATGGTCGACCACTCGCATACACTAGCAAGGCATTATCTCCCTCCTATCAAAATTAGTCAACATATGATAAGGAGATACTCGCTATTGTGCGTGCAGCAACGCGGTGGAGACCCTACTTGATTGATTGACGATTTCAAATTAAAACCGACCATAAAAGCCTCAAGTACTTTTTGGAGCAAAATATATCATCCCCTAAGCAGCAAAAATAGGTAACAAAACTTCTTGGATTTGATTATGAAATAACTTACAAAAGGTGGAAAGAGAATATTGTTGCAGATGCGCTTTCGCAGCTACCTGAGCAAGCTGAATTTTCGATCATTTTACTTCCAACCAGCGACTTCCTTGAGGGTATTAAGATGGAATGGCAGGAAGATTCGAAGACTAGTAAGATACAAAAAAAATTAGAGGAAGCACCAAGCTCCGTGGCTCATTACAATCGGGACTCAAAAGAATTATGCTATAAGGGACGCATTGTGCTTGTGACAAATTCTACTTGCATCTTCAAGAGCAGATTTTGGACAAAGTTATTCCATATGCAGGGTACTAAATTAGAAAGGAGTACGACATATCACCCACAAACCAATAGCCAGACGGAAGTTTTAAATAGGTGCTTGGAGACAGCCCAAAGCCACCCACCAAATATGACTACCCAAAGAGAACTCCAGACCCAGCCAAGTGCCATTATTGATTGACGAATCGTGACTCGACGACGACGACCCACTAATGAAGTGCTAATACAGTGGACGAACCTACCAATAGAAGATGCCACTTGGGAGAACTATAATGACTTGAATATCAAATTCCCCGAATTCACGAATCATCAGCCTCGAGGACAAGGCTGATTTGAAGAGGGCGAGTCTGTTAGGACTCTAGCTTGGAGAGTCCTAATTGAGAGGGACATTCATGTAAACTATTATGACTTTAGCTAGGAGAGTCCTAATTGAGAGGGACATTCTGTTAGGACTCTAGCTAGGAGAGTCCTAATTGAGAGGGGCATTCATGTAGGAGGTGTTTTCTTAGAGAAGAATTAGGAGTTGTAAGGGAATTGGAGTCTTGACTAGGAGTTGGTTAGAAGTAAGAGTCTTAAATAGGAGTCCTATTAGGAGTTAGGGTTTCGAAGCCCTATAAATAGCCATGTATTCCTTCTCTTTTGATAAGCAATAGATAAATCTTTTCTGTAGCCTTTGAGTAGCAACTTGGAGGGAGGAACCCCTATAGAGTTCCAAGGAGGCCGATCCCCTAAAGAGATCAACCCCAAGTTTAGAATCTGCAAGGGTTCTAACAGGGTTGTCTCCTAAGCCCGTCAAAAGGAGTGAAACTATAAAAGGGTGGTTGGCCTTCTCCTATTGAAGGAAGGCCTCTAGTTGACGTCGGTGACCTCGTCGGTGGAGGAAGCCAAAAGTGGAGTAGGTCAAGATTGACCGAACCACTCTAAATCTCAGTTTGCATTTACTTTGAGCATATTATCTTTACTGTAAACCTCCTCTAAAGCTTACTGCTTTCTGCGCATATACGATCGAGTTTCAAGCTTTGCACTTTCTAATCAACGTTTAGACGTAAATATGTTTTTTCGTACGATCATCATATTTTAGTTTGCATTTACGTTTTGATTTCAATCATAACTGCAAACTGCCTTTATATACTTGCTTAAACTGCATCTCGCCTAATCAAGTGATTTACGAATCAGCATTTAGACGTAAATCAGCTTCTTCGTACGAACGTCGTATTTCAGTTTGCACTTACACTCTGGTTTTCATCATAACTACAAACTGCCTTCTTAGATTGATTTTAACGTCATCTCGCTTGATCTTAAGTTAAAGTAATATTAGAATCGGCTTTCACACCGAAATCATTTTTATCGTTCGAATGTGCTTTATCGTTGTAAGATTCCACTACACTAATTCACCCCCCCTCTTAGTGCTCTTGATCCTAACAATTGGTATCAGAGCAGGGTTAACTCTCTAACGGATTAAAACCCAAGAAAGATGGCATTCTATTACACGTCCACTCATGTTCAATGGGATGAACTACACCTATTGGAAGACCCGAATGAGGATCTTTCTTATTTCTATAGACTTTGAACTTTGGAATCTTGTCAAAAATGGATTTTCGAAGCCTTCTCTTCCAATGATCGATTGGAATGAATTGGAGAAGAAGGCTTTCGCTATTAATGCAAAGGCTATGAATGTCTTATTTTGTGCACTTGATAAAAACGAGTTTAACCGTGTTTCGACTTGTTAAACCGCATTTGATATTTGGCACACACTCGAAATGACTCACGAAGGCACAAGTAGAGTGAAAGAGTCAAAAATCAATCATCTATTACATTCTTTCGAACTTTTCCGGATAAAACCAAGTGAAACCATTGGCGACATGTTTACTCGTTTCACGGATGTCGTCAATGGTCTAAAAGGACTCGGAAAAAGTTTTTCGGATTTTGAGCTCATAAATAAGATTCTGAGATCCCTTCCTAAGAGATGGGATCCTAAAGTCACTGCTATTCAAGAGGCAAAAGATCTAAGCAACTTCCCTCTTGAAGAACTAATCGGGTCATTAATGACCTACGAGATGACTTGCAAAGCTCATGAAAAGCAAGAAGACATCCTTCCAAAGAACAAGAAGGATATGGCACTTAAAACTTCAGAAGACCACTTGAGAGAAAACTCAAGTGATGAGGACTGTGATGATGATTGGTGCTTCTAACAAGAAAATTTAAAAAATTCATTAAAAGAAACAAGTTTAAGAATGAGACAAAAAATAAATTTGAACCCAAGAAGGACCAAGTTATTTGCTATGAGTGCAAGAAGCCGTGACACTACAAAACTGATTGTCCCCAAGTCAAGAAGAGAACATCAAAGAATAAGGCGCTCAAAGCAACATGGGATGACTCGAGCGCGTCCGAAGAAGAGGAGTCCAACATCGAGCAAGTTGCTCATTACGCCTTAATGGCCATCGGAGAGGAGGTAACAAATTTAATAGATGCAGATTTATCATTTGATGAATTATTAAATGCCTTCAATGACTTATTTGATGAATGCAAGATTATTAGTAGAAAATATAAATTGCTAAAAATGGAGCATGATAGTCTTACTTGTAATTTTGATAAGTTAAAAACTGAATATCATGATAGTTTATGTTCATGCATAAAATGCTATGATCTAGAAATTCTCCAAAAGGAAAACTTGCTACTTAAGGACACCTTGAAGAAATTCGAGGTTGGTAGCAAGTCATTGAACATGATCCTTGCAAACAAGAGTCACGTTCCCAAAAGAAGTGGAATTGGATTTGTGAGAAGTCCTCACCAAAATCCAACCGCCTTCATAAAAGGCCCCATCTTACATGTTCGACACCAAAGCAAATGTAACTTTTATTGTAAACTTGGACACAAAACGCATTATTGTCCATTCAAGAAAATTAGTTCGAATAAATTAATTTAGGTTCCTAAAGGAACCATTATAAACCCTATGCAACATGATAAACAATATAGATCTATTTTTTAGGCATCCAAAACCAAATGGGTACCTAAAAATCATCCTTTCTTGTAAAGACATAAAAAAATATAAGCTGGAGCAAGAAATAATATTCTGCTCCTTAGATTCTCGATATTCATGACCCAAGATCCAAAAATAACTCGCAATGCTCTCTGGCCTAAATAACAGATAAAGATTAGAAATCACAAATGTGATTTAGATACAATCTTATTTGATTTTTCAGAATTAGAAACGGATGATTCTCAATTCACATATCCTCTGGATTTTCGAACTCATCAATTTCATCCGTTCATAACTTTCGAATCCAACTCTATATCATGAACTGACTAAGTTTGTCATGAACTTGCAAGGCTTACCAACTTGAACAAACTGTCACAAACATGTGTACGACATTGAGAGTATGCACGTTAAAAGATCTATCTTGATCGTGCAAAAGTTCTTGTCTTAAAAAGAAAACTTTTACGTAATTACGTAAGTAAAGTTGATTGCTCTGAATGAAAATTCTTCTCAAGACAAAAAAACTCTCAAATCAGATCACACTGCGATCAGAACAAGTGCTCACCGCCTGCAGGCGGTGGCACCGCCCCAGCTGGAGGTAGCACCTCCGGCTGTCACATGTTGCAAGCGGTTGCACCGCCCCAGCCAGAGGTGCAACCGCCTGCAACTCTGCCCTTTTTAATCCAAGCTAGGGCCGGCGGTGAAACCGACCCCAACTCACTCCCTTCCCCTCTTTACTCTTCCAAAGCTCCTCCATCCCCATTTCTCCCCTCGTAGCATCCCAAATACCCCTCATTTCGGAGCAAAACATTAACAATCCTTCCCTCTCTTGAAGATCTCACTAAGGTATTCTCTAAGAAGCTCTTAAATTCTGTCTTTGATTCATTTACTCTTGCTCATCACTATTCTTCTAAACAACAGTAGTTATGGGATCTAGAAGATCCTCAAGGGACAAAGGAAAGAGGAGATTAGTAGAAGATTTTGATCTCACCCTTTTCGATTTAAAATACCATGCTGAAAAGTTTTCCTCTTTCGAACTTAGGAGTGTCAATAAGGGAAAATATGTAGATTTAAATGAACTAAGAGACTTAGAGACAATCCAATGGTTTGCAAACTTAGATCTACTCCCTATTTTACAAATTAATGAACCCATCAATCCAAGACTTGTTAGATTGTTTTACAACAACATACAAATAGATGAAGAAGAAAGAATGTCTACCTATCTTTTAGGACAACACATCTCTATTACGGATAAATTCATTTGCGACATGATAGGCATTCCCATAAAAAGTAGAGGACTTTACTTTAGAGGATCATAGGATGATGAAACTGTTGGAACAACATATGCTGAAGCCTTAGGAATAATTTTTGCCAATCCCAACTTAGCATTTGTTCCTAAAAGTGGTGAACATCTACTACCTCTAAACACTAAGGTACTTCATCATATCCTAACTAGCAACATTCTCCCTAAACAATACCATGAAGTAAGCTAACTAGAATTAGGAACTATGTATTTGATCATGAAAGGACATGACATCTGTCTTGGTTATCTTATCCAACAAAACATGTTAGAACTATCTAAGAAAGACATGATGCTCCCATATGGTGGTATAATCACTAGAATAATGAAAGCCTACAATATTCTAATACCACCGGAAGAAGAAGTAATAAAAGTAGATAGGTTTAGCATAATAAATAAAAATCTACTTCACCGATTAAGATGTTTTTATAGAAACGGTAACTGGGTGAGAATGCCTAGAAGAACCGATCCCCCTCAACCTGAACTAGAACCGGAAACACCAGTCTTTAGGGGTACCCAATCTCTTCCGATCTGTCCCTTTGAGGAAACACATCCATTTGAGCAAACTCATACATCATCTGTCGAAGATATTGGGATTCGGATGGACCGATTTGAACAAAGATAAGAACGGCTTGAACATCGACAAGATCAAATCCTATCTGAGCTGCAACAAATTCATCGACAATTTGACTCTTTATTTAGGCACTTTAATTTTCCACCTCATGAATGAGCTTGTATGAACACAATCATCTGTTATTGTAAACTCCTTATGTTACTCACCATGATGGGCTTTGCCTTGATCCTTGATATGGTTACCTAATATAGAGTTACAAACATCTCTCATTGTTTATCTCGGATTTTACATTGAAACTAAATGTTTTGAAAACCTTGTGTCTTGATTTCCATGATAAATATAATTTGAGAAAATGATATACCAATGCAGTTGATACGTCATGACATTGCCATGATATTGATACTAAACATCAACTAGTTGATATTTTTACAAAACCTCTAAGTGAAGAGAAATTTGATTTCATAAGAAGAGAATTAGGAATGTTGATGTGTCCGAATACATAAACTAGTTAAAATTATTTTTCGAACTTTATTGAATGATCAAATCACTTGATTGCCATTACATGCCTAAATAACATGTTGGAAATTATGTGTTGAATACAAAAATGTTTTGTCTTCATGATTGTATTTGAAAATCTATAGCATAGTCTTGTCCAAATGCATGAAAGAGTTCATTTCATTTTCGGATTCGCTTAACAATTGGAATGCTAAAAATCGGATTTTCTCATACACTCTTATGAAAAATATTTCTTCTGAAATGAATTTGATGAAATAATTCCTGCTTATGAATTCCATCTTGAAATATGGATGATAGTATTTTTACTTGCAAAAAGCTGTTTCACACACATATCTTGACTCAAAGTAAAACTCACAAATAGCTGGTATCACAAATGGCTTTCCTCCTTCATGCAAAAAGATTATAATAAAAAAAAAAGAAAGAAGTATTCAAAGCAATCTACGTATCATGCCTTCCTTTATATGCTTGATAATTTACTTATATTGTTCCCCTGGTATCACAACTACCATGCTTTTTGTTGATGACAAAGCGGGAGAAATATATGAATTGATACTATAAACAATGATGCTATGATTATGCCATGCTTGCATCACCAAGAGATATATGAACAGATGCTATGATTTGTATCATGTCAAGATATCAAACAAAAAACTTACATCGAAATTCTACGAGTTGATATCTAACCATGTGATGAAATGCAATACTTTTTTTTTGGTAAGTAAAAGTAAAATTCATTATGTGTAAAGTTTCTACAAATAGCTTTATCTATACAAGTCATAGACAAAGCCAAGTAACTCATAGAGTGCTAATGCGATAGTTATGACTACACATGCTGTAGACTATAACTACCTGTGGGTACATTATTTGGCATCATTCCCAAGATCTTTAGCTAATAGCAAAATTAAATTTGATAAAAATATCTTTTTATCTTCGGGTGAAGTGCTCGATTTTGAGTTCATGCTCCATACAGGATCTTGAGTCTCTAATAATCTCTTTCAAGAGCTGTGCATTGTTTGTGTGTTGACATTCAAAGATTCTATTACATCTCTCCTTCCACATCCACCAAATAGCACATCTGAAAATAACCTTTGCCAGTTGTGTAAGAGGCCCTTTTCTTGAGAAACATTGCATAAGGTCGCCTAGTTCTTGGTGCAAGTTTGGTTGCGGCAGTCTATTAAGTTCAAATCGCTGGAGAATCTCCTTCCATATCCATTTTGTATAATCACAAGCAAAATAGAGGTGGTCAACAGTTTCTTCTTGTTGCAAACAAATGGAGCATCGGTTAACATGATAGATACCTCTTCTTTTCATATTGTCTATTGTAGGTAGTTTATTGAGAAGGGCCTGCCATGTACATAAGGAGTGTCTTTGTGATCCCGGTCGATCCCATGTCCAACTGCTTGGGACCCACTTGTTATTTCTTTGCCTAATTTGATTCCATGCGGATGTGGCACTAAATTTACCATTGTCATGAGGCCAAATAAGTATATCTGAAGAGTTGTTCCTGATTCGAATAGCTATGATAGTCGGCCAAAGTGATAACATTTCAGGAGAAATAGGATTAGGGAGACACCAAGTACCGTTAGCGATGAACTCGGAAACCTTCCAATCTTTGGGAGCCCCAAGATCTTTTCGTATTCTGTCGCCATATAATTGAAATATACTCTTCCCATTCACCCAAGGATCGTACCACATATTAGTACTAGTTCCAGAAGAGATTGCATACGAAATGTGTTTGATTAGCCAATTCCTTGCCTTTAAAATTCCTTTCCAAGCTGCAGAGTGGTATGTTCTTGTTGAAATTTCCCATATTGATTCCTTTGAGAGATACTTAGCAGAAACCCAATGTGACCATAAGGAACATTTGTTTTGCAAAAGATCCCACAATTGCTGTACCAAACATGCTTGATTCCAATCTCTAGTATTTCTCAAATTTAGCCCCCCTTCATCTTTCGGTTTGCAAATGCTATCCCAATTTACCATATGCATTGCCTTTTCATTTGTGCCATTCCAGAAGAAGTTCATTAATAACCGTTCAATATCTTGGAGAAGTCCAGCAGGTAGAAGAAATGCATTACACCAATATATAGAGTAGGAGTGCAATACCGAATGGATGAGTTCGAGTCGTCCTGCTTTTGATAGAAACCTATTTTTCCAAGAAGAAATTCTATTCTTTATTTTTTGCAAGATAGGTTGATAGTGGGTTTTGTGAATGCCTGTGGATATGAGCGGGAGACCCAAATAAGGAACTGGCAAGCTTCCTTCACTAACCCCCAAAGTTTGTGAAATAAAGACCTTATCCTCAACGTAAGGGCTCATATATACTTTACTTTTCGCATGATTTAACTGAAGTCCAGAAACCATACCAAAGTCATTCATAATAGTAGCCAGGTTCTTTACTGAAGTTGGTTCATTTTGGAGAAAGATAAGTAAGTCATCTGCAAATGTTATATGTGATATATGAACAGAACCAGCACTGGGTACCTTAATGCTGCCATTTAAGACTGCGTGTTCCAACATACAGCTAAGTCCTTCCATCGCAATAGTAAAGAGATACGGAGAGAGTGGATCACCTTGTCGGATGCCATTCGTGCTCCCAAAAAAAACCAATAGGTGAGCCATTAAAGAGTATCGAAAACTTTGGAGTTTCTAGGCAAGATTGAATCCAATTAATCCATTGCTGTGGGAAGTTCATATCAAGGAGCATCTTATAGATAAATTTCCTATTAACTGAATCAAAGGCTTTCCTTAGATCAGCTTTAATGCAGATTTTTGTCCCTCTTGCTTTTGAATGCAAATCTTTGACCAAGTCATTAGCAAGCAAAATGTTATGATGTATACTTCTCCCTTTGATGAAAGCAGTTTGATTTGGGCTAATGATCTTGTGTAATACCTTTTGCATTCTATTTGCCAATACTTTGGAGATGATCTTGTATATAAAGTTGCATAATGATATGGGTCGATAGTTCTCTAGTGAATCAGCCCCTGCATTCTTCGGAATTAAAGAAATAAAAGTGCAATTCATCTCTCTAAGAATATGACCTGAAGAGAAAAAATGTTGGCAAGCTTTGATCACATCATTTCCAATAATAGACCAAGCAGTTTGGTAAAATTCAGCTGGAAATCCATCTAGACCTGGGCTTTTGTGCTTTGGTGACTTAAAGACAACACATACAATTTCGTCATCTGTAATTGGGGCATTGAGGATTGAAATAGCTTCCGAATCAAGTTTTCTAGTCGGCTCCACATGAATGTTATTAGGTTTCCCAGCTTGATTGAGTAAGGAATAAAAAAATTGCTCTGTGTGTGCTTTAACCTCATCTAAATTCTCAATAAGATTATCATCTTTGTCTCTGCATTTGCTGATACGGTTAACAGCCCTTCGAGTAGCAATTGAAGCATAGAAAAATTTAGTATTGGAATCCCCTAGTGTAAGCCAATGCTATCGAGACTTCTGCTTTGCAAAACTTTCCTCCTGTTTTAAGGCTTGCATGAAGTTATTTCTGGCTTCCGTCTCTTTGTAGATAATATTTCCATCATTTGGCTGAAGTTGCAGCTCATGTTGCAATGACATTAGTTCCTTTCTGCAAAATTGAACTCTGGTGGTAATATTGCCAAAGGTATTTGTATTCCACTCCTTTAGTGCTGCTTTACAGGCTTTGAGCTTTTGACATAAGATGTAAGGGGGAGATCCATGCACATTAACATTCCAAGCAGATCTGATAACATCAAGAAATTGAGGATGAGTACTCCACATGTTAAAGAATCTAAACGGTTTCTTGCCTCTTGGTGTCGCTTTTTCTGCGTGTATATACATTAAAGAATGGTCAGAAAACAAAGGAGCACCATACTCAAGAAGTGAATCTGGGTAAACTATTAACCATTCATGGTTAATCAAACACCTATCAAGTCGAGCCATTATTTTTCCGTTAGCAGCACCTTGATTACTCCAGGAGAGCCAATTACCCACAGATTTCATATCAAACAATGCTGCAGTGTCAATGTAATCATTAAAACTTTGAAGCTGACTTTCTGAAAGTTGTCTACCCCCCACTTTTTCATTTGTGTACCGAACAGTATTAAAGTCTCCAAGAACAATCCAAGGTACATTGAGACAGCCATTTACAATATTAGTCAGGTCAGACCAAAGAGTATTTCTTTCTTGCATACTGTTTGAAGCATATATACCAATGAAATTGAATTGACAGCCATTCTTTTTATCCTCTACCTTAAGATGAATGAATTGATCAGTAGCAGAAATAAACCAAGCATTAATAGAGTTAGGATTCCATAAGACCCATATTCTACCAAAAGTTTCATTTGAGTCATTGGTAAACAGTTCTGCGTCCGGTCATATTAAATTCTTTTGAGCTTAAACGCGCGATTGTTTAATTTTCGTTTCCACTAGAATAACAATATCACATGCGGCAGACTTGATTATTCTGTTGAGCTCCCGACATTTCTCCGACTTATTAAGTCCGCGAACATTCCAGCATGTTATCTTCATTAGTAATAAACAAATGAAAAGGTAGTAAGGTATTCATCCTACGACTTTGGATGGATTGTACCATCCTTTTTCTTATCCTTCGGTTTTGTATTTTCCTCCCGCACAATATCCTTACCTTTTATGGCTTTATTCCTATATTTATCCACTTCATCTACAGCTTGCAGATTTTTAAACTTTAAAGTACCTTGAATCATGTGGTCTTGATTGGCAGGGTTTGTTGAAGCTCGATAAGATTGTTGCAGCACAATATCCTGGATAGTACTTGTTGGAGCAGCGTGGCTAGAGAGGTTTGTTGGGGCATGAGTTTGTTGAGTCGGAATATCCTTGTTGGCGATGTTTGTTGTGGCCTGAGTTTGTTGAGGAAGAATATCGTTGCTGGCGAGATTTGCTTGGGCCTGAGTTCGTTGAGCTATTGTGGATGGATCCGATGATATTAGAAGAGAAGAAGTTCCTGACTTATGTTTCTCCTGTCCACTAGTACCATGGGAAACCTCTGTTGTGGAAGGCTCTGACATTATAGGAAGAGATAAAGTTTTGGAATTGTCCTTCTGTCCGCGGTGCTTTCCTTGCGAGTCGGAATGCTCAATAGTTTTCGCCACCATCGGTGCTACTGCCATTAGAGAAGAATCACTTTGTTGCTGAGGTGCTTGACGTGGTCGATAGACCTTTGTGGTTGGTTGTGGGGTTTGCTGACAAGCTCCATTTGCATGACCAAAAGATAAGCAACGCTGACATCGTTGTGGCTTCTAGGAATATGAGACATGTACCTTCCAAGTGTTCCCGTCAAGATTGTGATAGAAAACTTCATTAGGATGATCTTCATCGGAAGAAACCAGCACACATGCTCGTGCAAATGCTAATCTCGTCTGAGCTGCTGTTGCTTTGTCGATGTAGAGTGGCTGTCCCAGAGTGCTGCATAACTTTGCAATAAAACGTCGACTCCAAAGATGTAGAGGCAGTCCTTGAAAGGATACCCATAATGGAATAGACTGTAGGCTATCTAACTCCAAACGGACATCAGGAGACCAACGTCATAAAATCATTGGATGACCGCGGATAGTCCAGAATCCTTCGAGGATTCGTTGCAAATCTTCTTCAGAGTATAGCTTGCAAACAAAGAATCCGTTCTCCAGCATATGAAGATCAAATGACGATATTCCCCATCGAGTTTTGATAAATGAGGATAATGGGAAATAAGATGTTTTGAGACCTACCACATAGCCAACAATCGCCATTGACCATGTCTCAATAAGCTCTGTTGAATCAGCAGTCTCGTATACAGCAATCTTCTTATCAGCCTGAACTTCTGGCGTAATGAATTCCAAGCTTAGATCTGGACTTCCAACCGGAGCCTTGAATAGGCTAGTCCAAGGCCGAGGGTCATTGGAAATTAGAGCAGGCTGCCGCGATCTAGAGCGCGACCTGCTTCGATGCTGCTTCATCGAAGGAGTTTCTCTCTGGAGAGGATATGGTGGAGGAGCAACTTGAGGGATAACGGTAGGGAGTCTTGCCATCGTTTCAACCCTCCCGCCACCGTCGCCAGCCCTAGGGGCCGTCGATGCCATGTTTGATCCCTCTTCTGGTCACCCCTACAGAATCGTCACCATAGGGAAAAGTCACCGCTGTAGAATTTCAGATCGTCACTACAGTACCGTCGCCCTAGATCTGGTCGCCGCTGTAGTGTCGTCGCCGCTATAGTACCGGCGACCTTATGCAATGTTTCTCAAGAAAAGGGCCTCTTACACAACTGGCAAAGGTTATTTTCAGATGTGCTATTTGGTGGATGTGGAAGGAGAGATGTAATAGAATCTTTGAATGTCAACACACAAACAATGCTCAGCTCTTGAAAGAGATTATTAGAGACTCAAGATTCTGTATGGAGCATGAACTCAAAACCGAGCACTTCACCCGAAGAGAAAAAGATATTTTTATCAAATTTAATTTTGCTATTAGCTAAGGATCTTGGGAATGATGCCAAATAATGTACCCACAGGTAGTTATAGTCTACAGCATGTGTAGTCATAACTATCGCATTAGCACTCTATGAGTTACTTGGCTTTGTCTATGACTTGTATAGATAAAGCTATTTGTAGAAACTTTACACATAATGAATTTTACTTTTACTTACCAAAAAAAAAAAAAACCAGATCTGGTCGCGCTGTAGTGTCGTCGGTGCTACAGTACGTCGACCTAGATCTGGATCTAATCGCCGCTGCAGTGTCGCCGCTGCTACAGTACCGTCGCCCTAGATCTGGTCGCCGCTGCAGTATCGTCGCCGCTACAGTACCGTCGACCTAGATCTGGTCGCCGCTGCAGTGTCGTCGCCGCTACAGTACGTCGACCCAGATCTGGTCGCCGCTGCAGTGTCGTCGGCGCTACAGTACGTCGACCTAGATCTAGATCTGGTCGTGTCGCCCTAGATCTGGTCGCCGCTGCAGTGTCGCCGCCGCTACAGTAACGTCTAAACGCAGATTTTGAATCAACTTTGAGCTCTTAGAATCACTAAGTTGCATTTGCTTTAGTGTCGAACATGTAAGATGGGGCCTTTTATGAAGGTGGTTAGATTTTGGTGAGGACTTCTCACAAATCCGATTCCACTTCTTTTGGGAACGTGACCCTTGTTTGCAAGGATCATGTTCAATGACTTGCTACCAACCTCGAATTTCTTCAAGGTGTCCTTAAGTAGCAAGTTTTCCTTTTGGAGAGTTTCTAGATCATGGCATTTTATGCATGAACTTAAACTATCATTATATTCAGTTTTTAACTTATCAAAATTACAAGTAAGACTATCATGCTCCTTTTTTAGTAATTTATATTTTCTTCTAATAATCTTACATTCATCAATTAAGTCATGGAAGACATTTAATAATTCATCAAATGATAAATCTGCATCTATTAAATTCATTACCTCCTCTCCAATGGCCATTAAGGTGTAATGAGCAACTTGCTCGGTGTTGGACTCCTCTTCTTCGGACGCACTCGAGTCATCCCACGTTGCTTTGAGTGCCTTCTTCTTTGATGTTCTCTTCTTGACTTGGGGACAATCACTCTTATAGTGTCCTGGCTTCTTGCACTCATAGCAAATAACTTTGTCCTTCTTGGGTTCAAATTTATTTTTTGTTTCATTCTTAAACATTTTTTTTTTAATAATTTTTTTAAATTTTCTTGTTAGAAGTGCCAAGTCATCGTCACAGTCTTCATCACTTGAGTTTTCTCTCAAGTGGTCTTCTGAAATTCTAAGTGTCATATCCTTCCTGTTCTTTGGAAGGATGTCTTCTTGCTCTTCATGAGCTTTGCAAGTTATCTCGTAGGTCATTAATGACCCGATTAGTTCTTCAAGAGGGAAGTTGTTTAGATCTTTGGCCTCTTGAATAGCAGTGACTTTAGGATCCCAACTCTTAGGAAAGGATCTTAGAATTCTTATTTACGAGCTCAAAATCCGAAAAACTTTTTCTGAGTCCTTTTAAACCGTTGACGACATCCGTGAAACGGGTAAACATGTTGCCAATAGTCTCACTCAGTTTCATCCGGAAAAGTTCGAAAGAGTGTAACAAAAGATTGATTTTTGACTCTTTCACTCTACTTGTGCCTTAGTGAGTCACTTCGAGTGTGTGCCAAATATCAAATGCGGTTTCACAAACCGAAACACGGTGGAACTTGTTTTTATCAAGTGCATTAAATTCAAATTAATGTTTTTGGAATCAAGCATGTTTGGTACAGCAATTGTGGGATCTTTTGCAAAACAAATGTTCCTTATGGTCACATTGGGTTTCTGCTAAGTATCTCTCAAAGGAATCAATATGGGAAATTTCAACAAGAACATACCACTCTACAGCTTGGAAAGGAATTTTAAAGGCAAGGAATTGGCTAATCAAACACATTTCGTATGCAATCTCTTCTGGAACTAGTACTAATATGTGGTACGATCCTTGGGTGAATGGGAAGAGTATATTTCAATTATATGGCGACAGAATACGAAAAGACCTTGGGGCTCCCAAAGATTGGAAGGTTTCCGAGTTCATCGCTAACGGTACTTGGTGTCTCCCTAATCCTATTTCTCCTGAAATGTTATCACTTTGGCCGACTATCATAGCTATTCGAATCAGGAACAACTCTTTAGATATACTTATTTGGCCTCATGACAATGGTAAATTTAGTGCCACATCCGCATGGAATCAAATTAGGCAAAGAAATAACAAGTGGGTCCCAAGCAGTTGGACATGGGATCGACCGGGATCACAAAGACACTCCTTATGTACATGGCAGGCCCTTCTCAATAAACTACCTACAATAGACAATATGAAAAGAAGAGGTATCTATCATGTTAACCGATGCTCCCTTTGTTTGCAACAAGAAGAAACTGTTGACCACCTCTATTTTGCTTGTGATTATACAAAATGGATATGGAAGGAGATTCTCCAGCGATTTGAACTCAATAGACTGCCGCAACCAAACTTGCACCAAGAACTAGGCGACCTTATGCAATGTTTCTCAAGAAAAGGGCCTCTTACACAACTGGCAAAGGTTATTTTCAGATGTGCTATTTGGTGGATGTGGAAGGAGAGATGTAATAGAATCTTTGAATGTCAACACAAACAATGCTCAGCTCTTGAAAGAGATTATTAGAGACTCAAGATCCTGTATGGAGCATGAACTCAAAACCGAGCACTTCACCCGAAGAGAAAAAGATATTTTTATCAAATTTAATTTTGCTATTAGCTAAAGATCTTGGGAATGATGCCAAATAATGTACCCACAGATAGTTATAGTCTACAGCATGTGTAGTCATAACTATCGCATTAGCACTCTATGAGTTACTTGGCTTTGTCTATGACTTGTATAGATAAAGCTATTTGTAGAAACTTTACACATAATGAATTTTACTTTTACTTACCAAAAAATAAAATAAAATAAGGCATTCAGAGTGAAAGCCTTCTTCTCCAATTCATTCCTATCGATCATTGGAAGAGAAGACTTCGAAAATCCATTTTCGACAAGATTCCAAAGTTCAAAATCCATAGAAATAAGAAAGATCCTCATTCGTGTCTTCCAATAAGTGTAGTCCGTCCCATTGAACATAGGTGGACATGTAATAGAGTGGCCCTCTTGGTTTCCGGCGTATACTATCTCTGGGTTTTAATCCGTTCGAGAGTTAACCCCGCTCTGATACCAATTGTTAGGATCAAGAGCACTAAGAGGGGGGGGGGGGGGGGGGGGTGAATTAGTGCAGCAGAAAACCTTCTACGATAAAAACTGCGTTCGTTCGTTAAAAGTGATTTCGGTAAGAAAGTCGATTCGTAAATCACTTTAACTTTTGTTTAAGCGAGATGCAGCAAAGATATAAATGCAGTTTGTAGTTATGATTCAAATCCGATAGTAGGCGCAAACTGAAATATGATATTCGTAGGTAGAAACTGATTTACGTCTAAATGCGGATTCGTAAATCACTTGATTAGGCGAGATGCAGTTTAAGCAAGGATATAAAGGCAATTTGCAGTTATGATAAAAATCAAAACGTAAACGCAAACTGAAATATGATGATCGTACAAAAAAATAGATTTACGTCTAAACGCTGATTCGGAAAGTGCAAAGCTTGAAACCCGATCGTATATGCGCAGAAAGCAGTAAGCTTTAGTGGAGGTCTGCAGTAAAGATAATATGCTCAAAGTAAATGCAAACAGAGATTTAGAGTGGTTCGGTCAATCTTTACCTACTCCACTTTTGGCTTCCTCCACCGACGAGGTCATCGACGTCAACTAGAGGCCTTCCTTCAATAGGCGAAGGCCAACCACCCTTTTACAGTTTCACTCCTTTTGACGGGCTTAGGAGACAACCCTTATAGAATTTTCTCTCTTCTCTTTACAGCTCAGAACTTGGAAGAAAAGAGGGAAAAGAACTTTTGGCCTTTGCAACAATTTTGAGCTCTAAAAATCACAGAAAAAGATCAAGATTTCGGTGTTAGTTCATTGCCCTATAAATGGGTGGGGTATTTATAGGCCCCAACCCAGTTCAAATTTGGAGCTCAAAACTGTCAATTCCCGGAATTCCGGGATCAAGCGGTTGCACCTCTTGACTGGAGCGGTTGCACCGCCTAGCAGAGCTCGAAGACTGAGCCTCTGGGCGGTGCCACCTCCTGTCAGGGGCGGTTGCACCTCCTGCCAGAGCTCGAAGACCGAGCTGAGGCGGTGCAAATTCTTGACTGAGGCGGTTGTACTGCTCAGCTAGTACTCGAAGACCGAGCCCAAGCGGTGCCACCTCCTGTCAGGGGAGGTTGCACCGCCCAGTCTCGCTCGGAGACTGAGCCTAGGCGGTGCCACTGCCTGGCTGGAGCGGTTGCACCTCCTAGTCTCGCTCAGAGACTGAGCCCAGGCGGTGCAACCTCCTGCCTTGGGCGGTTCAATCGCCTGGCAGAAATCAGGGTCCGAATGGGTTGATCCATTCGGCCCAATTTGGGTTTTTTAGGGGCCCAATTGCCCCAAGATTAAGTTAATGGGATCACCTCCCATTTCCAACTGAATCATTGTGCTAACTACGATATTCCCTAAGACATTTACTACAACTTGCTCCAGTGCGTCAATCGCTTCTTCCGGCGAGCTTCCGGCAAACTTCCGTCGATCATCCGATGAACCCTCGGTGATGCTCCTGTGGACTTCTGGCAAACTCCTAGACTTGTGATGATCCACTTGGCGAGTTCTGATGAGCTTCTTTGGCAAGCTCATGGACTTCTCGGATTTGTTCCCGCAGAACCTCCGATGATTGTCCGAACTTTCGTCGAACTCTCGAACTCCCAACGTGATCATTGTTTTGACTCCGGCGCAACTCTTGCTGCATGTCTTACTTTCATCGTAGTTAATCCTGCACACTTTTTTTTTTTTTTGTAAGTAAAAGTAAAATTCATTATGTGTAAAGTTTCTACAAATAGCTTTATCTATACAAGTCATAGACAAAGCCAAGTAACTCATAGAGTGCTAATGCGATAGTTATGACTATACATGCTGTAGACTATAACTATCTGTGGGTACATTATTTGGCATCATTCCCAAGATCTTTAGCTAATAGCAAAATTAAATTTGATAAAAATATCTTTTTCTCTTCGGGTGAAGTGCTCAGTTTTGAGTTCATGCTCCATACAGGATCTTGAGTCTCTAATAATCTCTTCCAAGAGCTGAGCATTGTTTGTGTGTTGACATTCAAAGATTCTATTACATCTCTCTTTCCACATCCATCAAATAGCACATCTGAAAATAACCTTTGCTAGTTGTGTAAGAGGCCCTTTTCTTGATAAACATTGCATAAGGTCGCCTAGTTCTTGGTGCAAGTTTGGTTGCGGTAGTCTATTAAGTTCAAATCGCTGGAGAATCTCCTTCCATATCCATTTTGTATAATCACAAGCAAAATAGAGGTGGTCAACAGTTTCTTCTTGTTGCAAACAAAGGGAGCATCGGTTAACATGATAGATACCTCTTCTTTTTCATATTGTCTATTGTAGGTAGTTTATTGAGAAGGGCCTGCCATGTACATAAGGAGTGTCTTTGTGATCCCGGTCGATCCCATGTCCAACTGCTTGGGACCCACTTGTTATTTCTTTGCCTAATTTGATTCCATGAGGATGTGGCACTAAATTTACCATTGTCATGAGGCCAAATAAGTATATCTGAAGAGTTGTTCCTGATTCGAATAGCTATGATAGTCGGCCAAAGTGATAACATTTCAGGAGAAATAGGATTAGGGAGACACCAAGTACCGTTAGCGATGAACTCGGAAACCTTCCAATCTTTGGGAGCCCCAAGATCTTTTCGTATTCTGTCGCCATATAATTGAAATATACTCTTCCCATTCACCCAAGGATCGTACCACATATTAGTACTAGTTCCAGAAGAGATTGCATACGAAATGTGTTTGATTAGCCAATTCCTTGCCTTTAAAATTCCTTTCCAAGCTGCAGAGTGGTATGTTCTTGTTGAAATTTCCCATATTGATTCCTTTGAGAGATACTTAGCAGAAACCCAATGTGACCATAAGGAACATTTGTTTTGCAAAAGATCCCACAATTGCTGTACCAAACATGCTTGATTCCAATCTCTAGTATTTCTCAAATTTAGCCCCCCTTCATCTTTCGGTTTGCAAATACTATCCCAATTTACCATATGCATTGCCTTATCATTTGTGCCATTCCAGAAGAAGTTCATTAATAACCGTTCAATATCTTGGAGAAGTCCAGCAGGCAGAAGAAATGCATTACACCAATATATAGAGTAGGAGTGTAATACCGAACGGATGAGTTCGAGTCGTCCTGCTTTTGATAGAAACCTATTTTTCCAAGAAGAAATTCTATTCTTTATTTTTTGCAAGATAGGTTGACAGTGGGTTTTGTGAATGCCTGTGGATATGAGCGGGAAACCCAAATAAGGAACTGGCAAGCTTCCTTCACTAACCCCCAAAGTTTGTGAAATAAAGACCTTATCCTCAACGTAAGGGCTCATATATACTTTACTTTTCGCATGATTTAACTGAAGTCCAGAAACCATACCAAAGTCATTCATAATAGTAGCCAGGTACTTTACTGAAGTTGGTTCATTTTGGAGAAAGATAAGTAAGTCATCTGCAAATGTTATATGTGATATATGAACAGAACCAGCACTGGGTACCTTAATGCTGTCATTTAAGACTGCGTGTTCCAACATACAGCTAAGTCCTTCCATCGCAATAGTAAAGAGATACGGAGAGAGTGGATCACCTTGTCGGATGCCATTCGTGCTCCCAAAAAAACCAATAGGTGAGCCATTAAAGAGTATCGAAAACTTTGGAATTTCTAGGCAAGATTGAATCCAATTAATCCATTGCTGTGGGAAGTTCATATCAAGGAGCATCTTATAGATAAATTTCCTATTAACTGAATCAAAGGCTTTCCTTAGATCAGCTTTAATGCAGATTTTTGTCCCTCTTGCTTTTGAATGCAAATCTTTGACCAAGTCATTAGCAAGCAAAATGTTATGATGTATACTTCTCCCTTTGATGAAAGCAGCTTGATTTGGGCTAATGATCTTGTGTAATACCTTTTGGATTCTATTTGCCAATACTTTGGAGATGATCTTGTATATAAAGTTGCATAATGATATGGGTCGATAGTTCTCTAGTGAATCAGCCCCTGCATTCTTCGGAATTAAAGAAATAAAAGTGCAATTCATCTCTCTAAGAATATGACCTGAAGAGAAAAAATGTTGGCAAGCTTTGATCACATCATTTCCAATAATAGACCAAGCAGTTTGGTAAAATTCAGCTGGAAATCCATTTGGACCTGGGCTTTTGTGCTTTGGTGACTTAAAGACAACACATACAATTTCGTCATCTGTAATTGGGGCATTGAGGATTGAAATAGCTTCCGAATCAAGTTTTCTAGTCGGCTCCACATGAATGTTATTAGGTTTCCCAGCTTGATTGAGTAAGGAATAAAAAAATTGCTCTGTGTGTGCTTTAACCTCATCTAAATTCTCAATAAGATTATCATCTTTGTCTCTGCATTTGCTGATACGGTTAACAGCCCTTCGAGTAGCAATTGAAGCATAGAAAAATTTAGTATTGGAATCCCCTAGTGTAAGCCAATGCTGTCGAGACTTCTGCTTTGCAAAACTTTCCTCCTGTTTTAAGGCTTGCATGAAGTTATTTCTGGCTTCCGTCTCTTTGTAGATAATATTTTCATCATTTGGCTGAAGTTGCAGCTCATGTTGCAATGACATTAGTTCCTTTCTGCAAAATTGAACTCTGGTGGTAATATTGCCAAAGGTATTTGTATTCCACTCCTTTAGTGCTGCTTTACAGGCTTTGAGCTTTTGACATAAGATGTAAGGGGGAGATCCATGCACATTAACATTCCAAGCAGATCTGATAACATCAAGAAATTGAGGATGAGTACTCCACATGTTAAAGAATCTAAACGGTTTCTTGCCTCTTGGTGTCGCTTTTTCTGCGTGTATATACATTAAAGAATGGTCAGAAAACAAAGGAGCACCATACTCAAGAAGTGAATCTGGGTAAACTGTTAACCATTCATGGTTAATCAAACACCTATCAAGTCGAGCCATTATTTTTCTGTTAGCAGCACCTTGATTACTCTAGGAGAGCCAATTACCCACAGATTTCATATCAAACAATGCTGCAGTGTCAATGTAATCATTAAAACTTTGAAGCTGACTTTCTGAAAGTTGTCTACCCCCCACTTTTTCATTTGTGTACCGAACAGTATTAAAGTCTCCAAGAACAATCCAAGGTACATTGAGACAGCCATTTACAATATTAGTCAGGTCAGACCAAAGAGTATTTCTTTCTTGCATACTGTTTGAAGCATATATACCAGTGAAATTGAATTGACAGCCATTCTTTTTATCCTCTACCTTAAGATGAATGAATTGATCAGTAGCAGAAATAAACCAAGCATTAATAGAGTTAGGATTCCATAAGACCTATATTCTACCAAAAGTTTCATTTGAGTCATTGGTAAACAGTTCTGCGTCCGGCCATATTAAATTCTTTTGAGCTTGAACGCGCGATTGTTTAATTTTCGTTTCCACTAGAATAACAATATCACATGCGGCAGACTTGATTATTCTGTTGAGCTCCCGACATTTCTCCGACTTATTAAGTCCGCGAACATTCAAGCATGTTATCTTCATTAGTAATAAACAAATGAAAAGGTAGTAAGGTATTCATCCTACGACTTTGGATGGATTGTACCATCCTTTTTCTTATCCTTCGGTTTTGTATTTTCTTCCCGCACAATATCCTTACCTTTTATGGCTTTATGTTAGGACTCTAGCTTGGAGAGTCCTAATTGAGAGGGACATTCATGTAAAACTGTTAGGACTCTAGCTAAGAGAGTCCTAATTGAGAGGGGCATCCATTTAAAACTGTTAGGACTCTAGCTAGGAGAGTCCTAATTGAGAGGGACATTTTGTTAGGACTCTAGCTAGGAGAGTCCTAATTGAGAGGGGCATTCATGTAGGAGGTGTTTTCTTAGAAAAGAATTAGGAGTTGTAAGGGAATAGGAGTCTTGACTAGGAGTCCTATTAGGAGTTGGTTAGAAGTAAGAGTCTTAAGTAGGAGTCCTATTAGGAGTTAGGGTTTAGAAGCCCTATAAATAGCCTTGTATTCCTTCTCTTTTGATAAGCAATAGATGAATCTTTTCTGCAGCCTTTGAGCAGCAACTCCAAGGGAGGAACCCCTATAGAGTTCCAAGGAGGCCGATCCCCTAAAGAGATCAACCCCAAGTTTAGAATCTGCAAGGGTTCTAACACCTGGTATCAGAGCAGCGTTCTTGGCGTCTCGCTGCCCTTCCACAGCCATCCATCAACCCTCTACAACCATCCCAAGCAATTCCCACAATTGCTTAAAAGATCGTCACCGAATTCCGCCATCATCTCCACCACCACGGATCATCCTTTGATCTCCCCGTGAATTGCAACAGGTTCTGGTTTCCTACCTTACTGCTGCTGCAATTTAGTTATCCTTATTTGAAAATCAAAAAAAAAAAAAAAAATCGTTCTTATATTGCTGCATAAACTTTTCGTCACAAAGTTTTCATCTCTACGACGAAAGATACATTGCAGAATTCCGGCCGCATAGCACCATCTGTTTGATCTTGCTACTGTGCTTTTTATATCCAAATTTCTACGAAATTTTTATGACATCTTTGACACTTCTTAATAGTGGATTTCCCTTTGGTTTCATCAAAAAATTCTTAATATAAACTACTGATCTTTTATGTCCAATCTGCTGCACTTGAATTGCAGAATTCAAGCCGCATAGAACCATCTGTTTGATCTTGCTACTATGCTTTTTCTATCCAAATTTCTACGAAATTTTTATGACATCTTTGACACTTCCTAACAGTAGATTTTCCTTTGGTTTCATCGAAAAATTCGAAATATAAACTATTGATCTTTTATGTCCAATCTGCTGCACTTGAAAATCTATGCTGCAGAAAATTTCAGCCGCATATTATTGCCTTAACCCATCTATTTGCAATCTTTTTTGAATGAAATTTCTTATACACTTCATATATCATCTTGGCTTCTATCTAAGATTGATCTATTAAGAAAATTCATCTCAAAAAATGATTTTATGTTGCTGCAAATTTTCGTCGTATCCTGCTGAAATTTTTCGACGAGAATTCTGCAATTGCAACTTGCACCAATTTCCTTGCTGTTATACTACCGAAATTTTCTTGATTAAATTAGATATCCTTGCTGTCATATAAATTGTGATTTTGCTATCAATTCCCTCCTCAATTCTCTCACGTTTTTGGTGGGAATTACGTCGAGAAACCGTTGTTTCTTCGACGACAATTCTACTCTTACAAGACAGCACATACTTACTGCAACTTCCATTGATTTCTACCAAACCTTTGCTACCATCTACCACATATCCAAAACTTTTAACTATCACCCTAAAACTCTACCAAACCACACCCTCAACCTGCACCCAAAATAGCCACAAAACAAGCCTAAATCGTAGCCTACATCCACCAATCTACCAACCCTTTCGACCATCACCTTTCTTAACCAATACATACCTTTAACCCGACAACAAAAGAGAGATCTTGATATCACAGATTAGACGGCATATACTATGATATCTGAGGAGGTATTCAATGCTAAATTCGAAGCCTTCGAGGCGCGAATGGAGGATAAGATTGGGATGCTCTTTACCGAACTCAGATTGGGCCGACCACTAAGCCCGAAGAAATCACATCAAGGAGAGAGCTTTACCCAATCGCACCAAGCCCAAAGATATGACTTCCAAGAGAGGAGAAGCTCTATGACCAACCTCAACTATCCATGCATGAGAGTGGACTTCCCTAGATGGGAAGAAGGAGACCCGATTGGTTGGATCTCACACGCGGAGCGATATTTTCGGTACCACAAAATCGCAGATGCATCTTTGGTGAAAATTGCAGCTATACATCTTGAAGGGGATGCTATACAGTGGTTTAAACAGTTTGAACATACTTATGGAGTCCTTTCATGGCAACAATTCAAAGAAGGACTACTGATCCGCTTCAGACCAACCGATTACGAGAATATTGACGAAACACTAGCAAAGATCCGACAAACCTCCACCATTCAGGAGTACCAAACCAGGTTTGAAAGGTTATCTAATCAAACTCATGATTGGTCTCAAAAACAGCTATTGAGGACCTTCATTGAGGGCTTGAAGCCGGAGATCCAAGGAGAAGTTAGAGTGCGACAACCGTATACGCTTATGGCAGCCATCTCTTTCGCACGACATCAAGAGGAGCAATTGAACCATGAAGCTCAGAGGACTAGGGTCACTCCTCAACCAGTAATATTGAAGCCCTCAGCCCCCCCTACTATTGACCAAGTCCCTACACCAAAGAGGTTAACAAGAGAAGAGCTTCGGGAGCGATATACGAAGGGGTTATGTTGGCATTGTGACGAGCCGTGGAGCCGTAAGCATTGCTGTAGTAAAGGGGGACTTCTTATGATTGAACCGATAGAAGAAGAAGTCATTGAACATCCAGAAGAGAGCCTTGAACATGAAGAAGAAGATGCAGAAGAAGAGCCACAACCGATCGAAGTTACGGTATATACACTAGCTGGCTACTCAAACCCGCAAACGATGAAAATTGGAGGCCTTCTCAAACAACAACCAATCACTGTTCTCATCGACACGGGCAGTACTACTAACTTCCTAAATAGTAAGCTTGCTGTTCGGATATTATTACCTATCGAGAATCGCTGCAGGTTTGATGTTAAGGTCACCGACGGACGGATTTTGAATTGTGATCATAGGCGCTTGCAGGAGAAACTATTGCTGCAGGACCAAGAGATAATTGCAGATTTCTTCCTTCTCCCTCTTAACAATCATGAGGCCATGCTCAGAATTAAATGGTTGACGACATTAGGTGATATTTCTTGGAATTTTATGAAACTAATTATGAAATTTTACAGTAAGGAGAAACAGGTGACATTGCACGGGAAACGTGGGGGCGACATAACAACGATTTGCACACAACAAATGGAGAATGTTTTGCATAAAGCATGCAGTGGCTTTTTGATACAACTTGAGCAGCAAACTAAGGGAGAACCAATAGAATTTGAAGATCCAAATCTACTTCCTTTGCTTACTGAATTTTTAAATATATTTGACGAACCGCGCAACCTACCTCTTACCTGTCGGCATGATCATTGTATAATGATTCTTCCAGGCAAATCTTCAGCAAATGCTCAGCCATATCAGTATCCACATCTCCAGAAGGATGAAATAGAAAGGATTATAAAAGAGATGCTCGAAACAGGAGTTATTCGGCCAAGTTGCAACCTCTACTCTTCGCCGGTGCTACTTGTACGCAAGAAGGACGGAACAAGGCGAATATGTGTTGATTACCGAGCTCTCAATGGCATAATCATCAAGGACAAATACTTTATTCCAATAGTAGATGAATTGCTAGATGAAAGGGAGCACAAATCTTTACAAAGTTGGACCTTTGATCCGGGTATCATCAAATACGAGCATGCGAAGAAGACATACGGAAAACCACCTTTTGAACACACAACAACCACGAATTTTTGCTTTCTTCAACAAAAGGCGGAATATCTTGGGCATATCATATCAGAGGAAGGTGTGGCAGTGGACCCCTTCAAAATTGGAGCAATGCAAAACTGGCCGACCTCGAGAAACATAAAATTGCTACATGGCTTTCTGGGTTTAACAGGCTACTACCGCAAGTTCGTGAAAAACTATGGAAAGATCAGTGCACCACTTACTTCCTTACTAGAAAAAGATGTCTTCCAATGGTTGGACAGAGCCTCCGCTGCCTTCGACAAACTTAAGGCAGCCATGACGACGACGCCGGTGCTAACACTACCAGATTTCAACCGACCCTTCATTATTGAGGTCGGCACATTTGGAGTCAGAATTGGAGCCATTCTCATGCAAGACGGTCGACAACTCGCATACATTAGCAAGGCATTATCTCCCTCCGATCAAAATATGTCAACATATGATAAGGAGATGCTCGCCATTGTGCGCGCAGCAACGAGGTGGAGATTGTACTTGATCAGACGATACTTTCAAATCAAGACCGACCATAAAAGCCTAAAATATCTATTGGAGCAGAAGATATCTTCCCCCGAGCAGCAAAAATGGGTAACAAAACTTCTTGGATTTGATTTTGAAATAACTTACAAAAAGGGGAAAGAGAATGTTCTTGCAGATGCGCTTTCGCAGCTACCCGAGCAAGTTGAAGTTTCGACCGTTTCACTTTCGACCAGTGAATTCCTTGAGGATATTAAGATGGAATGGCAGGAAGATTCAGAGACTAGTAAGTTTATAAAAAAATTGGAGGAAGCACCAAGCTCCGTGGCTCATTACAATTGGGACTCAAAAGAATTACACTATAAGGGACGCATTGTGCTTATGATAAATTCTACTTGCATCTTCACGAGTAGATTTTGGACCAAGTTATTCTATATGCAGGGTACTAAATTGAAAAGGAGTATGGCATATCACCCACAAATCGACGACGAGACAGTTGTAAATAGGTGCTTGGAGATAGCCCAAAGCCACCCACCAAAAATGACTACCCAAAGAGAACTCCTGACCCTGCGAAGTGCCATTATTGATCGACGGATCGTGACTCGACGATGACGACCCACTAATGAAGTTCTAATACAGTGGGCGAACCTACCAATAGAAGATGCCACTTGGGAGAACTATGACGACTTGAAGATCAAATTCCCAGAATTCATGAATCATCAGCCTCGAGGACAAGGCTGATTTGAAGAGGGCGGGTCTGTTAGGACTCTAGCTTGGAGAGTCCTAATTGAGAGGGACATTCATGTAAAACTGTTAGGACTCTAGCTAAGAGAGTCCTAATTGAGAGGGGCATCCATTTAAAACTGTTAGGACTCTAGCTAGGAGAGTCCTAATTGAGTGGGACATTTTGTTAGGACTCTAGCTAGGAGAGTCCTAATTGAGAGGGGCATTCATGTAGGAGGTGTTTTCTTAGAAAATAATTAGGAGTTGTAAGGGAATAGGAGTCTTGACTAGGAGTCCTATTAGGAGTTGGTTAGAAGTAAGAGTCTTAAGTAGGAGTCCTATTAGGAGTTAGGGTTTAGAAGCCCTATAAATAGCCATGTATTCCTTCTCTTTTGATAAGCAATAGATGAATCTTTTCTGCAGCCTTTGAGCAGCAACTCCAAGGGAGGAACCCCTATAGAGTTCCAAGGAGGCCGATCCCCTAAAGAGATCAACCCCAAGTTTAGAATCTGCAAGGGTTCTAACACTTTATTCCTATATTTATCCACTTCATCTACAGCTTGCAGATTTTTAAACTTTAAAGTACCTTGAATCATGTGGTCTTGATTGGCAGGGTTTGTTGAAGCTCGATAAGATTGTTGCAGCACAATATCCTGGATAGTACTTGTTGGAGCAGAGTGGCTAGAGAGGTTTGTTGGGGCATGAGTTTGTTGAGTCGGAATATCCTTGTTGGCGATGTTTGTTGTGGCCTGAGTTTTTTGAGGAAGAATATCGTTGCTAGCGAGATTTGCTTGGGCCTGAGTTCGTTGAGCTATTGTGGATGGATCCGATGATATTAGAAGAGATGAAGTTCCTGACTTATGTTTCTCCTGTCCACTAGTACCATGGGAAACCTCTGTTGTGGAAGGCTCTGACATTATAGGAAGAGATAAAGTTTTGGAATTGTCTTTCTGTCCGCGGTGCTTTCCTTGCGAGTCGGAATGCTTAATAGTTTTTGCCACCATCGGTGCTACTGCCATTAGAGAAGAATCACTTTGTTGCTGAGGTGCTTGACGTGGTCGATAGACCTTTGTGGTTGGTTGTGGGGTTTGCTGACAAGCTCCATTTGCATGACCAAAAGATAAGCAACGCTGACATCGTTGTGGCTTCCAGGAATATGAGACATGTACCTTCCGAGTGTTCCCGTCAAGATCGCGATAGAAAACTTCATTAGGAAGATCTTCATCGGAAGAAACCAGCACACATGCTCGTGCAAATGCTAATCTCGTCTGAGCTGCTGTTGCTTTGTCGATGTAGAGTGGCTGTCCCAGAGTGCTGCATAACTTTGCAATAAAATGTCGACTCCAAAGATGTAGAGGCAGTCCTTGAAAGGATACCCATAATGGAATAGACTGTAGGCTATCTAACTCCAAACGGACATCAGGAGACCAACGTCGTAAAATCATTGGATGACCGCGGATAGTCCAGAATCCTTCGAGGATTCATTGCAAATCTTCTTCAGAGTATAGCTTGCAAACAAAGAATCCGTTCTCCAGCATATGAAGATCAAATGACGATATTCCCCATCGAGTTTTGATAAATGAGGATAATGGGAAATAAGATGTTTTGAGACCTACCACATAGCCAACAATCGCCATTGACCATGTCTCAATAAGCTCTGCTGAATCAGCAGTCTCGTATACAGCAATCTTCTTATCAGCCTGAACTTCTGGCGTAATGAATTCCAAGCTTAGATCTGGACTTCCAACCGGAGCCTTGAATAGGCTAGTCCAAGGCCGAGGGTCATTGGAAATTAGAGCAGGCTGCCACGATCTAGAGCGCAACCTGCTTCGATGCTGCTTCATCGAAGGAGTTTCTCTCTGGAGAGGATATGGTGGAGGAGCAACTTGAGGGATAACTGTAGGGAGTCTTGCCATCGTTTCAACCCTCCCGCCACCGTCGCCAGCCCTAGGGGCCGTCGATGCCATGTTTGATCCCTCTTCTGGTCACCGCTACAGAATCGTCACCATAGGGAAAAGTCACCGCTGCAGAATTTCAGATCGTCGCTATAGTACCGTCGCCCTAGATCTGGTCGCCGCTGCAGTGTCGTCGCCGCTACAGTACCGTCGAACCAGATCTGGTCGCGCTGCAGTGTCGTCGGCGCTACAGTACGTCGACCTAGATCTGGATCTGGTCGCCGCTGCAGTGTCGCCGCCGCTACAGTACCGTCGCCCTAGATCTGGTCGCCGCTGCAGTATCGTCGCCGCTGCAGTATCCTGCACACTTATCTCAACATATAGATTAGATAACAAATGACAATTGACTTCATCATCAAAATTCGAGATTCAACAAATGGCACTTTTCGGATTTCAAGAGGGTTTTTCAATCATTCGTCCTCCTATGTTCAATGGGATGGACTACACTTATTGCTTTCTATAGATTTAAACTTATGTAATATCGTTGAAAATGGATTTCAAAAGTCTTCTACTCCAATTAATAAATGGAATGATTTGGAGAAGAAACCATTTTCTTTAAATGCTAGAGCTACGAATGCTCTATTTTGCGCCTTAGACAAAAATGAATTCAATCAAATTTTGATATGCGAAATGACTTTCGATATTTGGCATACTCTTGAAATCACACATGAAGTGTAGCACCCCTGATTAGTCCCACATCGAAAGTGGACAATATTAAGATTGGCTTATATGGGTCTAATGAGTATAATACTATCAACTTCAGCTTAAGTATTTTGGTCAGTGGTTTAGACCAAACGAAGTTGATAGGCCAATTAGCCCATCGGGCCCAGGTCATGACACGAAGGCACTAGTAGAGTAAAAGATTCTAAGATAATTCTTTTGATGCATGATTTTGAATTATTTCAAATGAAGCCATGTGAAACCATTATTGACGTATACTTATTTTACGGATGTCGTCAATGGCTTAAAAGGTTTTAGCAAATATTTTTCAAATCTTACACTTGTTAATAAAGTTTTACGATCTCTTTCTATAAGATCCTAAAGTAACGGTCATTTAAGAGGTCAAGGATTTAAATACTTACCCTCTTAAAGAATTTATCAGGTCTTGAGTGACCTATGAAATGAGATGTATGGCATAAAATGAACATGAGAACAACCTTCCAAAGAATAAGAAGTATTTGACACTTAGAACAAATGAAGACCACTCGAGCGAAAGCTTAAGTGATGATGAACTTGAATTTCTTACTATAAAACTTAAAAATTTTATTAAACAAGAATTAAAGAATAAAAATGAACTTAAAAAGAAGTTGCCAAAGAAGAAAAGAGTACTCAAAGTGATTTGGGATGAAACGAGTACATCCGAAGACAATTGCATGTTTTGTAATAATACTTGCACATTAATTCCTTATATGTTGTAAGAAACAATTATATGTATCTTGATAATTTTGTATTCCTTTTCAACTTTCAACATGATGGATGATTTTTTTTTTTAAAACTTGAGTACACGTATATGAAATCAATCACATAAAATTAAATACATAAAAAGAAAAATGCATTACTATAACAAACAAGATGATTTTGATTAAAAATGTATCATGTTTAATGAAATCTTGCTTGATGTTTGAATGACATAATGATATAAAACGTAATGAAAATATTAAAAGATTTTATATCATGCTTGATGATTTTATTTTATACATGAGGATTTGAAGTAATGATTTGAAATCATATGTTTTGGAATTGTGTTGCACTTTTTAATCTTGATGATTTTTTTGATAAATCTTGCACTTTCATTTTAAACATTGATGAATGTTTTTATTTGGCATAAATAATAAAGGCATGCTTGTATGAAATAAAAAAGAAATACATTTTTTTCTTGAAGACTTCTCATTCCCTATCTTATTGAGTTTTCAAGGAGAGATTAATGAATCTATCTATGTTTTTTTTATGAATCTCTTGAAAATGATTTTGATTTGACGATTTGAATTTGAATGAACCTTATCTTGATTTTTTGAGATTTATAACTTGAAATTTCTTATGCTTGAATCAAGATATTATATCATTTGATCTCCTATGTTTCTTTTTGCTATTTATAAAAGAAGAGATTTGTTGAAATCAATCATGTCTTGTGGCATTCATAATTTGATATTAATATCTTTATGTCATGATTTTCATATGACACATTTGTATTTTTATGATGACTTGAACATTTATACCATTATGTTCTTTCCTTCTTCCTTCTTATTTACAATGACAAAGGAGAGAAAGGAAATCACTAGCATTTCAAAAGATCGATAAATCTCTTCATTTCACTTTGAATCACTTGAAAGAGATTTTGTTGATTTAACAAATTGAATAAGTTGAAAATAATGATGAATGTTTTGAAAATAAATGATTTTATCATGTTTGATGATTTTACATTTTCAAATTATGCAATGATGAGTTGAAGTAATGTTGGTTTAAAAATATTTATTCAAATGCATGAATCGATAATCTTTTTATCAAATAAATCATGATTTTTCTTATGATTTCTTTGAATTATAACTTGAGTCTTATTTTTGAATCAAGATCGTTTTCCTATCATGCTTTCTATTTACAAAAGAAGAAATTTATCAAAAATGATATATGGTCTTTTGACATTCATGACTTGATTCTTCATCTTTGCTATTTATCATTGTCATGATTTGAAGATTGAAGTAAAGGAAAATGAATTGCACTACTGTATTGTTATTACCTTCACTTTGCCAATGACAAAGGGGGAGAAAAAATTACTAGCATATATATCACGAAAAGAGGCAAACTTGCTAGCTTACTCATCTCAAAAGAGATGCAAGAAGTGGTATCTTGCAAATCTCAAGAGAAGCAATGTTTGCTAAGTTACACATTTTAAGAAGATGTAAAAATAATCTATCTTGCACATCTCAAAAGATGTAAAATTTTGCTAACTTTCATATATGTAAAATTTGCTAGCTTGCATATTCTAATATGATATAACACTAGCTAAATTTTCTAGCTTACAAATTAAAAGGATAAAAACTTGCAAGGAAGCTAAATTGCTAGCTTGTACTTCTCAAAAAAGAAGAAAGAAAATTACTAGCTTGCATGTGTTAGGATCGGAGCGGCACTAAGAGGGGGGGTGAATTAGTGCAACGGATTAAAACATTGGTTTTGACAAATCTTCCGTACGATAAAAATCGAACTCGGAAGTGCTTAACTTGAAAGCGTATTCGTAAAATTGTGCAGCAAAGGTAATGAGGAAATAAAGCACATAAGAAGGTTTGCAGTAATGTAAATAGCAATAATGAAATGCAAACCAGAGATCACGCCGATTTTAAAGTGGTTCGGTCAAATGACCTACATCCACTTGCAAGGCTCTCTTCGATGAGGCTCCCACCTTCCACTAGCAAATCTCTTGAAAGGGAAGGGCAAATACCGCTCTTACAACTTTTTACAAGCGGTTCACTCTCTTACAGATTTTCAGCAAGAAAGAAGGAGGTGAACACTAGCAAATTGAAAACAAGACTTGCTAAGACTTTTCTAAGACCTTTCTCTCAATCAATTGCTTCTTAAAAAGTTATAATCTCAGCTGAGATTTGAGGGGTATTTATAAGCCTCAAGAGGATTCAAATTTGGGCTCCAAAATTTGAATTATCTTTGGTTACCGATGCTGGCGGTGCCATCGCCTATTAGTGGCGGTGCCACCGCCTGTCAGTGTCTGACACTAACAGTAGATTGGCGGTGCCACCGCCCAGCCAAGCGGTGCCACCACCTAGCTCTCGGGTGTTGGGCGGTGCCACTGCCTGGTTCTCGGGTTCTAGGCGGTGCCACCGCCTACACTATTTCAGCTCACTGGTTGGGCTCCAAACTTAGCCCAAACTAGTCCGAACTCGGGCCCAATTGGCCCCTACTTGAGTTATAGGATTAACACCTAATCCTAACCCTAATTAACATGCTAACTACGAATTTAAAGACATTTTCTAAGCTATTACAAAGTCCGCAAGTCAAGACTTTTTCCGGCGAGCTTCCGGCAAACTTCCGACTGTCTTCCGACGAACTCTCGGAAACCATTCTACGGACACCCGGCAAGCTCCTAGACTTCACGATTTGATCTTGGCGAGTTCCAATGAGCTTCTTCGGCAAGCTCCGATCTTTCTCGGTGAGCTCCGCGAACTTCCAACGAACCTTCCGGCGAGCTTCCGAAAACCCTTCGGAAAGCTCCCTACTCATTCTCGGCTAGTTCCGGCAGCATTCCCGACGAACCTTCGGACTTCTATCGAACTCTCGAACTCGCAACAAATCCTTCGCACTTGACTCCAACACTTTGTTTCAGTTTATGTCTTCATCGTTATCGTAGTTAATCCTGTACACACAAGCCAAAACTCTACTCCGATCTAGACAATTATTACAAAGCGAATTGACATTCTGTTGCCCGGCACGTCATTGGTTGGCCCTTCGTCCGATTCTTCAGCGCATCGTCCTCTCTTGCAGCTTGTTGCCCAATCGGCGGTTGACCTCTGCAACCCTGATATCCTTGACGCAATCCCGCTCTCCTTGGCCCGATGCCTGACGTCCGAAGCTTTCTGCCATCCAATATCCTGACGTGATCTCCTCCGGTGCAACGTCAATTCCTCCTGCGTCAACTGTCTAATCCTGATCGAAGCATCCTACGTCACTCAAAACGCAGATTAAATCATAAACACATATCAAGTGGTTTCATCATCAAAATACGAGATTCAACAATCTCCCCCTTTTTGATGATGACAACCACTTGATGACGGAGTTATCCTTAACTCCCGGAGTTTAAACAAACTCCCCCTATCAATATAGCTTATTGATAGAAACTCTTGGATTCAAGAATCCAAGCAACATGTCTGTTGAATCTCGTATTTTGATGATGAAACTACTTGATGTATGTTTATGATTTAATCTGCGTTTTGAGTGACGCAGGATGCTTCGATCAGGATGAGACAATTAAAGCAGGAAAATCATGTTGTGCCAAAGGAACATGTCAGAAGATTGGACGTCGGGCCGGTGGATCGGTCGACGTATCGATAGAAGGCTTCGGGCCGTGAACTCGGGCATCGGGCCAAGAAGAGCGGGTATTGTGCCAAGGATATCGGAGTTGCGAAGTCAACTGGCCGATTGGGCAATAGGCTGCAGGAGAGGACGATGCGCCGAAGAATCGGACAAAGCGTCGAGGGACCAATGACATGTCGGACAACTTGGTTAATTGCTTAGGATTAATTGTCTCGATCGAAGTTTTGTTTTGTTGTGCAGGATAACTACGATGAGAGTAAGACAAGCAGCAGGTGTTGCTCCGGAGTCAAGATCATGATCATATTGGGAGTTCGAGAGTTCGACGGAAGTTCGGACGGTCGTTGGAGGTTCAGCGAGAACAGATCCGAGAAGTCCAGAAGCTTGCCAAGCGAAGCTCGTCGGAACTCGCCAAGTGGATCGTCGCAAAGTCCAGGAGTATGCCGGATGTCCGCAGAAGGATCACCGAGGGTTTATCGGATGATCGACGGAAGTTCGCCGGAAACTCGCCGGAAGAAGCGATTGACGCATCGGAGCATAGCTGCAGAAGTTGTCTTAGAGTTAATCGTAGTTAGCACGATGATTAAGCTTGAAAATGGGAGGTGATCCCATTAGCTTAATCTTGGGGCAATTGGGCCCCTGAAAAGATTCAAATTGGGCCGAATGGAGCGAACCATTCGGGCCCTGATTGCACCAGGCGGTGCAACCGCCTAGGCCAGGAGGTGCAACCGCCAAGGCTGCGAGACTGGGCAATGCAACCGCCCCAGCCAGGCGGTGCAACCGCCCAGGCCATGTCTTCCAGCGGGACTGGGCGGTGCAACCGCCCCAGCCAAGAGGTGCAACCGCCCAGGGCTCAGTCTTCGAGCTAGACTGGGCGGTGCAACCTCCTCTGTCAAGAGGTAGCACCGCCAGAGCTCAAGTTTCGAGCTCTGGCAGAGAGGTGCATCAGCCTGAGCTCAGTTTCAAGCTCTGCCAGGTGATGCAACCACCGAGCTCAGTCTTCGAGCTCTGCCAGGCGGTGCAACCACCGAGCTCAGTCTTCGAGCTCTGGCAGAGAGGTGCAATCGCCTGAGCTCAGTCTTCGAGCTCTGCCAAGCGGTGCCACCTCTCCAGTCAAGAGGTGCAACCGCCTGATCCCGGAATTCCGGGATTTGATCGTTTTGTTAGGATCGAGAGCACTAAGAGGGGGGGGGGGTGAATTAGTGCAGCGGAAATCTTACAGCGATTAAAAACCAAAAGCTGCGTTCGTTCAAAAACTATTATGATGCAAAAGCAAATTCTCAGTTTGTATCTAAGTGTAGTTTGCGTCTAAGCGCAGATTGCGTCAAAGCGCAGTTTTGCGTCTAAGCGCAGTTTACGTCTAAACTCAGATTTACGTCTAAACGCAGTTTTACGTCTAAACGCAGATTTACGTCTAAACGCAGATTTACGTCTAAACGCAGATTTACGTCTAAACGCAGTTTTACGTCTAAACGCAGATTTACGTCTAAACTCAGATTTACGTCTTAAACTCAGATTTACGTCTAAACACAGATTTACGTCTAAACGCAGTTTTACGTCTAGACGCAGATTTACGTCTAAACTTTGAAACTTGTCTGTATACTCGCAGAAGGCAGTATGCAGTTGAAATCAAGACGTAAAAGTGATGATTGAGCGAGGAAAGCCGATTTACGTCTGAATGCAGTTTTACGTCTAAATGCTGAAACTCGTTCGTAAAATCGTAGAGAAAAGTTTGCAGTTATCAGTAGGATCAAAATGTAAGTGTAAACTGCAAAGAAGCTCATTCGTAAAAGCACGGAAGACAGTTCTGCAGAATCAAACGTAAACATAAACAGTAATGTATGAAAATACGAATTTACGTCTGAATGCAGATTCGGAAGAACAGCACTTAGAACTTGTTCGTGAAAGCGCAGAGAGCAGTAGCAATGAAGGAGGTTTGCAGTAATGATAAAGTGCTCGAAGATAAACGCAAACCAGAGATTTAGAGTGGTTCGGTCAGCCTTGACCTACTCCACTTTTGGCTTCCTCCACCGACGAGGTTGCCGACGTCAACTAGGTGCCTTCCTTCAATGGGCGAAGGCTAACTGCCCTTTTACAGTTTCTCTCCTTTTGACAGGCTCAGGAGACAACCTTTACAGACCTTTCTCTCCTCACTTTACAACTGAAAACTTGAAGAACAGAAGGAGGAGACTTAAAGACTTTACAACACTTTTGAGCTCTTAGAATCACAGAAAAGATCAAGATTTCGGTGTAGGTCTGTATCTTTTCAGTGCTGAATGGGTGGGGTATTTATAGGCCCCAACCCAATTCAAAATTCGAGCTCAAAACGATCAAATCGATCAAATCCCAGAATTCTGGGATCAGGCGGTTGCACCTCTTGACTGGAGAGGTGGCACCGCCTGGCAGAGCTCGAAGACTGAGCTCAGGCGATTGCTTCTCTCTGCCAGAGCTCGAAGACTGAGCTCGATGGTTGCATCACCTGGCAGAGCTCGAAGACTGAGCTTGGTGATTGCATCACCTGGCAGAGCTCGAAACTGAGCTCGGGGGTTGCATCACCTGGCAGAGCTCCAAGCTGAGCTCAGGCTGATGCACCTCTCTGCTAGAGCTCGAAGACTGAGCTCGGTGAATGCATCACCTGGCAGAGCTCGAGACTGAGCTCAGGCTGATGCACATCTCTGCCAGAGCTCGAAGACTGAGCTCGGTGGTTGCATCGCTTGGCAGAGCTCGAAACTTGAGCTCTGGCGGTGCTACCTCTTGGCAGAGGAGGTTGCACCGCCCAGTCTAGCTCGAAGACTGAGCTCTGGGCGGTTGCACCTCTCGGCTGGGGCGGTTGCACCTCCCAGCCTCGCAGCCCTGGCGGTTGCACCTCCTGGCTGGGGCGGTTGCACCTCCCAACCTCGCAGGAAGACATAGCCTGGGCGGTGCTACCTCCAACCCTGGCGGTGGCACCTCTTCACTATTCCAGCTCACTTGGTTTGGCTCCAAACTTGGTCCAAACCAGTCCGAACTTGGGCCTAATTGGCCCCTACTTGGGTTATAGGATTAACACCTAATCCTAACCCTAATTAACGTGCTAACTATGAATTTAAAGACATTTTCTAAGCTATTACAAAGTCCGCAAGTCAAGACTTCTTCTAGCGAGCTTCCGGCAAACTTCCGGCGGTCTTCCGATGAACTCTCGGAAACCATTCTGCGGACTCCCGGCAAGCTCCTAGACTTCACGATTTGTTCTTAGCGAGTTCCAACGAGCTTCTTCGGCAAGCTCCGATCTTTCTCGGCGAGCTCCGCGAACTCCCAACGAATCTTCGGACTTCCGTCGAACTCTCGAACTGGCAACAAATCCTTCGCGCTTGACTCCGACACTTTGTTTCGCTTTATGTCTTCATCGTTATCATAGTTAATCCTGCACAATTAAAACAAAACTTCGATCGAGACAATTAATCCTAAGCAATTAACCAAGTTGTCCGACATGTCATTGGTCTCTCGACGCTTCGTCCGATTCTTCGGCGCATCGTCCTCTCCTGCAGCCTATTGCCCAATCGGCCAGTTGACTCCGCAACTCCGATATCCTTGGCACAATACCTGCTCTTCTTGGCCGAATGCCCGAGTCCACGGCCCGAAGCCTTCTGTCGATACGCCGACCGATCCACCGGCCCGACGTCCAATCTTCTGACATGTTCCTTCGGCACAACATGATTTTCCTGCTTTAATTGTCTCATCCTGATCGAAGCATCCTGCGTCACTCAAAACGCAGATTAAATCATAAACATATATCAAGTAGTTTCATCATCAAAATACGAGATTCAACACGTTTTGAGCTCCAAATTTGAATTGGGTTGGGGCCTATAAATACCCCACCCATTCAACACTGAAAGGATATAGATCCACACCGAATTCTTGATCTTTTCAGTGATTCTAAGAGCTCAAATTTGTGTAAAGTCCTAAAGTTCTCCTCCTTCTGTTCTTCAAGTCTTGAGTTGTAAAGAGAGGAGAGAAAGGATCTGTCAAGGTTGTCTCCTGAGCCTGTCAAAAGGAGAGAAACTATAAAAGGGCAGTTAGCCTTCGCCCATTGAAGGAAGGCAGCTAGTTGACGTTGGTGACCTCGTCGGAGGAGGAAGCCAAAAGTGGAGTAGGTCAAGACTGACCGAACCACTCTAAATCTCTGGTTTGCTTTTACCTTGAGCACTTTATCATTACTGCAAACCTCCTACATTGCTACTGCCCTCTGCGACTTTACGAACGAGTTTCTAAGTTCTGATCATTTAGAATCTGCATTCAAACGTAAATCGTGTTTTCGTACGATCTTCACACTGCAGCTTACGCTTACATTCGGATTCCATTTATAACTGCAAATTGCTTTCTACGTAAAACGCTTTTCAAGGTTCAAAACTGCTTTTAGACGCAAAACTACATTTAGACGTAAAATTACGTTTAGACGTAAAACTGCGTTTAGACGCAAGACTACCTTTAGACGTAAAACTGCGTTTAGACGCAAAACTGCGTTTAGACGTAAAACTGCGTTTAGACGTAAAACTACGTTTAGACGCAAAACTGCGTTTAGACGTAAAACTGCGTTTAGACGTAAAACTGCGTTTAGACGTAAAATTGTGTTTGGATGTAAAACTGAGTTTAGACGCAAACTGTGCTTAGACGCAAACTGTGCTTAAACGCAAACTGCGCTTAGACGAAAACTGTGTTTAGTTGCAAACTGCGCTTAGACGCAAAACTGCGCTTAGACACAAACTGCACTGTGATTCTGCTTTTATATCGAAATCGTTTATTATCGGACAAACGCAGCTTTCGTTTTTAAAATCGCTGTAAGATTTCCGCTGCACTAATTCACCCCCCCCCTCTTAGTGCTCTCGATCCTAACAATTGGTATCAGAGCGGGGTATTTCTCATTTCGGATTTACACCCGAGAGAAATGACTTTTCAAGAGGGCTGTTCGGTCTTTCGTCCACCGTTCTTTAATGGATTGGACTACACTTATTGGAAAACTCGAATGAGAGTTTTCTTAATTTCTCTAAATCTGGATTTATGGAATATCATTAAAAACGGTTTTCAACTTCCCTCCAAACCGATGAACGAATGGTCGGATTTGGAGAAGAAGAATTTTTCTTTAAACGCAAAGGCTATGAATGCCTTATTTTGCGCATTGGACAAAAATGAGTTCAATCGGATTTCTACGTGTGAAACGGCTTTCGATATTTGGCGCACTCTTGAAATCACGCACGAGGGAACTAATAGAGTCAAAGACTCGAAAGTTAATATTTTACTACTTGATTTCGAGCTTTTTCATATGAAACCAAGCGAAACCGTTGTTGACATGTACACCCGTTTTACGGATGTCGTCAATGGTTTAAAATCACTTGGTAAAAGCTTTTCGGATTTTGAACTCGTTAACAAAGTTTTGCGCTCACTTTCTAAAACTTGGGATTCAAAAGTAACTGCTATTCAAGAATCGAAAAACTTGAACCAATTTCCACTTGAAGAACTAATTGGTTCATTGATCACATATGAAATGACGTGCAATGCACATGAAGAACTTGAGAACCACCTTCCAAAGAACAGGAAGGATTTGGGACATAGAACATTGAAGACCACTCGAGCATAAGCTCAAGTGATGGTGAACTTAAACTACAAATGAAACGAAAATTAAAAAGCAAAAAGAATGGAACTACTTGCTTTAAACGCAAGAAGAAGAACAAAAATTGGGATGAATCAAGCTCATCTGAAGACGAGAAAGTCAACAAAAGCGAGGCGGCAAACTACGCCTTACTAGCCTACGACATTGAGGTAATTAAAATGCCTTTGGTTTATTTTGAAATTACTTGATGCTTTCATGATATATTTTCTTTTTTAGTTTAGAATTAATTTTCTTGAAAATTACATGTTTAAAAATAAAAATACAAAAATTATGATCATGCTGATAATTTCGAAAATAATATTACATATTTTATGATAAACAAACAAAATGATTTTGATCATGGTTAAGAAGTAATAATGTGTATCATGTTTGATTAACATTGTTGAATGAAATCACGTTTGATTTAAAGTAATGCATAAAGATGTAATATGAAATGGTTATTAACAATTTTATGCATGTGATTTTAAGTTATCCATGATCATGAGCTTGTTTGATCTTCTTGACTTAATTTCAAGATCTATAGCAAAAATCATGTTTGAATATATGAAAGTGTTAATTTCATTTTCGGATTCACTTAACAATTGGTATCCTAACAATCGGATTTTCTCATACACTTATGAAAAATATTTTTCTAAAATGGATTTGATGAAATGATTCATGCTTATAAACTCCATCTTGAAATATGAATGATAGTGTTTTTGCTTGCAAAGATTTGTTTCACATTCATATCTCCTATGATTCGTGTGCAGAAAAAGAATTTATAAATCATAACACAATGTGATTTCTTATGCAAAAATAAAGTGCTTTTGTGATTCTTTGCTAAAGAGAATAATTATTAAAATCATGATCTTGATAACATGAAGCTCTTTATAAATCAAGATCGTTCATTATGCTCCCTACATTTATCAAAAAGGAGTTCTTCAAATGAAATGCAATTCAATGAAATGTCATATTGATATCTTGAAACTTGGAATATTTTAAAATGTGATCTTGATAAGAATGTTTCAAGTTGCTCTTTGTACTATATCTTTTCGAATGAATCATGAGCCTTGATATCATATATTTCATAATACAAGATTTCTTTGCCTTATGTCTTGAACTTTCATGCTTACCTTAATTTGGCATATAAAGAATAAGGCATGCTTAGATGAAAAAGAATATCTTAATAAAATGCTTTTCCCATCTGATCGAGATTAATGATTTCATGATATTTTGTGAATCTTGAAATTAATTTTAATGACTTGATTATGAATTTCAAGTTAATAATTTGATTTGAATAAGTTTTATCTAAATCATAATCTTGATCTTGCAAAATTGAAGTCACAAATAATATCTTGTGGTATTCATGAATTGATACTCACAATATGAAAGCATTGATATTCATGACTTGAATTGGATTGAAACATTGTATGCTTAAATTAATCATTCTCCTATGTTTCAAAAATTCCTTAAAAGCCTTATGTGATGATTGAAAACTAACTTGCTTTATGATGAATCACGAATCATGACTTGATCTATGATGTAAATGCCTTGAAATGATTGAAATATTTAACACTTTTATGCTCTCCCCCCTACTTTCTTCTTGTTTTCAATGATAAAATAGGGAGAAATTTTTATCATGCATGGTAGGATATAATTTGACAAAATTGATACCATCATGATATGAAACATTTATGATGTGCAATTATGCATGCAATACTTGTGCTTTCTAATTATGATGTGATGTATTGCAGATGATGTAAATCATGATTTAAAATGCTATGAGTGCCAAGTTACACATTTTGAGAAGAAATTGTTATATTGAAATATTAAGGTAATTATGAATGGTGATATGATATCATGCATGTAATACTTCAATTTATGATAATGATGCATGCAATGATAAAATATTCATGATGAAAAATTATCTTGACATTCATAACTTGATTATTCATCATTTGTCATGATTTTGAAATCGTTGTAAAAAGAAAAGAGAACTACAAAACTGTATTCTCTCTTTCTTTTTTACAATGACAAAGGGGGAGATAGCTAGCTTGTACAAGTCAAGAAGATGCAAAAACTTGATTGCTAGCTTGCCTATTTTAAGAAGCAAAGATTGCTAACTTGCTTATTTCAAGAAGAAAAATTTACTTCTTGAACATCACTGTCTTGAATATCTCAAGAAGCAAAACTTGCAATTTGCACATTGCAATAGGAAGCAAGAATCATGAGCTTACACAAGAAAGCTATCTTGCATTTGCTTTCGAAATTTTTGCTAGCTTATATATTGTGAAACTTGTATATCGTAAAAATCGCTAGCTTGTTGGTCTAAAGAGAAGCAAAAAGTTGCTATCTCAAAAGAAGCAAATGTGCTATCTTGCCTATCTCAAGAGGCAAAAATGCTAACTTGCGCATCTAGCAAAGTGAGCAAAATTTTCAAGAAGCAAGAGTTGCCTTCTTGAACATCTCTAATTTACTAGCTTGCATGATATAGAACTTGCTATCTTGAACATTACCAAAAGTGCTATCTTATATGTTATAAAACTTGAATATCTAAAACTTGATAGCATGAATGTTCTAAGCATGATATAACACTTGCTAAATCTTCTAGCTCCAAGATTGCATGATGATAAAACTTGATACTATGTTTTTCATGCAATGAGTTGAATCAATATCACAAACACTTGATTGTGATACTTCTCCTTTTTGTTGATGACAAAGGGGGAGAAGTATGTTGATGAAAGTATGTTGATGACATGACATGTGATGCATAAGTTTATGCATATGTTCATGTTGACGTGTTGCAAGTATTCATGATGAATATTGCAATGACTTGAATTCAGTTTGAATTCAAGGTTCTATCAATATGGCATATTGATAGGGGGAGTTTGTTTAAACTCCGGGAGTTAAATTTAACTCCGTCATCAAGTGGTTGTCATCATCAAAAAGGGGGAGATTGTTGAATCTCGTATTTTGATGATGAAACTACTTGATATATGTTTATGATTTAATCTGCGTTTTGAGTGACGCAGGATGCTTCGATCAGGATGAGACAATTAAAGCAGGAAAATCATGTTGTGCCGAAGGAACATGTCAGAAGATTGGACATCGGGCCGGTGGATCGGTCGACGTATCGACAGAAGGCTTCGGGCCGTGAACTCGGGCATCGGGCCAAGAAGAGCGGGTATTGTGCCAAGGATATCGGAGTTGCGGAGTCAACTGGCCGATTGGGCAATAGGCTGTAGGAGAGGACGATGCGCCGAAGAATCGGACAAAGCGTCGAGGGACCAATGACATGTCGGACAACTTGGTTAATTGCTTAGGATTAATTGTCTCGATCGAAGTTTTGTTTTGTTGTGCAGGATTAACTACGAAGAGAGTAAGACAAGCAGCAGGTGTTGCTCCGGAGTCAAGATCATGATCACGTTGGGAGTTCGAGAGTTCGACGGAAGTTCGGACGGTCGTCGGAGGTTCAGCGAGAACAGATCCGAGAAGTCCAGAAGCTTGCCAAGCGAAGCTCGTCGGAACTCGCCAAGTGGATCGTCGCAAAGTCGAGGAGTATGCCAGATGTTCGCAGAAGGATCACCGAGGGTTTATCGGATGATCGACGGAAGTTCGCCGGAAGAAGCGATTGACGCATCGGAGCATAGCTGCAGAAGTTGTCTTAGAGTTAATCGTAGTTAGCACGATGATTAAGCTTGAAAATGGGAGGTGATCCCATTAGCTTAATCTTGGGGCAATTGGGCCCCTGAAAAGATTCAAATTGGGCCGAATGGAGCGAACCATTCGGACCCTGATTGCACCAAGCGGTGCAACCGCCTAGGCCAGGAGGTGCAACCGCCAGGGCTGCGAGACTGGGCGGTGCAACCGCCCCAGCCAGGCGGTGCAACCGCCCAGGCCATGTCTTCCAGCGGGACTAGGCGGTGCAACCGCCCCAGCCAAGAGGTGCAACCGCCCAGGGCTCAGTCTTCGAGCTAGACTGGGCGGTGCAACCTCCTCTGTCAAGAGGTAGCACCGCCAGAGCTCAAGTTTCGAGCTCTGGCAGAGAGGTGCATCAGCCTGAGCTCAGTTTCGAGCTCTGCCAGGTGATGCAACCACCGAGCTCAGTCTTCGAGCTCTGCCAGGCGGTGCAACCACCGAGCTCAGTCTTCGAGCTCTGGCAGAGAGGTGCAATCGCCTGAGCTTAGTCTTTGAGCTCTGCCAGGTGGTGCCACCTCTCTAGTCAAGAGGTGCAACCGCCTGATCCCGGAATTCCGGGATTTGATCGTTTTGAGCTCCAAATTTGAATTGGGTTGGGGCCTATAAATACCCCACCCATTCAACACTGAAAGGATATAGATCCACACCGAATTCTTGATCTTTTCAGTGATTCTAAGAGCTCAAATTTGTGTAAAGTCCTAAAGTTCTCCTCCTTCTGTTCTTCAAGTCTTGAGTTGTAAAGAGAGGAGAGAAAGGATCTGTCAAGGTTGTCTCTTGAGCCTGTCAAAAGGAGAGAAACTATAAAAGGGCAGTTAGCCTTCGCCCATTGAAGGAAGGCAGCTAGTTGACGTTGGTGACCTCGTCGGAGGAGGAAGCCAAAAGTGGAGTAGGTCAAGACTGACCGAACCACTCTAAATCTCTGGTTTGCTTTTACCTTGAGCACTTTATCATTACTGCAAACCTCCTACATTGCTACTGCCCTCTGCACCTTTACGAACGAGTTTCTAAGCTCTGATCATTCAGAATCTGCATTCAAACGTAAATCGTGTTTTCGTACGATCTTCACACTGCAGCTTACGCTTACATTCGGATTCCATTTATAACTGCAAATTGCTTTCTACGTAAAACGCTTTTCAAGGTTCAAAACTACTTTTAGACGCAAAACTACATTTAGACGTAAAATTACGTTTAGACGTAAAACTGCGTTTAGACGCAAGACTACGTTTAGACGTAAAACTGCGTTTAGACGCAAAACTGCGTTTAGACGCAAAACTGCGTTTAGACGTAAAACTGCGTTTAGACGTAAAACTGCGTTTGGATGTAAAACTGAGTTTAGACGCAAACTGTGCTTAGACGCAAACTGTGCTTAAACGCAAACTGCGCTTAGACGCAAACTGTGTTTAGACGCAAACTGCGCTTAGACGCAAAACTACGCTTAGACACAAACTGCACTGTGATTCTGCTTTTATATCGAAATCGTTTTTTATCGGACAAACGCAGCTTTCGTTTTTAAAATCGCTGTAAGATTTCCGCTGCACTAATTCACCCCCCCCCCTCTTAGTGCTCTCGATCCTAACAATGTCATTATAAACTTATGCATAACATGTCATGTCATAATACTTCTCCCCCTTTGTCATCAACAAAAAGGAGAAGTTTCTACTCTTATGTGTTTAGAGATAAATAGTTCCATACATTGCATGAAAAACATAGTATCAAATTTTATCATCATGCAATCTAGCAATTTAATATGTGTAAGTTTAGCATATTTGCTTTTCTTGAGATAACAACTAATTGCTTCTCTTTAGACTACAAGCTAGCAATTTTCATGATATGCAAGTTGTAAGCTACCAAATTTTTGCTTCTTTTGCAATGTTTGAACTAGCAATTTTGCTTCCGTAATAAGTTAGCATGTTTTTTATTTTGAGATAGGCAAGATAGCATATTTGCCTTTTTTGAGATAGCAACTCTTTTGAGATAGTGATCTTAGCAAATTTTACATCATCCAAGGTAGCAAATTTTTGTGATGTTCAAGATAGTAAGTTCTTTCTTCTCTTTTGAGAAGTGCTATTTTCGCTTCCTTTACAAAGTGCAAGCTAGCAAAGTGTTTGAAAAAGTGAGCAAGTTTTGTAATATACAAGCTAGTAAAAATTTCGAATGCAAATACAAGATAGCTTTCTTGTTAAAGTGTGTAAGCTATCGATTCTTGCTTCCTATTGTAATGTGCGGGTTGCAAGTCTTGCTTCTTGAGATAGGCAAGATAGTGATGTTCAAGAAGACAACTTTTGCTTCTTGAAGTAAGCAAGTTAACAATCTTTGTTACTTAAGATAGGCAAGCTAACAATCAAGTTTTTGCATCTTCTTGACTTGTGCAAGCTAGCTATCTCCCCCTATGTCATTGTCAAAAAAAAGGGAAGACCCTTTTACATCAATTATGACAAAGGTAAGTATCAATCTTTTTTTGGTAAGTTGGTAAGTATTAATCTTATTTGTGCATCATCATATTTTCAAATTAGAATATGCACATTTTCAAAAACCTTATATTCATTCATGCACGATATTGAATAAATCGATCAACATTATGAGGATATCATACATGATACTAAAAATTTTAACTATTTGTCAACATTTTGATCATGATACCAAACATTCATCATTTAGAGTATTCATGATACAAAACATTAAATCAATATTTATAATACATCATTTTAGCAACAACTCATAGTATTTTAAATCATGATTTACATCATATGTAATACATCACATCATAATTAGAATGCACAAGTATTGCATACATCATTGCAAATCATAAATGTTTCATATCATGATGGTATCAATTTGTCAAATTATATCCTACCATGCATGATCAAAACTTCTCCCCATTTGTATTTCATGCATAATTTCACTTCTATTACATTAGGAGTATCAAGAGGAATTAATTGGGTGATGAGATAAATATTTCACGAAAACATGGAATTATATAAAAAATCATATCCTAAGTGTTTCATGCATTCATATCATCACATGAAGGAATATAAACAAAAATTAGTGATGAGATATTACTTCATGAATACAATAAAATTTATATAGCATATCATGGTTTATTAGAATTAATCTTCCTTTTGGTGAATAGCAAAAAGAATAGTAGGAGAGCAAGATCTCAATTCATGCACATCAAATATTCAATCATCAAAATCATGATTTATCTAAAAAATTCTCCTCTTTAAATATTCAAAGAGAGAATCATGATGAACATTCTTGGTTTACATAAAGTTTCAAAACATAATTATCAAGATCATGAATACTAAAAGACTATGAAACATTTCGACAAATCTCCTTTTAAATAGAAAACAATCTTGATTCATAAAGGATTTCATGTTATAAATTTCAAGAGATCAAGATCGTGATTTCAATAAAAAAATATTCAAATTTAAATCATCAAAATCATTATCAAAATCCAAGAGATTCACAAAGATGATACAAATGGATTCATCAAAATCAATAAGATTGAGCAAAATAATTTTCAAGAATGTTTCCCTCTTTTCGATTGTTTCAAAACATATGATTTTGTTTCATTTATGCCAAATAAAAACATGTATCATGTTTAAAACCGAAAGAGTAAGATTTATTACAACAAAGATCAATAAGGTACTTTCATTATAGTAAAAATCAATAATCCATAAATCGTAAGATTCATCATGCATAATTTCGAGATTTATTAAGCATGATCAATATGCATGACACTAAAACATAGTTTCAAAATGTTTAATATTTTTATTACATAATTTCATCATTATGCATCATTATATATAACTTTACAATGTCATGCATAAATTCGTCAAATCATAGTATTAAAATATTAATATTTTTATTACAACTTTATGCATAATTAAGTATACAATTGTCAAGCATGACACTTCACTATTTCAAATAAGCATGCCTATTTCATTTATGTCAAATCAAAACATATATCATTTTTTAAAGCCACTTTTATATCAAATCAAAAAATACATCATTAAGCATGATCATTATGCATTACTTCAAATCAAACATGATTTCATTTATTTTCAAAATGTTTATCATGATAGGGTATATAAGCTAAAGAAACTATTAAACATAAAGCATATTCATCAATGATGGTTTCATTGAGTATAAAGTATTTTCAACCAAAATCATTTGTAATTTGTTGTAGTCATACATTTTTCTTTTTAGGTGAATCTATTTTTTTTTTATACTTAAATTTTTAATTTTTCAAAGATGCTAAAAAGAAACACATGATATAATTTTTGAAAAACAATTTTTTATTTCCTATTCCTACTATCTAAATTAAGCACTCATGAAAAACTTCAAGTAATTTCAAAATAATTTAAGAGAGTTTTACTTACCTTGTAATCGAAGCCCATCAAAGCCTAATTCACCGTTTCGCCTTTGGAAGTTTTTGATTCATCCTTGGTTGCCTTCCTCTTTTTTAGCCTCTTCCTCCGTTCAAGTTCATTGTTTATTTTAGATTTTTGTTTAATAAACTTATTAAGATTTAGTGTTTGAAGTTCAAGTTCATCATTGTCCTCATCACTTGAGTCATCGCTCAAGTGGTATTCATTTGTCTGGAGTTCCAAATCCTTCTTGTTCTTTGGAATGTGATTTTGTTCATCATGTGCATTGTGCACCATTTCATATGTCATCAACAAACCAATTAGTTCTTCAAGTGAAAAAATATTAAAATCTTTTGTTTCTTGTATTGCGGTTATTTTAGGATCCCACCTTTTTGGAAGGGATCTTAAGATCTTGCTTACGAGATCAAAATTCGAAAAAGATTTACAAAGAACTCTTAGTTTATTGACGACATCCGTGAAACGGGTGTACATGTCACCTATAGTCTCGCTTGGTTGCATTCGAAAAAGCTCAAAATCATGCAATAAAATGTTAACTTTCGAGTCTTTGACTCTACTAGTTCCCTCATGCGTGATTTCAAGTGTTCGCCAAATATCAAAAGTCGTTTCGCACGTAGAAATCCGATTGAACTCATTTTTGTCCAAAGCGCAAAATAAGGTATTCATAGCCTCTGCGTTTAAAGAAAAATATTTTTTCTCCAAATCCGACCATTCGCTCATCGGTTTAGAGGGAAGTTGAAAACCGTTTTCAATGATATTCTATAAATCCAAATTCATATAAATCAAGAAAACACTCATTCGAGTTTTCCAATAAGTGTAGTCCAATCCGCTAAACAACGGTGGACGAACAATCGAAAAGCCCTCTTGATGTTAGGATCGAGAGCACTAAGAGGGGGGGGGGGTGAATTAGTGCAGCGGAAATCTTTCAGCGATTAAAAACGAAAGCTGCGTTCATTCGATAAAAACTATTTTGATGCAAAAGCCGATTCTAAGATTACTTATGATTAAGTGCAGTTTACGTTTAAACACAGTTAGCGTCTAAACGTAGTTTGCGTCTAAATGCATATTGCGTCTAAACTCAGATTGCGTCTAAGCGCAGTTTGAGCAGAAGTATAAAGACAATGTGCTGCTATTGTACAGCTCAAAAAGTAATATGCAAAAAGCAGATTTACGTCTAAACGCAGATTTACGTCTGAACTTTGAAACTCGTTTGTATACTCGCAGAAGGCAGTATGCAGTTGAAATCAAGATGTAAATGTAAACTGAAATCTGATGATTATGCGAGGAAAGCCGATTTACGTCTAAATGTTGAAACTCGTTCGTAAAATTACAGAAGACAGATTGCAGTTATAAATAGAATCAAAATGTAAATGTAAACTGCAAAGAAACTCGTTCGTAAAAGCGCAGAAGAGCAGTAGCTATGTAGGACGTTTGCAGTAATGATAAAGTGCTCAAAATAAACGTAAACCAGAGATTTAGAGTGGTTCGGTCAGTCTTGACCTACTCCACTTTTGGCTTCCTCCACCGGCGAGGTCACCGACGTCAACTAGGGGCCTTCCTTCAATAGGCGAAGGCCAACTGTCCTTTTACAGTTTCTCTAAGACAACGATTAACTCCGATTAACTCTAAGACAACTTCTGCAGCTTTGCTCCGATGCGTCAATCGCTTCTTCCGGCGAGTTTCCGGCGAACTTCCGTCGATCATCCGATGAACCCTCGGTGATTCTTCTGCGGACTTCCGGCAAACTCCTGGACTTTGCGATGATCCACTTGGCGAGTTCCGACGAGCTTCGCTTGGCAAGCTTCTGGACTTCTCGGATCTGTTCTCGCAGAACCTCCGACGACCGTCCGAACTTCCGTCGAACTCTCAAACTCCCAACGTGATCATGAACTTGACTCCGGCGCAACTCCTGCTGCTTGTCTAACTTTCATCGTAGTTAATCCTGCACACTTATCTCAACACATAGATTAGACAACAAATGATAATTGACTTCATCATAAAAATCCGAGATTCAACAATCTCCCCCTTTTTTATGATGACAATCAATTGATAATGGAGTTATCCTTAACTCCCCCTGTCTATATGACAATCAAGTTTGTATGATTGTGTTTGTAACTATTCATCATGTAGTTTAAACATTATCATATAAAGCTGTGAAGCGCTATTACATGATGCACATATTTGAAATATTCTTGCAAGTTTTGTATTTTCTTCACATGATAAGATATCAACTCAGGGTATAATGCAAACTATAGCACACGTTCATATATCTCTTGGTGATGCAAGGATGGCATAATCATAACATTGTTTAAAAATCTGCAAGCTGTAGATGAAGTAGATAAATATAGGAATAAAGCCATAAAAGGTAAGGATATTGTGCGGGAAGAAAATACAAAACCGAAGGATAAGAAAAAGGATGGTACAATCCATCCAAAGTCGTAGGATGAATACCTTACTACCTTTTCATTTGTTTATTACTAATGAAGATAACATGCTGGAATGTTCGCGGACTTAATAAGTCGGAGAAATGTCGGGAGCTCAACAGAATAATCAAGTCTGCCGCATGTGATATTGTTATTCTAGTGGAAACGAAAATTAAACAATCGCGCGTTCAAGCTCAAAAGAATTTAATATGGCCGGACGCAGAACTGTTTACCAATGACTCAAATGAAACTTTTGGTAGAATATGGGTCTTATGGAATCCTAACTCTATTAATGCTTGGTTTATTTCTGCTACTGATCAATTCATTCATCTTAAGGTAGAGGATAAAAAGAATGGCTGTCAATTCAATTTCACTGGTATATATGCTTCAAACAGTATGCAAGAAAGAAATACTCTTTGGTCTGACCTGACTAATATTGTAAATGGCTGTCTCAATGTACCTTGGATTGTTCTAGGAGACTTTAATACTGTTCGGTACACAAATGAAAAAGTGGGGGGTAGACAACTTTCAGAAAGTCAGCTTCAAAGTTTTAATGATTACATTGACACTGCAGCATTGTTTGATATGAAATCTGTGGGTAATTGGCTCTCCTGGAGTAATCAAGGTGCTGCTAACAGAAAAATAATGGCTCGACTTGATAGGTGTTTGACTAACCATGAATGGTTAACAGTTTACCCAGATTCACTTCTTGAGTATGGTGCTCCTTTGTTTTCTGACCATTCTTTAATGTATATACACGCAGAAAAAGCGACACCAAGAGGCAAGAAACCGTTTAGATTCTTTAACATGTGGAGTACTCATCCTCAATTTCTTGATGTTATCATATCTGCTTGGAATGTTAATGTGCATGGATCTCCCCCTTACATCTTATGTCAAAAGCTCAAAGCCTGTAAAGCAGCACTAAAGGAGTGGAATACAAATACCTTTGGCAATATTACCACCAGAGTTCAATTTTGCAGAAAGGAACTAATGTCATTGCAACATGAGCTGCAACTTCAGCCAAATGATGAAAATATTATCTACAAAGAGACGGAAGCCAGAAATAACTTCATGCAAGCCTTAAAACAGGAGGAAAGTTTTGCAAAGCAGAAGTCTCGACAGCATTGGCTTACACTAGGGGATTCCAATACTAAATTTTTCTATGCTTCAATTGCTACTCGAAGGGCTGTTAACCGTATCAGCAAATGCAGAGACAAAGATGATAATCTTATTGAGAATTTAGATGAGGTTAAAGCACACACAGAGCAATTTTTTTATTCCTTACTCAATCAAGCTGGGAAACCTAATAACATTCATGTGGAGCCGACTAGAAAACTTGATTCGGAAGCTATTTCAATCCTCAATGCCCCAATTACAGATGACGAAATTGTATGTGTTGTCTTTAAGTCACCAAAGCACAAAAGCCCAGGTCCAGATGGATTTCCAGCTGAATTTTACCAAACTGCTTGGTCTATTATTGGAAATGATGTGATCAAAGCTTGCCAACATTTTTTCTCTTCAGGTCATATTCTTAGAGAGATGAATTGCACTTTTATTTCTTTAATTCCGAAGAATGCAGGGGCTGATTCACTAGAGAACTATCGACCCATATCATTATGCAACTTTATATACAAGATCATCTCCATAGTATTGGCAAATAGAATGCAAAAGGTATTACACAAGATCATTAGCCCAAATCAAGCTGCTTTCATCAAAGGGAGAAGTATACATCATAACATTTTGCTTGCTAATGACTTGGTCAAAGATTTGCATTCAAAAGCAAGAGGGACAAAAATCTGCATTAAAGCTGATCTAAGGAAAGCCTTTGATTCAGTTAATAGGAAATTTATCTATAAGATGCTCCTTGATATGAACTTCCCACAGCAATGGATTAATTGGATTCAATCTTGCCTAGAAACTCCAAAGTTTTCGATACTCTTTAATGGCTCACCTATTGGTTTTTTTGGGAGCACGAATGGCATCCGACAAGGTGATCCACTCTCTCCGTATCTCTTTACTATTGCGATGGAAGGACTTAGCTGTATGTTGGAACACGCAGTCTTAAATGACAGCATTAAGGTACCCAGTGCTGGTTCTGTTCATATATCACATATAACATTTGCAGATGACTTACTTATCTTTCTCCAAAATGAACCAACTTCAGTAAAGAACCTGGCTACTATTATGAATGACTTTGGTATGGTTTCTGGACTTCAGTTAAATCATGCGAAAAGTAAAGTATATATGAGCCCTTACGTTGAGGATAAGGTCTTTATTTCACAAACTTTGGGGGTTAGTGAAGGAAGCTTGCCAGTTCCTTATTTGGGTCTCCCGCTCATATCCACAGGCATTCACAAAACCCACTGTCAACCTATCTTGCAAAAAATAAAGAATAGAATTTCTTCTTGGAAAAATAGGTTTCTATCAAAAGCAGGACGACTCGAACTCATCCGTTCGGTATTGCACTCCTACTCTATATATTGGTGTAATGCATTTCTTCTGCCTGCTGGACTTCTCCAAGATATTGAACGGTTATTAATGAACTTCTTCTGGAATGGCACAAATGATAAGGCAATGCATATGGTAAATTGGGATAGTATTTGCAAACCGAAAGATGAAGGGGGGCTAAATTTGAGAAATACTAGAGATTGGAATCAAGCATGTTTGGTACAGCAATTGTGGGATCTTTTGCAAAACAAATGTTCCTTATGGTCACATTGGGTTTTTGCTAAGTATCTCTCAAAGGAATCAATATGGGAAATTTCAACAAGAACATACCACTCTGCAGCTTGGAAAGGAATTTTAAAGGCAAGGAATTGGTTAATCAAACACATTTCGTATGCAATCTCTTCTGGAACTAGTACTAATATATGGTACGATCCTTGGGTGAATGGGAAGAGTATATTTCAATTATATGGCGACAGAATACGAAAAGATCTTGGGGCTCCCAAAGATTGGAAGGTTTCCGAGTTCATCGCTAACGGTACTTGGTGTCTCCCTAATCCTATTTCTCCTGAAATGTTATCACTTTGGCCGACTATCATAGCTATTCGAATCAGGAACAACTCTTCAGATATACTTATTTGGCCTCATGACAATGGTAAATTTAGTGCCACATCCGCATGGAATCAAATTAGGCAAAGAAATAACAAGTGGGTCCCAAGCAGTTGGACATGGGATCGACCGGGATCACAAAGACACTCCTTATGTACATGGCAGGCCCTTCTCAATAAACTACCTACAATAGACAATATGAAAAGAAGAGGTATCTATCATGTTAACCGATGCTCCCTTTGTTTGCAACAAGAAGAAACTGTTGACCACCTCTATTTTGCTTGTGATTATACAAAATGGATATGGAAGGAGATTCTCCAGCGATTTGAACTCAATAGACTGCCGCAACCAAACTTGCACCAAGAACTAGGCGACCTTATGCAATGTTTCTCAAGAAAAGGGCCTCTTACACAACTGGCAAAGGTTATTTTCAGATGTGCTATTTGGTGGATGTGGAAGGAGAGATGTAATAGAATCTTTGAATGTCAACACACAAACAATGCTCAGCTCTTGAAAGAGATTATTAGAGACTCAAGATCCTCTATGGAGCATGAACTCAAAACCGAGCACTTCACCCGAAGAGAAAAAGATATTTTTATCAAATTTAATTTTGCTATTAGCTAAAGATCTTGGGAATGATGCCAAATAATGTACCCACAGATAGTTATAGTCTACAGCATGTGTAGTCATAACTATCGCATTAGCACTCTATGAGTTACTTGGCTTTGTCTATGACTTGTATAGATAAAGCTATTTGTAGAAACTTTACACATAATGAATTTTACTTTTACTTACCAAAAAAAAATCACTCTAAGTGTTTTGCAAGTATGACATGATCATGGCAGTTTTTATCAATTCATATGTTTCTCCCCCTTTGTCATCAACAAAAAGCATGGTACAGATTTTCAAAAATAATCATGGAAACATGGTAATCAAGTGATTTGATCATTCAATATAGTCCGAAAAATAATTTTAACAAGTTTATTTATTCGGACACATCAACATTCCTAATTCGCTTCTTATGAAATCAAATTGTTCTTCACTTAGAGGTTTTGTAAAGATGTCAGCTAGTTGATGTTTCGTATCAATGAATTCTATGATTACATCATGATTCGTAACATGATCTCGTATAAAGTGATGTCTGATATCAATATGTTTTGTTCTCGAGTGTTGTATAGGGTTTTTTGTTAGGCATATTGCACTTGTGTTATCACATTTAATGGGAATGTTTTTGAGATGAACTTTATAATCTTCTAAGGTATTTTTCATCCAAACAACTTGTGCACAGCATGCACTTGCTGCAATATATTCAGCTTCGGTTGTTGATAGTGCAACCGAGTTTTGTTTCTTAGATGTCCAGGAAACAAGGGCATGTCCTAAGAATTGACATGTTCCTGATGTGCTTTTTCTATCTAATCTACAACCAGCGAAGTCCGCATCAGCATAAGCAGTTAACTCAAACTTCTCTGATTTTGGGTACCATAATCCTAGATTTGTGGTACCATTAAGATATCTGATTATTATTTTAACTGCTTTGAGATGAGATATCTTAGGGTTTGATTGAAATCTAGCACAAAGTCTTACACTAAACATTATGTCTGGTCTAGTTGCAGTGAGGTAAAGTAAACTTTTGTTAGGACTCTAGCTAGGAGAGTCCTAATTGAGAGGGACATTCATGTAAAACTGTTAGAACTTTAGCTAGGAGAGTCCTAATTGAGAGGGACATTCTGTTAGGACTCTAGCTAGGAGAGTCCTAATTAAGAGGGACATTCATATAGGAGGTTTTTTCTTAGAGAAGAATTAGGAGTTGTAAGGGAATAGGAGTCTTGAGTAGGAGTCTTAATTGAGTAGGACTCTTGAGTAGGAGTCCTATTAGGAGTCTTGAGTAGGACTCTTGAGTAGGAGTCCTATTAGGAGTTAGGGTTTAGAAACCCTATAAATAGCTATATATTCATCCTCTTTTGATAAGCAATAGATGAATCTTTTCTGCAGCCTTTGAGCAGCAACTTGGAGGGAGGAACCCCTATAGAGTTCCAAGGAGGCCGATCCCCTAAAGAGATCAACCCCAAGTTTAGAATCTGCAAGGGTTCTAACACCTGGTATCATAGCAGCGTTCTTGGCGTCTCGCTGCCCTTCCATAGCCATCCATCAGCCCTCTACAACCATCCAAAGCAATTCTCACAATTGCTTAAAAGATCGTCACCGAATTCCGTCATCATCTCCACCACCACGGATCATCCTTTGATCTCCCCGCGAATTGCAACAGGTTCTGGTTTCCTAACTTACTGCTGCTGCAATTTAGTTATCCTTATTCGAAAATCCAAAAAAAATTGTTCCAAAATTGCTGCATAAACTTTTCGTCGCAAAGTTTTCATCTCTACGACGAAAGATACATTGCAAAATTCCAATCGCATAGCATAGATTGTTTGATCTTGCTACTATATTTTTTCTATCCAAATCTCTATGAAATTTTTATGACAGCTTTGACACTTCCTAATAGCAGATTTTCCTTTGGTTTTGTCAAAAAATTCTCAATATAAACCGTTGATCTTTTACGTCTAATCTGCTATACTTGAAAATCTGCACCGTAAAATTTCAGCCGCATAGCACTATTTGTTTGATCTTGATACTATGTTTTTTCTGTCCAAATCTCTACGAAATTTTTATGATTGCTTTGAAACTTCCTAACAGTGGATTTCCCTTTGGTTTCGTCGAAAAATTCTCAATATAAACCACTAATCTTTTACGTCCAATCTGCTACACTTGAAAATCTATGCTGCAGAAAATTTCAGCCGCATATTGTTGCCTTAACCCATCTATTTGCAATCTTTTTTGAATGAAATTTCTTATACACTTCATAGATCATCTTGGCTTCCATCTAAGATTGATCTACTAAGGAATTCATCTCTAAAAACGATTTTGGGTTGCTGCAAATTTTCGTCGTAGACCGCTGAAATTTTTCGACGAGATTTCTACTATCGCAACTTGCATCAATTTTCTTGCTGTTCCTGCCGAAATTTTCTTGATCAAATTGGACATCCTTGCTATCATATAAACTGTGATTTTTCTATCAATTCCCTCCTCAAATCTCTCAAGTTTTTGGTGGAAATTTCGTCGAGAAACCGCTGTTTCTTCGACGACAATTCTGCTCTTACAAGACAATACAATTCTGTAGCAAACTTCCACTGATTTCTATCAAACCTTTGCTACCATCTACCACAGATCCAAACCTTTCATCTATAGCCCTAAAACTCTACCAAACCACACCCTCAAACTGCACCCAAAACAGCAACAAAACAAGCCTAAACCGTAGCCTACATCCACCAATCCACCAACCCTTTCGACCATCACTTCTCTCAACCTATACATGCCTTTAACCCAACAACAAAAGAGAGATCTTAACATCACAGATTTGAAGATATATACTATGGTATCTAAGGAGGCAATCAATGCTAAATTCGAAGCCTTGGAGGCACGAATGGAGGATAAGATTCGGATGCTCTTTACCGAACTCAGATTGGGCCGACCACTAAGCCCGAAGAAATCACATCAAGGAGAGAGCTTTGCCCAATCACACCAAGCCCAAAGATATGACTTCCAAGAGAGGGGAAGCTCTATGACCAACCCCAACTATTCATGCATGAGAGTGGAATTCCCTAGATGGGAAGAAGGAGACCCAATTGGTTGGATCTCGCGCGCGGAGCGATATTTTCGGTACCATAAAACTACGGATGCATCTTGTTAGGATCGAGAGCACTAAGAGGGGGGGGGGGTGAATTAGTGCAGCAGAAATCTTACAGCGATTAAAATCAAAAGCTGCGATCGTTCAGAAACTGTTATGATGCAAAAGCAAATTCTCAGTTTGTATCTAAGTGCAGTTTGCGTCTAAGCGCAGATTGCGTTTAAGCGCAGTTTTGCGTCTAAGCGCAGTTTTGTGTCTAAGCGTAGTTTTGCGTCTAAACTCAGATTTACGTCTAAATGCAGATTTACGTCTAAACGCAGATTTACGTCTAAACGCAGTTTTACGTCTAAACGCAGATTTACGTCTAAACGTAGTTTTACGTCTAAACGCAGATTTACGTCTAAACGCAGATTTACGTCTAAACTTTGAAACTCGTTTGTATACTCGCAGAAGGCAGTATGCAGTTGAAATCAAGACGTAAACGTGAACTGAAATCTGACGATTGAGCGAGGAAAGCCGATTTACGTCTGAATGCAGTTTTGCGTCTAAATGTTGAAACTCGTTCGTAAAATCATAGAGGACAGATTGCAGTTATTAATAGGATTAAAATGTAAGCGTAAACTGCAAAGAAGCTCGTTCGTAAAAGCACGGAAAACAGTTCTGCAGAATCAAACGTAAACGTAAACTGTAATGTATGAAAATACGAATTTACGTCTGAATGCAGATTTGGAAGAACAGCACTTAGAATTTGTTCGTGAAAGCGCAGAGAGCAGTAGTGATGAGGGAGGTTTGCAGTAATGATAAAGTGCTCGAAAATAAACGCAAACCAGAGATTTAGAGTGGTTCGGTCAGCCTTGACCTACTCCACTTTTGGCTTCCTCCACCGATGAGGTTGCCGACGTCAACTAGGTGCCTTCCTTCAATGGGCGAAGGCCAAACTTCCCTCTTACAATTTCTCTCCTTTTGACAGGCTTAGGAGACAACCTTTACAGACCTTTCTCTCCTCACTTTACAATTGAAAACTTGAAGAACAGAAGGAGGAGACTTAAAGGCTTTACAACACTTTTGAGCTTCTTAGAATCACAGAAAAGATCAAGATTTCGGTATTGGTCTGTATCTTTTCAGTGCTGAATGGGTGGGGTATTTATAGGCCCCAACCCAATTCAAAATTCGAGCTCAAAACGATCAAATCGATCAAATCCCAGAATTCTGGGATCAGGCGGTTGCACCTCTCAACTGGAGAGGTGGCACCGCCTGGCAGAGCTCGAAGACTGAGCTCAGCCGATTGCTCTTCTCTGCCAGAGCTCGAAGACTGAGCTCAATGGTTGCATCACCTGGCAGAGCTTGAAGACTGAGCTTGGTGGATGCATCACCTGGCAGAGCTCGAAATCTGAGCTCGGTGGTTGCATCACCTTGGAGAGCTCGAAACTGAGCTTAGGCTGATGCACCTCTCTGCCAGAGCTCGAAGACTGAGCTTGGTGAATCCATCACCTGGCAGAGCTCGAGACTTAGCTCAGGCTGATGCACCTCTCTGCCAAAGCTCGAAGACTGAGCTCGGTGGTTGCATCGCCTGGCAGAGCTCGGAACTTGAGCTCTGGCGGTGCAACCTCTTGGCTGGGGCGGTTGCACCTCCCAACCCCACAGCCCAGGCGGTTGCACCTCCTGGCTGGGGCGGTTGCACCTCCCAACCCCACAGCCCAGGCGGTTGCACCTCCTGGCTAGGGCGGTTGCACCTCCTGGTGCAATCAGGGTCCGAATGGTTCACTCCATTCGGCCCACTTTGAATCTTTTCAGGGGCCCAATTGCCCCAAGATTAAGCTAATGGGATCACCTCCCATTTTCATGCTTAATCATCATGCTAACTACGATTAACTCTAAGACAACTTCTGCAGCTTTGCTCCGATGCGTCAATCGCTTCTTCCGGCGAGTTTCCGGCCAACTTCCGTCGATCAACCGATAACCCTCGGTGATCCTTCTGCGGACATCCAGCATACTCCTGGACTTTGCGACGATCCACTTGGCGAGTTCCGACGAGCTTCGCTTGGCAAGCTTCTGGACTTCTCGGATCTGTTCTCTCTGAACCTCCGACGACCGTCCGAACTTCCGTCGAACTCTCGAACTCCCAACGTGATCCTGATCTTGACTCCGGCGCAACACCTGCTGCTTGTCTTACTCTTATCGTAGTTAATCCTGCACAACAAAAACAAAACTTCGATCGAGACAATTAATCCTAAGCAATTAACCAAGTTGTCCGACATGTCATTGGTCTCTCGACGCTTCGTCCGATTCTTCGGCGCATCGTCCTCTCCTGCAGCCTATTGCCCAATCGGCCAGTTGACTCCGCAACTCCGATATCCTTGGCACAATACCTGCTCTTCTTGGCCGAATGCCCGAGTCCACGGCCCGAAGCCTTCTGTCGATACGCCGACCGATCCACCGGCCCGACGTCCAATCTTCTGACATGTTCCTTCGGCACAACATGATTTTCCTGCTTTAATTGTCTCATCCTGATCGAAGCATCCTGCGTCACTCAAAACGCAGATTAAATCATAAACATATATCAAGTAGTTTCATCATCAAAATACGAGATTCAACAATCTCCCCCTTTTTGATGATGACAACCACTTGATGACGGAGTTAAACTTAACTCCCGGAGTTTAAACAAACTCCCCCTATCAATATGCCATATTGATAGAACCTTGAATTCAAACTGAATTCAAGTCATTGCAATATTCATCATGTATACTTGCAACACGTCAACATGAACTTATGCATAAACTTATGCATCACATGTCATGTCATCAACATACTTTCATCAACATACTTCTCCCCCTTTGTCATCAACAAAAAGGAGAAGTATCACAATCAAGTGTTTGTGATATTGGTTCAACTCATTGCATGAAAAACATAATATCAAGTTTTATCATCATGCAAGTTTGCTAATATCAACATGAAAAATTACGATGTAAGCTTTTGATATCATAACGCAAACATTTCAAGTGTTTATCAATTGTCGCATTTCATCACATGGTAAGATATCAACGCGTAAAATTACGATACAAGCTCTTGATATCTTAACGCATGATGCAAACATGGCATAATGCAAGTTTGGCAATCATAGCATCAATTCATATATTTCTCACCCTTTGTTATCAACAAAACGGAGAACGATATAAGCAAATTTTTCAAGTTTTGCTAGATGTGCAAGTTAGCATTTTGCCTCTTGAGATAGGCAAGATAGCACATTTGCTTCTTTTGAGATAGCAACCTTTTTGCTTCTCTTTAGACCAACAAGCTAGCAATTTTTACGATATACAAGTTTCACAATATATAAGCTAGCAAAAATTTTGAAAGCAAATGCAAGATAGCTTTCTTGTGTAAGCTCATGATTCTTGCTTCCTATTGCAATGTGCAAATTGCAAGTTTTGCTTTTTGAGATATTCAAGATAGTGATGTTCAAGAAGACAATTTTTCTTCTTGAAATAAGGAAGTTAGCAATCTTTGCTTCTTAAAATAGGCAAGCTAGCAATCAAGTTTTTTTCATCTTTTGTACAAGCTAGCTATCTCCCCCTTTGTCATTGTCAACAAGGGAAAAACCCTTTACATCAATTTCTAAATCATGACAAAGGTAAGTAATCATTCTTATTTGTGCATCATTATAGTTTCAATGCACAAATTCATTAACATTACATTTCAAAAAATTTATGCATGATACCGAAAAATCAATCATCATCATGAGCATATCAAACATGATATTCAAGCATCCATGATATATCATTTTGGCAGCATGATCATAGATATTCAAACGATGGTATCTAGAATTCATTACATCCTATTATGCATGATCATTAACTCCTCATTTGTATTTCATGCATTATTTCATTTCATCTCATAAGGAATATCAAGAAGAGTTATTGGATGATGAGATAAATATTTTATGAATACACAGAATATCATAAGTGTTTCATGTATCCATATTATCACATGAAGCATATTATCATTTTTAAGATTCATAACATGAATAACGTTATTACTATTTCATCAAAATCAGTTTCGAGATTCACATAATATCATGAAATCATTAATCTCGATAAAATGGGAAAAACATTTTCTTTTTAAGTGATTCTTTTAACACATCATAAAAAAGAAAAACTCATTCATAATTCAAGTGATTTACAAGATATCATAAATGAATTTATCACTTGTATTTCACCAAAATCGAGAACTCTTAGAGATAGAAAATGATTGAAGCATTTAATCTGATTGAAGAATGATTCATATTTAAAGTGTAGCATTTGTCAAATCTGAAATCATCAAGTATAACTTTAATATTTTCATTGCAACATTAAGCAAGGTTTCATTGAACATAATTTTGAATGATTCTTATAAATGCCTAAAACTTCTTTAGTTTTAATTTATGATTGACTTTATAATAGCATGCTCAAATTTTTATTTTTATGTCAAAACCATACATTATCTTTAATAAACAAAGACAATGAAAAATATCAAGCCTTCCAGACAAAAGCCATGTATCGTCATTGAAAAGCAACATGAAAATCATCAAAATATACATTCTGGCTTCTCAAGCATATAAATAAGATTAATCTCACTAGGTGTAAGATCATTAGATTTCTATCTTGCATTTACATAAGACATGCAATTTTCATTATCATTTTCAAGATTACAAGCATGATCATATTTTTGCATTTTCATTATTAAAAATATAATTTTCAAGAAAATTTAAAGAGAAAGAAAAATGCATCATGAAAAGCATCATGTAATTTCGAAGTAAATTAGGGGGATTTCGATTACCTCATCATTGTAGGCTATTAAGGCGTAGTTTGCCGCCTTGCTTTTGTTGACTTTCTCTTCTTCGGAGGAGCTCGATTCATCCCAATTTTTGTTCTTCTTCTTGCGTTTAAAGCAAGTAGTTCGATTGCTTTTTAATTTTCGTTTCATTTGTAGTTTAAGTTCACCATCACTTGAGCTTATGCTCAAGTGGTCTTCAAATGTTCTATGTCCCAAATCCTTCCTGTTCTTTGGAAGGTTGGTTTGTTCATCATTGTCCTCATCACTTGAGTCATCGCTCAAGTGGCATTCATTTGTCCAGAGTTCCAAATCCTTCCTGTTCTTTGGAAGGTGGTTCTCAAGTTCTTCACGTGCATTGCACGTCATTTCATATGTGATCAATGAACCAATTAGTTCTTCAAGTGGTAAGTTGTTTAGATTTTTAGCTTCTTGTATTGCAGTTACTTTTGAATCCCACCTTTTAGAAAGAGAACGCAAAATCTTGTTTACGAGTTCAAAATCCGAAAAACATTTTCCAAGAGCTCTTAAACTATTGACGACATCCGTGAAACGGGTGTACATGTCGCCTATAGTCTCGCTTGGTTGCATTTGAAAAAACTCAAAATCATGCAATAAAAAGTTAACTTTCGAGTGTTTGACTCTACTAGTTCCCTCGTGCGTGATTTCAAGAATTCGCCAAATGTCAAAAGCCGTTTCACACGTAGAAATCCGATTGAACTCATTTTTGTCCAATGCGCAAAATAAGGCATTCATAGCCTTTGCGTTTAAAGAAAAATTCTTCTTCTCCAAAACCGACCATTCGTTCATCGGTTTGGAGGGAAGTTGAAAACCGTTTTCAATGATACTCCATAAGTCTAAATTCGTAGAAATCAAGAAAACTCTCATTCGAGTTTTCCAATAAGTGTAGTCCAATCCGTTAAACAACGGTGGACGAAAGACCGAAAAGCCCTCTTGAAGAGCCATTTCTCTCGGGTGTAAATCCGAAATTAGAAATAACCTGGCTCTGATACCAATTGTTAGGATCGAGAGCACTAAGAGGGGGGGGGTGAATTAGTGCAGCGGAAATCTTACAGCGATTAAAATCAAAAGCTGCGATCGTTCAGAAACTATTATGATGCAAAAGCAAATTCTCAGTTTGTATCTAAGTGCAGTTTGCGTCTAAGCGCAGATTGCGTTTAAGCGCAGTTTTGCGTCTAAGCGCAGTTTTGCGTCTAAGCGCAGTTTTGCGTCTAAACTCAGATTTACGTCTAAATGCAGATTTACGTCTAAACGCAGATTTACGTCTAAACGCAGATTTACGTCTAAACGCAGTTTTACGTCTAAACGCAGTTTTACGTCTAAACGCAGTTTTACGTCTAAACGCAGTTTTACGTCTAAACGCAGATTTACGTCTAAACGTAGTTTTACGTCTAAACGCAGATTTACGTCTAAACGCAGATTTACGTCTAAACTTTGAAACTCGTTTGTATACTCGCAGAAGGCAGTATGCAGTTGAAATCAAGACGTAATCGTGAACTGAAATCTGACGATTGAGCGAGGAAAGCCGATTTACGTCTGAATGCAGTTTTACGTCTAAATGTTGAAACTCGTTCGTAAAATCATAGAGGACAGATTGCAGTTATTAATAGGATTAAAATGTACGCGTAAACTGCAAAGAAGCTCGTTCGTAAAAGCACGGAAAACAGTTCTGCAGAATCAAACGTAAACGTAAACTGTAATGTATGAAAATACGAATTTACGTCTGAATGCAGATTTGGAAGAACAGCACTTAGAATTTGTTCGTGAAAGCGCAGAGAGCAGTAGTGATGAGGGAGGTTTGCAGTAATGATAAAGTGCTCGAAAATAAACGCAAACCAGAGATTTAGAGTGGTTCGGTCAGCCTTGACCTACTCCACTTTTGGCTTCCTCCACCGATGAGGTTGCCGACGTCAACTAGGTGCCTTCCTTCAATGGGCGAAGGCCAAACTTCCCTCTTACAATTTCTCTCCTTTTGACAGGCTTAGGAGACAACCTTTACAGACCTTTCTCTCCTCACTTTACAATTGAAAACTTGAAGAACAGAAGGAGGAGACTTAAAGGCTTTACAACACTTTTGAGCTTCTTAGAATCACAGAAAAGATCAAGATTTCGGTATTGGTCTGTATCTTTTCAGTGCTGAATGGGTGGGGTATTTATAGGCCCCAACCCAATTCAAAATTCGAGCTCAAAACGATCAAATCGATCAAATCCCAGAATTCTGGGATCAGGCGGTTGCACCTCTCAACTGGAGAGGTGGCACCGCCTGGCAGAGCTCGAAGACTGAGCTCAGCCGATTGCTCTTCTCTGCCAGAGCTCGAAGACTGAGCTCGATGGTTGCATCACCTGGCAGAGCTCGAAGACTGAGCTTGGTGGATGCATCACCTGGCAGAGCTCGAAATCTGAGCTCGGTGGTTGCATCACCTTGGAGAGCTCGAAACTGAGCTCAGGCTGATGCACCTCTCTGCCAGAGCTCGAAGACTGAGCTTGGTGAATCCATCACCTGGCAGAGCTCGAGACTTAGCTCAGGCTGATGCACCTCTCTGCCAGAGCTCGAAGACTAAGCTCGGTGGTTGCATCGCCTGGCAGAGCTCGGAACTTGAGCTCTGGCGGTGCAACCTCTTGGCTGGGGCGGTTGCACCTCCCAACCCCACAGCCCAGGCGGTTGCACCTCCTGGCTGGGGCGGTTGCACCTCCCAACCCCACAGCCCAAGTGGTTGCACCTCCTGGCTGGGGCGGTTGCACCTCCCAACCCCACAGCCCAGGCGGTTGCACCTCCTGGCTGGGGCGGTTGCACCTCCTGGTGCAATCAGGGTCCGAATGGTTCACTCCATTCGGCCCACTTTGAATCTTTTCAGGGGCCCAATTGCCCCAAGATTAAGCTAATGGGATCACCTCCCATTTTCATGCTTAATCATCATGCTAACTACGATTAACTCTAAGACAACTTCTGCAGCTTTGCTCCGATGCGTCAATCGCTTCTTCCGGCGAGTTTCCGGCCAACTTCCGTCGATCAACCGATAACCCTCGGTGATCCTTCTGCGGACATCCGGCATACTCCTGGACTTTGCGACGATCCACTTGGCGAGTTCCGACGAGCTTCGCTTGGCAAGCTTCTGGACTTCTCGGATCTGTTCTCTCTGAACCTCCGACGACCGTCCGAACTTCCGTCGAACTCTCGAACTCCCAACGTGATCCTGATCTTGACTCCGGCGCAACACCTGCTGCTTGTCTTACTCTTATCGTAGTTAATCCTGCACAACAAAAACAAAACTTCGATCGAGACAATTAATCCTAAGCAATTAACCAAGTTGTCCGACATGTCATTGGTCTCTCGACGCTTCGTCCGATTCTTCGGCGCATCGTCCTCTCCTGCAGCCTATTGCCCAATCGGCCAGTTGACTCCGCAACTCCGATATCCTTGGCACAATACCTGCTCTTCTTGGCCGAATGCCCGAGTCCACGGCCCGAAGCCTTCTGTCGATACGCCGACCGATCCACCGGCCCGACGTCCAATCTTCTGACATGTTCCTTCGGCACAACATGATTTTCCTGCTTTAATTGTCTCATCCTGATCGAAGCATCCTGCGTCACTCAAAACGCAGATTAAATCATAAACATATATCAAGTAGTTTCATCATCAAAATACGAGATTCAACACATCTATGGTGAAAATTGCAGCTATACATCTTGAAGGGGATGCTATACAGTGGTTTGACTGGTTTGAACATACTTATGGAGTCTTTTCATGGCAACAATTCAAAGAAGGACTGCTGATCCGCTTCAGACCAACCGATTACAAGAATATTGACGGACAACTAGCAAAGATCCGACAAACCTCCACCATTCAGGAGTACCAAACCAGGTTTGAAAGGTTATCTAATCAAACTCTTGATTGGTCTCAAAAACAGCTATTGAGGACCTTCATTGAGGGCTTGAAGCCGGAGATCCGAGGAGAAGTTAAAGCGCGACAACCGTACACGCTTATGGCAGCCATCTCTTTCGCACGACATCAAGAGGAGCAATTGAACCATGAAGCTCGGAGGACTAGGGTTGCTCCTCAACCAGTAATATTGAAGTCCTTAGCCCCCCCTACTGTCGACCGAGTCCCTACACCAAAGAGGCTAACAAGAGAAGAGCTTCGGGAGCGATATGCGAAGGGGTTATGTTGGCATTGTGACGAGCCGTGGAGCCATGAGCATCGCTGTAGTAAAGGGGGACTTCTTATGATTGAACCGATAGAAGAAGAGGTTATTAAACATCCAAAAGAGAGCCTTGAATATGAAGAAGAAGATGCAGAAGAAGAGCCACAACCGACCGAAGTTACAGTACATACACTAGCTGGCTACTCAAACCCGCAAACGATGAAAGTTGGAGGCCTTCTCAAACAACAATCGATCACTGTTCTCATCGACACGGGCAGCACTAATAACTTCCTAAACAGTAAGGTTGCTGTCCATATGAACTTACCTATTGAGAATTGCAGCAGGTTTGATGTTAAGGTCACCGACAGACGGATTTTGAAGTGTGATCGTAGGCGCCCGCAGGAGAAACTATTGCTGCAGGACCAAGAGATAATTGCAGAATTCTTCCTTCTCCCTCTTGATGATCATAAGACCATGCTCAAAATTGAATGGTTGATGACATTAGGTGATGTTTCTTGGAATTTTATACAACTAATTATGAAATTTTGCAGTAAAGAGAAACAGGTGATACTGCACGGGAAACGTGGGGGCGACGTAACGATGATTTGCACACAACAAATGGAGAAGGTTTTGCATAAAGCATGCAGCGGATTCTTGGTACAACTTGAGCAGCAAACAAAGGGAGAGCTAATAGAATTTAATGATTCAAACCTACTTCCTTTGCTTGCTGAATTTTTAGATATATTTATGGAACCGTGCAATCTACCTCTTACCCATCGGCATGATCATTGTTTAATGATTCTTCCAAGCAAATCTCCAGCAAATACTCAGCCATATCAGTATCCACATCTCCAGAAGGATGAAATAGAAAGGATTATAAAAGAGATGCTCGAAACAGGAGTTATTCGGCCAAGTTGCAGCCCCTACTCTTCACTGGTGCTACTTGTACACAAGAAGGATGGAACATGGCGAATATGCATTGATTACCGAGCTCTCAATGGCATTACCATCAAGGATAAATACCCTATTCCAATAGTAGATGACAGGGAGCACAAATCTTTACAAAGCTGGACCGTTGATCCGGGTATCATCAAATACGAGTATACGAAGAAGACATACCGAAAATCGCCTTTCGAATACACAACAACCACTATGAATTTTTGCTTTCTTCAAAAGAAGGTGGAATATCTTGGGCATATCATATCAGAGGAAGGTGTGGTAGTAGACCCCTTCAAAATTGGAGCAATGCAAAACTGGCTGACCCCGAGGAACATAAAATTGCTACATGGCTTTCTCGATTTAACAGGCTACTACTGCAAGTTCGTGAAAAACTATGGAGAGATCAGTGCACCACTTACTTCCTTTCTGAAAAAAGATGTCTTCCCATGGTCGAATAGAGCCTCTGTTGCCTTCGACAAACTTAAGGCAGCCATGCCGGTGCTAACACTACCATATTTCAACCGACCCTTCATTATTGAGGCCGACGCATCTGGAGTCGGAATTGGAGCAATTCTCATGCAAGATGGTCGACCACTCGCATACACTAGCAAGGCATTATCTCCCTCCCATCAAAATATGTCAACATATGATAAGGAGATGCTCGCCATTGTGCGCGCAGCAACGAGGTGGAGATTGTACTTGATCAAGCGATACTTTCAAATCAAGACCGACCATAAAAGCCTAAAATATCTCTTGGAGCAGAAGATATCTTCCCCCGAGCAGCAAAACTGGGTAACAAAACTTCTTGGATTTGATTATGAAATCACTTACAAAAAGGGGAAAGAGAATGTTCTTGCAGATGCGCTTTCGCAACTACCCGAGCAAGCTGAAGTTTTGACCATTTCACTTCCGACCAGCGACTTCCTTGAGGATATTAAGATGGAATGGCATCACTCACAAACCGACGGCCAGACAGAAGTTGTAAATAGGTGCTTGGAGATAGCCCAAAGCCACCCACCAAATATGACTACCCAAGGAGGACTTCAGACTCAGCCAAGTGCCATTATTGATCGACGGATTATGATTCGACGACGACGATCCACTACTGAATTGCTAATACAGTGGGCAAACCTACTAACAGAAGATGCCACTTTGGAGAACTATGATGACTTGAAGATCAAATTCCCAAAATTCATGAATCGTCAGCCTCGAGGACAAGGCTGATTTGAAGAGGGCGGGTTTGTTAGGACTCTAGCTAGGAGAGTCCTAATTAAGAGGGACATTCATGTAAAACTGTTAGAACTTTAGCTAGGAGAGTCCTAATTGAGAGGGACATTCTGTTAGGACTCTAGCTAGGAGAGTCCTAATTAAGAGGGACATTCATATAGGAGGTTTTTTCTTAGAGAAGAATTAGGAGTTGTAAGGGAATAGGAGTCTTGAGTAGGAGTCCTATTAGGAGTCTTGAGTAGGAGTCTTAATTGAGTAGGACTCTTGAGTAGGAGTCCTATTAGGAGTCTTGAGTAGGACTCTTGAGTAGGAGTCCTATTAGGAGTTAGGGTTTAGAAACCCTATAAATAGCTATGTATTCATCCTCTTTTGATAAGCAATAGATGAATCTTTTCTGCAGCCTTTGAGCAGCAACTTGGAGGGAGGAACCCCTATAGAGTTCCAAGGAGGCCGATCCCCTAAAGAGATCAACCCCAAGTTTAGAATCTGCAAGGGTTCTAACAACTTCCTATCATACCCTTATAGGTTTTTTGATCGAAGCTTTCTCCACTTTCATCAATTTCTAACTTAGTGGAGGTGCTCATAGGAGTATTAATAGCTTTTGAGTTATTCATATTAAACTTCTTTAGTAAACTCATAGCATATTTAGTTTGGCTAATAAAGATGTCATTGCTTAGTTGTTTGATTTGTAGACCTAAGAAGAATGTTAATTCTCCCATTAGACTCATTTCGAATTCACGACTCATAGTTTTAGCAAAGGACTCACAAAGAGATTCATTCGTAGAACCAAAGATAATATCATCAACATAAATTTGAACAATGAGAAAATTATTTTCAAAGTCTTTGATGAATAATGTAGTATCAACCTTGCCTTTTATGAAATTATTTATTTTCAATAAGAAAGGAACTAAGTCTCTCATACCACGCCCTTGGAGCTTGTTTTAAACCATAGAGAGCTTTAGTCAATCTAAACACATGATTAGGGAGACTATTATTTTCAAAGCCAGGAGGTTGTTCAACATAAACTTCTTCGGAAATAAAGCCATTTAGAAAAGCGCTTTTAACATCCATTTGAAATAACTTAAAATTATTACAACTAGCGTAGGCAAGGAGCATCCTTATGGCTTCCAATCGAGCCACAGGTGCGAAGGTTTCTTCGTAATCGATACCTTCTTCTTGGTTGAAACCTTTGGCCACTAATCTAGCCTTGTTTCTAACCATGATACCATTTTCATCTTGCTTGTTTCTAAAGACCCATTTAGTACCAATAACTAAATGGTCATTTGGCCTAGGAACAAGCGTCCACACCTCATTTCTCTCAAATTGATTCAATTCATCTTGCATTACGATAATCCATGAATCATCTTTCATGGCTTCATCAACACATTTGGGTTCAATTTTGTCACGCCCCCTCAAAATATCCATGATTTTTAAAATTTTCATCACAGACCAATCCAGGATCCAAACTAACGTTTGAGGACACTGAAAACATTCTATTCATATTCACATCCATAAAACCTGTGCAGTTTATAATCATATATCACGTCACTCGATAATTCACATTTATGGCAACCCAAGCCAACTTGACAAACATGAACAACATTTATAAATCCACAAGCTAAATAAATTATACAATCAGAACTCCAACTATTCACCACAAGTTCATATCACCATAAATTAGACTTAACATTCTGAAATTCCAAATAAGAGAGATCTCCTAACACTTTGACACAGTATATCCATTTCGGTTCATCGACAACATTTCATTACATACAAGACATACTTATACAACAATATCGTAATAACCAACCAGACTTGCCCATTATTCTGAATAGCTATCCATTGCCTCAGCCCAAATCAAACATCTCGAAGAGTGACAAGCTGACCTGAAAGATTTATATAACAACGGAGTGAGCCAAAAACGGCTCAGCAAGTGACAAAGCATATTCAGAACAAAATGAACGGTTTCAAACGAGTAAGGTATCATAATGCAAGGCAGAATACAAGAATTCTCAAGGATACCATCTCAATAGATACCAAATCATACGTATCATGTCATTCAAAAACATATTTGATCCATAACGAATGGGGCATAGAGTAATTGGAACATATCAATGGCAGATAGGACATTTCAGAACATATCTGTTCATAGCAAATGGAGCACAGAGTAATTGGAACATATCAATGGCAGATAGGACATTTCAGAACATATCAGTTCATAGCAAATGGAGCACAAAGTAATTGGAACATATCAATGGCAGATAGGACATTTCAGAACATATCAGTTCATAGCAAATGGAGCACAGAGTAATTGGAGCATATCAATGGCATATGAAATGTTCCGGAGCATATCAACGGCATATGGAACATTTCGAAGCATATCATTAGTGAATGAAGCATTTCAGAGCATATCAAACTCATATGTCGTACAGAATCTCAAACGTCGTCCTTGACGTTGCAATCATATCATAACTATCCAGAGCACGAACAGAAATAACTCACCAAAACTCTGGATGTCATTCAAACATATAGAGGGTGTAGTGGGATCTCAGTCAGCAATATCCCACAAAGCGGGACCCCACAAAGCGGGCAAATAAGCGCATACCAGAATATCCCACAAAGCGGGACCCCACAAAGCGGGCAAATCAGCGCATACCTTTTACCATTTCTGGCAAAGGTCCAGACGATCCCACACACCAGAGTACAAAAGGACAGTTTCAACAATAAGTAGCATATATCGGAAGCACACGCGGAACAACAAACGTACATGTGCCTTTACGAGTCAATCCGAAGTAAGCAATAATCTTTCACAAGTATATTCAGATTTGAAGGGAATTGAAAGCAAGGGCACATATGGAATCCAAGCAATCACAAATAACTCAATTCAATAAGAAGATTTGATGAATTCAATGTCCAAAGGAATGAAACTGGAATAGGCACATATCGAAAGCAAATGCGGAACAATAGGATATACATGTGCCTATATGAGTCAATACGATATAGCATAAACGTTACACATCAGTTTTCAAGAATGCAATAATTTTAAGGACAAGAGCATACAAGAATTCAAAGTAGTAATATAAAGCTCAATTGAATAAGAAGGCTAAAGGATATCAATTTCCAAAGGAACGAAACCAGAATATGAGAAATCGACCAAAGCTCGATTTCTGGCAGAATACAGAAGGCACATTGAACAAATGATTCAAACTATCAATCGTGCTCCAATTTACTCAGAAATAATCATTGGATAATACTTTCAAATAAGACAGGCTTCATATGAATTGAACTGTCCAACAGAGAGAGTTACAAATAATTTGGTAAGCAAGAGTCATAGAACAAAATCTCTGTTGGCAGAATTCATAATGTCAGATTCAACAGATAACTGGGCAGGTGTTTGGATTTCAGATCTTTCAATCCATATATCAAAGAAAGGTCTACCAGTCTAGTTTCCAATTAAATCAGTTTTGAACAAATCAGAGTTTCCACAAAGTCTTATAGGCAGTTCGGTATCAAAAGATCATAATCTCAAAAGTTGCACAGATTCGAATCGTTACATGTAAACAGGAGATATAACAAATGCAAGGCTAGTACAATTCAAAGTTCCTCATAATCAAAGCAAATGTAGAGATAAAAATGGCAGTGGGGAACGATCAGGGAACTTGCAATAGAAAGGATTGAAACAAGCGGGAAACTTGCAATAGAAAGGATTGAAACAAGCGGGAAACTTGCAATAGGAAGGATCAGAAAACTTGCCTTTCAATGATTTCGATCCGAAGATCCAAAGAAGGTGCCAGGCCAAATCCTTCTACTTTTTCTCCGTGTCCTCTCTCTGTTTCGTTTTGTGCTCCCGTTTTCTTCCTTTCTTCGCAACTACATCACGTGTCGAACATCGAGGCACAGTCACCTGCTCTCTCTTACTCTCATTCCTTCTTTTTTTTCTTTCCCAAACGCAGCTGCCACAGCCACCGTCGCTGCCGCTGCCACAATCGCAGCCACGACCGCAACTGCGGTCACAACCGCAGCCCCCTTCCACTGCACTATTTCCTTCTTCCCTTCTCTCGTTCCTACTCTTTCTCTTTCCCAAAAGCAGCTACTGCAGCTACTGCAGCCACCACCGCTGCCGCAGCTACCGCAGCCAACGTTGCAGCCGCAGCCGGAGTCGCAGCCACGGCCGCAGCCACCACACTCGCAGCCTCTTCTTCCTCCCCTGCTCATCTTCCTCTCCTTCTTCTCTTCCAACTGCAGCTGCTATCGCCGCAGCCGTAGCCCCTTCTCTTCTTCCTCTCCTTCCCTTCTTCCTTTCTCTTCTTCTTCCTTTCCTTCTCTTCTTTCCCAGCTGCATGCTGCAGTCGCAGCCTCAGCCACGGCCACAGCCTTTTCTTCCTCCCCTGCTCATCTTCCTCTCCTTCTTCTCTTCCAACTGCAGCTGCCATCGCCGCAGCCGCAGCCCCCTCTCTTCTTCCTCTCCTTCCCTTCTTCCTTTCTCTTCTTCTTCCTTTCCTTCTCTTCTTTCCCAGCTGCATGCTGCAGTCGCAGCCTCAGCCACGGCCACAGCCTTTTCTTCCTCCCCTGCTCATCTTCCTCTCCTTCTTCTCTTCCAACTGCAGCTGCCATCGCCGCAGCCGCAGCCCCTACTCTTCTTCCTCTCCTCCCCTTCTTCCTTTCTCTTCTTCTTTCCCTGCCACAGCTGCAGCTGCCACAACCGCAGCCGCAGCTACTTTCTTCCCTTCTCCTCTTCCTTTTCCTTCCTTTCTTCTTCTTCTCTTCTTCTCCTTCCTCCCCTTCTTCTCCCCGACGTCACCCACACCCTCCCCTCTGTTTCCTCTGCAGGAAACAGAGGTATCACAACCTCTTCCCCTGCTTCCTCTTCCTCTTCTCTTCCTCTTCTTCTTCTTCTCCTCTTCGAACGCCCCACACCTCTCCTCTGTTTCCACCTGCAGGAAACAGAGGTGCTGCAGCCCTAGCTGCTGCCACCTCTCGCTCCTCTCCCTCTTCCCTCTCTTTTCCCTCTTCTTCTCCTCTTCCCTTTTCCTCCCCAACCCCACACCTCCTCGCTGCAGCCTTGCCGCAGCTATCCTCTTCTCTTCTTCTTCTTCTTCTTCTTCTCTTCTCCCTCTTCTTCCTCTCTTCTTCTCCCCACGCCCCACAGCTTCTCGCTGCAGCCCTCGCTGCAGCCACCTCCTCTTCTTCTTCTTCTCCTTCTTCTTCTTCTCTACTCCCTCTTCTTCCTCCTCTCTTCTTTTCCCTCTTCTTCTTCTTCTTCTTCTTCTTCTTCTCTTCTCCCTCTTCTTCCTCTCTTCTTCTACCACTCTCCTTCTTCTCCTCACGCCCCACCGCTCTCTCTGTTTCTGGAAGAAACAGAGTGCGTGGGAGGCGGTGGGATAATACCGAATTTTCGGTTTTTTCCTTTTTTTTTTTGCAACTTAGCAGTTTAGTCCTTGTAATTTCTATATTTACATATAGGTCCTCCAATTTACATATAAATCTTTATTAATAATTTTTAAAAACGAGGGATATTACACTCTCCCCCCCTTAAAAGAAAATTTAGTCCTCTAAATTGATCATAGCTCAATCGATGAAAAGATGAGGATTATGATATCTTTATTTCCTCCTCCTACTCTTAAATAGTTTCATCAATACAATACATTTACATAATTATCCACGAGTGACCGAAATATTCTCCTCCTTGATCCTCAATAGACGGTAACCCGACCTTCAATCAATTTCTAAAAATACTTGCGTACCCTGTAATTAATCGAGCAAGTCGATACTTCAGAAAATACTCGTTTTTGATGGTCACCTAATTCAACTGTCTATAATCATTACAAAGCCTCAATGTTCCATACATTTCTTTTAACTAACACCGGAGCACCCCATGATGAAATATTAAGCCAAATAAAATCCTCATTTAACAATCCTTGTAGTTGCTTTTCCAATTCCACTTACTCAAATGATATCTTTCTGTAGAGAGGCTTAGATATTGGGATTATCCCAAGGACCAAATCAAAAGCAAAGTCACATTTGCAGGTAATCCAAACAAGTCATCCTAGGATACATTAGGCAAGGAGATAAATAATGTCCAATACTCTCAAAATAAAAGATGGACTGATCAAATATGCAAAAAGCGATCATTTGTTATATATCAATCCATACTGGTATGATAAGAAGATGGCCAATCCATACCAAGTATAATATCATAACTCCAAATCTCTAGGAGAACTAAATCAGCAAAAGTTCAAGTTCTCCAACAAAAATCAGACAAGAGGACCAGATTCAAGTTCGTTATCAAAGAATCTCCAATGATCGTATTTACATATAGCACATAATGTAGTGGTCTAGGTTGAATACCCAAGTGATAGACAGAATATTCCGAATCAAATCATAGATGGGACCCATGGTCAAACAAATATTTGCATTCTTTCATAAACATGCATAATACCTTTGACCACTAATTCAGAAGTTTCAGAATCATATTTAGTGATAGCATACACTCTTACATGGGCTGATGATTTAGGAGGCAGTGACTCTTTCTTCTTGTTCAAAGGGCAAACTTTTATTTTATGATCCAACTTTCTACAAGCAAAATAGACTCCAATCACCCGAAAACACAAACTTGTTTCATAATTTAACTTGTAATTCACACATGATTAAGTCTTTGATGGTAACTTTCCTTTTCAAATCCAAATGTCTTGACCCTCTTGTCATTACTTTCTGATTCATTTCCAATCATATTCTTATCGGTAAACTTGTCCTTATCATTCTTGTCACTGATCTCCAAAAATTCTTTTCATTGTTGCCAATAATAATCAGCCTCTACTTCCAATATAAGGTGGCAAAAGAAATCTTTTGATCATCAAAACAATTTTGTACATCAAATATCTTCTCTGTTTGCATCATTCATTTTTCTACCACCAATGAAATTAGGTCCACCATGCTTTCGCTGCGCCACTCTGATTCAATATCCTCGATTACCCCTTTCATCCCACTTAATTAATCAAAATCAGATGAAGTAGGAGGACTAAATGTCATCGTCATCCTAGATTCCTAAAATACATCAAAGAAAATTTCCACCAATCACTATAGTTCATTAGACCTCAATATATTTTGCACGTCAACATATCAAATATTTCAGTAATCCTCAAACAATGCTCTGATACCACCTCTGGCACGCCCCCTCAAAATATCCATGATTTTTAAAATTTTCATCACAGACCAATCCAGGATCCAAACTAACGTTTGAGGACACTGAAAACATTCTATTCATATTCACATCCATAAAACCTGTGCAGTTTATAATCATATATCACGTCACTCGATAATTCACATTTATGGCAACCCAAGCCAACTTGACAAACATGAACAACATTTATAAATCCACAAGCTAAATAAATTATACAATCAGAACTCCAACTATTCACCACAAGTTCATATCACCATAAATTAGACTTAACATTCTGAAATTCCAAATAAGAGAGATCTCCTAACACTTTGACACAGTATATCCATTTCGGTTCATCGACAACATTTCATTACATACAAGACATACTTATACAACAATATCGTAATAACCAACCAGACTTGCCCATTATTCTGAATAGCTATCCATTGCCTCAGCCCAAATCAAACATCTCGAAGAGTGACAAGCTGACCTGAAAGATTTATATAACAACGGAGTGAGCCAAAAACGGCTCAGCAAGTGACAAAGCATATTCAGAACAAAATGAACGGTTTCAAACGAGTAAGGTATCATAATGCAAGGCAGAATACAAGAATTCTCAAGGATACCATCTCAATAGATACCAAATCATACGTATCATGTCATTCAAAAACATATTTGATCCATAACGAATGGGGCATAGAGTAATTGGAACATATCAATGGCAGATAGGACATTTCAGAACATATCTGTTCATAGCAAATGGAGCACAGAGTAATTGGAACATATCAATGGCAGATAGGACATTTCAGAACATATCAGTTCATAGCAAATGGAGCACAAAGTAATTGGAACATATCAATGGCAGATAGGACATTTCAGAACATATCAGTTCATAGCAAATGGAGCACAGAGTAATTGGAGCATATCAATGGCATATGAAATGTTCCGGAGCATATCAACGGCATATGGAACATTTCGAAGCATATCATTAGTGAATGAAGCATTTCAGAGCATATCAAACTCGTATGTCGTACAGAATCTCAAACGTCGTCCTTGACGTTGCAATCATATCATAACTATCCAGAGCACGAACAGAAATAACTCACCAAAACTCTGGATGTCATTCAAACATATAGAGGGTGTAGTGGGATCTCAGTCAGCAATATCCCACAAAGCGGGACCCCACAAAGCGGGCAAATAAGCGCATACCAGAATATCCCACAAAGCGGGACCCCACAAAGCGGGCAAATCAGCGCATACCTTTTACCATTTCTGGCAAAGGTCCAGACGATCCCACACACCAGAGTACAAAAGGACAGTTTCAACAATAAGTAGCATATATCGGAAGCACACGCGGAACAACAAACGTACATGTGCCTTTACGAGTCAATCCGAAGTAAGCAATAATCTTTCACAAGTATATTCAGATTTGAAGGGAATTAAAAGCAAGGGCACATATGGAATCCAAGCAATCACAAATAACTCAATTCAATAAGAAGATTTGATGAATTCAATGTCCAAAGGAATGAAACTGGAATAGGCACATATCGAAAGCAAATGCGGAACAATAGGATATACATGTGCCTATATGAGTCAATACGATATAGCATAAACGTTACACATCAGTTTTCAAGAATGCAATAATTTTAAGGACAAGAGCATACAAGAATTCAAAGTAGTAATATAAAGCTCAATTGAATAAGAAGGCTAAAGGATATCAATTTCCAAAGGAACGAAACCAGAATATGAGAAATCGACCAAAGCTCGATTTCTGGCAGAATACAGAAGGCACATTGAACAAATGATTCAAACTATCAATCGTGCTCCAATTTACTCAGAAATAATCATTGGATAATACTTTCAAATAAGACAGGCTTCATATGAATTGAACTGTCCAACAGAGAGAGTTACAAATAATTTGGTAAGCAAGAGTCATAGAACAAAATCTCTGTTGGCAGAATTCATAATGTCAGATTCAACAGATAACTGGGCAGGTGTTTGGATTTCAGATCTTTCAATCCATATATCAAAGAAAGGTCTACCAGTCTAGTTTCCAATTAAATCAGTTTTGAACAAATCAGAGTTTCCACAAAGTCTTATAGGCAGTTCGGTATCAAAAGATCATAATCTCAAAAGTTGCACAGATTCGAATCGTTACATGTAAACAGGAGATATAACAAATGCAAGGCTAGTACAATTCAAAGTTCCTCATAATCAAAGCAAATGTAGAGATAAAAATGGCAGTGGGGAACGATCAGGGAACTTGCAATAGAAAGGATTGAAACAAGCGGGAAACTTGCAATAGAAAGGATTGAAACAAGCGGGAAACTTGCAATAGGAAGGATCAGAAAACTTGCCTTTCAATGATTTCGATCCGAAGATCCAAAGAAGGTGCCAGGCCAAATCCTTCTACTTTTTCTCCGTGTCCTCTCTCTGTTTCGTTTTGTGCTCCCGTTTTCTTCCTTTCTTCGCAACTACATCACGTGTCGAACATCGAGGCACAGTCACCTGCTCTCTCTTACTCTCATTCCTTCTTTTTTTTCTTTCCCAAACGCAGCTGCCACAGCCACCGTCGCTGCCGCTGCCACAATCGCAGCCACGACCGCAACTGCGGTCACAACCGCAGCCCCCTTCCACTGCACTATTTCCTTCTTCCCTTCTCTCGTTCCTACTCTTTCTCTTTCCCAAAAGCAGCTACTGCAGCTACTGCAGCCACCACCGCTGCCGCAGCTACCGCAGCCAACGTTGCAGCCGCAGCCGGAGTCGCAGCCACGGCCGCAGCCACCACACTCGCAGCCTCTTCTTCCTCCCCTGCTCATCTTCCTCTCCTTCTTCTCTTCCAACTGCAGCTGCTATCGCCGCAGCCGTAGCCCCTTCTCTTCTTCCTCTCCTTCCCTTCTTCCTTTCTCTTCTTCTTCCTTTCCTTCTCTTCTTTCCCAGCTGCATGCTGCAGTCGCAGCCTCAGCCACGGCCACAGCCTTTTCTTCCTCCCCTGCTCATCTTCCTCTCCTTCTTCTCTTCCAACTGCAGCTGCCATCGCCGCAGCCGCAGCCCCCTCTCTTCTTCCTCTCCTTCCCTTCTTCCTTTCTCTTCTTCTTCCTTTCCTTCTCTTCTTTCCCAGCTGCATGCTGCAGTCGCAGCCTCAGCCACGGCCACAGCCTTTTCTTCCTCCCCTGCTCATCTTCCTCTCCTTCTTCTCTTCCAACTGCAGCTGCCATCGCCGCAGCCGCAGCCCCTACTCTTCTTCCTCTCCTCCCCTTCTTCCTTTCTCTTCTTCTTTCCCTGCCACAGCTGCAGCTGCCACAACCGCAGCCGCAGCTACTTTCTTCCCTTCTCCTCTTCCTTTTCCTTCCTTTCTTCTTCTTCTCTTCTTCTCCTTCCTCCCCTTCTTCTCCCCGACGTCACCCACACCCTCCCCTCTGTTTCCTCTGCAGGAAACAGAGGTATCACAACCTCTTCCCCTGCTTCCTCTTCCTCTTCTCTTCCTCTTCTTCTTCTTCTCCTCTTCGAACGCCCCACACCTCTCCTCTGTTTCCACCTGCAGGAAACAGAGGTGCTGCAGCCCTAGCTGCTGCCACCTCTCGCTCCTCTCCCTCTTCCCTCTCTTTTCCCTCTTCTTCTCCTCTTCCCTTTTCCTCCCCAACCCCACACCTCCTCGCTGCAGCCTTGCCGCAGCTATCCTCTTCTCTTCTTCTTCTTCTTCTTCTTCTCTTCTCCCTCTTCTTCCTCTCTTCTTCTCCCCACGCCCCACAGCTTCTCGCTGCAGCCCTCGCTGCAGCCACCTCCTCTTCTTCTTCTTCTCCTTCTTCTTCTTCTCTACTCCCTCTTCTTCCTCCTCTCTTCTTTTCCCTCTTCTTCTTCTTCTTCTTCTTCTTCTTCTCTTCTCCCTCTTCTTCCTCTCTTCTTCTACCACTCTCCTTCTTCTCCTCACGCCCCACCGCTCTCTCTGTTTCTGGAAGAAACAGAGTGCGTGGGAGGCGGTGGGATAATACCGAATTTTCGGTTTTTTCCTTTTTTTTTTTGCAACTTAGCAGTTTAGTCCTTGTAATTTCTATATTTACATATAGGTCCTCCAATTTACATATAAATCTTTATTAATAATTTTTAAAAACGAGGGATATTACAAATTTGTGAGAGAAAGGCGGCGTTGCCACAAAAATTCTTAAAAGAGGATCGTGTTTGAACCCCCTTTGATGTGTCTCCTAAGATTAGCTCCTTAGGATGAGCATCTACATACTTCCAATCCTTGGGTAAGGAAGTGGATGCATCCAAGTTGCTAGTTGGAGACGGGGTTTCGTTTAAATTCAAAGAATCAAAGTTAACATCATCATCAAGATCATTCTTCTTAATTTCGAAAATCTCATTGAAAACAACATGGATGGATTCTTCAATAATTAAGGTTCTTTTATTGAAAATACGAAAAGCTTTAGAAACCGAAGAATAACCAAGAAAGATTCCTTCATCAAATTTAGCATCGAATTTTCCTAAGTTATCCTTTTCATTCAAGATAAAACACTTACACCCAAAGACTTTAAAATATGAGACATTGGGTTTTTTGTTATTCCATAACTCATAAGGAGTTTTGGAGAGTAAGGGTCTTACTAGAACTCTATTCAAAATATAGCATGCAGTGTTTACAGCTTCGGCCCAAAAATATTTGGGTAGGCCATGTTCATTCAACATGGTTCTTGCCATTTCTTGTAAATTTTGATTTTTTTCTTTCTACTACCCCATTTTATTGAGGATTTCTTGGAGTAGAGAAATTATGGTTGTATCCATTGAGTTCACAGAATTCTTTGAAATCATGGTTTTGAAATTCTCCACCATGATCACTTCTAATTGACGAAATCATAGATTCCTTCTCATTTTGAACAAGTTTACAAAACTTGGTAAAATATCTAAAGCATTCATTTTTCTGTTTTAAGAAGTAGGTCCATGTATATCTGCTGTAGTCATCAACAATGACAAAGGCGTATTTGCTACCTCCTAGACTCGATGTAGAGATTGGTCCGAACAAGTCCATATGGATCAATTGTAAGGGCCTAGAGGTGCTTATTTGATTCTTAACTTTGAAACTACCCTTAATTTGTTTACCTAATTGGCAAGCATCACATACATTGTCTTTGATGAACTTGATACGAGGAATTCCTCTTACAAGTTCTCTAGATGATACTTGAGTGATTAGTTTCATGCCAACTGCCCTTTTACAGTTTCTCTCCTTTTGACGGGCTCAGGAGACAACCCTTACAGATCCTTTCTCTCCTCTCTTTACAACTCAAGACTTGAAGAAAAGAAAAGAGGAGAACTTTTGGACTTTACACAAATTTGAGCTCTTAGAATCACTGAAAAGATCAAGAATTCGGTGTGGATCTGTATCCCTTCAGTGTTGAATGGGTGGGGTATTTATAGGCCCCAACCCAATTCAAATTTGGAGCTCAAAACGATCAAATCCCGGAATTTCGGGATCAGGCGGTTGCACCTCTTGACTGGAGAGGTTGCACCGCCTGGCAGAGCTCGAAGACCGAGCTCAGGCGGTGCCACCTCTCTGTCAGGGAGGTTGCACCGCCCAGTCTTGCTCGAAGACTGAGCTCAGGCGGTGCCACCTCTCTGTCAGGGAGGTTGCACCGCCCAGTCTAGCTCGAAGACTGACAGAGAGGTTGCACCGCCCAGTCTAGCTCGAAGACTGAGCTCAGGCGGTGCCACCTCCTGGCTGGGGAGGTTGCACCGCCTAGTCTCGCTAGGAGGCTTAGCCCAGGCGGTGCCACCTCTTGGCCTAGGCGGTTGCACCTCCTGGTGCAGTCAGGGTCCGAATGGTTAGCTCCATTCGGCCCAATTTCTATCTTTTCAGGGGCCCAATTGCCCCAAGATTAAGCTAATGGGATCACCTCCCATTTTCCAACTTAATCAACGTGCTAACTACGATTAAATCTAAGACAATTTCTGCAGCTTTGCTCCGATGCGTCAATCGCTTCTTCCGGCGAGTTTCCGGCGAACTTCCGTCGATCATCCGATGAACCCTCGGTGATTCTTCTGCGGACTTCCGGCAAACTCCTGGACTTTGCGACGATCCACTTGGCGAGTTCCGACGAGCTTCGCTTGGCAAGCTTCTGGACTTCTCGGATCTGTTCTCGCAGAACCTCCGATGACCGTCCGAACTTCGCTCGAACTCTCGAACTCCCAACGTGATCATGAACTTGACTCCGGCGCAACTCCTGCTGCTTGTCTAACTTTCATCGTAGTTAATCCTGCACACTTATCCGAGATTCAACACTTGAAAGCCATGAAGAGTCATTTCTCTCGAGTATAAATCCGAAATGAGAAAAACCTAGCTCTGATACCAATTGTTAGGATCGGAGCGGCACTAAGAGGGGGGGGGGTGACTTAGTGCAGCAGATTAAAACGTCGGTTTTGACAAATCTTTCGTACGATAAAAATCGAACTCAAAAGTGCTTAACTTGATAGCGTATTCGTAAAGTTGTGCAGCAAAGGTAATGAGGAAATAAAGCACGTAAGAAGGTTTGCAGTAATGTAAATAGCAATAATGAAATGCAAACCAGAGATCATGCCAATTTTAAAGTGGTTCGATCAAATGACCTACATCCACTTGCGAGGCCCTCTTCGATGAGGCTCCCACCTTCCACTAGCAAATCTCTTGAAAGGGAAGGGCAAATACCCCTCTTACAACTTTTTACAAGCGGTTCACTCTCTTACAGATTTTCAGTAAGAAAGAAGGAGGTGAACACTAGCAAATTGAAAATAAGACTTGCTAAGACTTTTCTAAGACCTTTCTCCCAATCAACTGCTTCTCAAAAAGTTACAATCTCAGTTGAGATTTGAGGGGTATTTATAAGCCTCAAGAGGATTCAAATTTGGGCTCCAAAATTTGAATTCTCTTTGGTTACTGATGCTGGCGGTGCCACCGCCTATCAGTGGCGGTGGCACCACCTGGTTCTTGGGTTCTAGGCGGTGCCACCGCCTAATCTAGCGGTGCCACCGCCTACACTATTTCAGCTCACTAGTTGGGCTCTAAACTTGGCCCAAACCAGTCCGAACTCGGGCCCAATTGGCCCCTACTTGAGTTATAGGATTAACACCTAATCCTAACCCTAATTAACGTGCTAACTACAAATTTAAAGACATTTTCTAAGCTATTACAAAGTCCGCAAGTCAAGACTTTTTCCGGCGAACTTCAGACCGTCTTCCGACGAACTCTCGAAAACCATTCTACGGACTCCCGGCAAGCTCCTAGACTTCACGATTTGATCTTGGCGAATTCCAATGAGCTTCTTCAGCAAGCTCCGATCTTTCTCGACGAGCTCCGCGAACTTCCAACGAACCTTCCGGCGAGCTTCCGAAAAACCCTTCGGCAAGCTCCCTACTCATTCTCAACTAGTTCCGGCAGCATTCCCGACGAACCTTCGGACTTTTGTCGAACTCACGAACTCGCAACAAATCCTTCACACTTGACTCTGACACTTTGTTTCAGTTTATGTCTTCGTCGTTATCGTAGTTAATTATGTACACACAAGCCAAAACTCTACTCCGATCTAGACAATTATTACAAAGCGAATTGACATTCTGTTGCCCGACACGTCATTGGTTGGCACTTCATCCGATTCTTCAACGCATCGTCCTCTCTTGCGGCTTGTTGCCCAATCGGCGGTTGACCTCTGCAACCCCGATATCCTTGGCGCAATCCCGCTCTCCTTGGCCCGATGCCTGACGTCCGAAGCCTTCTGCCGTCTAATATCCTGACGTGATCTCCTCCGGCGCAACATCAATTCCTCCTGCGTCAACTATCTAATCCTGATCGAAGCATCCTGCGTCACTCAAAACGTAGATTAAATCATAAACACATATCAAGTGGTTTCATCATCAAAATACGAGATTCAACAGCATGATGATAAAACTTGCGATTATGTTGAAATAATTTAAACTTATATCTAAAAAATTGGCTAGTTGCACTTCTCCTTTTTGTTGATGACAAAGGGGGAGAAGTTATAATGATGATCATGCATAGAATGATGTATTGAAAATTTGATTATGCATGATTTTATGTTGCACATTTTGATGATTAAATTTGGTTTGACTTGAATTTAAGTTGAATTCAGGTTCTATCAATATGGCACATTGATAGGGGGAGTTAAGGTTAACTCTCTCATCAATTAGTTATCATCATAAAAAAGGGGAAGATTATTGAATCTCAAAATTTGATGATTAAACCAATTGATGATTAAACCAATTAGTTATCGTCATAATCTGTATTTTGAGTGACGAAGGAAACTTCGATCAGGGAGAGACAATTAAAGCAAGAAGAATCATTTTGCGTCGAAATGGAACATGTCAGAAGATTGGACGTCGAGTCAGAGAATCGATTGACTTATCAGTAGAAGGCTTCAGACCATGGGTTTGGGCATCGGGCCAAGAAGAGTAGAAATTACACTAAGAAAATTGGAGTTGCGGAGGTCAACTATGTTAGGATTAAGAGCACTAAGAGAGGGGGGGGGGGGGGGCGAATTAGTGCAGCGGAAAACTTTCGACGATTAAAAACACATTCGTACGATAAGAGCGATTTCGGTAGAAAAGCCGATTCGTAAATCACTTTAACTTGTGATCAAGCAAGATACAGTTAAAGCAAGTCTATGAAGACAGTTTGTAGTTATGATGGAAATTAGAATGTAAGCATAAACTGAAATATGATGTTCATACGATAAAACTAATTTACGTCTAAACGCCGATTCGGAAAATACTGAACTTTGAAACAAGATTGTAAATGCGCAGAAGGCAGTAAGCTATTGAGGAGGTTTGCAGTAAAGATAATATGCTCAAAGTAAATGTAAATCGAGATTTAGAGTGGTTCGGTCAATCTTGACCTACATCCACTTTTGGCTTCCTCCACCAACGAGATCACCGACGTCCACTAGAGGCCTTCGTTCAATAGGCGAAGGCCAACCACCTTTTTACAGTTTCACTCCTTTTGACGGGCTTAGGAGACAACCCTTATAGAATTTTCTTTCTTCTCTTAACAGATCAAAACTTCGAAGAAAAGAGGAAGGAGAACTTTTAACTCATACAACACTTTTGAGCTCTAAAAATCACAGAGTAAGATCAGGATTTCGGTGGTTTTTGGTTTCTCTTTCATTGCTGAAAGAGTGGGGTATTTATAGGCCCCAAACTAGTTTGAATTCCGAGCTCAAAACTATCATCTCCCGGAATTCCGGGGTCTAGCGGTTGCATCGCCTGGCAGAGCTCAAAGACTGAGCTTCTTGGCGATGCCACCGCTTGTCAGGGGCAATTGCACCTCCTGCCAGAGCTTGGAGACTGAGCTCAGGCGATGCCATCGCTTGACTAGGGTGGTTGCACCGCCCAGCCAGAGCTCGGAGATCGAGCTCAGGCGGTTGCACCTCTATCAAAGGCGGTTGCACTGCCCAGCCAGAGCTCGGAGACTGAGCCCTGGGCGGTGCCACCGCCGACCCAGGCAGTGCCACCTCTGGCCAAGTAATCTGGGTCCGAATGGGCTGATCCATTCGGCCCAATTTGGGTCTGTCAAGGGCCCAATTGCCCCAAGATTAAGTTAATGGGATCACCTTCCATTTCTAACTTAATTATCATGCTAACTAAGAATTTCTTAAGACATTTACTGCAACTAGTTGAATCTCGGATTTTGATGATGAAGTCAATTGTCATTTGTTATCTAATCCATATGTTGAGATAAGTGTGCAGGATTAACTATGATAAAAGTAAGACATGCAGCAGGAGTTACGCCGGAGTCAAGACAATGATCACGTTGGGAGTTCGACGGAAGTTCGGACAGTCGTCGGAGGTTCTGCGGGAACAAATCCGAGAAGTCCATGAGCTTGCCAAAGAAGCTCATCGGAACTCGCCAAGTGGATCATCGCAAATCCATGAGTTTGCCGGAAGTCCGCAGGAGCATCACCGAGGGTTCATCAGATGATCGACGGAAGTTCGTCGGAAGCTCACCGGAAGAAGCGATTGACGCACCGGAGCAAGTTGTAGTAAATGTCTTAGGGAATATCGTAGTTAGCACAATGATTAAGTTGGAAATGGGAGGTGATCCCATTAACTTAATCTTGGGGCAATTAGGCCCCTGAAAAACCCAAATTGGGCCGAATGGATCAACCCATTCGGACCCTGATTTCTGCCAGGCGGTTGAACCGCCCAAGGCAGGAGGTGGCACCGCTTGGGCTCGGTCACCGAGCACTGGCTGAGTGGTGCAACCGCCTTAGTCAGGAGGTTGCACCGCCTGAGCTCGGTCTTCGAGCTCTGATAGAAGGTGCAACCACCCCTAACAGGAGGTGGCACCGCCCAGAGGCTCAGTCTTTGAGCTCTGCCAGGCGGTGCAACCGCTCCAGTTAGGAGGCGCAACCGCCTGATCTCGGAATTTCGGGAATTGATAGTTTTGAGCTCCAAATTTGAACTGGGTTGGGGCCTATAAATACCCCACCCATTTAGCACTGATAGAGCACAGAATACACACCAAAATCTTGATCTTGTTCTGTGATTTTTAGAGCTCAAAATTGTTGTAAAGGCTAAAAGTCCTTCTCCCTCTTTTCTTCCAAATTCTAAGCTGTAAAGAGAGGAGAGAAAATTTTGTAAGGGTTGTCTCCTAAGCCCGTCAAAAGGAGTGAAACTGTAAAAGGGTGGTTGGCCTTTGCATATTGAAGGAAGGCATCTAGTTGACGTCGATGACCTCGTCGGTGGAGGAAGCCAAAAGTGGAGTAGGTCAAGATTGACCGAACCACTCTAAATCTCGATTTGCATTTACTTTGAGCATTTTATCTTTACTGCAAACCTCCTCTAAAGCTTACTACTTTCTACGCATATACGATGGGGTTTCAAGCTATGCACTTTCCGAATCAGCGTTTAGACGTAAATCTATTTTTTCATACGATCATCATATTTCAGTTTGCGTTTACGTTTTGATTTCTATCTTAACTGCAAACTGCCTTAATATCCTTGCTTAAGCTATATCATGCCTAATCATGTGATTTACGAATCAGCATTTAGACGTAAATCAGTTTCTTCGTACGAACATCATATTTCAGTTTGCGCTCACATTCTGGTTTTCATCATAACTGCAAACTGCCTTCATAGATTGACTTTAACGTCATCTCGCTTGATCTTAAGTTAAAGTAATATTAGAATCGGCTTTCACACCGAAATCGTTTTTATCGTTCGAATGTTTTTATCATCGAAAGATTTCCGCTGCACTATTTCAGCCCCCGCCCCCTCTTAGTGCTCTTGATCCTAACAATTGGTATCAGAGCCAGGTTCAACTCTCAAACGGATTAAAACCCAAGAGAGATGGCATACGCGTGAAACCAAGAGGGCCACTCTATTACATGTCCACCCATGTTCAATGGGACGGACTACACCTATTAGAAGACCCGAATGAGGATCTTTCTTATTTCTATGGATTTTGAACTTTGGAATCTTGTCGAAAATGGATTTTCGAAGTCTTCTCTTCCAATGATCGATTGGAATGAATTGGAGAGGAAGACTTTCGCTCTTAATGCAAAGGCTATGAATGCCTTATTTTGTGCACTTGATAAAAATGAGTTCAACCATGTTTCGGTTTGTGAAACCGCATTTGATATTTGGCACACACTCGAAGTGACTCACGAAGGCACAAGTAGAGTGAAAGAGTCAAAAATCAACCTTTTGTTACACTTTTTAAACTTTTCCGGATGAAACCAAGTGAGACTATTGGCGACATGTTTACCCGTTTCACGGATGTCGACAACGGTCTAAAAGGACTTGAAAAAAGTTTTTCGGATTTTGAGCTCGTAAATAAGATTCTAAGATCCCTTCCTAAGAGTTGGAATCCTAAAGTCACTGCTATTCAAGAGGCGAAAGATCTAAACAACTTCCCTCTTGAAGAACTAATTGGGTCATTAATGACCTACGAGATGACTTGCAAATCTCATGAAGAGCAAGAAGACATCCTTCCAAAGAACAGGAAGGATATGACACTTAAAATTTCAGAAGAGCACTTAAAATTTCAGAAGACCACTTGAGAGAAAACTCAAGTGATGAGGACTGTGACGATGACTTGGCACTTCTAACAAGAAAATTTAAAAAATTCATTAAAAGAAACAAGTTTAAGAATGAAACAAAAAATAAATTTGAACCCAAGAAGGACCAAGTTATTTGCTATGAGTGCAAAAAGTCGGGACACTGCAAAAGTGATTGTCCCCAAGTCAAGAAGAGAACATCAAAGAAGAAGGCGCTCAAAGCAACATGGGATGACTCGAGCGCGTCCGAAGAAGAGGAGTCCAACATCGAGCAAGTTGCTCATTACGCCTTAATTGCCATCGGAGAGGAGGTAACGAATTTAATAGATACAGATTTATCATTTGATGAATTATTAAATGCCTTTCATGACTTATTTGATGAATGCAAGATTATTAGTAGAAAATATAAATTGCTAAAAAAGGAGCATGATAGTCTTACTTGTAATTTTGATAAGTTAAAAACTGAATATCATGATAGTTTAAGTTCATGCATAAAATGCCATGATCTAGAAACTCTTCAAAAGGAAAACTTGCTACCTAAGGACACCTTGAAGAAATTCGAGGTTGGTAGCAAGTCATTGAACATGATCCTTGCAAACAAGGGTCACGTTCCCAAAAGAAGTGGAATTGGATTCGTGAGAAGTCCTCACCAAAATCCAACCACCTTCATAAAAGGCTCCATCCTACATATTCGACACCAAAGCAAATGCAACTTTTGTTGCAAACTTGGACACAAAACGCATTATTGTCCATTCAAGAAAATTAGTCCGAACAAATTAATTTGGGTTCCTAAAGGAACCATGATAAATTCTATGATAAACAATGTAGATCTATTTTTGAGGCACCCAAAAGCAAATGGGTACCTAAAAATCATCCTTTCTTGTAGAAACCTATACCTTCGCAAGCTAGGAGCAAGAGATGGTACCTTGATAGTGGATGCTCAAGGCATATGACCGGAAATCCATCTCAATTCTCTAAGCTCATTAGCATAGACGAAGGCTATGTCACCTTCGGAGACAACAACAAGGGTAAAATCATTGGCAAAGGAACCATAGGTAACAAATCCAACTTCTTTATCGAAGTTGTTTTGTTAGTTGATGGTTTAAAACATAACCTCTTGAGCATTAGTCAATTATGTGATAAAGGATATATTGTCAGATTCGAGTCTAATGCTTGCATCATTGAAAAACCACACAAAAACACGTCCATGATTGCATTAAGATAAAATAACGTATACACTATTGACATCAATGATTTGTGTAATGAAATGTGTTTTTCGGTTTTGAATGAGGATGCTTGGCTATGGCATAGAAGATTAGGTCATGCTAGCATGAAACTAATCACTCAAATATCATCTAAAAAACTTGTAAGAGGTATTCCTCATATCAAGTTCGTCAAAGATAATGTATGTGATGCTTGCCAATTAGGTAAACAAATTAAGGGCAGTTTCAAATCTAAGAATCAAATAAGCACCTCTAGGCTCTTACAATTGATCCATATGGACTTGTTCGAACCAATCTCTATATCAAGCCTAGGAGGTAGTAAATACGCCTTCGTCATTGTGGATGACTATAGCAGATACACATGGACTTACTTCTTAAAACAGAAAAATGAATGCTTTAGATATTTTACCAAGTTTTGTAAACTTGTTCAGAATGAGAAGGGTTCTATGATTTCGTCAATTAGAAGTGATCATGATGGTGAATTTCAAAACCATGATTTCCAAGAATTTTGTGAACTCAATGGATACAACCATAATTTCTCTACTCCTAGAAATCCTCAACAAAATGGAGTAGTAGAAAGAAAAAATTAAAATTTACAAGAAATGGCAAAAACCATGTTGAATGAACATAGCGTACCCAAATATTTTTGGGCCGAAGCCGTAAATACTGCATGCTATATTTTTAATAGAGTTCTAGTAAGACCCTTACTCCCCAAAACTCCCTATGAGTTATGGAACAACAAAAAACCCAATGTTTCATATTTTAAAGTCTTTGGGTGTAAGTGTTTTATCTTGAATGAAAAAGATAACTTAGGAAAATTTGATGCTAAATCCGATGAAGGAATCTTTCTTGGTTATTCTTCGGTTTCTAAAGCTTTTCGTATCTTCAATAAAAGAACTTTAATTATTGAAGAATCCATTCATGTTGTCTTCAATGAGATTTCCGAAATCAGGAAAAACGATTTTGATGATGATGTTAATTTTGATTCCTTGAATTTAAATGAAACTCCATCTCCAACTAGCAACTTGGATGCATCCACTTCCGAAACATCCTTACCCAAGGATTGGAAGTATGTAGATGCTCATCCTAAGGAGCTAATCCTAGGAGACACATCAAAGGGGGTTCAAACACGTTCTTCTCTCAAAAATTTTTGTTCCAACGCCGTTTTTCTCTCTCAAATTGAACCCAAATGTATTGACGAAGCCATAAAAGATGATTCATGGATTATCGTAATGCAAGATGAATTAAATCAATTTGAGAGAAATAAGGTGTGGAAGCTTGTTCCTAGACCAAATGACTATTTAGTTATTGGTACTAAATGGGTGTTTAGAAACAAGCAAGATGAATATGGTATCATGGTTAGAAACAAAGCTAGATTAGTGGCCAAAGGTTTCAACCAAGAAGAAGGTATCGATTATGAAGAAACCTTCGCTCCTGTGGCTCGATTAGAAGCCATAAGGATGCTTCTTGCCTACGCTAGTAGTAATAATTTTAAGTTGTTTCAAATGGATGTTAAAAGCGCTTTTCTTAATGGCTTTATTTCCGAAGAAGTCTATGTTGAACAACCTCTTGGATTTGAAAATAATAGCCTTCCCTAATCATGTGTTTAGATTAACCAAAGCTCTCTATGGTTTAAAACAAGCTCCGAGGGCTTGGTACGAAAGACATAGTTCTTTTCTTATTGAAAATAATTTCACAAAAGGCAAGGTTGATACTACATTGTTCATCAAGAATTTTGAAAATAATTTTCTCATTGTTCAGATTTATGTTGATGATATTATCTTTGGTTCTACGAATGAATCTCTTTGTGAATCTTTTGCTAAAACTATGAGTTTTGAATTCGAAATGAGTTTAATGGGAGAATTAACATTCTTCTTAGGCTTACAAATCAAACAACTAAGCAATGACATCTTTATTAGTTAAACTAAATATGCTTTGAATTTGCTGAAAAAGTTTAATATGAATAACTCAAAAGCTATTAACACTCCTATGAGCACCTCCACTAAGTTAGAAATTGATGAAAGTAGAGAAAGCTTCGATCAAAAAACTTATAGGGGTATGATAGGAACTTTACTTTACCTCACTGCAACTAGACCAGATATCATGTTCAGTGTAGGACTTTGTGCTAGATTTCAATCAAACCCTAAGATATCTCATCTCAAAGCAGTTAAAAGAATACTTAGATATCTTAATGGTATCACAAATCTAAGATTATGGTACCCAAAATCAGAGAATCTTGAGTTAATTGCTTATGCTGATGCCGACTTTGCTGGCTGTAGACTAGATAGAAAAAGCACATCAGGAACATGTCAATTTTTAGGACATGCCCTTGTTTCCTGGTCATCTAAGAAACAAAACTCGGTTGCACTTTCAACAACCGAAGCTGAATATATTGCAGCAAGTGCATGTTGTGCATAAGTTGTATGGATGAAAAACACCTTAGAAGATTATAAAATTCATCTTAAAAATATTCCTATTAAATGTGATAACACAAGTGCAATATGCTTAACGAAAAATCCTATACAACACTCAAGAACAAAACATATTGATATTAGACATCACTTTATACGAGATCATATTACTAATCATGATGTAATCATAGAATTCATTGATACTAAATATCAACTAGCTGATATTTTTACAAACCTCTAAGTGAAGAACAAATTGATTTCATAAGAAGAGAGTTAGGAATGTTGATGTGTCCGAATACATGAACTAGTTAAAATTATTTTTCGGACTTAATTGAATGATCAAATCACTTGATTGCCATTACATGCCTAAATAATATATTGGAAATTATGTGTTGAATACAAAAATTTCCATAACAATAAGCATGTTTTGTCTTCATGATTGTATTTGAAAATCTGTAGCATAGTCTTGACCGAATGCATGAAAGTGTTCATTTCATTTTCGGATTCGCTTAACAATTGGTATGCTAAAAATCAGATTTTCTCATACACTTATATGAAAAATATTTTTCTAAAATGGATTTGATGAAATGATTCCTGCTTATGAATTCCATCTTGAAATATAGATGATAGTGTTTTTACTTGCAAAGAGTTGTTTCACACACATATCTTGACTCAAAGTAAACTCACAAATAGCTAGTATCACAAATGACTTTCCTCCTTCATGCAAAAAGATTATAACAAATAAAAAGGAAGAAGTATTCAAAGCAATATATGTATCATGCTTTCCTTTATATGCTTGTATAATTGATTTCCTATCACTCACTATTGAAAAATAACTTGAACCAAGTAAAGGCATGAACAATTATCGCACTTATGCTCAAAATTTGCTTATATTGTCCTCCTAGTATCACAATTACTAAGCTTTTTGTTGATGACAAAGGGGGAGAAATATATGAGTATTAATGCCATGCTTGCATCACCAAGAGATATATGAATAGATGCTATGATTTGCATTATGCCTTGTATCGTGTCAAGATATCAAACAAAAAACTTGCATCGTAATTTTACATATTGATATCTTACCGTGTGATGAAATGTAATAATTGCTAAAACATTTGAAATATGTGCATCATGTAATGATATCAAAATCTTACTTCGTAGTTTCACATGTTGATATCTTACAATATGATGAATTGCTACTATTACCATCATTCAAACTTTTAATGAAAATGAATGTCAAGCCTTGACATCATCTTCAGAGAGATACATTATCATGATGGGAGTATTGATAAGTTTGAATGATTTTAACTTATCAATATGTCTCATGAATTCATAGGTTTTGAATTCAAGAAAGACTTATCTCAAGTATGGCATATAGACAGGGGGAGTTAAGGTTAACTCCATTATCAATTGATTGTCATCATCAAAAAGGGGGAGATTGTTTAATCTCGGATTTTGATGATGAAGTCAATTGTCATTTGTTATCTAATCCATATGTTGATATAAGTGTGCAGGATTAACTACGATAAAAGTAAGACATGCAGTAGGAGTTGCGCCGGAGTTAAGACAATGATCACGTTGGGAGTTCGAGAGTTCGATGGAAGTTCGGACAATCGTCGGAGGTTCTGCAGAAACAAATCCGAGAAGTCCATAAGCTTGCCAAAGAAGCTCGTCGGAACTCGCCAAGTGGATCGTCGCAAGTCCAGGAGTTTGCCAGAAGTCCGCAAGAGCATCACCGAGGGTTCATCGGATGATCGACGAAAGTTCGCCGGAAGCTCGCCGGAAGAAGCGATTGACGCACCGGAGCAAGTTGCAGTAAATGTCTTAGGGAATATCGTAGTTAGCATAATGATTAAGTTGGAAATGGGAGGTGATCCCATTAACTTAATCTTGGGGCAATTGGGCCCCTGAAAAACCCAAATTGGGCCGAATGGATCAACCCATTCGGACCCTGATTTCTGCTAGGCGATTGAACCGCCCAAGGCAAGAGGTTGCACCGCCTGGGCTCAGTCTCCGAGCGAGATTGGGAGGTGCAACTGCTCCAGCCAAGCGGTGGCACCGCCTAGGCTCAGTCTCCGAGCGAGACTGGGCGGTGCCACCTCCTGTCAGTGCAACCTCCCTTGACAGGAGGTGGCACCGCTTGGGCTCGGTCTCCGAGCATTGGCTGAGCGGTGCAACCGCCTTAGTCAGGAGGTTGCACTGCCTGAGCTCGGTCTTCGAGCTCTAGCAGGAGGTGCAACCGCCCCTGACAGGAGGTGGCACCGCCCAGAGGCTCAGTCTTCGAGCTCTACCAGGCGGTGCAACCGCTCTAGTCAGGAGGTGCAACCGCCTGTTCTCGGAATTCCGGGAATTGACAGTTTTGAGCTCCAAATTTGAACTGGGTTGGGGTCTATAAATACCCCACCCATTCAGCACTGAAACAACATAGAATACACTCCGAAATCTTGATCTTGTTTTGTGATTTTTAGTGCTCAAAATTGTTTTAAAGGCCAAAAGTCTTTCTCTCTCTTTTCTTCCAAGTTCTAAGCTGTAAAGAGAGGAGAGGAGAGAAAATTCTGTAAGGGTTGTCTCCTAAGCCCGTCAAAAGGAGTGAAACTGTAAAAAGGGTGGTTGGCCTTCGCTTATTGAAGGAAGGCCTCTAGTTGACGTCGGTGACCTCGTCGGTGGAGGAAGCCAAAAGTGGAGTAGGTCAAGATTGACCGAACCACTCTAAATCTCAGTTTGTATTTACTTTGAGCATTTTATCTTTACTGTAAACCTCCTCTAAAGCTTACTGCTTTCTGCGCATATATGATCGGGTTTTAGCTTTGCACTTTCCGAATCAACGTTTAGACGTAAATCTTTTTTTTGTACGATCATCATATTTCAGTTTACGTTTACGTTTTGATTTCTATCTTAACTGCAAACTACCTTAGTATCCTTGCTTAAGCTGCATCTCGCCTAATCAAGTGATTTACGAATCAGCATTTAGACGTAAATTAGTTTCTTCATACGAACGTCAAATTTCAGTTTGTGCTCGTATGTTGGTTTTCATCATAACTGCAAACTGCCTTCATAGATTAACTTTAACGTTATCTCGCTTGATCTTAAGTTAAAGTAATCTTAGAATCAATTTTCACATCGAAATCATTTTTATCGTTCGAACGTTTTTATCGTCGAAAGATTTCCGCTGCACTAATTCACCCCCCCCCCCCTCTTAGTGCTCTTGATCCTAACAGCTACAACGACGCTCCTCAAAACTCCTGGCCTGCTCTGAGGTGGAGAGGGGGAGGAGAGGCAAGCAAAGGCTCTAGCCTATGAGGCTCTGAATCCCTCCTATTTATAGAGGTCCTCTGTCAAACCCTAATGGATCCTCCCTTAGTGGGTATTGGATCTGCATCCAATAACCCAAGCCTTTTAGATTAGTGGATCTCTATCCAATAATCTCTTAAGGGCTCTTATTGGATCTCGTCCATGGGATCCAATAATTCAGGGGCTTATTGGATATCCAATAAGACAAGGGCTCCGTCGGATATCTCATATCCGAACTTCTACACATCGCAATGCCTACCATATGTGTGTGACCCTCTAGGCCCAATATCGAGCTGGCCGTGAGTCATACTTGTCAGAACTCCTTCTAACTTAGTGAATTATTATCTCTGTAATAATTCACTCGACTCATCGACTACGGACGTACTAGGCCACTACGTCATAGCCCCTAGACGATACAGGGGAATCCAATCCATTGGACCTGTCTGTCCTCAGTTACCGTGTACCTATAGTCTCTCATCCATCTAATATCCCAGAGACCGTATATCGAGCATGGTGTTGTCGGACCCATATGGTTTCTACTGGAGTCTCGCTCTAATGGATTCTTCCGGAGAACTCTTTCTCTCTCAACCAGAATGACCCTTGCTAGGGATTTTTCTAAGCAAGAACACATGGGATATTCCTCTTATGACGCCGAGAGTGGATGGTCCTCTATCGACACTCAATAGCCTTCGTAAGGTCGACTACCACTCCCAATGACCAGTTGTACTAGATCTGGGACAACCAAACCTATAAGTCTGGTATCAAAGAGTGGAGCACTCATACAGGACATCCTTAGTGTCTCAAGTCTAAGGACCTGATATACCACTAGGACTACGGAATCGTTGTTTGACAATAAGGAATCATCAACCATCCAACATTTCGTAAGCGGATCAATCAGTGAACTCATTCTCCAATGAGCACCTGTACTGTATCTCTAGTGTCCCTACACGAGCGGCTATGAGACCAGCTGCATCCATCATATGGACGGGTATACAACACACCAGTCTGTCCGGTTATCACGATGTCCCTCTCGAGTAACCTATGACCGGGATTATTTAGGATCTGTGTTTAAAGGTGAATCGATCTTATTATCGTGATCTCATCACGATCCGATTCCCATTGCACAAATCCAAGACATCACAATATATATATATATATATATATATATATATATATATATATATATATATATATATATATGCAATAGTTATAAAGTGATATATGCCAAAATATAACAAGCAAAAAGATTCTGTATCACTTCACACGTGCCATCACTCACGTGATTGGCTTGCTAGGCACCTATGACTAGAACAAACTTGGGCGATGGTACCGCCCAAGACAGTGTTAGTGTCGACTGACACTGGGCGGTGGTACCGCCCAGCGTAGGCGGTAGTACCGCCTGTGCTCGGGGAACCCAGGATGGGAAAGTTTTAGGCTCCAAGTTTGAATCAACTTGAAGCCTATAAATACGTCTCTCATCCCTAGTTAGAAGACACAAGCACAGAGAGCCTAAAAGTAAAGAAACACTACTACAATCTCTTGAGAATCCTCCTCTTTGAGTCTAAGTGTTAGAATAGTTTAAGAGGAGTGTGAGTGCTTGTAAGGGTTGTCTCCTAAACTCGTGAAAAGGAGAAGAGGTATGTAAGAAGGAGGTTGATCTTCGCCAATAAAGGAAGATCATTAGTGGATGCTGGTGGCCTCGACGGAAGGGGAATCGGCGGAGTGAATATAGGTCACGACGACGGAACCACTATAAAATTAGCGTGCTCTCTAGTTTGCATTTACTTATTGCTATTTACCTTACTGCAAACCTCCATACATGCTTTACTTCCTCATTACTTTTGCTGCACACCTTTAGGAATACGCTTTCAAGTTAAGCACTTCCGAGTTCGGTTTTTATCGTACAAAAGATTTTCTGAAATCGACATTTTTATCCGCTGCACTAATTCACCCCCCCCCCTTAGTGTCGACCTCTTGATCGTAACATGTATCATCTTCTCCATCAGCCCTACCGCATACTCCACTTAGTAGCAAAGGTACAACACCGCGTACTACTTGTTTCGTTCCTTGGTCGTGCACTCTTGCATGACCCAAAGTCCTTCACTTACAGCTATTATGATGAGAAGATCGTTGACACCAGTCTTATGAAGTTCCTTGGCCTCTGCCCTTCAGTCTTGTCTCAGTACTTGGAGTTTAACTTTGTATACTCCACCTCCTCGGCCCCTTTCACGACCAAGCACTCTCCCTCCATGAGAGCAAGGGATCGATGACTTCACGGAAGTCCTACCTCTGTGGTACTATGGTGCTGCCATGCCCATGGCCCTACTATCCATCACCTCACATCTACATCTTTCTTCACGATCGAAAGATCTGCCTCTATGGCACTCCTTCGAGTCCATCTAACCAATGCTTATTTTTTGGGTAGCTAAGTCCATCTAGACTCGTCATCGCTTCCTCGCCCCTTTCGGCCTCCTGCTACAACACCTCTGTATTCTCCCAATAGTTCCCCTTGGTCAATAAAAAGACAGACTGCAACTCCCATGTATAGCCTCTGCCATCATGTTGTAGGATTCGCACCGATTTTATTTTCCTTAGCTTCCTTGGTAGCAATGTTCGCTTACTCGGTCTTGTCCTCTGATTTACCGGGCTCTCTTAAACGAATGTAAACTCTGGAGCAGTCCAACTCTCCAATCGCTCCGATCATACCTCTGCATGATCAAGTCCCTCCAATGAGACTTATTGGTACTTGCATTCAAACTTTTCCCTCGGTAGTACACAGCCCCCATATGCTAATGACCAAGACTCTCATCCGGTGTAAAATTCGATGCACGCACGGAAGACCCGCCTTTGTGGTACCATGATCTTCACTCATTGAATCCATAGCCTTTCTTGCCATCGTGTTGTTCACCGAAGGAGCTCCTAGTAGCTCTCGATCATATATCCATATGATATAGTCCCTCACGGGACAAGATTCGTGTGTATTATATGTTGAATCTCATATTTTGATGATGAAACTAATTGATAATTATGTTTATATTTAACTGTATTTTGAGTGATGCAGGTCTACTCGATCAGGATTAGACAGTTAACGCAGGAGGAATTGACGTTGTGCCGGAGGAGATCACGTTAGGGTATTGGACGGCAGAAGGCTTCGGACGTCGGGCATCGGGCCAAGGAGAGCGGAATTGCGCCAAGGATATCGGGGTTGCGGAGGTCAACCGCCGATTGGGCAACAAGCCGCAAGAGAGGACGATGCACCGAAGAATCGGACGAAGCGCCAACCAATGACGTGCCGGGCAACAGAATGTCAATTCGCATTATAATAATTGTCTAGATCGGAGTAGAGTTTTGGTTTGTGTGTGCAGGATTAACTACGATAACGATGAAGACATAAAGCGAAACAAAGTGCTGGAGTCAAGCGCAAAGGATTTGTTGTGAGTTCGAGAGTTCGACGGAAGTCCGAAGGTTCGTCGGGAATGCTGTCGGAACTAGCCGAGAATGAGTAGGGAGCTTGCCGAAGGGTTTTTCGGAAGCTCGCCGGAAGGTTCGTTGGAAGTTCGCGGAGCTCACCGAGAAAGATCGGAGCTTGCCGAAGAAGCTCGTTGGAACTCGCCAAGATCAAATCGTGAAGTCTAGGAGCTTACCGGGAGTCCGCAGAATGGTTTCCGAGAGTTTATCGGAAGACCGTCGGAAGTTCGCTGGAAGCTCGTCGGAAGAAGTCTTGACTTGCGGACTTTGTAATAGCTTAGAAAATGTCTTTAAATTCATAATTAGCACGTTAATTAGGGTTAGGATTAGGTGTTAATCCTATAACCCAAGTAGGGGCCAATTGGGCCCAAGTTCGGACTAGTTTGGGGCAAGATTGAAGCCTAACTAGTGGGCTGAAAACACTGTAGGCAGTGGCACCGCCTAGGCTGGGCGGTGGCACCGCCCAGTGCCCGAGAGCTAGGCGGTGACACCGCCTGGCTGGGCGGTGGCACCGCTTGGCTGGGCGGTGGCACCTCCAACAGCGGGAACCCAAAGAGAATTCAAATTTTGAAGCCCATATTTGAATCCTCTTGAGGCCTATAAATACCCCTCAAATCTCAACTGAGAGAACAACTTTTTGAGCAGCAAGTGTTTGAGAGAAAAGCCTTAGAAAAGTGTTAGCTTGTCTTGTTTTCAATTTGCTAGTGTTCACCTCCTTCTTTCTTGTTGAAAATCTGTAAGAGAGTGAACCGCTTGTAAAAGTTGTAAGAGGGGTATTCACCCTTCACTTTCAAGAGATTTGCTAGTGGAAGGTGGAAGCCTCATCGAAAAGGGGCCTCGCAAGTGGATGTAGGTCACTTGACCGAACCACTTTAAAAACGGCGTAATCTCTGGTTTGCATTTCTTATTGTCATTTACATTACTGCAAATCTTCTTACTTGCTTTGTTTCATCATTACCTTTGCTGCGCAACTTTAAGAATACGCTTTCAAGTTAAGCTTTTCAAGTTCCGTTCTTATCGTACGAAAAATTTGTCGAAATCAACGTTTTAATCCGCTGCACTAATTCACCCCCCCCTCTTAGTGCCACTCCGATCCTAACAATTGGTATCAGAGCCACGTTTTTCTACCTTGGTTTAACACCCAAATAGAAATGGCTCTTTATGGCTTTCAAGAGGGTCATTCTCTCATTCGTCCTCCCTTTTTCAATGGGACGGACTACACTTATTGGAAAGCTCGAATGAGAGTTTTCTTACTTTCTTTGGATTTGAATTTATGGCACATAGTCGAAAATGGATTTGAAATGTCTTCTCTCCTAATGAATCATTGGAATGATTTGGAGAAGAAGATGTTTTCTCTAAATGCAAAGGCTATGAATGCCTTATATTGTGCACTTGACAAAAATGAATTTAATCGTGTTTCGATGTGTGACTCGGCTTTTGATATTTGGAGAACTCTAGAGGTCACTCATGAAGGCACTAGCCGAGTGAAAGAGTCCAAAATCAATATTCTTGTGCATTCTTACGAACTTTTCCGGATGAAACCAAGTGAGTCCATCGGAGACATGTACACCCGGTTCACGGATGTCATCAATGGACTCAAAGCTCTTGGTAAAAGTTTTTCTAATTTTGAACTAGTCACTAAAATCTTAAGATCCCTTCCAAAAAGTTAGGATCCAAAAGTTACGGCCATTCAAGAGGCCAAGGACCTTAAAACATTCCCTCTCGAAGAACTTATTGGGTCTCTAATGACCTACGAAATGAACAATGTGACAAAAAAGAAACTCGAGAACAACCTTCCAAATGATAGGAAGGATTTGGGACATAGAACACATGAATACCACTCGAGCATAAGCTCAAGTGATGGTGAACTTAAACTACAAATGAAACAAAAATTAAAAAGCAAAAAGAATGGAACTACTTGCTTTGAACGCAAGAAGAACAAAAGTTGGGATGAATTGAGCTCTTCCGAAGACGAGGAGAAAATCAAGAAAGGCGAGGTGGCAAACTATGCCTCACCCTCTTACAACAATGAGGTAATCAAAATCCCACTAATTTATTTCGATATTACATAATACTTTCTTGAGTTATTTTTAATTTAGTTTAGGATTAATTTTCTTGAAAATTGCATGTGTTATGTTAATGCAGTAAAATGTTAGATATAAATCTAATGCTTATACACCTAGTAAGATTAATCTTATATATGTGATTGAGAAGCAAGAATTTGTATTTTGACGATTTCCATATTGATTTTCAATGACGATGCATGAATTTTGAATGGAAGGCTTGATGATTTTTTTTTTAACTTTGTCTTTGGTTTTCAAACATGATGTATGGTTTTGACATATGAACAAAATTTGAGCATGCTAAGATAAAGTTAATCATATAAATTAAAACTAAAGAAGTTTTAGTTATCTATAAGAATCATTCAAAATTATGTTCAATAAAAATGCAAAATGATGGAATGAAAATATTAAATGTTTTAATACCATTTTATGCATGAGATTTTAAACGTTATACATAATGATCTTGATGGTTTTATGACAAAATTCATTTTTCGATCCTAAATGTTGATGCACATTTTTATCTAGCATAAATGACATGAATTTAAATAACTAAAAAGAGAAAAGCATTGTTCTTGAAAATTATTTTTCTCTATCTTGTTGATTTATATGAATCCCTTGAAAATGATTTTGGTTTGATGATTTGAATTAGAAATGAGTTATATCAAAATCATGATATTGATTTGACTTGAAGTAATGAGTTGAAATCATTTTTTTTGGAATTATGTGTTGCACTTTTTTATCTTGATGATCTTTGATTTTTTTTTTTTTTTTTAAAACGATGATGCATGGATTTGAAAGAAAAGGAGATGCATGCATGGAATCAATCAATAAGTTAAAACAAAAGGAGGAAAGATTTTTTATTGAAAATTTTCTTTTTCTCTATCTTATTGATTTATACCTAAGAGACCAATAAAATTATTTATGTCATTTTGAATCTCTTGAAAGAAATGTTGAGATTTTGATGATTTAGACGATTTGAATTTGAATGAGTTTTATCTAAAATCATGATCTTGATTCCGTGATATTTACAAATTAAGATTTATTATGAATCAAGATTTTTCATTAATCGATCTCCTAAGATTTTCTTTTGATTATTAATGAGTAGGTTTTTCAAAAAGAAATCATGTCTTTTGGTATTCACATGTTCTAATCCTTCATGATAAAATTTTTATGTAATTCCTTATATTCATGAAATGTTTATCTCATCACCAATTATTTTCTTCTTGATATTCCTTATTTGGTGATATAAAATCATGCATGAAATACTCTTGAGATTATTTTGATGCATACAAATGAAAAGTTATGATCATGCATGGTAGGATGCAATTTGACAAATTAATACCATTATGATTTGAAATATTTATAATTTGGAATGATGCATACAATACTTATGCCTTTTATTATGATAATATATGTGATGTATTGCATATGATGTGAATCATGAATGCTTTAAATGATAAATGTCTTGATATCATGATTGATGATTTTGTTCTATGCATAAGATTTTTAAAATTATGCATAATGAATCTTGTAATTTACAGATTATCGATTTTCTTTTTACCATAATGAAAGTGCCTTATTGATCCTTGTCATAATAAATCTAGCACTTTCGGTTTTAAACATGATACATGTTTTTATTTGACATAAAAAAAAAAAGGGGAGGCATGCTTGAATGAAATAAATCACATGAATTGAAGCAACTAAAAGAGAAGAATATTTTTCTTCTTGAAAATTATTTTTTCTATATTATTGATTTTGATGAATCTATTTGTATTATTTTTATGAATCTCATGGATTATGAAAATGATTTGAATTTAATGGATTTTATTGAAATCATGATCTTGATTTCTCATAATTTTCTATTGAATGAATCAAGTTTGTTTTCTATTTAAAAGGATATTTATCAAAATTTTCATGGTCTTTTAGTATTCATGATATTGATAATTATATTTTGAAACTCTACGTAAATCAAAATTCTTCATCATGATTCTCTCGTTTTATAAAAGAGGAGATGTTCTATGTGAATCATAAGATTTTATATGCATGAATTGAGATTCTTTTTGCTATTAACTAGCAAGAAACTTGTTTTTGTAAACCATGACATACTACTTGACATCTTGATAATTTATAACTTGAGTTTTCTTTTTGAATCAAGATTGTTTCCTATCATGTTTTCTATCTACAAAAGAAGAAATTTGTCAAAAATGATATATGTCTTTTGACATTCATTTTTCATCTTTATTATTTTTTTTTTTTTTGGTAAGTAAAAGTAAAATTCATTATGTGTAAAGTTTCTACAAATAGCTTTATCTATACAAGTCATAGACAAAGCCAAGTAACTCATAGAATGCTAATGCGATAGTTATGACTACACATGCTGTAGACTATAACTATCTGTGGGTACATTATTTGGCATCATTCCCAAGATCTTTAGCTAATAGCAAAATTAAATTTGATAAAAATATCTTTTTCTCTTCGGGTGAAGTGCTCGGTTTTGAGTTCATGCTCCATAGAGGATCTTGAGTCTCTAATAATCTCTTTCAAGAGCTGAGCATTGTTTGTGTGTTGACATTCAAAGATTCTATTACATCTCTCCTTCCACATCCACCAAATAGCACATCTGAAAATAACCTTTGCCAGTTGTGTAAGAGGCCCTTTTCTTGAGAAACATTGCATAAGGTCGCCTAGTTCTTGGTGCAAGTTTGGTTGCGGCAGTCTATTGAGTTCAAATCGCTGGAGAATCTCCTTCCATATCCATTTTGTATAATCACAAGCAAAATAGAGGTGGTCAACAGTTTCTTCTTGTTGCAAACAAAGGGAGCATCGGTTAACATGATAGATACCTCTTCTTTTCATATTGTCTATTGTAGGTAGTTTATTGAGAAGGGCCTGCCATGTACATAAGGAGTGTCTTTGTGATCCCGGTCGATCCCATGTCCAACTGCTTGGGACCCACTTGTTATTTCTTTGCCTAATTTGATTCCATGCGGATGTGGCACTAAATTTACCATTGTCATGAGGCCAAATAAGTATATCTGAAGAGTTGTTCCTGATTCGAATAGCTATGATAGTCGGCCAAAGTGATAACATTTCAGGAGAAATAGGATTAGGGAGACACCAAGTACCGTTAGCGATGAACTCGGAAACCTTCCAATCTTTGGGAGCCCCAAGATAACTGTAGCGGCGACCAAATCTAGGGCGACACGACCAGATCTAGATCTTGGTCGACGTACTGTAGCGGCGGGCGACACTGCAGCGGCGACCAGATCTAGGGCGACACGACCAGATCTAGATCTAGGTCGACGTACTGTAGCGCCGACGACACTACAGCGGCGACCAGATCTGGGTCGACGTTACTGAAGCGGCGGCGACACTGCAGCGACGACCAGATCTGGGTCGGCGTTACTGTAGCGGCGACGACACTGCAGCGGCGACCAGATCTAGGTCGACGGACTGTAGCGGCGACGATATTGCAGCGGTGACCAGATCTAGGGCGACGGTACTGTAGCGGCGGCGACACTACAGCGGCGACCAGATCCAGATCTAGGTCGACGTACTATAGCGCCGACGACAGTGCAGCGTGAATAGATCTGGTTCGACGGTACTGTAGCGGCGACGACACTACAGCGGCGACCAGATCTAGGGCGACGGTACTGTAGCGACGATCTGAAATTCTGCAGCGGTGACTTTTCCCTATGGTGACGATTCTGTAGCGGTGACCAGAAGAGGGATCAAACATGGCATCGACGGCCCCTAGGGCTGGCGACGGTGGCGGGAGGGTTGAAACGATGGCAAGACTCCCTACCGTTATCCCTCAAGTTGCTCCTCCACCATATCCTCTCCAGAGAGAAACTCCTTCGATGAAGCAGCATCGAAGCAGGTCGCGCTCTAGATCGCGGCAGCCTGCTCTAATTTCCAATGACCCTCGGCCTTGGACTAGCCTATTCAAGGCTCCGGTTGGAAGTCCAGATCTAAGCTTGGAATTCATTACGCCAGAAGTTCAGGCTGATAAGAAGATTGCTGTATACGAGACTACTGATTCAGCAGAGCTTATTGAGACATGGTCAATGGCGATTGTTGGCTATGTGGTAGGTCTCAAAACATCTTATTTCCCATTATCCTCATTTATCAAAACTCGATGGGGAATATCGTCATTTGATCTTCATATGCTGGAGAACGGATTCTTTGTTTGCAAGCTATACTCTGAAGAAGATTTGCAACGAATCCTCGAAGGATTCTGGACTATCCGCGGTCATCCAATGATTTTACGACGTTGGTCTCCTGATGTCCGTTTGGAGTTAGATAGCCTACAGTCTATTCCATTATGGGTATCCTTTCAAGGACTGCCTCTACATCTTTGGAGTCGACGTTTTATTGCAAAGTTATGCAGCACTCTGGGACAGCCACTCTACATCGACAAAGCAACAGCAGCTCAGACGAGATTAGCATTTGCACGAGCATGTGTGCTGGTTTCTTCCGATGAAGATCTTCCTAATGAAGTTTTCTATCGCGATCTTGACGGGAACACTCGGATGGTACATGTCTCATATTCCTGGAAGCCACAACGATGTCAGCGTTGCTTATCTTTTGGTCATGCAAATGGAGCTTGTCAGCAAACCCCACAACCAACCACAAAGGTCTATCGACCACGTCAAGCACCTCAGCAACAAAGTGATTCTTCTCTAATGGCAGTAGCACCGATGGTGGCGAAAACTATTGAGCATTCCGACTCGCAAGGAAAGCACCGCGGACAGAAGGACAATTCCAAAACTTTATCTCTTCCTATAATGTCAGAGCCTTCCACAACAGAGGTTTCCCATGGTACTAGTGGACAGGAGAAACATAAGTCAGGAACTTCTTCTCTTCTAATATCATCGGATCCATCCACAATAGCTCAACGAACTCAGGCCCAAGCAAATCTCGCCAGCAACGATATTCTTCCTCAACAAACTCAGGCCACAACAAACATCGCCAACAAGGATATTCCGACTCAACAAACTCATGCCCCAACAAACCTCTCTAGCCACGCTGCTCCAACAAGTACTATCCAGGATATTGTGCTGCAACAATCTTATCGAGCTTCAACAAACCCTGCCAATCAAGACCACATGATTCAAGGTACTTTAAAGTTTAAAAATCTGCAAGCTGTAGATGAAGTGGATAAATATAGGAATAAAGCCATAAAAGGTAAGGATATTGTGCGGGAGGAAAATACAAAACCGAAGGATAAGAAAAAGGATGGTACAATCCATCCAAAGTCGTAGGATGAATACCTTACTACCTTTTCATTTGTTTATTACTAATGAAGATAACATGCTGGAATGTTCGCGGACTTAATAAGTCGGAGAAATGTCGGGAGCTCAACAGAATAATCAAGTCTGCCGCATGTGATATTGTTATTCTAGTGGAAACGAAAATTAAACAATCGCGCGTTCAAGCTCAAAAGAATTTAATATGGCCGGTCGCAGAACTGTTTACCAATGACTCAAATGAAACTTTTGGTAGAATATGGGTCTTATGGAATCCTAACTCTATTAATGCTTGGTTTATTTCTGCTACTGATCAATTCATTCATCTTAAGGTAGAGGATAAAAAGAATGGCTGTCAATTCAATTTCACTGGTATATTGTTAGAACCCTTGCAGATTCTAAACTTGGGGTTGATCTCTTTAGGGGATCGGCCTCCTTGGAACTCTATAGGGGTTCCTCCCTCCAAGTTGCTGCTCAAAGGCTGCAGAAAAGATTCATCTATTGCTTGAGAAAAGAGGAGGAATACATGGCTATTTATAGGGCTTCTAAACCCTAACTCCTAATAGGACTCCTACTTAAGACTCTTACTTCTAACCAACTCCTAATAGGACTCCTACTCAAGACTCCTATTCCCTTACAACTCCTAATTCTTCTCTAAGAAAAAACCTCCTACTTGAATGTCCCTCTCAATTAGGACTCTCCTAACTAGAGTCCTAACAGAATGTCCCTCTCAATTAGGACTCTCCTAGCTAGAGTCCTAACAGAATGTCCCTCTCAATTAGGACTCTCCTAGCTAAAGTCCTAACAGTTTTACATGAATGTCCCTCTCAATTAGGACTCTCCAAGCTAGAGTCCTAACAGACCCGACCTCTTCAAATCAGCCTTGTCCTCGAGGCTGATGATTCATGAATTCTGGGAATTTGATCTTCAAGTCGTCATAGTTCTCCCAAGTGGCATCTTCTATTGGTAGGTTCGCCCATTGTATTAGAACTTCATTAGTGGGTCGTCGTCGTCGAGTCACGATCCGTCGATCAATAATGGCACTTGGCTGGGTCTGGAGTTCTCTTTGGGTAGTCATATTTGGTGGGTGGCTTTGGGCTGTCTCCAAGCACCTGTTTAAAACTTCCGGTTGGCTGTTGGTTTGTGGGTGATATGTCGTACTCCTTTTCAATTTAGTACCCTGCATATAGAATAACTTTGTCCAAAATCTGCTATTGAAGATGCAAGTAGAATTTGTCACAAGCACAATGCGTCCCTTATAGTGTAATTCTTTTGAGTCCCAATTATAATGAGCCATGGGGCTTGGTGCTTCCTCCAATTTTTTTATAATCTTACTAGTATCTGAATCTTCCTGCCATTCCATCTTAATATCCTCAAGGAAGTCGCTGGTCGGAAGTGAAACGGTCGAAACTTTAACTTGCTCGGGTAGCTGCGAAAGCGCATCTGCAAGAACATTCTCTTTCCCCTTTTTGTAAGTTATTTCAAAATCAAATCCAAGAAGTTTTGTTACCCATTTTTGCTGCTCGGGGGAAGATATCTTCTGCTCCAAGAGATATTTTAGGCTTTTATGGTCGGTCTTGATTTGAAAGTATCGCCTGATCAAGTACAATCTCCACCTCGTTGCTGCGCGCATAATGGCGAGCATCTCCTTATCATATGTTGACATATTTTGATCGGAGGGAGATAATGCCTTGCTAGTGTATGCGAGTTGTTGACCATCTTGAATGAGAATGGCTCCAATTCTGACTCCAGATGTGTTGGCCTCAATAATGAAGGGTCGGTTGAAATCTGGTAGTGTTAGCACCGGCGTCATCATCATGGCTGCCTTAAGTTTGTCGAAGACAGCGGAGGCTCTGTCCAACCATTGGAAGACATCTTTTTCTAGTAAGGAAGTAAGTGGTGTACTGATCTTTCCATAGATTTTCATGAACTTGCGGTAGTAGCCTGTTAAACCCAGAAAGCCATGTAGCAATTTTATGTTTCTCGAGGTCGGCCAGTTTTGCATTACTCCAATTTTGAAGGGGTCCACTGCCACACCTTCCTCTGATATGATATGCCCAAGATATTCCACCTTTTGTTGAAGCAAGCAAAAATTCGTGGTTGTTGTGTGTTCAAAAGGTGGTTTTCCGTATGTCTTCTTCGCATGCTCGTATTTGATGATACCCGGATCAAAGGTCCAGCTTTGTAAAGATTTGTGCTCCCTTTCATCTAGCAATTCATCTACTATTGGAATAAAGTATTTGTCCTTGATGATTATGCCATTGAGAGCTCGGTAATCAACACATATTCGCCTTGTTCCGTCCTTCTTGCGTACAAGTAGCACCGGCGAAGAGTAGAGGTTGCAACTTGGCCGAATAAATCCTGTTTCGAGCATCTCTTTTATAATCCTTTCTATTTCATCCTTCTGGAGATGTGGATACTGATATGGCTGAGCATTTGCTGAAGATTTGCCTGGAAGAATCATTATACAATGATCATGCCGACAAGTAAGAGGTAGGTTGCACAGTTCGTCAAATATATTTGAAAATTCAGCAAGCAAAGGAAGTAGATTTGGATCTTCAAATTCTGTTGGCTCTCCCTCAGTTTGCTGCTCAAGTTGTACCAAAAAGCCGCTACATGCTTTATGCAAAACATTCTCCATTTGCTGTGTGCAAATCGTTGTTATGTCGCCCCCACGTTTCCCGTGCAATGTCACCTGTTTCTCCTTACTGTAAAATTTCATAATTAGTTTCATAAAATTCCAAGAAATATCACCTAATGTCATCAACCATTTAATTCTGAGTATGGCCTCATGATCATCAAGAGGGAGGAGGAAGAAATCTGCAATTATCTCTTGGTCCTGCAGTAACAGTTTCACCTGCGGGCACCTATGATCACACTTCAAAATCCATCCATTGGCGACCGTAACGACAAACCTGCTGCAATTCTCAATAGGTAAGTTCATATGGACAGCAACCTTACTGTTTAGGAAGTTATTAGTGCTGCCCGTCTCGATGAGAACAGTGATCGGTTGTTGTTTGAGAAGGCCTCCAACTTTCATCGTTTGCGGGTTTGAGTAGCCAGCTAGTGTTTGTACCGTAACTTCGGTTGGTTGTGGCTCTTCTTCTACATCTTTTTCTTCATGTTCAAGGCTCTCTTCTGAATATTCAATGACCTCTTCTTCTATCGGTTCAATCATAAGAAGTCCTCCTTTACTACAGCGATGCTCACGGCTCCACGGCTTATCACAATGCCAACATAACCCCTTCGCATATCGCTCTCGAAGCTCTTCTCCTGTTAACCTCTTTGGTGCAGGGACTTGGTCGACAGTAGGGGGGGCTGTGGGCTTCAATATTACTAGTTGAGGAGCGACCCTAGTCCTCCGAGCTTCATGGTTCAATTGCTCCTCTTGATGTCGTGCGAAAGAGATGGCTGCCATAAGCGTGTATGGTTGTCGCGCTTTAACTACTCCTCGGATCTCCGGCTTCAAGCCCTCAATGAAGGTCCTCAATAGCTGTTTTTGAGACCAATCATGATTTTGATTAGATAACCTTTCAAACCTGGTTTGGTACTCCTGAATGGTGGAGGTTTGTCGGATCTTTGCTAGTTGTTCGTCAATATTCTCGTAATCGGTTGGTCTGAAGCGGATCAGCAGTCCTTCTTTGAATTGTTGCCATGAAAGGACTCCATAAGTATGTTCAAACTGTTTAAACCATTGTATAGCATCCCCTTCAAGATGTATAGCTGCAATTTTCACCATAGATACATCCGCAGTTTTGTGGTACCGAAAATATCGCTCCGCGCGCGAGATCCAACCAATCAGGTCTCCTTCTTCCCATCTAGGGAAGTCCACTCTCATGCATGGATAGTTGGGGTTGGTCATAGAGCTTCCTCTCTCTTGGAAGTCATATCTTCGGGCTTGGTGTGATTGGGCAAAGCTCTCTCCTTGATGTGATTTCTTCGGGCTTAGTAGTCGGCCCAATTTGAGTTCGGTAAAGAGCGTCTGAATCTTATCCTCCATTCGCGCCTCCAAGGCTTTGAATTTAGCATCGATTGCCTCCTTAGATGCCATAGTATATGCCTCCAAATCTATGATGTTAAGATATCTCTTTTGTTGTCAGGTTAAAGGCATGTATAGGTTGAGAGAAGTGATGGTCGAAAGGGTTGGTGGATTGGTGGATGTAGGCTGCGGTTTAGGCTTGTTTTGTGGCTGTTTTGGGTGCAGTTTGAGGGTGTGGTTTAGTAGAGTTTTAGGGCTGTGGATGAAAGTTTTGGATCTGTGGTAGATGGTAGCAAAGGTTTGATAGAAATCCGTGGAAGTTGCAGCAAGTATGTGTTGTCTTGTAAGAGTAGAATTGTCGTCGAAGAAACAACGGTTTCTTGACGTAATTTCCACCAACAACTTGGAGAATTGAGGAGGGAATTGATAGTAAAATCACAGTTTATATGACAGCAAGGATATCTAATTTAATCAAGAAAATTTTGGCAGTATAACAGCAAGGAAATTGGTGCAAGTTGCAATTGCAGAATTATCGTCGAAAAATTTCAGCGGGTTACGATGAAAATTTGCAGCAACATAAAATCGTTTTTAGAGATGAATTTTTTAATAGATCAATCTTAGATGGAAGCCAAGATGATCTATGAAGTGTATAAGAAATTTCATTCAAAAAGATTGCAAATAGATGGGTTAAGGCAACGATATGCAGCTGAAATTTTCTGCAGCATAGATTTTCAAGTGCAGCAGATTGGACATAAAAGATCAGTAGTTTATATTGAGAATTTTTCGATGAAACCAAAGGGAAATCTACTGTTAGGAAGTGTCAAAGATGTCATAAAAATTTCGTAGAAATTTGGATAGAAAAAGCACAGTAGCAAGATCAAACAGATGGTGCTATGCGGCTTGAATTCTGCAATTCAAGTGCAGCAGATTGGACATAAAAGATCAGTAGTTTATATTGAGAATTTTTTAATGAAACCAAAGGGAAATCCACTGTTAAGAAGTGTCAAAGATGTCATAAAAATTTCGTAGAAATTTGGATAGAAAAAGTATAGTAACAAGATAAAAAAGATGGTGCTATGCGGCTGGAATTCTGCAATGTATCTTTCGTCGTAGAGATGAAAACTTTGCGACAAAAAGTTTATGCAGCAATATAGGAACGATTTTTTTTTTTGATTTTCGAATAAGGATAACTAAATTGCAGCAGCAGTAAGGTAGGAAACCAGAACCTGTTGCAATTCACGGGGAGATCAAAGGATGATCCGTGGTGGTGGAGATGATGACGGAATTCGGTGACGATCTTTTAAGCAATTGTGAGAATTGCTTTGGATGGTTGTAGAGGGTTGATGGATGGCTGTGGAAGGGCAGCGAGACGCCAAGAACGCTGCTCTGATACCAGGTGTTAGAACCCTTGCAGATTCTAAACTTGGGGTTGATCTCTTTAGGGGATCGGCCTCCTTGGAACTCTATAGGGGTTCCTCCCTCCAAGTTGCTGCTCAAAGGCTGCAGAAAAGATTCATCTATTGCTTGAGAAAAGAGGAGGAATACATGGCTATTTATAGGGCTTCTAAACCCTAACTCCTAATAGGACTCCTACTTAAGACTCTTACTTCTAACCAACTCCTAATAGGACTCCTACTCAAGACTCCTATTCCCTTACAACTCCTAATTCTTCTCTAAGAAAAAACCTCCTACTTGAATGTCCCTCTCAATTAGGACTCTCCTAACTAGAGTCCTAACAGAATGTCCCTCTCAATTAGGACTCTCCTAGCTAGAGTCCTAACAGAATGTCCCTCTCAATTAGGACTCTCCTAGCTAAAGTCCTAACAGTTTTACATGAATGTCCCTCTCAATTAGGACTCTCCAAGCTAGAGTCCTAACATATATATGCTTCAAACAGTATGCAAGAAAGAAATACTCTTTGGTCTGACCTGACTAATATTGTAAATGGCTGTCTCAATGTACCTTGGATTGTTCTTGGAGACTTTAATACTGTTCGGTACACAAATGAAAAAGTGGGGGGTAGACAACTTTCAGAAAGTCAGCTTCAAAGTTTTAATGATTACATTGACACTGCAGCATTGTTTGATATGAAATCTGTGGGTAATTGGCTCTCCTGGAGTAATCAAGGTGCTGCTAACAGAAAAATAATGGCTCGATTTGATAGGTGTTTGATTAACCATGAATGGTTAACAGTTTACCCAGATTCACTTCTTGAGTATGGTGCTCCTTTGTTTTCTGACCATTCTTTAATGTATATACACGCAGAAAAAGCGACACCAAGAGGCAAGAAACCGTTTAGATTCTTTAACATGTGGAGTACTCATCCTCAATTTCTTGATGTTATCAGATCTGCTTGGAATGTTAATGTGCATGGATCTCCCCCTTACATCTTATGTCAAAAGCTCAAAGCCTGTAAAGCAGCACTAAAGGAGTGGAATACAAATACCTTTGGCAATATTACCATCAGAGTTCCATTTTGCAGAAAGGAACTAATGTCATTGCAACATGAGCTGCAACTTCAGCCAAATGATGAAAATATTATCTACAAAGAGACGGAAGCCAGAAATAACTTCATGCAAGCCTTAAAACAGGAGCAAAGTTTTGCAAAGCAGAAGTCTTTTTTTGGTAAGCATTGGCTTACACTAGGGGATTCCAATACTAAATTTTTCTATGCTTCAATTGCTACTCGAAGGGCTGTTAACCGTATCAGCAAATGCAGAGACAAAGATGATAATCTTATTGAGAATTTAGATGAGGTTAAAGCACACAAAGAGCAATTTTTTTATTCCTTACTCAATCAAGCTGGGAAACCTAATAACATTCATGTGGAGCCGACTAGAAAACTTGATTCGGAAGCTATTTCAATCCTCAATGCCCCAATTACAGATGACGAAATTGTATGTGTTGTCTTTAAGTCACCAAAGCACAAAAGCCCAGGTCCAGATGGATTTCCAGATATAACATTTGCAGATGACTTACTTATCTTTCTCCAAAATGAACCAACTTCAGTAAAGAACCTGGCTACTATTATGAATGACTTTGGTATGGTTTCTGGACTTCAGTTAAATCATGCGAAAAGTAAAGTATATATGAGCCCTTACGTTGAGGATAAGGTCTTTATTTCACAAACTTTGGGGGTTAGTGAAGGAAGCTTGCCAGTTCCTTATTTGGGTCTCCCGCTCATATCCACAGGCATTCACAAAACCCACTGTCAACCTATCTTGCAAAAAATAAAGAATAGAATTTCTTCTTGGAAAAATAGGTTTCTATCAAAAGCAGGACGACTCGAACTCATCCGTTCGGTATTGCACTCCTACTCTATATATTGGTGTAATGCATTTCTTCTGCCTGCTGGACTTCTCCAAGATATTGAACGGTTATTAATGAACTTCTTCTGGAATGGCACAAATGATAAGGCAATGCATATGGTAAATTGGGATAGCATTTGCAAACCGAAAGATGAAGGGGGGCTAAATTTGAGAAATACTAGAGATTGGAATCAAGCATGTTTGGTACAGCAATTGTGGGATCTTTTGCAAAACAAATGTTCCTTATGGTCACATTGGGTTTCTGCTAAGTATCTCTCAAAGGAATCAATATGGGAAATTTCAACAAGAACATACCACTCTGCAGCTTGGAAAGGAATTTTAAAGGCAAGGAATTGGCTAATCAAACACATTTCGTATGCAATCTCTTCTGGAACTAGTACTAATATGTGGTACGATCCTTGGGTGAATGGGAAGAGTATATTTCATCTTACGTTGAGTGCTAATGCGATAGTTATGACTACACATGCTGTAGACTATAACTACCTGTGGGTACATTATTTGGCATCATTCCCAGGATCTTTAGCTAATAGCAAAATTAAATTTGATAAAAATATCTTTTTCTCTTCGGGTGAAGTGCTCGGTTTTGAGTTCATGCTCCATACAGGATCTTGAGTCTCTAATAATCTCTTTCAAGAGCTAAGCATTGTTTGTATGTTGACATTCAAAGATTCTATTACATCTCTCCTTCCACATCCACCAAATAGCACATCTGAAAATAACCTTTGCCAGTTGTGTAAGAGGCCCTTTTCTTGAGAAACATTGCATAAGGTCGCCTAGTTCTTGGTGCAAGTTTGGTTGCGGCAGTCTATTGAGTTCAAATCGCTGGAGAATCTCCTTCCATATCCATTTTGTATAATCACAAGCAAAATAGAGGTGGTCAACAGTTTCTTCTTGTTGCAAACAAAGGGAGCATCGGTTAACATGATAGATACCTCTTCTTTTCATATTGTCTATTGTAGGTAGTTTATTGAGAAGGGCCTGCCATGTACATAAGGAGTGTCTTTGTGATCCCGGTCGATCCCATGTCCAACTGCTTGGGACCCACTTGTTATTTCTTTGCCTAATTTGATTCCATGCGGATGTGGCACTAAATTTACCATTGTCATGAGGCCAAATAAGTATATCTGAAGAGTTGTTCCTGATTCGAATAGCTATGATAGTCGGCCAAAGTGATAACATTTCAGGAGAAATAGGATTAGGGAGACACCAAGTACCGTTAGCGATGAACTCGGAAACCTTCCAATCTTTGGGAGCCCCAAGATCTTTTCGTATTCTGTCGCCATATCTTTATTATTTACCCTTATCATGATTTGAATATTTTAGTAAAGAGAAATGAATTACATGATTGTATTGTTATTCCCTTCTATTTGACACTGACAAAGGGGGAGCAAAACTTGCTAGATAGCAAATTTGCTAGCTTGCACAATTTGAAAAGAGGCAAAATAGTCCATCTTGCACATCTCAAAAGATGAAAAAATTTTGCTAACTTTTTATGTGCAAAAGTTGATAGCTTGTATACTATAAATTTGCATACCAAAAATACAATCTTGTTTAGCTCAAGATGCAAAACATACTAACTTGCACTTTGCAACGGAAGCAAAATTGCTAGCTCAAACATTGCAAAGGAAGCAAAAATTTGCTAGCTTACAATTTGCATATTTCAAGAAGCAAGAGTTGCTTTCTTGAACATCTCAATATTGCTAGCTTGCATGATGTAGAACTTGCTATCTTGAACATTACCAAAAGTGCTATCTTATATGCTGTAAAACTTACATATCTAAAACTTGATAGCTTGAATGTCCCAAGCATGATGCATTACTTGCTAAATTTTCTATCTTCAAAATTGCATGATGATAAAAATTTAATATTATGTTTTTCATGCAATGGTTTGAACCCATATAATAAACACATAAGAGTAGGAACTTCTCCTTTTTGTTGATGACAAAGGGGGAGAAGTATATTGATGACTTCATGCATTAAATTGAATATTTTATATATTTGCATGATGGTTTAAATGTTTATCAGAACTAGTGACGAATGTTACTTGGATTTGGGATAATCCAAGTGTTCTATCAATGGCATATTGATAGGGGGAGTTTGGTTAAACTCCGGGGAGTTAAAGTTAACTCCGTTAGTCATCAATTAGTTGTCATCATCAAAAAGGGGGAGATTGTTGAATCTCGTATTTTGATGATGAAACTAATTGATAATTATGTTTATGTTTAACTGTATTTTGAGTGATGCGGGTCTACTTGATCAGGATTAGACAGTTAACGCAGGAGGAATTGACGTTGTGCCGGAGGAGATCACGTTAGGGTATTGGACGGCAGAAGGCTTCGGACGTCGGGCATCGGGCCAAGGAGAGCGGAATTGCGCCAAGGATATCGGGGTTGCGGAGGTCAACCGCCGATTGGGCAACAAGCCGCAAGAGAGGACGATGCACCGAAGAATCGGACGAAGCGCCAACCAATGACGTGCCGGGCAACAGAATGTCAATTCGCATTATAATAATTGTCTAGATCGGAGTAGAGTTTTGGTTTGTGTGTGCAGGATTAACTACGATAACGATGAAGACATAAAGCGAAACAAAGTGCTGGAGTCAAGCGCGAAGGATTTGTTGTGAGTTCGAGAGTTCGACGGAAGTCCGAAGGTTCGTCGGGAATGCTGTCGGAACTAGCCGAGAATGAGTAGGGAGCTTGCCGAAGGGTTTTTCGGAAGCTCGCCGGAAGGTTCGTTGGAAGTTCGCGGAGCTCACCGAGAAAGATCGGAGCTTGCCGAAGAAGCTCGTTAGAACGCGCTAAGATCAAATCGTGAAGTCTAGGAGCTTGCCAGGAGTCCGCAGAATGGTTTCCGAGAGTTCATCGGAAGACCGCCGGAAGTTTGCCGGAAGCTCGCAAGAAGAAGTCTTGACTTGCGGACTTTGTAATAGCTTAGAAAATATCTTTAAATTCATAGTTAGCATGTTAATTAGGGTTCGGATTAGGTGTTAATCCTATAACCCAAGTAGGGGCCAATTAGGCCCAAGTTCGGACTGGTTTGGACCAAGTTTGGAGCCAAACCAAGTGAGCTGAAATAGTGAAAGAGGTGCAACCGCCCAGGCAGGGAGGTAGCACCGCCCAGGCTAAGTCTCCCAGCGAGATTGGGCGGTGCAACCGCCCCAGCCAAGAGGTGCAACCGCCCAGAGCTCAGTCTTCGAGCTAGACTGGGCGGTGCAACCTCCCTGACAGAGAGGTGCAACCGCTTGGGCTCAGTCTCCGAGCTCTGCCAGGCGGTGCAACCTCTCCAGTCAAGAGGTGCAACCGCCTGATCCCGAAATTCCGGGATTTGATCGTTTTGAGCTCCAAATTTGAATTGGGTTGGGGCCTATAAATACCCCACCCATTCAGCACTGAAGGGATACAGATCCACACCGAATTCTTGATCTTTTCAGTGATTCTAAGAGCTCAAATTTGTGTAAAGTCCAAAAGTTCTCCTCTTTTCTGTTCTTCAAGTCTTGAGTGGTAAAGAGAGGAGAGAAAATATCTGTAAGGGTTGTCTCCTGAGCCCGTCAAAAGGAGAGAAACTGTAAAAGGGCAGTTGGCCTTCGCCTATTGAAGGAAGGCCCCTAGTTGACGTCGGTGACCTCGCCGGTGGAGGAAGCCAAAAGTGGAGTAGGTCAAGACTGACCGAACCACTCTCAATCTCTGGTTTGCGTTTATTTTGAGCACTTTATCATTACTGTAAACCTCCTACATAGCTACTGCTCTCTGCACTTTTACGAACAAGTTTCTAAGTTCTAATCTTTCCAAATCTGGATTCAGACGTCAATAGGTGTTTTCGTACGATCTTTACATTGCAGCTTACATTTACGTCTTGAATCTGTTTATAACTGCGAACTGTCTTCTGTGCTTTTACGAACGAGTTTCCTTGCAGTTTACATTTACATTTTGATTCTATTTATAACTGCAAACTGTCTTCTACAATTTTACGAACGAGTTTTAACATTTAGACGTAAATCGGCTTTCCTCGCACAATCATCAGATTTCAGTTTACGTTTACGTCTTGATTTCAACTGCATACTGCCTTCTGCGAGTATACAAACGAGTTTCAAAGTTCAGACGTAAATCTGCGTTTAAGACGTAAATCTGCGTTTAGACATAAATCTGCTTTTTGTAGATTACTTTTTGAGCTGTACAATAGCAGCACATTGTCTTTATACTTCTGCTTAAACTGGGCTTAGACGCAAACTGTGTTTAGACGCAAACTGCGCTTAGACGCAATCTGCGCTTAGACGCAATCTGCGCTTAGACGCAAACTGCACTTAGACGCAATCTGAGTTTAGACGCAATCTGCATTTAGACGCAAACTGCGTTTAGACGCTAACTGTGTTTAAACGTAAACTGCACTTAATCATAAGTAATCTTAGAATCGGCTTTTGCATCAAAATAGTTTTTATCGAACGAACGCAGCTTTCGTTTTTAATCGCTGAAAGATTTCCGCTGCACTAATTCACCCCCCCCCCCTCTTAGTGCTCTCGATCCTAACAATATACGCAGAAAGCAGTAAGCTTTAGAGGAGGTTTGGAGTAAAGATAATATGCTCAAAGTAAATGCAAACCGAGATTTAGAGTGGTTCGGTCAATCTTGACCTACTCCACTTTTGGCTTCCTCCACTGACGAGGTCACCGACGTCAACTAGATGCCTTCTTTCAATAGGCGAAGGCCAACCACCCTTTTACAGTTTCAATCCTTTTGACGGGCTTATGAGACAACCCTTATAGAATTTTCTCTCCACTCTTTACAACTCAGAACTTGGAAGAAAAGAGGGAGAAGAACTTTTGGCCTTTACAACAATTTTGAGCTCTAAAAATCACAGAATAAGATCAGGATTTTGGTGTTAGTTCATTGCCCTTTCAGTGCTGAATGAGTGGGGTATTTATAGGCCCCAACCCAGTTCAAATTTGGAGCTCAAAACTATCAATTCCCGAAATTTCGGGATCAGGCGGTTGCACCTCCTGACTGGAGCGGTTGCACCGCCTGACAGAGCTCGAAGACCTATGGGCGGTGCCACCTCCTGTCAAGGGTGGTTGCACCTCCTGCCAGAGCTCGAAGACCGAGCTCAGGCGATGCAACCTCCTGACTGAGGCGGTTGCACCACTCAGCCAATGCTCGGAGACCGAGCCCAGGCGATGCCACCTCCTATTAGGGGAGGTTGCACCGCCTAGTCTCACTCGGAGACTGAGCCTAGGCGGTGCCACCGCCTGGCTGGAGCAATTGCACCTCCCAGTCTCACTCGGAGACTGAGCCCAGGCGATGCAACCTCCTGCCTTGGGCGATTCAACTGCTTGGCAGAAATCAGGGTCCGAATGGGTTGATCCATTCGGCCCAATTTGGGTTTTTCAGGGGCCCAATTGCCTCAAGATTAAGTTAATGGGATCACCTCCTATTTCCAACTTAATCATTGTGCTAACTACGATATTCCCTAAGATATTTACTGCAACTTGCTCTGGTGCATCAATTGCTTCTTCCGGTGAGCTTCCGGCGAACTTCCGTCGATCATCCGATGAACCCTCGGTGATGCTCCTGTGGACTTCCGGCAAACTCCTGGACTTGCGACGATCCACTTGGCGAGTTTCGACGAGCTTCTTTGGCAAGCTCATGGACTTCTCAGATTTGTTCCCGCAGAACCTCCGATGACTGTCCGAACTTCCGTTGAACTCTCGAACTCCCAATGTGATCATTGTCTTGACTCCGGCGCGACTCCTACTGCATGTCTTACTTTCATCGTAATTAATCCTGCACACTTATCTCAACATATAGATTAGATAACAAATGACAATTGACTTCATCATCAAAATCCAAGATTCAACAAACTCACCGCTGCTGCCCTTGTTTCCAACCGCGCCTCCACCAGCCGCGCCTCCTCCAGCACTCCTCCTTCCCTCGAGTGTCGTTGCCGCCCAGCCGACCCATCACCGCTGTGGGCCACCGTGCGACGACCGCCGCTCGTCTCCCAGCTGCCGCCGCTTCACCTTGTTGTGCATCTAACCGAAATAGAGCACACTTGCTCTGCCCTTGTTTCAACCGCGCCACACCTTGCTCTGCATCTAACCGAAACAGAGCACACTTGCTCTGCCCTTGTTTCAGCCACGCCACAGTCGCGTGGGTTCTCTTGCTGTTGCCAGCTACCACCACTGTCGCTGCTACTGCCCAGCTACTGTGCAAATGCCCTTGACTAGACATCAGAAATAAGAACTGGGGATTACCGACTTGCAATCGTATGCAATGGCTACCGATAACTCAGTGAAGGCACAAATGGAAGCGTTGGAAACCAGAATTGAAAATCGACTACAAGAAACTCTTCATTATTTCAAAAAGAGCTTGTTAGAGCACTTTAGCGGGTTTTAACAAGATGGAAGATCAAGTTCTACGCTAAACAGATCGAGAGATACAGGAAAAGGGCCCCAGGATGGTGACACACACTACCCACGTATCAGGGTAGAATTTCGACAATGGGAAGATGGGGATCCGACCAGTTGGATCTCTAGGGCGGAACATTTTTTTCGTTTTCACGGAACTCCAGAAGAATCTAAGGTAGAAGTGGCCTCAATCCAGCTCAATGGAGATGCAATCCAGTGGTATGATTGGTACGAAACTTGCCATGGAATTCCTTCGTGGGAGCAGTTTAAAAGAGGACTTCTTGTTCGCTTTGGCCCATCCGAATATGAGAATGTTGATGACCAACTCGCCAAAATTCATCAGACTTCTATAGTGTTGGAATATCAGAGTAGATTTGAAAGATTGTCCAACCAAGCTAGAGATTGGTCAGAATGATAATTTCTTGGTACATTTATTGAAGGGCTTATTCCCGAGATCCGGTTTGAGGTTAAGGCTCATCAACCTCGCACTATGATGGCTGCGATTTCATTTGCACGCCTACATGAAGAAAAAATCAGTGTGGAATATCGTCGAAATAGAGGTGCCAATAAATAGGTGATTAACAGGCAACCTACCTAATCTACTCCAAGTCGAAACTATAACACTAGCATACTAACCCGAGAAGAACTCAAAGAAAGGTTAGCGAAGGGTTTGTGTTGGCATTGCGATGAAAAGTGGAGTAAGGAGCATCAATGCAAATAAGGAAGACTTTTGATGATTGAACCGATCGAGGAGGAGCCGGAAGTAGAAGTATCAGATTCCGATCATGAAGAAGTGGAAATTAATGATGATGTTGAAGCCGTCACACATACAGTGCATGCATTGGCTGGCTACTCTAATCCACAAACTATGAAAATTGGGGGAACTCTTAAACACCAGTCTGTCATTGTTTTGATTGATACGTGTAGCACTAATAATTTTATGGATAGGAAAATTACAGCCCGATTAGCTTACCACATTGAATGTTGTGACAAATTTGAAGTCAAGGTCACCAATGGACGGATTTTAACCTGTGATAGCAAGTGCTCAAAGATAAAACTAATTTTGCAAGGTCAAGAATTATTTGTGGATTTCTTTTTATTACCCTTGGAAGACTATGAAGTGGTGCTCGGAATTGAATGGCTATCAACCCTAGGTGATGTCTCCTGAAATTTTTCTAAACTGATTATGAAGTTCTTTATTAATGGAAGACAGGTGACTCTCAAAGGAAGACGTGGGGGTAAGGTTACAACTATCATGAGCCATCGGATGGAGCGGGTCCTTCGGAAGACACACACCAGATTTTTGGTGCAATTGTGTAACATTGGAAAGGAAATGACAGTGAACATTCCGGCTAGAAATATTGAATCATTGCTAACAGAGTTTGGGGATATATTTGCAGAGCCACACGGACTTCCACCTCTTAGATGTCATGATCATCGGATTCCATTATTACCCGAGAAGGCACCAACTAATGTCCGACCGTATAGATATCCACATTTCCAAAAGGTAGAGATAGAGAGGATTGTTACAGAGATGCTCAAAACAGGAGTTATACGAGCTAGTGTTAGCCCATATTCTTCCCTAGTCTTACTAGTCAAAAAGAAGGATGGCTCATGGCGGATGTGTGTCGACTATCAAGCACTTAACAACATTACAGTGAAAGATAAATATCCTATTCCAGTAGTGGATGAACTATTGGACGAACTAGGAGGAGCTCAGGTCTTCACTAAATTGGACCTATGATCAGGCTATCATCAAATCAGAGTACATGAAGGGGATGTTCAGAAAACTGCCTTCAGGACACATAATGGCCATTATGAGTTTCTAGTAATGCCTTTTGGGTTAACCAATGCACCCGCTACCTTCCAGAGTTTAATGAATGATATATTTCGGGCTCATCTCCGTAAGTTTATTTTGGTTTTCTTTGATGATATTTTAATATACAGTCATTCCTTAGAAAGTCATTTATTACATTTACGAACTATCTTTAATATTCTTCATGAGCATGGTCTTTTTGTCAAGAAATCCAAGTGCAGTTTTGGGCAACCTGAGGTTGAGTACCTCGGTCATATCATATCTCAAAAGGGTGTTGCAGTTGATCCTTCAAAAATCCAAGTGATGACAGACTGGCCAATTCCAAAGTCAATCAAAGCTTTAAGGGGGTTCTTGGGATTAACCGGCTATTATCGAAAGTTTGTGAAGAATTATGGCAAAATCAGTGCCCTCTTGACGTCACTTCTAAAGAAAAATGCATTTAGATGGTCAGAAGAGGCAACTCAAGCATTTCAATTCTTGAAAACTGCAATGTCTACTACACCCGTGCTGGCTTTACCCGATTTTAACAAGATGTTTGTGATTGAATCTGATGCTTCTAGAGCTGGAATAGGGGCTGTATTAATGCAGGAAGGTCGGCCTATCGCTTATGCTAGTAAGGCTCTTTCCCCTTCCCATTTGAGTTTATCTATTTATGACAAGGAGATGCTAGCTATAATACATGCAGTCACAAAGTGGAGACCCTACCTAATTGGTCGACGGTTTCAAATACGCACTGATCACAAAAGCCTCAAATATTTTCTAGAGCAAAATATTTCTTCTCCAGAGCAACAGAAATGGGTCACAAAGCTACTGGGATTTGATTATGAGATCATTTATAAAATGGGGAGTGAGAATTTAGTAGCCGATGCCCTCTCACTCCTTCTAGAACAAGCTGAACTAGTAGCTATTTCTATTCCTATTTGCGAGACTTTGGAAGTTATCAAAAATGAATGGTCAAATAATCCTGAGATCCAAAACATCATTAAAAAATTAGAAGAAGCCCTAGGTTCTGTCTCAAATTATAGTTGGAATTCGGTGGACTTGCGCTATAAAGGCCGAATAGTGGTTGCCCCACATTCTTCTTGCCAAGCAATAATTCTGAAGGAGTTCCATTCATCACCAATTGCTGGTCACTCGGGATTTCTCCGCACTTATAAGCGAGTTCGACAACTTTTTTACTAGAAAGGTATGAAAAATTTTATCAAGAAATTTGTTACTGAATGTGATGTTTGCCAATGTCACAAAAGTGAGACAGTAGCCACCCCAGGCTTACTACAGCCCCTCCTCCCTATTCCTGATGCTACTTGGACCGACATATCTATGGATTTCATTGATAGTCTCCCATCATCTCAAGGAAAGAGTACTATACTTGTAGTCGTGGATAGACTTACAAAGTATGCTCATTTCTATGCTTTACGACATCCTTATACTACTGCAAGTGTTTTTTTTTGTAAGTAAAAGTAAAATTCATTATGTGTAAAGAGGTGGAGAATCTCCTTCCATATCCATTTTGTATAATCACAAGCAAAATAGAGGTGGTCAACAGTTTCTTCTTGTTGCAAACAAAGGGAGCATCGGTTAACATGATAGATACCTCTTCTTTTCATATTGTCTATTGTAGGTAGTTTATTGAGAAGGGCCTGCCATGTACATAAAGAGTGTCTTTGTGATCCCGGTCGATCCCATGTCCAACTGCTTGGGACCCACTTGTTATTTCTTTGCCTAATTTGATTCCATGCGGATGTGGCACTAAATTTACCATTGTCATGAGGCCAAATAAGTATATCTGAAGAGTTGTTCCTGATTCGAATAGCTATGATAGTCGGCCAAAGTGATAACATTTCAGGAGAAATAGGATTAGGGAGACACCAAGTACCGTTAGCGATGAACTCGAAAACCTTCCAATCTTTGGGAGCCCCAAGATCTTTTCGTATTCTGTCGCCATATAATTGAAATATACTCTTCCCATTCACCCAAGGATCGTACCACATATTAGTACTAGTTCCAGAAGAGATTGCATACGAAATGTGTTTGATTAGCCAATTCCTTGCCTTTAAAATTCCTTTCCAAGCTGCAGAGTGGTATGTTCTTGTTGAAATTTCCCATATTGATTCCTTTGAGAGATACTTAGCAGAAACCCAATGTGACCATAAGGAACATTTGTTTTGCAAAAGATCCCACAATTGCTGTACCAAACATGCTTGATTCCAATCTCTAGTATTTCTCAAATTTAGCCCCCCTTCATCTTTCGGTTTGCAAATACTATCCCAATTTACCATATGCATTGCCTTATCATTTGTGCCATTCCAGAAGAAGTTCATTAATAACCGTTCAATATCTTGGAGAAGTCCAGCAGGCAGAAGAAATGCATTACACCAATATATAGAGTAGGAGTGCAATACCGAACGGATGAGTTCGAGTCGTCCTGCTTTTGATAGAAACCTATTTTTCCAAGAAGAAATTCTATTCTTTATTTTTTGCAAGATAGGTTGACAGTGGGTTTTGTGAATGCCTGTGGATATGAGCGGGAGACCCAAATAAGGAACTGGCAAGCTTCCTTCACTAACCCCCAAAGTTTGTGAAATAAAGACCTTATCTTCAACGTAAGGGCTCATATATACTTTACTTTTCGCATGATTTAACTGAAGTCCAGAAACCATACCAAAGTCATTCATAATAGTAGCCAGGTTCTTTACTGAAGTTGGTTCATTTTGGAGAAAGATAAGTAAGTCATCTGCAAATGTTATATGTGATATATGAACAGAACCGGCACTGGGTACCTTAATGCTGTCATTTAAGACTGCGTGTTCCAACATACAGCTAAGTCCTTCCATCGCAATAGTAAAGAGATACGGAGAGAGTGGATCACCTTGTCGGATGCCATTCGTGCTCCCAAAAAAACCAATAGGTGAGCCATTAAAGAGTATCGAAAACTTTGGAGTTTCTAAGCAAGATTGAATCCAATCAATCCATTGCTGTGGGAAGTTCATATCAAGGAGCATCTTATAGATAAATTTCCTATTAACTGAATCAAAGGCTTTCCTTAGATCAGCTTTAATGCAGATTTTTGTCCCTCTTGCTTTTGAATGCAAATCTTTGACCAAGTCATTAGCAAGCAAAATGTTATGATGTATACTTCTCCCTTTGATGAAAGCAGCTTGATTTGGGCTAATGATCTTGTGTAATACCTTTTGCATTCTATTTGCCAATACTTTGGAGATGATCTTGTATATAAAGTTGCATAATGATATGGGTCGATAGTTCTCTAGTGAATCAGCCCCTGCATTCTTCGGAATTAAAGAAATAAAAGTGCAATTCATCTCTCTAAGAATATGACCTGAAGAGAAAAAATGTTGGCAAGCTTTGATCACATCATTTCCAATAATAGACCAAGCAGTTTGGTAAAATTCAACTGGAAATCCATCTGGACCTGGGCTTTTGTGCTTTGGTGACTTAAAGACAACACATACAATTTCGTCATCTGTAATTGGGGCATTGAGGATTGAAATAGCTTCCGAATCAAGTTTTCTAGTCGGCTCCACATGAATGTTATTAGGTTTCCCAGCTTGATTGAGTAAGGAATAAAAAAATTGCTCTGTGTGTGCTTTAACCTCATCTAAATTCTCAATAAGATTATCATCTTTGTCTCTGCATTTGCTGATAAGGTTAACAGCCCTTCGAGTAGCAATTGAAGCATAGAAAAATTTAGTATTGGAATCCCCTAGTGTAAGCCAATGCTGTCGAGACTTCTGCTTTGCAAAACTTTCCTCCTGTTTTAAGGCTTGCATGAAGTTATTTTTGGCTTCCGTCTCTTTGTAGATAATATTTTCATCATTTGGCTGAAGTTGCAGCTCATGTTGCAATGACATTAGTTTCTTTCTGCAAAATTGAACTCTGGTGGTAATATTGCCAAATGTATTTGTATTCCACTCCTTTAGTGCTGCTTTACAGGCTTTGAGCTTTTGACATAAGATGTAAGGGGGAGATCCATGCACATTAACATTCCAAGCAGATCTGATAATATCAAGAAATTGAGGATGAGTACTCCACATGTTAAAGAATCTAAACGGTTTTTTGCCTCTTGGTGTCGCTTTTTCTGCGTGTATATACATTAAAGAATGGTCAGAAAACAAAGGAGCACCATACTCAAGAAGTGAATCTGGGTAAACTGTTAACCATTCATGGTTAATCAAACACCTATCAAGTCGAGCCATTATTTTTCTGTTAGCAGCACCTTGATTACTCCAGGAGAGCCAATTACCCACAGATTTCATATCAAACAATGCTGCAGTGTCAATGTAATCATTAAAACTTTGAAGCTGACTTTCTGAAAGTTGTCTACCCCCCACTTTTTCATTTATGTACCGAACAGTATTAAAGTCTCCAAGAACAATCCAAGGTACATTGAGACAGCCATTTACAATATTAGTCAGGTCAGACCAAAGAGTATTTCTTTCTTGCATACTGTTTGAAGCATATATACCAGTGAAATTGAATTGACAGCCATTCTTTTTATCCTCTACCTTAAGATGAATGAATTGATCAGTAGAAGAAATAAACCAAGCATTAATAGAGTTAGGATTCCATAAGACCCATATTCTACCAAAAGTTTCATTTGAGTCATTGGTAAACAGTTCTGCGTCCGGCCATATTAAATTCTTTTGAGCTTGAACGCGCGATTGTTTAATTTTCGTTTCCACTAGAATAACAATATCACATGCGGCAGACTTGATTATTCTGTTGAGCTCCCGACATTTCTCCGACTTATTAAGTCCGCGAACATTCCAGCATGTTATCTTCATTAGTAATAAACAAATGAAAAGGTAGTAAGGTATTCATCCTACGACTTTGGATGGATTGTACCATCCTTTTTCTTATCCTTCGGTTTTGTATTTTCCTCCCGCACAATATCCTTACCTTTTATGGCTTTATTCCTATATTTATCCACTTCATCTACAGCTTGCAGATTTTTAAACTTTAAAGTACCTTGAATCATGTGGTCTTGATTGGCAGGGTTTGTTGAAGCTCGATAAGATTGTTGCAGCACAATATCCTGGATAGTACTTGTTGGAGCAGCGTGGCTAGAGAGGTTTGTTGGGGCATGAGTTTGTTGAGTCGGAATATCCTTGTTGGCGTTGTTTGTTGTGGCCTGAGTTTGTTGAGGAAGAATATCGTTGCTGGCGAGATTTGCTTGGGCCTGAGTTCGTTGAGCTATTGTGGATGGATCCGATGATATTAGAAGAGATGAAGTTCCTGACTTATGTTTCTCCTGTCCACTAGTACCATGGGAAACCTCTGTTGTGGAAGGCTCTGACATTATAGGAAGAGATAAAGTTTTGGAATTGTCCCTCTGTCCGCGGTGCTTTCCTTGCGAGTCGGAATGCTCAATAGTTTTCGCCACCATCGGTGCTACTGCCATTAGAGAAGAATCACTTTGTTGCTGAGGTGCTTGACGTGGTCGATAGACCTTTGTGGTTGGTTGTGGGGTTTGCTGACAAGCTCCATTTGCATGACCAAAAGATAAGCAACGCTGACATCGTTGTGGCTTCCAGGAATATGAGACATGTACCTTCCGAGTGTTTTATTGCAAAGTTATGCAGCACTCTGGGATAGCCACTCTACATCGACAAAGCAACAGCAGCTCAGACGAGATTAGCATTTGCACGAGCATGTGTGCTGGTTTCTTCCGATGAAGATCTTCCTAACCTACATTTGCTGAAGTAGAGCATGAAAAGTTTCCACGAGGTGATTGGGTGAAGGTCGATTCTTGAAAAAATCAGTGAAATAGTAGGGTCAAGAAGTGGATTTTGTTGGGCTAGGGCTCCAACCGAGCCTTATTTTGGGATTACTAAGAATGGGAGATTCTAATCAGGAGCATTTAGAGTGATCAAGGTCAAGGCACAAAACTACGAGGGATTCGAATACTTAGGATTCCCATGAGATATAACAATCAACCCTCCTTTTAACGACAAACTGTTAAGTCAATTTTGGGTTGCTTGAGTTGGAAGCTAGATCTAACCTAGTTTCTTTTTGAGTTGGTATATGGGAAAACACACCAAGCTAGTCTCCTAACCCTACAAAATTAAGTCAATGGACGATCTCGACAACACCCCTTCGATGCTCAAGTCAATAATGGTATCAGATGAGCCAAAGTAGTCAGTCAAGTTGGACTAGTCTAGCAAGGCTATTTTTTTTTTAAGTGTTTGAGCATACTTGGCCAATCCCGTTTATAGCGAAACCTGGGGGGCCGTTACACAATTTGTTCAAGGTGGTTGGGTCTATTGGTTGTAACTACTAAAAATAGATACTAATCATTTGTCAACTAGTCATGTTCTTTATTGAAATCTATGCTTCGACATAAGTCATCGATGGTACATCCACATGAAGATAAAATCACTGCTAAGTAGTGCATGATACTAGCAAGTAAAAAGATGACACATCGACTATATATGATGCTAACATGTCAATCACATCACATCTACTATAACAATATTATATATCGAATGAGATTTTGAATCTTTCATTTTTTATAAGTAGATCTTGTATATTATCATAAGACCAATGTTTAGGCATCTAATGATCACAATATGATAAGGTTGTAACTAGAAGAATGACAATAGAGCAGAATGGAATCTTAGCAGTGGCCTGAATAGAATCTTTCCATGTCTCACAAGTAAACAAAATTGCGCTTGTTTAGACATACAAAACGCAAATTACCATTCATCACTGATAGTCATTGCCATCCAAGTCAGGCACCTTTCTCTCATGTACATGGCCATAAACATGTGTACCACTTTCAAGGTCAAACACTTTCTCATTTCTCCCGACATTATATGAGTGCAAGAAAGGTGCGTCAAGCTTGGCACTATGTCGGGCGTCGGAGGCACCTCGATCAGGTGCAAATCGAGCAGCACCTAGTCAGGCTGATCAACCCACTCAAAGGCAATCACTGATATCGAGCAACGACAAGAACAAAAGCATACATCTATAGCTTCGTTGCACAACATCCATACTGCAATGTAAAGCCAAGAACGGGCTTTCAAGCCAAGTTCTTCTAAGATGACAAAACAAAGAAAGGAGTGCCCAAATCATAAGTTCATATAGTTTCCAATACTTAGTCTCTAATACCATTTTCTTGATTTCAGAATGTAGCATATTGTTTCTGCAAATATGCAAAATGTCCCAAGTCAAAAAGGTCCAAGAAGGATTCCAACCCTCTGTTCCTCTTATTCTCACTTTTCTCTGGGCAGAATAACTATGAAGATGTCTGCATGGCATTCTCCATAAATAGATTACAATGTGTAAGAAATGCATCTTACAGGTTACATTTCCGGAATCTCACTGTCCCTTAGTGAGAGAATTGGATAGATCAACAATGTCAGAGACGCTACTTGCATAATAATCTGGATGGATTTCATTTGAAGGATCCTGAAGATCTAACATGCTAGTCACACCTGAAATGGTTTTCTCCACAAGAATCAGCCGGTCAACAGATTGTTCAACCATACATTAGAGGACATAGTAAAGCTAAGCATTAACAGAAAAACAAATGAAAAGGTTATACAGAATAAATGATTGGACCTGAGAGAACAAGAAGAGTCTTACAGCCCGCATTTTTGCCAAAGAGTATATCAGTATCCAGTCTATCACCTACCATGCACATACGCGTCGTATCAATTTGGAACCTGCCATGCAATGTGACACAGAGAGATAGTAAGATGGTGGCATATCTTAGAAAGTTTGGTTATAACGTAGCTCATACGATAGATGCGAGTCATGCAACTATCTCTGTGGTTTGTTTATTCTCCTACTCCCACATTTACTATATGCCACAAAATGCATCTGTTCAACATGCATCCTAATGTACTGAATATAGCTTTAAACAGAGAATCGATGCTGGTTTATTTGTATTGCACCGCAATACTTGAAAGATGGAAAAGCATTAGTTACCTTTCTAACAAGAAATCCATCAGGAAGGTTGATGGTTTTCCGACTACAATAGGTTCCTTCTGTGTTGATCCACATACTGCTGCAACCATGCATCCTGCACCTGCACATCTATAGAATAAATATCATGGAAAGGACAACCATAAGTAGGAATATTGGCAAAGGAGTCTCCTTTGCTAAGGATGAACCTGGCCATTCTTGCAAGTCTGTCATATGACCAACAGCATCACGGTTGGTGGCAATAAAAAGGCATCCAGGGTTCTCACAGATACAAAGAGTTGCATACCTGCCAAATAGTCATCTTTCTTTAAAATTATCTTTGGAATAGTGAAAAAAACAACAAGATCACAATAGCAAAACCAGAAACAAAAAAGCACCATTAAAGTTTTTAATATTCAATAAATGATAACAAATCACTATGATCATTTAAGCTCATGAATCAGACTGAGAATAGTGACCTTCTGATGCTTGCAGCCAAGAGAATACTCAAAAGCATGATTTTAAACGACTAACTTGAATCTCACTTATCATTTGGCTCCTAACATTTTACTGACTCCAATATCCAGTATCTGGAACTGCAATGAAGCTCAAAAGGCTTATGCATAACCTTTTACTAGGAAAGGTTAACAGTTAGGAATGAATATCAAAAGTTATTATAATAAACAGTGATAGTTAATTAGGCTGAATCCATATCCTGATCAAATTGAAACACTGAGAAGAGAGGGAGAACAATCATTAAACAATCGGTAAAGAACAAGATGGCATCAAGGACAAAAGATACAATAGAGACAGGTTCCTTTAATTGTCACCAAATGTTATCAAGAAAGCTAAAGAGCGTCTCAATTTGTATGTTAATCACCAATGACAGACAAAAAGTTGATTTAATAGAAATTAAGATATAAAATGTAGGATAGAATGTCTTACTGGAGCTTATAATAGTTAATATATTGATCAAGCCCAACAATAACTGCTCCAACCTGAAACAAGAAATTTTAATTTTACTACGCATATTATATGTTATTCTAAATGAATTATTTAAATGTTCTAGTTAAGCATATATTTGTTCTGCAAAACAATGGGAAATTCAGCAAATAAGATGGCCATTTTGGTTACACTCTTATCATGTTCAAACCAGAAGTTTGTCTTCAGCTCTACTTTCTTCTTGCCATCCTCCTGCAGACAGTTGATTGACTAATTAAAGAAAATACAGATTTTTGGAAACATGCTAATCCAACATACTGACAACTACCACTGAAAGGCATGTGCGATACTTATCCTAGAAAAGAAAAGGAAGTAGAATCATTGAAACAGAAAGATGTCTACTAATCACCTTGTTAGGTCATCAATGACATCACATATATAGTAAAATTTCAAATTAATTAAGGGAATGTAATGAAACATCAAAGTAATTATCCTGTTTTTCTTTTTTGGTGGTTGAGATAGCCAGTATGCAAGTGTTCAACAAAAAAAATTGTGGGATTTGATGTACATATATCACTACTTTTTAGTATATAATCAATGTCATAGACAAAGATAAATTCAAATGATAGGCAAGAAAAAATATATAAAAAAGGCCAATGACGCCTTACAGGACCACCTAAACATGAAAATCCAGCCTGCTTGAGTTCTTCTAGTATGCCTTCTTCGCCTATAACATAGACCTGACAAAATGCCAGTGCAATTTAATCAAGATATTATGATGAATTATCGCACGATGGAAAAAGTTAAGAACACATTAATCACTGATTCTCCAGATACCCAAATGGACAACCAAACAGGCAATAAAGATGTTACCTTTTTCTCCCTAGGGAAGTTTCTCAGTTTCAGAAACATGGCAGCAGCAAACGATGATGAAAAAATTTCTTCCTGCATATGGATAAATGAATCGGGAACAAATGCCGCACGAATTTCGAAAGATCTCAAAGGAAAACACGAACCTCGCTGACATCAAGCCCGAGAGATGTGAACTTCCTCTCGTATTGCTTCCGAGATTTCGTGGAGTTATTCGTCACAAAGACCAGCTTCTTCCCCTGCCGACAAACCGAGACGTTGTTAGTTCGGAATCTTGATTGCGATCAACTAGTGATTAAAGAAAAAAGCAAGAAGGAACAAACTTTCTGGATGAAACATAATCTTCACAACATCAATTAGTCAATGATCGGAGGGACAGGGGAGGTATACAATTACCAATGATCGGAGGGCTTGCAAGGCGTGCGGAACACCTTCGATGAGCTTGTCGCCCTTCCAGATGACCCCTGAAAAAGACAAAACGGAAAAGGACAAGGGTCAAAAACGTTGAAGGACAAGAATCGAGTGGGGAGAAATCAGACGAAGGGGAGAGAGAGAGAGAGGAGAGAAGGAAGAAGGAGACCGTCGCAATCGAAGAGGAACGCATCGACGGAATCAACGAGGGATTGTGCAGCCTGAGGCAACAGGGGCTGGGACGTCGAGGGCGACTTCGTCCCGTTGGCCGTCGTCATCGCTGCTGGAGAAGGAAGAGAGGAACAGATGGGATGTCAATGACGACCCTCGCGCTCGGAGGGAGCGGAGAGCGGCGATACTTGTAGCGAACATTTGATGTGCATATGTTAGGTCTCAAGGGACCACATTCCGTTTGACGGTCGGAAATGGAGTGCGAATTCTGGTGGTAATTGAAAGTTGATTTGGACTAGATGGTGGGCTCCCTTAACGAGCAACAAAACAACACCGTTACGGCACAATAAACAAGGATAACATATTCAGCTCATGCTCTCTTTATTATTACTCCCGAGGAATAAAATGTGCTCAGTAAGCTAGTTGGCACCTTGGCATCTTCATAAAATTTATGACGATGATATGGATGATACGGAAAACATATATGAAAGTTAAAAGAACAGCAAAGAGAGCGTTGATGTTCCAAATGTTTGATGTTACAGATTCCTGACAGAAACCTACACAACCACCTATCATGAACTCAAAAGCCTTGAAGGCTCAATCCCAGTGGTGCTGGCGTGTCAATTTTGCCTAAACAATTAGAAACAATACACAATCAGAGGTGGCGGTACTAGCTGAATCTGATGACATGGTAAAAACCTTTTCCTATCTTCCATAAGGGTGGTATCGACCAGCACCACCACCATAGCCTCCTCTACTGCCATAGAGTCCACCTGCACCATAACCACCCGGAGAATCATACCCGCTTCCATAGCTAGAACCACTGTAGCCACCCGTTTCACGTCCATAGCCTCCAAACCCTCCACCATATGAACCAAAACGACTGGTGTAACCAAGCGAAGATTCTCCACGATAGTCCCCTAACCCACCAGCATAACCACCAAATTCACCAGCAACGCTGCCATAACCACCATAGGCTCCAGGTCTAGGACCATAACCTCCTGGTGTCCTGTAGGATGAAGGCCCATAACCAGCACCACCACCACCACCAAAGCCACCATAATTGCCACCAAATCCACCAAAACTATCACCAAAGTGACGAGGTCGGGGTTCACCACCAAAAGCAGGTGGTGGTGCATTGCCAGATTTCTTTGGTTCAGCCTTCTTGATTTCCACCTACAATATCACAGCAACATCAACCTTTACCATGCCCAAAAAACCAACTAAAAATGCAATACAGATGAATATATATGCAATTTCATGAGATAGAAAACAGACAAGACTAAACTATCATATCTGATAATTTTATCATCTCAAGGTTCAACCAAATTGTTATTCAATTAGATGAACAAGCATGAAGAACATAAGGATGCCTCTGCTAATGCAACTTTAGTCTTCCTACCGAACATAGAACTAGACTCACCTTAGAACCAGCTAAATCAATCATGTTTCCCCTTTTGGCTAACAAGTCATCTACATCTTTTTCCTTCTCAAAGACTATAAAACCAAATCCACGAGACCTGTTGGTTGTATGGTCACGAATGATTTCATGATCTTCTACTCTCCCAAACTCAGAAAAGAAGTTCTTGAATTCATCTGCTATGTTTAAAGTGAAAGATCAAACCCTGTTTCTGTTAACATGTATAGTCAAATGACTCGCATATACAATGACAAGGATGTGTTACCTTCTGTTAATGTTGTTGGTATACCACCAACAAATATCTTTCTCGTCTTGAAATCCTTCAAAGGAGCAGCACCTTTCGGAATAGTTCTTTTAATTTCCACCTGCAAAGTTCAGGATATGAGACAATATGATTTGATGTATTAGTATGGAAGTTATAATAAGGCAAAAAAAAATGTAACAGACATATGAACTAAGCATAAAGGATGATACCAAGAGATGGTTATAAAGATAATGGCACATCAAAAAATCAGTATATACAATAATTTAAATACAAAAAAATAAATATTGGTCTCACTTAAATAAAACAGTTCTAAGTAGTGACAGAAACAATTAGGGGATGATGCACCAGCCTGATCCACATGGTCACCGTAGGTTTGACCAACTTTAACCAGGGAAAAGGGTGAGATCAAGGGTATAATTTTCAAACACAATTGAGACCACGACAGGGTCAGTCCTGAGTCTCTTCCATCCCATCCTGATCTCCAAAAAACCAGCTTCAGAAGTTTGATAAAAGTACTCCTTACTATATGGTAGATACAACAACAGCATATGCCAATCATAACACATTTATTACTATGGGCAATTTAAATAGGTGTGGTGCAGGGAAAAGCCAATACTTTCAATTTTTGGATGGCCAGGGATGGTATTGTTTTTGTTAACCTGGGTCTGGGAGAGGCAGAGGTGGCAGAATGAGGTAGAGAAAGTCTTAATAAAAAAGCAATCACATCCCATCACTAAAACCAATTGCACAATGTTTTACAAAATCAGAAAATAAAAAAAAGAAAGAAATGTCAACAAAATTTAACAATCACATGAGCATAAAGTACCAAAGCAAAATAGGACAGCTACATATTTGTACAAATGTCAGTAAAAAATGGAGGTCAAACATGCAAAACCAAAAGCATATCACATAAGCCTTACAACCTACATAAGATAACTACCCAAAGCGCAGTTGGGCATTTAATACAAATATAGAACTTCACAAAACAAACTACTGATCCAAAAAAGTAAATTAAATAAATTCAGTTCTTTTGACATCTAATAGACTAAAAATCACTGAGATAGAACATACAGTTTTCCCATTGAGAATATGTGTGTCCTCAATGACTTGGTCGACAACAGAAGCATCTTTGTAGGTGATGAACCCAAAACCTCTGGGCTTGTTTGTATATCGATCTTTCATTATCACTGAATCCACTATCTCTCCATACTTTTCAAAGTGCTTCACAAATGTTTCTGTCATATCATCACACGAACAAAACAATAAAATATTATCATAAATTAACAAAAATATTTAAAAAAAAAATCTCCCTAGCCATGACACTTATACAAACGGAACCTTTGGCAAAATGCAAAAGACATGCGAGACAAAAAGAAGTCAATATGCCAACATCAATCATAAAAGCCGTAAAGAACTAGCACTAACAGATATGGTAATGAATTATAGCTTCGTGAATCACCAAAATCTTGATATACTAGTACACAAGCAATCAGCAACCAGGTCAAAGTTATAACCAAAGAAGTAGAAATAAATAAAAAAATATGGATATTAGCCATAAGCAGAACAAAGATATATTCTTTCAAACCTGATAATGAAGCCATGATTTACGCAATAAGAAGATAGTATAAACTGCTAGTTAAATCTGTGACGAAGTAAAATCGTCATTACGTGACAGCATGGCACAGTATGCGGAATAAAAACTCTGAGCTTTAACCATATCAAGTTAGATCCCTGAGGAAAAGGTTCTAAACAACAGAACAATGAAATAAATAGTGAGAGAACCAATCAACATATACTGAATCCTAGAGTGCGGTTTTGCGAGAACGATCAATCAGGTTTCTTGACAGATCGCAACGAAAAAGAACTCACCGAGCGTCGTATCCTTCGGAAGCCCTCCGATAAAAATCTTTCTGCCAGAGAAAAGAAAGCATTAAAGAAGAGAACAAGAAGAAAAACAGCACAAGATTGATCGAGGAGGAAACTCACGCAGGGCTCGCACCATCGTGCTCCTGCATTCTCGAGGCCATGGCGACGACCTCGCAAAGATCTCCGAGACTTAGGTTTTCTCAGGTTAGGTGGATGAGGAAAGGAGGAAGGAGCCCAAGCAAGAAATAGGGTTTGCGGAGACATGGGCCGGAGGTTCGTCCATATATGGGAGTCAGCTCTCGCAGGTGGGAAACACGAGACACACCGTCGCATTTAGCCGCTCGTCCGATCGCGGAGCAGAAAATCCATCGGAACCGTAGATCCCAAAACTAACGGTTCGCAATGGGGGGCCTCTGATTCACACTGTCTCGGCAGCAGATTCGGACGATGGGTATGATTTGGATTCGGATCCGAATGGCTGAGGGCTAACGGGGCGGATCCAGAAAAGCAACACCGTTTATGGATCCATGAGTTAGAACCTAATCTTGCAGAGACTTAGAGACCTTTGGTGGTCTCATCTCCTCACCTTTCTCGTTATATATATATATATATATATATAGTCTGTGCCTTGGATATCAGGTTATTAAGAGATTTAGGCCAGTAATCCCGCCAAGGACATGATCATTCATGATATCAAAATTCGTCAATCAATTGACACAAGAATTTTCTTCACGACACAAGACATGGGATAGCTCGAAGGATCTAATAGAAATATAGTGTCGAGCAAGATTGAGCATACTCCACGACGGACTTAGCTTTTGATGTATTGGATTCCAACCTGTTTGACATTAGTGAGTCCTTCCTTGATTGCAATCATTTTATTGTAGTAGCTACCTCTATTCGAGGAAAACACATTCTGCGAAGCATCCTCTCCCTGCTTTTGATTGATGATGGCAAGAGCCATCTGTAATTAGTTTAAACTAATATTGCTCGAAACTAGTCCAAACTACATTAATGGAGATTTTGTTACAACTTGATCTCTCATATAAAGATATGGTTTACAGCGAGCAGCATACACAACGATTTTAAGAAAGATGCATGTTGGAGTGTCTCACTCCATGGAATCATAACTCATTCCTGACCTTCTAAATCTGTCAAGAGTGCATATTCCATCATCAAGCCATTTACCAGTATCCTAGTGAGAGTGGAATTGAAATTGGTGACCAGGAAGAGATCAAACATTTCTAGTTACGGAATTGTGTGATCCTGCCCATCCAAATCTTGACTACGGAAGAAGCAAACTCTAGGAAGTATCTATAGAGGATAAAAAGTCTATTATTTATCAATCGTGTGATCCCATCTATTATCGATATAGGAAGTCTCGATAGAGGAAGCAAACTCTAAGAAGTATCGATAGAGGATAAAATTATAATTGGGATGCTCGACGAAATGCTTATGTATATCCGTGTCTTTTGGTTTGTTCATACTTTACACAACATGTAAAGGGTTGGCAGTAGGCTTAGCAACCATATTTTCTTTCGGTCTATAGTATATCATTTTAGATTTTTTGTTGTGTGACCATTTAGAACTTATAAAGTATGTTTATAATTTGTATTGGCTATGAAGTGTTTTATGAAATGATTGCTTGTGGATCCCGAATGAAGCGCTTTCTCTAACCTTTTTTCTCTTTTGCAGGTCGTAAGGGACCTTAGGAGGTTTCCGAGAGGTTGACCTTTGCGGACAAATACACAATGGTGCCGCACGACTTAGGCTAAACCAACTAAGTCCATGATAGATAGTATCAGAGCGGGACAAGCGCTCATAGAAATACTAGGCATGCAAAAATGGGGACCTAGTGGGCTGCGTTGAGGGCAGCCATCATAAGCGACCGTTTGGGGGAAAACATGCATGGAGATGTAGGAAAAAAGTAGTCACTCAGAGGAGCGGGCATCTTAGATTAACATTTAGAGGAATAGCTAACTCTTCGCACAAGAGACACCACGCGGACAAGGAAGCTTGGAAGAATATAGCGTACAAAGGTTGAGATAGCTGAGTTTGAGCTACGACTTGACGTTGACAACCATATATGATAGTGCTCAAGGTAAGTGAGGTGCTTCGTAAAGGATGAGACCATGCAAGGTGGAATGGGTTGCTCATCGACTAAAAGAGTTATGCAAAGCTCATAGAGGTGAGAGGAATTGATAACTCGAATAATTTGGTACTCATGCAAGGACTTGTATGCAGATGATAGAATATTCGTGGGCATCCCAAGGTGACCGAAACTCAGTATCATGGAGCATTAAAACTTTATATTCAGCATGAGAAGAATACATCTGTGGGAGGCTGAAGTGTGCAGTGAGTTCAGCATGTTGCTATGCCTTGAGTGGTGTAGTGAGGACTATATTGATGTGGAATCGTAATCTAGCAAGTGCGTTTGCAGGAGGCAGAATAATGCATAGTTTGTTCAGTAAGGTGGAGTAGTCTAAGGGGATGATGGTCTCCGAAACTTTCAAAGAGAAGGAAGCGAAGAGAAAAGTTGCTCCAATAGGACAAATATCCATGCGAGATAAGTCCCGGCTCTCCAAAGGGAGACCAATGTACAACGGACCGTACATGTTGAGGAGGAGTACCTCAAAAACAACTTCACAAAGCTCAACAGACCGAGCGAGCGACGAGAAGTTATCATATGATCTCACTTGAGATAATGCATTAAGGGAATGCATTATGAGATCAAGTGGGGGAGTGACCTAAGGTAGCACAAATGAAGGCATACTTAGAGTTGATATAGAGATCGGACTCAATCGAGGGTTGACCCATGGAATGGTGGGCGCGAGGGTCACCATCAACTCAATGCAAAATGAGGAGCAGAGCAACTTTGGTGAAACTTGGGGAAGTACTCAAATCGCATGAAGGAAGCTGACATAGAAGATAGAACATGGAGTAGAGGCATAGAGCTTTCCTTGGATAGAGGTCAAAGACATGAACTCTTGCAGAAGCAAGAGTGAGATCATATCGTTCCATGAGTCCTTTATTCTGATGGAGTGGACTCATCTTACATGGTGCCAAAGACGAAAGGAGCTTCTAGGCACATACACCTTATCTCAGAGATGCATTTGATGGAGGAACTAAGGCGACTCAACTTGTGGAGGCAAAGTTGGGTTCAAAAGGCCTTGGCACGAGACATGAGGACGCGGAGGCGAGTACTCTTGAAGAATATGCCATAGTGTTGCCATTCAAATTGTCATGAAGGAAGCGGTGTGCAGTGAAGATTGTGCTAGTAAAGGCAGAGGCCGAGGATCAAGACAATGGTACAATAATTTCAACAAAGTCGATGGACTTCGAGAGCTACTATGTGACAGATTATCCTAGAGTGGTTCTTCATCTAGGTGTGACCCGAGAGCGGGTGGACAAAGGTCGATTGCCAAAGGAGTAAACACAATCGAAGGTGGAAGAGGCATCGTAATGTGTTGGCAGAGGCCACACATGGAGGGATCACAATCTGAGTTCATCCCACAAGTATCAGAATGCAATGGAGATGTCACCAGAAGGCGACATGGTGTAGCAGATCATGGTAGAATAGTTCCTAGCAATATAATGTTAGGATCGGAGTGGCACTAAGAGGGGGGGGTGAATTAGTGCAGCGGATTAAAACGTTGATTTCGACAAATTTTTCGTACGATAAGAACGGAACTTGAAAAGCTTAACTTGAAAGCGTATTCTTAAAGTTGCGCAGCAAAGGTAATGATGAAACAAAGCAAGTAAGAAGATTTGCAGTAATGTAAATGACAATAAGAAATGCAAACCAGAGATTACGCCGTTTTTAAAGTGGTTCGGTCAAGTGACCTACATCCACTTGCGAGGCCCCTCTTCGATGAGGCTTCCACCTTCCACTAGCAAATCTCTTGAAAGTGAAGGGTGAATACCCCTCTTACAACTTTTACAAGCGGTTCACTCTCTTACAGATTTTCAACAAGAAAGAAGGAGGTGAACACTAGCAAATTGAAAACAAGACAAGCTAACACTTTTCTAAGGCTTTTCTCTCAAACACTTGCTGCTCAAAAAGTTGTTCTCTCAGCTGAGATTTGAGGGGTATTTATAGGCCTCAAGAGGATTCAAATTTGGGCTTCAAAATTTGAATTCTCTTTGGGTTCCCGCTGTTGGAGGTGCCACCGCCCAGCCAAGCGGTGCCACCGCCTAGGGCTCGGGTGCTGGGCGGTGCCACCGCCCAGCCAGGCGGTGTCACCGCCTAGCTCTCGGGCACTGGGCGGTGCCACCGCCCAGCCCAGGCGGTGCCACCGCCTACAGTGTTTTCAGCCCACTAGTTAGGCTTCAATCTTGCCCCAAACTAGTCCGAACTTGGGCCCAATTGGCCCCTACTTGGGTTATAGGATTAACACCTAATCCTAACCCTAATTAACGTGCTAACTATGAATTTAAAGACATTTTCTAAGCTATTACAAAGTCCGCAAGTCAAGACTTCTTCCGGCGAGCTTCCTGCGAACTTCCGACGGTCTTCCGATAAACTCTCGGAAACCATTCTGCGGACTCCCGGTAAGCTCCTAGACTTCACGATTTGATCTTGGCGAGTTCCAACGAGCTTCTTCGGCAAGCTCCGATCTTTCTCGGTGAGCTCCGCGAACTTCCAACGAACCTTCCGGCGAGCTTCCGAAAAACCCTTCGGCAAGCTCCCTACTCATTCTCGGCTAGTTCCGACAGCATTTCCGACGAACCTTCGGACTTCCGTCGAACTCTCGAACTCACAACAAATCCTTCGCGCTTGACTCCAGCACTTTGTTTCGCTTTATGTCTTCATCGTTATCGTAGTTAATCCTGCACACACAAACCAAAACTCTACTCCGATCTAGACAATTATTATAATGCGAATTGACATTCTGTTGCCCGGCACGTCATTGGTTGGCGCTTCGTCCGATTCTTCGGTGCATCGTCCTCTCTTGCGGCTTGTTACCCAATCGGCGGTTGACCTCCGCAACCCCGATATCCTTGGCGCAATTCCGCTCTCCTTGGCCCGATGCCCGACGTCCGAAGCCTTCTGCCGTCCAATACCCTAACGTGATCTCCTCCGGCACAACGTCAATTCCTCCTGCGTTAACTGTCTAATCCTGATCGAGTAGACCTGCATCACTCAAAATACAGTTAAACATAAACATAATTATCAATTAGTTTCATCATCAAAATACGAGATTCAACAATCTCCCCCTTTTTGATGATGACAACTAATTGATGACTAACGGAGTTAACTTTAACTCCCCGGAGTTTAACCAAACTCCCCCTATCAATATGCCATTGATAGAACACTTGGATTATCCCAAATCCAAGTAACATTCGTCACTAGTTCTGATAAACATTTAAACCATCATGCAAATATATAAAATATTCAATTTAATGCATGAAGTCATCAATATACTTCTCCCCCTTTGTCATCAACAAAAAGGAGAAGTTCCTACTCTTATGTGTTTATTATATGGGTTCAAACCATTGCATGAAAAACATAATATTAAATTTTTATCATCATGCAATTTTGAAGATAGAAAATTTAGCAAGTAATGCATCATGCTTGGGACATTCAAGCTATCAAGTTTTAGATATGTAAGTTTTACAGCATATAAGATAGCACTTTTGGTAATGTTCAAGATAGCAAGTTCTACATCATGCAAGCTAGCAATATTGAGATGTTCAAGAAAGCAACTCTTGCTTCTTGAAATATGCAAATTGTAAGCTAGCAAATTTTTGCTTCCTTTGCAATGTTTGAGCTAGCAATTTTGCTTCCGTTGCAAAGTGCAAGTTAGTATGTTTTGCATCTTGAGCTAAACAAGATTGTATTTTTGGTATGCAAATTTATAGTATACAAGCTATCAACTTTTGCACATAAAAAGTTAGCAAAATTTTACATCTTTTGAGATGTGCAAGATGGACTATTTTGCCTCTTTTCAAATTGTGCAAGCTAGCAAATTTGCTATCTAGCAAGTTTTGCTCCCCCTTTGTCAGTGTCAAATAGAAGGGAATAACAATACAATCATGTAATTCATTTCTCTTTACTATAATATTCAAATCATGATAAGGGTAAATAATAAAGATATGGCGACAGAATACGAAAAGATCTTGGGGCTCCCAAAGATTGGAAGGTTTCCGAGTTCATCGCTAACGGTACTTGGTGTCTCCCTAATCCTATTTCTCCTGAAATGTTATCACTTTGGCCGACTATCATAGCTATTCGAATCAGGAACAACTCTTCAGATATACTTATTTGGCCTCATGACAATGGTAAATTTAGTGCCACATCCGCATGGAATCAAATTAGGCAAAGAAATAACAAGTGGGTCCCAAGCAGTTGGACATGGGATCGACCGGGATCACAAAGACACTCCTTATGTACATGGCAGGCCCTTCTCAATAAACTACCTACAATAGACAATATGAAAAGAAGAGGTATCTATCATGTTAACCGATGCTCCCTTTGTTTGCAACAAGAAGAAACTGTTGACCACCTCTATTTTGCTTGTGATTATACAAAATGGATATGGAAGGAGATTCTCCAGCGATTTGAACTCAATAGACTGCCGCAACCAAACTTGCACCAAGAACTAGGCGACCTTATGCAATGTTTCTCAAGAAAAGGGCCTCTTACACAACTGGCAAAGGTTATTTTCAGATGTGCTATTTGGTGGATGTGGAAGGAGAGATGTAATAGAATCTTTGAATGTCAACACACAAACAATGCTCAGCTCTTGAAAGAGATTATTAGAGACTCAAGATCCTGTATGGAGCATGAACTCAAAACCGAGCACTTCACCCGAAGAGAAAAAGATATTTTTATCAAATTTAATTTTGCTATTAGCTAAAGATCCTGGGAATGATGCCAAATAATGTACCCACAGGTAGTTATAGTCTACAGCATATGTAGTCATAACTATCGCATTAGCACTCAACGTAAGATGAAATATACTCTTCCCATTCACCCAAGGATCGTACCACATATTAGTACTAGTTCCAGAAGAGATTGCATACGAAATGTGTTTGATTAGCCAATTCCTTGCCTTTAAAATTCCTTTCCAAGCTGCAGAGTGGTATGTTCTTGTTGAAATTTCCCATATTGATTCCTTTGAGAGATACTTAGCAGAAACCCAATGTGACCATAAGGAACATTTGTTTTGCAAAAGATCCCACAATTGCTGTACCAAACATGCTTGATTCCAATCTCTAGTATTTCTCAAATTTAGCCCCCCTTCATCTTTCGGTTTGCAAATGCTATCCCAATTTACCATATGCATTGCCTTATCATTTGTGCCATTCCAGAAGAAGTTCATTAATAACCGTTCAATATCTTGGAGAAGTCCAGCAGGCAGAAGAAATGCATTACACCAATATATAGAGTAGGAGTGCAATACCGAACGGATGAGTTCGAGTCGTCCTGCTTTTGATAGAAACCTATTTTTCCAAGAAGAAATTCTATTCTTTATTTTTTGCAAGATAGGTTGACAGTGGGTTTTGTGAATGCCTGTGGATATGAGCGGGAGACCCAAATAAGGAACTGGCAAGCTTCCTTCACTAACCCCCAAAGTTTGTGAAATAAAGACCTTATCCTCAACGTAAGGGCTCATATATACTTTACTTTTCGCATGATTTAACTGAAGTCCAGAACCATACCAAAGTCATTCATAATAGTAGCCAGGTTCTTTACTGAAGTTGGTTCATTTTGGAGAAAGATAAGTAAGTCATCTGCAAATGTTATATGTGATATATGAACAGAACCAGCACTGGGTACCTTAATGCTGCCATTTAAGACTGCGTGTTCCAACATACAGCTAAGTCCTTCCATCGCAATAGTAAAGAGATACGGAGAGAGTGGATCACCTTGTCTGATGCCATTCGTGCTCCCAAAAAAACCAATAGGTGAGCCATTAAAGAGTATCGAAAACTTTGGAGTTTCTAGGCAAGATTGAATCCAATTAATCCATTGCTGTGGGAAGTTCATATCAAGGAGCATCTTATAGATAAATTTCCTATTAACTGAATGAAAGGCTTTCCTTAGATCAGCTTTAATGCAGATTTTTGTCCCTCTTGCTTTTGAATGCAAATCTTTGACCAAGTCATTAGCAAGCAAAATGTTATGATGTATACTTCTCCCTTTGATGAAAGCAGCTTAATTTGGGCTAATGATCTTGTGTAATACCTTTTGCATTCTATTTGCCAATACTTTGGAGATGATCTTGTATATAAAGTTGCATAATGATATGGGTCGATAGTTCTCTAGTGAATCAGCCCCTGCATTCTTCGGAATTAAAGAAATAAAAGTGCAATTCATCTCTCTAAGAATATGACCTGAAGAGAAAAAATGTTGGCAAGCTTTGATCACATCATTTCCAATAATAGACCAAGCAGTTTGGTAAAATTCAACTGGAAATCCATCTGGACCTGGGCTTTTGTGCTTTGGTGACTTAAAGACAACACATACAATTTCGTCATCTGTAATTGGGGCATTGAGGATTGAAATAGCTTCCGAATCAAGTTTTCTAGTCGGCTCCACATGAATGTTATTAGGTTTCCCAGCTTGATTGAGTAAGGAATAAAAAAATTGCTCTGTGTGTGCTTTAACCTCATCTAAATTCTCAATAAGATTATCATCTTTGTCTCTGCATTTGCTGATACGGTTAACAGCCCTTCGAGTAGCAATTGAAGCATAGAAAAATTTAGTATTGGAATCCCCTAGTGTAAGCCAATGCTTACCAAAAAAAGACTTCTGCTTTGCAAAACTTTGCTCCTGTTTTAAGGCTTGCATGAAGTTATTTCTGGCTTCCGTCTCTTTGTAGATAATATTTTCATCATTTGGCTGAAGTTGCAGCTCATGTTGCAATGACATTAGTTCCTTTCTGCAAAATTGAACTCTGATGGTAATATTGCCAAAGGTATTTGTATTCCACTCCTTTAGTGCTGCTTTACAGGCTTTGAGCTTTTGACATAAGATGTAAGGGGGAGATCCATGCACATTAACATTCCAAGCAGATCTGATAACATCAAGAAATTAAGGATGAGTACTCCACATGTTAAAGAATCTAAACGGTTTCTTGCCTCTTGGTGTCGCTTTTTCTGCGTGTATATACATTAAAGAATGGTCAGAAAACAAAGGAGCACCATACTCAAGAAGTGAATCTGGGTAAACTGTTAACCATTCATGGTTAATCAAACACCTATCAAGTCGAGCCATTATTTTTCTGTTAGCAGCACCTTGATTACTCCAGGAGAGCCAATTACCCACAGATTTCATATCAAACAATGCTGCAGTGTCAATGTAATCATTAAAACTTTGAAGCTGACTTTCTGAAAGTTGTCTACCCCCCACTTTTTCATTTGTGTACCGAACAGTATTAAAGTCTCCAAGAACAATCCAAGGTACATTGAGACAACCATTTACAATATTAGTCAGGTCAGACCAAAGAGTATTTCTTTCTTGCATACTGTTTGAAGCATATATACCAGTGAAATTGAATTGACAGCCATTCTTTTTATCCTCTACCTTAAGATGAATGAATTGATCAGTAGCAGAAATAAACCAAGCATTAATAGAGTTAGGATTCCATAAGACCCATATTCTACCAAAAGTTTCATTTGAGTCATTGGTAAACAGTTCTGCGTCCGGCCATATTAAATTCTTTTGAGCTTGAACGCGCGATTGTTTAATTTTCGTTTCCACTAGAATAACAATATCACATGCGGCAGACTTGATTATTCTGTTGAGCTCCCGACATTTCTCCGACTTATTAAGTCCGCGAACATTCTAGCATGTTATCTTCATTAGTAATAAACAAATGAAAAGGTAGTAAGGTATTCATCCTACGACTTTGGATGGATTGTACCATCCTTTTTCTTATCCTTCGGTTTTGTATTTTCCTCCCGCACAATATCCTTACCTTTTATGGCTTTATTTCTATATTTATCCACTTCATCTACAGCTTGCAGATTTTTAAACTTTAAAGTACCTTGAATCATGTGGTCTTGATTGACAGGGTTTGTTGAAGCTCGATAAGATTGTTGCAGCACAATATCCTGGATAGTACTTGTTGGAGCAGCGTGGCTAGAGAGGTTTGTTGGGGCATGAGTTTGTTGAGTCGGAATATCCTTGTTGGCGATGTTTGTTGTGGCCTGAGTTTGTTGAGGAAGAATATCGTTGCTGGCGAGATTTGCTTGGGCCTGAGTTCGTTGAGCTATTGTGGATGGATCCGATGATATTAGAAGAGATGAAGTTCCTGACTTATGTTTCTCCTGTCCACTAGTACCATGGGAAACCTCTGTTGTGGAAGGCTCTGACATTATAGGAAGAGATAAAGTTTTGGAATTGTCCTTCTGTCCGCGGTGCTTTCCTTGCGAGTCGGAATGCTCAATAGTTTTCGCCACCATCGGTGCTACTGCCATTAGAGAAGAATCACTTTGTTGCTGAGGTGCTTGACGTGGTCGATAGACCTTTGTGGTTGGTTGTGGGGTTTGCTGACAAGCTCCATTTGCATGACCAAAAGATAAGCAACGCTGACATCGTTGTGGCTTCCAGGAATATGAGACATGTACCTTCCGAGTGTTCCCGTCAAGATCGCGATAAAAAACTTCATTAGGAAGATCTTCATCGGAAGAAACCAGCACACATGCTCGTGCAAATGCTAATCTCGTCTGAGCTGCTGTTGCTTTGTCGATGTAGAGTGGCTGTCCCAGAGTGCTGCATAACTTTGCAATAAAACGTCGACTCCAAAGATGTAGAGGTAGTCCTTGAAAGGATACCCATAATGGAATAGACTGTAGGCTATCTAACTCCAAACGGACATCAGGAGACCAACGTCGTAAAATCATTGGATGACCGCGGATAGTCCAGAATCCTTCGAGGATTCGTTGCAAATCTTCTTCAGAGTATAGCTTGCAAACAAAGAATCCGTTCTCCAGCATATGAAGATCAAATGACGATATTCCCCATCGAGTTTTGATAAATGAGGATAATGAGAAATAAGATGTTTTGAGACCTACCACATAGCCAACAATCGCCATTGACCATGTCTCAATAAGCTCTGTTGAATCAGCAGTCTCGTATACAGCAATCTTCTTATCAGCCTGAACTTCTGGCGTAATGAATTCCAAGCTTAGATCTGGACTTCCAACCGGAGCCTTGAATAGGCTAGTCCAAGGCCGAGGGTCATTGGAAATTAGAGCAGGCTGCCGCGATCTAGAGCGCGACCTGCTTCGATGCTGCTTCATCGAAGGAGTTTCTCTCTGGAGAGGATATGGTGGAGGAGCAACTTGAGGGATAACGGTAGGGAGTTTTGCCATCGTTTCAACCCTCCCGCCACCGTCGCCAGCCCTAGGGGCCGTCGATGCCATGTTTGATCCCTCTTCTGGTCACCGCTACAGAATCGTCACCATAGGGAAAAGTCACCGCTGCAGAATTTCAGATCGTCGCTACAGTACCGTCGCCCTAGATCTGGTCGCCGCTGCAGTGTCGTCGCCGCTACAGTACCGTCGAACCAGATCTGGTCACGCTGCAGTGTCGTCGGCGCTACAGTACGTCGACCTAGATCTGGATCTGGTCGCCGCTGCAGTGTCGCCGCCGCTACAGTACCGTCGCCCTAGATCTGGTCACCGCTGCAATATCGTCGCCGCTACAGTACCGTCGACCTAGATCTGGTCGCCGCTGCAGTGTCGTCGCCGCTACAGTAACGTCGAACTCTTGAACTCGCAACAAATCCTTCGCGCTTGACTCCGACACTTTGTTTCGCTTTATGTCTTCATCGTTATCATAGTTAATCCTGCACAATTAAAACAAAACTTCGATCGAGACAATTAATCCTAAGCAATTAACCAAGTTGTCTGGCATGTCATTGGTCCCTCGACGCTTTGTCCGATTCTTCGGCGCATCGTCCTCTCCTGCAGCCTATTGCCCAATCGTCCAGTTGACTCCGCAATTCCGATATCCTTGGCACAATACCCGCTCTTCTTGGCCCGATGCCCGAGTCCACGGCCCGAAGCCTTCTGTCGATACGTCGACTGATCCACCGACCCGACGTCCAATCTTCTGACATGTTCCTTCGGCACAACATGATTTTCCTGCTTTAATTGTCTCATCTTGATCGAAGCATCCTGCGTCACTCAAAACGCAGATTAAATCATAAACATATATCAAGTAGTTTCATCATCAAAATACGAGATTCAACATATATACGATCAGGTTTCAAGCTTTGCACTTTCCGAATCAGCGTTTAGACGTAAATCTATTTTTTCGTACGATCATCATATTTCAGTTTGCGGTTACGTTTTGATTTCTATCATAACTACAAACTATCTTTATATCCTTGCTTAAACTGCATCTCGCCTAATCAAGTGATTTACGAATCAGCATTTAGACGTAAATCAGTTTCTTCGTGTGAATATCATATTTCAGTTTGCGCCTACTATCGGATTTGAATCATAACTGCAAACTGCATTTATATCTTTGCTGCATCTCGCTTAAACAAAAGTTAAAGTGATTTACGAATCGGCTTTCTTACCGAAATCACTTTTAACGAACGAACGCAGATTTTATCGTAGAAGGTTTTTCGCTGCACTAATTCACCCCCCCCCCCCTCTTAGTGCTCTTGATCCTAACAATTGATATCAGAGCGGGGTTAACTCTCAAACGGATTAAAACCCAAGAGAGATGACATACGCCGGAAACCAAGAGGGCCACTCTTTTACACGTCCACCCATGTTTAATGGGACGGACTACACCTATTGGAATACCCGAATGAGGATCTTTCTTATTTCTATGGATTTTGAACTTTGGAATCTTGTCGAAAATGGATTTTTGAAGTCTTCTCTTCCAATGATCGATTGGAATAAATTGGAGAAGAAGGCTTTCGCTCTGAATGCAAAGGCTATGAAAGCCTTATTTTGTGCACTTGATAAAAACGAGTTCAACCGTGTTTCGGTTTGTGAAACCGCATTTGATATTTGGCACACACTCGAAGTGACTCACGAAGGCACAAGTAGAGTGAAAGAGTAAAAAATCAATCTTTTGTTATACTCTTTCGAACTTTTCCGGATGAAACCGAGTGAGACTATTGGCGACATGTTTACCCGTTTCACGGATGTCGTCAACGGTCTAAAAGGACTCGAAAAAAGTTTTTCGGATTTTGAGCTCATAAATAAGATTCTAAGATCCCTTCCTAAGAGTTGGGATCCTAAAGTCACTGCTATTCAAGAGGCGAAAGATCTAAACAACTTCCCTCTTGAAGAACTAATTGGGTCATTAATGACCTACGAGATGATTTGCAAAGCTCATGAAGAGCAAGAAGACATCCTTCCAAAGAACAGGAAGGATATGACACTTAGAATTTCAGAAGACCACTTGAGAGAAAACTCAAGTGATGAAGACTGTGACGATGACTTGGCACTTCTAACAAGAAAATTTAAAAAATTCATTAAAAGAAACAAGTTTAAGAATGAAACAAAAAATAAATTTGAACCCAAGAAGGACCAAGTTATTTGCTATGAGTGCAAGAAGCCAGGACACTATAAGAGTGATTGTCCCCAAGTCAAGAAGAAAACATCAAAGAAGAAGGTGCTCAAAGCAACGTGGGATGACTCGAGTGCGTCCGAAGAAGAGGAGTCCAACACCGAGCAAGTTGCTCATTATGCCTTAATGGCCATCGGAGAGGAGGTAACGAATTTAATAGATGCAGATTTATCATTTAATGAATTATTAAATGCCTTCCATGACTTATTTGATAAATGTAAGATTATTAGTAGAAAATATAAATTGCTAAAAAAGGAGCATGATAGTCTTACTTGTAATTTTGATAAGTTAAAAACTAAATATCATGATAGTTTAAGTTCATGCATAAAATGTCATGATCTAGAAACTCTCCAAAAGGAAAACTTGCGACTTAAGGACACCTTGAAGAAATTCGAGGTTGGTAGCAAGTCATTGAATATGATCCCTGCAAACAAGGGTCACGTTCCCAAAAGAAGTGGAATCAGATTTGTGAGAAGTCCTCACCAAAATCCAACCACCTTCATAAAAGGCCCATCTTACATGTTCGACACCAAAGCAAATGCAACTTTTGTTGCAAACTTGGACACAAAATGTATTATTGTCCATTAAAGAAAATTAGTCCGAACAAATTAATTTGGGTTCCTAAAGGAACCATGATAAATTCTATGCAACATGATAAATAATGTAAATCTATTTTTGAGGCACCCAAAAGCAAATGGGTACCTAAAGATCATCCTTTCTTGTAAAGACATAAAACATCTTAAGCTGAGAGCAAGAAATAATATCCTGCTCTTTGGATTCTCGATATTCATGACACGAGATCCAAAAAGAACTCGCGATGCTCTCTAGCCTAAATAACATAAAAGGATTAGAAAGTTAAAATTACAAATGTGATATAGATATAATCCTATTTGATCTCTCAGAATTGGAAACCCATGATCCTCACTTCACATATCCTGTAGATTTTCAAACTCATTGATTTTATCCGTTCGTTACTTTCAATTCCAATTATATCATGAACCTGCTAAGTTTGTCATAAACTTGTAAGGCTTACCAATCTGAACAATCCGTCACAAACATGTATGCACGTCACAAGATCTATCTTGATCATGCAAAATTTCTTATCTTACAATGAAAATTCTTACGTAATTACGTAAGTAAAGTTGATTGCTCTGAATGAAAATTCTTCTCAAGTCAAAAACTTTCAAATCAGATCACACTGCAGTCAGAACAAGTGCTCACCGCCCCAGTTGGAGGTAGCACCTCCGGCTGTCACGTGTTGCAAGCGGTTGCACTGCCCCAGCTAGAGGTGCAACCGCCCGCAACTCTGCCCCTTTTTAACCCGAGCTAGGGCCGGCGGTGGAACCGACCCCAACTCACTCCTTTCCCCTCTTTACTCTTCTAAAGCTTCTCCACCTCCATTTCTCCTCTCATAGCATACCAAATACTCTTCATTTTGAAGCAAAAGATCAACAATCTTTTCCCCTCTTGAAGATCTCACTAATAAGAAGCCCTTAAATTCTATTTTTGATTCATTTACTCTTGCTTATTACTATCCTCCTAAACAGCAGTGGTTATGGGGTCTAGAAGATCCTCAAGGGACAAAGGGAAGAGGAGATTAGTGGAAGATTTTGATCTTATCCTTTTCGATTCAAAATATCATGCTGAAAAGTTTTCCTCTTTCGAACTTAGGAGTGTCAATAAGGGAAAACATGTTGATTTAAATGAACTAAGAGACTTAGAGACAATACAATGGTTTGCAAACTTAGATCTACTTTTGTTTTTGGTAAGTAAAAGTAAATTGATTATGTGTAAAGTTTCTACAAATAGCTTTATCTATACAAGTCATAGACAAAGCCAAGTAACTCATAGAGTGCGAATGCGATAGTTATGACTACACATGCTATAGACTATAACTACCTGTGGGTACATTATTTGGCATCATTCCCAAAATCTTTATCTAATAGCAAAATTAAATTTGATAAAAATATCTTTTTCTCTTCGGGTGAAGTGCTCGGTTTTGAGATCATGCTCCATACAGGATCTTGAGTCTCTAATAATCTCTTTCAAGAGCTGAGCATTGTTTGTGTGTTGACATTCAAAGATTTTATTACATCTCTCCTTCTACATCCACCAAATAGCTCATCTGAAAGTAACCTTTGCCAGTTGTGTAAGAGGTCCTTTTCTTGAGAAACGTTGCATGAGGTCGCCTAGTTCTTGGTGCAAGTTTGGTTGCGACAGTCTATTGAGTTCAAATCGTTGGAGAATCTCCTTCCATATCCATTTTGTATAATCATAAGCAAAATAGAGGTGGTCAACAGTTTCTTCTTGTTGCAAACAAAGGGAGCATCGGTTAACATGATAGATACCTCTTCTTTTCATATTGTCTATTGTAGGTAGTTTATTGAGAAGGGCCTGCCATGTACATAAGGAGTGTCTTTGTGATCCCGATCGATCCCATGTCCAACTGCTTGGGACCCACTTGTTATTTCTTTGCCTAATTTGATTCCATGCGGATGTGGCACTAAATTTGCCATTGTCATGAGGTCAAATAAGTATATCTGAAGAGTTGTTCCTGATTGGAATAGCTATGATAGTCGGCCAAAGTGATAACATTTCGGGAGAAATAGGATTCGGGAGACACCAGGTACCGTTAGCAATGAACTCGGAAACCTTCCAATCTTTGGGAGCCCCAAGATCTTTTCGTATTTTGTCGCCGTATAATTGAAATATATTCTTCCCATTCACCCAAGGATCGTACCACATATTAGTACTAGTTCCAGAAGAGATTGCATAAGAAATATGTTTGATTAGCCAATTCCTTGCCTTTAAAATTCCTTTCCAAGCTACAGAGTGGTATCAGAGCAACGATTCTTGGCGCAACCCGCCGCAACCTTGCTTCCCTTCTTCCCCACCACCACTACAAGGCAACTCTTTCTTCACCGTTATCGTTGTTTCCCCGGCCAGCGACCTTCGACCGCTCAACCTTCTTACTGCCTCATCTCGCTTAAAAAAAAAAAAAAAAAAAAAAACAAAGGAAAAAGAAAAGAAGAAACACGAGAGGAAGAAGAAGCCGCAGCCACCCCAGCGTCCCCTGCTTCCAGCCAGCCCACCCGCCGCTGCTTCTCTCCGGCCAGCGCCCACCATCGCCCCGCTTCCTGGCCGGCGACCACCGCCGCCGCTGTTCCCCGGCCAGGAGACGACGCTGCCAACGTCCATCCCAGCCCTACTACCGCCGCCCGCCTCCCCTTGCGTCGCAGCGCAGCCGCTCGACCTCTCCTCCTCGGCGATCGTTGGTGACGCTGCTCCCAGCCGCGCCACCACCGCTGCCTCTCAACCGCCGCCTGCCTTCCCTTGGGTCGCAGCCGCAGCGGCCGATTGTCGCCCTCCTCGCGGCGACCGAAACAGGGCAACTCACGGATTGCCCTTGTTCCCAGCCGCATCGCCTCCGCTCGATCACCTGGCCAGCGACCTCTTCTCTTCGCGTTCCCATCTCGCTCGAGCGAGAAGGACCGCCGGCACCACAGCCGCAACCGCCGGTTGCCGCAGCCCCTCCTTGCAGCGGTTGCAGAAACAGAGCTTCCTCTGTTGCCGCAGCCCCTCGTCGATCGCAGCCACGCCTCGAGCGCCGTCGCCTTCCAGCCGACCCACCACCACTGCCAGCCACCGTGCGGCGACCGCTGCTCGCCTCCCAGCCGCCGCTCCCCCTGGCTCGGGCGAGAACGACCGCCGCCACTCCCCCTTCCTCTGCCCCCTTGGTGACCGAAACAGGGCAATCCTCTTGCTGCTGCGAACGGTTGCCACCACCGTCGCCGCTGCTGCCCAGCCAGCGACGACGCCGCTCGCCGCCCAGCCTGCCACCGTCGATTCCTATTTTCCCCTGCAGCCTCAACCTCGGCAACACCACCGCAGCCTCCCTCCAACAGCACACGCAGCAAGCTCTGTTTCGGTCGCTTCAACGACACCGTTGTGTCAACTGCACGCGATCCATCGACGTCACCCGCCTTCGTAGTGCGGTAGTGACAGAGCAACGCTGCCTTCCATCCGCACCGTCGCAACCACCACAGTGATAGGCCCTTGGCGACGCTGCCCCCAGCTGCAGCCACATCAACGCAGTCGCCTTCCAACCTCGGCGCTCTCACCCCACACCTCGATAGAAACAGGGCAGCTACTCTTCCTCCAACGCAGCGACCGCAGCACTGCCTTTGGCATCCACCTCCTCGGTAACTTCGCATCTACAGTGTTGACGCCCTTGTCCGACACCAAAAACAGGAGTTAGATTACAGATTTGCAGTCTTACGCAATGGCCACCGATAACTCAGTGAAAGCACAAATGGAAGCATTGGAAATTAGAATTGAGAACCGGTTACAAGAAGTACTTAATGATTTCATAAAGGACTTACTGGGGAGCCTTAGTAAATTTCAACAAGGTGGGAGCTCAAGTTCTACGTTGAACAGATATGAAGATACAAGAAAAGGGCCCCAAAATTATGACACAAATTACTCACACATGAAGATGAAATTTTCGAGATGGAAAGATAGAGATCCGACCAATTGGATCTCTAAGGCAGAAAATGTTTTCTGTTTTCACAGAACCCCAGAAGAATCCAAGGTAGAAGTGGCCTTAATTCAACTCGAGGGAGATGCACTCCAGTGGTACGATTGGTATGAAACTTTTCACGGAGTTCCTTCGTGGGAGCAGTTCAAAAGAGGGCTTCTTGTTCGCTTTGGCCCATCCAAATATGAGAATGTTGATTGCCAGCTCGCCAAAATTCATCAAACTTCTACAGTGTTAGAATATCATAGTAAGTTTGAAAGATTATCAAATCAAGCTAGAGATTGGTCGAACCGACAACTTCTGGATACATTTATTGAAGGGCTTATTCCAGAGATCCGGTGTGAAGTTAAGGCTCGTCAACCCCGTACTATGATAGCTGCGATCTCATTTGCAACTCTACATGAGAAAAAAATTAGCAAGGAAAGATCAGCAAGGGGTTTGTATTATGATGAAAAATGGAGTATGGAGCACCGATGTAAACAATGGCAACTTCTAATGATTGAACCAATTGGAGAGGAACCGAAAGCTAAGAATGTGGACTCCGATCATGAAGGTATAAATTCTAATGAAGATGTTGGACCTACCATACATACAATGCATGCATTAGCCGACTACTCTTTTTTTTTTGGTAAGTAAAAGTAAATTGATTATGTGTAAAGTTTCTACAAATAGCTTTATCTATACAAGTCATAGACAAAGACAAGTAAGTAACTCATAGTTATGACTACACATACTGTAGACTATAACTCCTAATTACAATCATCAAAGAAAATGTTTATCCAGATATATCAAAACTACCTGTTGGTACATAATTTGGCATCATTCCCAAGATCTTTAGCTAATAGCAAAATTGAATTTGATAAAAATATCTTTTTCTCTTTGGGTAAAGTGCACCGTTTTGAGATCTTGCTCCATACAGGATCTTGAGTCTCTAATAATCTCTTTCAATAGCTGAGCATTATTTGTATGTTGGCATTCAAATATTCTGTTACATCTCTCCTTCCACATCCACCAAATAGCGCATCTGAAAGTAACCTTTGCCAGTTGTGTGAGAGGCCCCTTTCTTGAGAAACATTGCATGATGTCGCATAGTTCTTGGTGCAAGTTTGGTTGCGGTAGTTTATTGAGTTCAAATCGCTGGAGAATCTCCTTCCATATCCATTTTGTATAATCACAAGCAAAATAGAGGTGGTCAACAGTTTCTTCTTGTTGCATACAAAGGGAGCATCGGTTAACATGATAGATACCTGTTCTTTTCATATTGTCTATTGTAGGTAATTTATTGAGAAGGGCCTGCCATGTACATAAGGAATGTCTTTGTGATCCCGGTCGATCCCATGTCCAACTGCTTGGGACCCACTTGTTATTTCTTTGCCAAATTTGATTCCATGCGGATGTGGCACTAAATTTGCCATTGTCATGAGGCCAAATAAGTATATCTGAAGAGTTGTTCCTGATTAGAATAGCTATAATAGTCGGCCAAAGTGATAACATTTTGGGAGAAATGAGATTAGGGAGACACCAGGTACCGTTAGCAATGAACTCAGAAACCTTCCAATCTTTGGGAGCCCCAAGATCTTTTCGTATTCTGTCACCATATAATTGAAATATACTCTTCCCATTCACCCAAGGATCGTATCACATATTAGTACTAGTTCCAGAAGAGATTGAATAGGAAATGTGTTTGATTAGCCAATTCCTTGCCTTTAAAATTCCTTTCCAAGCTGCAGAGTGGTATGTTCTTGTTGAAATTTCCCAGATTGATTCCTTTGAAAGATACCTAGTAGAAACCCAATGTGACCATAAGGAACATTTGTTTTGCAAAAGATCCCACAATTACTGTACCAGACATGCTTGATACCAATCTCTAGTATTTCTCAAGTTCAGCCCCCCTTCATCTTTCGGTTTGCAAATGCTATCCCAATTTACCATATGCATTGCCTTATCATTTGTGCCATTCCAGAAGAAGTTCATTAATAACCGTTTAATATCTTGGAGAAGTCCAGCAGGCAGAAAAAATGCATTGCACCAATATATAGAGTAGGAGTGCAATACCGAACGGATGAGTTTGAGTCGTCCTGCTTTTGATAGAAACATATTTTTCCAAGAAGAAATTCTATTCTTTATTTTTTGCAAGATAGGCTGACAGTGAGTTTTGTGAATGCCTGTGGATATGAGCGGGAGACCCAAATAAGGAACTGGCAAGCTTCCCTCACTAACCCCCAAAGTTTGTGCAATAAAGACCTTATCCTCAACGTAAGGGCTCATATATACTTTACTTTTCGCATGATTTAACTGAAGTCTAGAAACCATACCAAAGTCATTCATAATAGTAGCCAGGTTCTTTACTGAAGTTGGTTCATTTTGGAGAAAGATAAGTAAGTCATATGCAAATGTTATATGTGATATATGAACAGAGCCAGCAATGGGTACCTTAATGCTGCCATTTAAGACTGCGTCTTCCAACGTACAGCTAAGTCCTTCCTTTGCAATAGTAAAAAGATACGGAGAGAGAGTGGATCACCTTGTCGGATGCCATTCGTGCTCCCAAAAAAACCAATAGGTGAGCCATTAAAAAGTATCGAAAACTTTGGAGTTTCCAAGCAAGATTGAATCCAATTAACCCATTGCTGTGGGAAGTTCATATCGTGGAGCATCTTATAGATAAACTTCCTATTAACTGAATCAAAGGCTTTCCGTAAATCAGCTTTAAAACAGATTTTTGTTCCTCTTGCTTTTGAATGCAAATCTTTGACCAAGTCATTAGCAAGCAAAATGTTATGATGTATACTTCTCCCTTTGATGAAAGCAGCTTGATTTGGGCTAATGATCTTGTGTATTACCTTTTGCATTCTATTTGCCAATACTTTGGAGATGATCTTGTAATTGAAGTTGCATAAAGATAAGGGTCGATAGTTCTCTAGTGAATCTGCCCCTGCATTCTTCGGAATTAAAGAAATAAATGTGCAATTCATCTCTGACTTGAAGAGAAAAAATGTTGGCAAGCCTTGATCACATCATTTCCAATAATAGACCAAGCAGTTTGGTAAAATTCAGCTGGAAATCCATCTGGACCTGGGCTTTTGTGCTTTGGTGACTTAAAGACAACACATATAATTTCGTCATCTGTAATTGGGGCATTGAGGATTGAAATAGCTTCCGAATCAAGTTTTCTAGTCGGCTCCACATGAATGTTATTAGGTTTCCCAGCTTGATTGAGTAAGGAATAAAAAAATTGCTCTGTGTGTGCTTTAACCTCATCTAAATTCTCAATAAGATTGTCATCTTTATCTCCACATGAATGTTATTAGGTTTACACTTTTATTTCTTTAATTCCGAAGAATGCAGGGGCTGATTCACTAGAGAACTATCGACCCATATCATTATGCAACTTTGTTTACAAGATCATCTCCAAAGTATTGGCAAATAGAATGCAAAAGGTAATACACAAGATCATTAGCCCAAATCAAGCTGCTTTCATCAAAGGGAGAAGTATACATCATAACATTTTGCTTACTAATGACTTGGTCAAAGATTTGCATTCAAAAGCAAGAGGGACAAAAATATGTTTTAAAGCTGATTTACGGAAAGCCTTTGATTCAGTCAATAGGAAATTTATCTATAAGATGCTCCTCGATATGAACTTCCCACAGCAATGGGTTAATTGGATTCAATCTTGCTTGGAAACTCCAAAGTTTTCGATTCTCTTTAATGGCTCACCTATTGGTTTTTTTGGGAGCACGAATGGCATCCGACAAGGTGATCCACTCTCTCCGTATCTCTTTACTATTGCGATGGAAGGACTTAGCTGTATGTTAGAACATGCAGTCTTAAATGGCAGCATTAAGGTACCCAATGCTGGCTCTATTTATATATCACATATAACATTTGCAGATGATTTACTTATCTTTCTCCAAAATGATCCAACTTCAGTAAAGAACCTGGCTACTATTATGAATGACTTTGTTATGATTTTTGGACTTCAGTTAAATCATGCTAATAGTAAAGTATATATGAGCCATTACGTTGAGGATAAGGTCTTTATCGCATAATCTTTAGGGGTTAGTGAGGGAAGCCTGCCAGTTCCTTATTTGGGTCTCCCGCTCATATCCACAGGCATTCACAAAACCCACTATCAGCCTATCCTGCAAAAAATAAAGAATAGAATTTCTTCTTGGAAAAATAGGCTTCTATCAAAAGCAGGACGACTCGAACTCGTCCGTTCTGTATTGCACTCCTACTCTATATATTGGTGTAATTCATTTCTTCTACCTGCTAGACTTCTGCAAGATATTGAACGGTTATTAATTAACTTCTTCTGGAATGGCACAAATGACAAGGCAATGCATATGGTAAATTGGGATAGCATTTGTAAACCGAAAGATGAAGGGGGGCTAAACTTGAGAAATACTAGATATTGGAATCAAGAATGCCTGGTACAACAACTGTGGGATCTTTTGTAAAACAAATGTTCCTTATGGTCACAATGGGTTTCTGCTAGGTATCTTTCAAAGGAATCAATCTGGGAAATTTCAACAAGAACATACCACTCTGCAGCTTGGAAAGGAATTTTAAAGGCAAGGAATTGGCTAATCAAACACATTTCTTATGCAATCTCTTTTGGGACTAGTACTAATATGTGGTACGATCCTTGGGTGAATGGGAAGAGTATATTTCAATTATATGGCGACAGAATATGAAAAGATCTAGGGGCTCCCAAAGATTGGAAGGTTTCCGAGTTCATCACTTTGGCCGACTATCATAGCTATTCCAATCAGGAACAACTCTTTAGATATACTTATTTGGCCTCATGACAATGGCAAATTTAGTGCCACATCCGCATGTAATCAAATTAGGCAAAGAAATAACAAGTGGGTCCCAAGCAGTTGGACATGGGATCGAACGGGATCACAAAGATACTCCTTATGTACATGGCAGGCCTTTCTCAATAAACTACCTACAATAGACAATATGAAAAGAAGATGTATCTATCATGTTAACCGATGCTCCCTTTGTTTGCAACAAAAAAGAAACTGTTGACCACCTCTATTTTTCTTGTGATTATACAAAATGGATATGGAAGGAGATTCTCCAACGATTTGAACTCAATAGACTGCCGCAACCAAACTTGCACCAAGAACTAGGCGACCTCATGCAATGTTTCTCAAGAAAAGAGCCTCTTACACAACTGGCAAAGGTTACTTTCAGATGCGCTATTTGGTGGATGTGGAAGGAGAGATGTAATAGAATCTTTGAAGGTCAACACACAAACAATGCTCAGCTCTTGAAAGAGATTATTAGAGACTCAAGATCTTGCATGGAGCATGATCTCAAAACCGAGCACTTCACCCGAAGAGAAAAAGATATTTTTATCAAATTTAATTTTGAAATTAGCTAAAGATCTTGGGAATGATGCCAAATAATGTACCCACAGGTAGTTATAGTCTACAGCATGTGTAGTCATAACTATCGCATTCGCACTCTATGAGTTACTTGGCTTTGTCTATGACTTGTATAGATAAAGCTATTTGTAGAAACTTTACACATAATCAATTTACTTTTACTTACCAAAAACAAAAGTAGATCTAAGTTTGCAACAAGAACATACCACTCTGCAGCTTGGAAAGGAATCTTAAAGGCAAGGAATTGGCTAATCAAACACATTTCGTATGCAATCTCTTCTGGAACTAGTACTAATATGTGGTACGATCCTTGGGTGAATGGGAAGAGTATATTTCAATTATATGGCGACAGAATACGAAAAGATCTTGGGGCTCCCAAAGACTGGAAGGTTTCCGAGTTCATCGCTAACGGTACTTGGTGTCTCCCTAATCCTATTTCTCCTGAAATGTTATCACTTTGGCCGATTATCATAGCTATTCGAATCAGGAACAACTCTTCAGATATACTTATTTGGCCTCATGACAATGGTAAATTTAGTGCCACATCCGCATGGAATCAAATTAGGCAAAGAAATAACAAGTGGGTCCCAAGCAGTTGGACATGGGATCGACCGGGATCACAAAGACACTCCTTATGTACATGGCAGGCCCTTCTCAATAAACTACCTACACTAGACAATATGAAAAGAAGAGGTATCTATCATGTTAACCGATGCTCCCTTTGTTTGCAACAAGAAGAAACTGTTGACCACCTCTATTTTGCTTGTGATTATACAAAATGGATATGGAAGGAGATTCTCCAGCGATTTGAACTCAATAGACTGCCGCAACCAAACTTGCACCAAGAACTAGGCGACCTTATGCAATGTTTCTCAAGAAAAGGGCCTCTTACACAACTGGCAAAGGTTATTTTCAGATGTGCTATTTGGTGGATGTGGAAGGAGAGATGTAATAGAATCTTTGAATGTCAACACACAAACAATGCTCAGCTCTTGAAAGAGATTATTAGAGACTCAAGATCCTGTATGGAGCATGAAATCAAAACCGAGCACTTCACCCGAAGAGAAAAAGATATTTTTATCAAATTTAATTTTGCTATTAGCTAAAGATCTTGGGAATGATGCCAAATAATGTACCCACAGGTAGTTATAGTCTACAGCATGTGTAGTCATAACTATCGCATTAGAACTCTATGAGTTACTTGGCTTTGTCTATGACTTGTATAGATAAAGCTATTTGTAGAAACTTTACACATAAATCGTTGTTATGTCGCCCCCACATTTCCCGTGCAATGTCACCTGTTTCTCCTTACTGTAAAATTTAATAATTAGTTTCATAAAATTCCAAGAAATATCACCTAATGTTGTCAACCATTTATTCTGAGCATGGCCTCATGATTGTTAAGAGGGAGAAGGAAGAAATCTGCAATTATCTCTTGGTCCTACAGCAATAGTTTCTCCTACAAGCGCCTATGATCACAATTCAAAATCCGTCCGTCGGTGACCTTAACATCAAACCTGCAGCGATTCCCGATAGGTAATGATATCCGAACAGTAAGCTTACTATTTAGGAAGTTAGTAGTACTGCCCGTGTCGATGAGAACAGTGATTGGTTGTTGTTTGAGAAGGCCTCCAATTTTCATCGTTTGCGGGTTTGAGTAGCTAGCTAGTGTATGTACCGTAACTTCGATCGGTTGTGGCTCTTCTTCTGCATCTTCTTCCTCATGTTCAAGGCTCTCTTTTGGATGTTCAATGATCTCTTCTTCTATCGGTTCAATCATAAGAAGTCCCCCTTTACTACAGCGATGCTCACGGCTCCACGGCTCGTCACAATGCCAACATAACCCCTTCGCATATCGCTCCCGAAGCTCTTCTCTTGTTAACCTCTTTATTGTAGGGACTTGGTCGACAGTAGGGGGGGCTAAGGGCTTCAATATTACTGTTTGAGGAGAGACCCTAGTCCTCCGAGCTTCATGGTTCAATTGCTCCTCTTGATGTCGTACGTAAGAGATGGCTACCATAAGCGTATACGGTTGTCGCGCTTTAACTTCTCCTCGGATCTTTGGCTTCAAGCCCTCAATGAAGGTCCACAATAGCTGTTTTTGAGACCAATCATGAGTTTGATTAGATAACCTTTCAAACCTGGTTTGGTACTCCTGAATGGTGGAGGTTTGTTGGATCTTTGCTAGTTGTTCGTCAATATTCTCGTAATCGGTTGGTCTGAAGCGAATCAGCAGTCCTTCTTTGAATTGTCGCCATGAAAGGACTCCATAAGTATGTTCAAACCAGTCAAACCACTGTATAGCATCCCCTTCAAGATGTATAGCTGCAATTTTCACCATAGATACATCCGCGGTTTTGTGGTACCGAAAATATCGCTCCGCGCGCGAGATCCAACCAATCGGGTCTCCTTCTTCCCATCTAGGGAAGTCCACTCTCATGCATGGATAGTTGGGGTTGGTCATAGAGCTTCCCCTCTCTTGGAAGTCATATCTTCGGGCTTGGTGTGATTGGGCAAAGCTCTCTCCTTGATGTGATTTCTTCGGGCTTAGTAGTCGGCCCAATCTGAGTTCAGTAAAGAGCGTCCGAATCTTATCCTCCATTCGCGCCTCCAAGGCTTCGAATTTAGCATCGATTGCCTCTTTAGATGCCATAGTATATGCCTCCAAATCTATGATGTTAAGATCTCTCTTTTGTTGTCAGGTTAATGGCCTGTATAGGTTGAGAGAAGTGATGGTCGAAAGGATTGGTGGATGTAGGCTGCGGTTTAGGCTTGTTTTGTAGCTGTTTTGGGTGCAGTTTGAGGGTGTGGTTTAGTAGAGTTTTAGGGCTATGGATGAAAGTTTTGGATCTGTGGTAGATGGTAGCAAAGGTTTGACAGAAATCCGTGGAAGTTGTAGCAATTATGTGCTGTCTTGTAAGAGTAGAATTGTCGTCGAAGAAACAACGGTTTCTCGACGTAATTTCCACCAAAAACTTGAGAGAATTGAGGAGGGAATTGATAGCAAAATCACAATTTATAAGAAGTCCCCCTTATAATTTAATCAAGAAAATTTCGGCAGTATAACAGCAAGGAAAATACTAGTGCTTGTGCTCAGTCTAAGACCCTTCATGCATAGGAAATTTCTTATTTTAGCAGAATAAGACCGCTTGGGCTCAGTCTCCGAGGATATTGGCAGAAGCTCTCTTGGAGTGCTCTTTTGAACTCTGTATCTCTTGGATGCATCCTTGAGTGGTGAGTCTTTTGCTTTTAGTTCTGTATCCTTGTTTATTATCATTAGGGTGGTGATCTTCTGTATCCCTTTTGATTTTTAAACTTGGTGGTGAGCTATATTTCGTTTTACCGAAGTTTCGTCAAGAGTTCGTTCATTGCCTTCTGTGATATTTTCTATCTGGACAACTATTCTATTGGTGTTCTTTCGAAATCCATTCTGCATTTTTACCCTCCCCGGTATCAAGGCCCTTACAATTGATCCATATGGACTTGTTCGGACCAATCTCTACATCAAGCCTAGGAGGTAGTAAATACACATGGACTTACTTCTTAAAACAGAAAAATGAACTCTGTATCTCTTGGATGCATCCTTGAGTGGTGAGTCTTTTGCTTTTAGTTCTGTATCCTTGTTTATTATCATTAGGGTGGTGATCTTCTGTATCCCTTTTGATTTTTAAACTTGGTGGTGAGCTATATTTCGTTTTACCGAAGTTTCGTCAAGAGTTCGTTCATTGCCTTCTGTGATATTTTCTATCTGGACAACTATTCTATTGGTGTTCTTTCGAAATCCATTCTGCATTTTTACCCTCCCCGGTATCAAGGCCCTTACAATTGATCCATATGGACTTGTTCGGACCAATCTCTACATCAAGCCTAGGAGGTAGTAAATACACATGGACTTACTTCTTAAAACAGAAAAATGAATGCTTTAGATATTTTACCTAGTTTTGTAAACTTGTTCAGAATGAGAAGGGTTCTATGATTTCGTCAATTAGAAGTGATCACGATGGTGAATTTCAAAACCATGATTTCCAAAAAATTTGTGAACTCAATGGATACAACCATAATTTCTCTACTCCTAGAAATCCTCAACAAAATGGAGTAGTAGAAGGAAAAAATCAAAATTTACAAGAAATGGCAAGAACCATGTTGAATGAACATAGCCTACCCAAATATTTTTGGGCCGAAGCCGTAAATACTGCGTGCTATATTTTGAATAGAGTTCTAGTAAGACCCCCTTACTCACCAAAACTCTCTATGAGTTATGGAACAACAAAAAACCCAATGTTTCATATTTTAAAGTCTTTGGGTGTAAGTGTTTTATCTTGAATGAAAAAGATAACTTAGGAAAATTTGATGCTAAATCCGATGAAGGAATCTTTCTTAGTTTTTTTTTTTGGTAAGTAAAAGTAAATTGATTATGTGTAAAGTTTCTACAAATAGCTTTATCTATACAAGTCATAGACAAAGCCAAGTAACTCATAGAGTGCGAATGCGATAGTTATGACTACACATGCTATAGACTATAACTCCTAATTATAATCAATATAGAAAATATTTATTCAGATATATCAAAACTACTTGTGGGTACATAATTTGGCATCATTCCCAAGATCTTTCGCTAATAGCAAAATTAAATTTGATAAAAATATCTTTTTCTCTTTGGGTAAAGTACTCCGTTTTGAGATCTTGCTCCATACAGGATCTTGAGTCTCTAATAATCTCTTTCAATAATTGAGCATTGTTTGTGTGTTGGCATTTAAATATTCTGTTACATCTCTCCTTCCACATCCACCAAATAGCGCATCTGAAAGTAACCTTTGTCAGTTGTGTTAGAGGCCCTTTTCTTGAGAAACATTGCATGAGATCGCTTAGTTCTTGGTGCAAGTTTGGTCGCTTATTCTTCGGTTTCTAAAGCTTTTCGTATCTTCAATAAAAGAACTTTAATTATTGAAGAATCCATTCATGTTGTCTTCAATGAGATTTCCGAAATCAGGAAAAACGATTTTGATGACGATGTTAATTTTGATTCCTTGAATTTAAATGAAACTCCATCTCCAACTAGCAACTTGGATGCATCCACTTCCGAAACATCCTTACCCAAGGATTGGAAGTATGTAGATGCTCATCCTAAGGAGCTAATCCTAGGAGACACATCAAAGGGGTTCAAACATGTTCTTCTCTTAAAAATTTTTGTTCCAACGCCGCTTTTCTCTCCCAAATTGAACCCAAATGTATTGACGAAGCCATGAAAGATGATTCATGGATTATCGCAATGCAAGATGAATTAAATCAATTTGAGAGAAATGTGGTGTGGAAGCTTGTTCCTAGACCAAATGACCATTTAGTTATTGGTACTAAATGAGTTTTTAGAAACAAGCAAGATGAATATGGTATCGTGGTTAGAAACAAGGCTAGATTAGTGGCCAAAGGTTTCAACCAAGAAGAAAGTATCGATTATGAAGAAACCTTCGATCCTGTGGCTCGATTAGAAGCCATAAGGATGCTCCTTGCCTATGCTAGTAGTAATAATTTTAAGTTATTTCAAATGGATGTTAAAAGCGCTTTTCTAAATGGCTTTCTTTCCGAAGAAGTCTATGTTGAACAACCTCCTGGATTTGAAAATAATAGCCTCCCTAATCATGTGTTTAGATTAACCAAAGCTCTCTATGGTTTAAAACAAGCTCCGAGAGCTTGGTATGAGAGACTTAGTTCTTTTCTTATTGAAAATAATTTCACAAAAGGCAAGGTTGAAACTACATTGTTCATCAAGAATTTTGAAAATAATTTTCTCATTATTCAGATTTATGTTGATGATATTATCTTTGGTTCTACGAATGAATCTCTTTGTGAATCTTTTGCTAAAACTATGAGTCTTGAATTCGAAATGAGTTTATTGGGAGAATTAACATTCTTCTTAGGCTTACAAATCAAACAAATAAGCAATGACATCTTTATTAGTCAAAATAAATATGCTATGAAATTGCTGAAAAAAGTTTAATAAGAATAACTCAAAAGCTATTAACACTCCTATGAGCACCTCCACTAAATTAGAAATTGATGAAAGTGGAGAAACCTTCGATCAAAAAACTTATAGGGGTATGATGTTAGGACTCTAGCTTGGAGAGTCCTAATTGAGAGGGACATTTATGTAAAACTATTAGGACTCTAGCTATGAGAGTCCTAATTGAGAGAGACATTCTGTTAGGACTATAGCTAGGAGAGTCCTAATTGAGAGGGGCATTCATGTAGGAGGTATTTTCTTAGAGAAGAATTAGGAGTTGTAAGGGAATAGGAGTCATATTAGGAGTTGGTTAGAAGTAAGAGTCTTAAGTAGGAGTCCTATTAGGAGTTAGGGTTTAGAAGCCCTATAAATAGCCATGTATTCCTTCTCTTTTCATAAGCAATAGATGAATCTTTTCTGCAGCCTTTGAGCAGCAACTTGGAGGGAGGAACCCCTATAGAGTTCCAAGGAGGCCGATCCCCTAAAGAGATCAACCCCAAGTTTAGAATCTGCAAGGGTTCTACCACCTGGTATCAGAGCAGCGTTCATGGCATCTCGCTGCCCTTCCATAGCCATCCATCAACCCTCTACAACCATCCAAAGCAATTCCCACAATTGCTTAAAAGATCGTCACCGAATTCCGCCATCATCTCCACCACCACAGATCATCCTTTGATCTCCCCGTGAATTGCAACAGGTTCTGATTTCCTACCTTACTGCTGCTGCAATTTAGTTATCCTTATTCGAAAATCCAAAAAAAAAAAAAATTGTTCCTATATTGCTACATAAACTTTTCGTCACAAAGTTTTCATCTCTACGACGAAAGATACATTGCAGAATTCCAACCGCATAGCACCATCTGTTTGATCTTGCTACTGTGCTTTTTCTATCCAAATTTCTACGAAATTTTTATGACATCTTTGACACTTCTTAACAGTGGATTTTCCTTTGGTTTCATCAAAAAATTCTCAATATAAACTACTGATCTTTTATGTCCAATCTGCTGCACTTGAATTGCAGAATTCAAGCCGCATAGCACCATCTGTTTGATCTTGCTACTATGCTTTTTCTATCCAAATTTCTACAAAATTTTTATGACATCTTTGACACATCCTAACAGTAGATTTCCCTTTGGTTTTATCGAAAAATTCTCAATATAAACTACTGATCTTTTATGTCCAATCCGCTGCACTTGAAAATCTATGCTGCAGAAAATTTCAGCTGCATATCGTTGCCTTAGCCCATCTATTTGCAATCTTTTTTGAATGAAATTTCTTATACACTTCATAGATCATCTTGGCTTCCATCTAAGATTGATCTATTAAGAAATTCATCTCTAAAAATGATTTTATGTTGCTGCAAATTTTCATCGTAACCCGCTGAAATTTTTCGACGACAATTCTGCAATTGCAACTTGCACCAATTTCCTTGCTGTTATACTGCCAAAATTTTTTTGATTAAATTAGATATCCTTGCTGTCATATAAACTGTGATTTTGCTATCAATTCTCTTCTCAATTCTCTTAAGTTTTTGGTGGAAATTACGTCGAGAAACCGTTGTTTCTTCGACGACAATTCTACTCTTACAAGACAGCACATACTTGCTGCAACTTCTACGGATTTCTGTCAAACCTTTGCTACCATCTACCACAGATCCAAAACTTTCATCCACAACCCTAAAACTCTGCCAAACCACACCCTCAAACTGTACCCAAAACAGCCACAAAACAAGCCTAAACCGCAGCCTACATCCACCAATCCACCAACCCTTTCAACCATCACTTCTCTCAACCTATACATGCCTTTAACCCAACAACAAAAGAGAGATTTGGGGGCATATACTATGGCATCTAAGGAGGTAATCAATGCTAAATTCGAAGCCTTGGAGGTGCGAATGGAGGATAAGATTCGGATGGTCTTTACCGAACTCAGATTGGGCCAACCACTAAGCCCAAAGAAATCAAATCAAGGAGAGAGCTTTGCCCAATCACACCAAGCCCGAATAGACGACTTCCAAGGGAGGGGAGGCTATATGACTGACCCCAACTATCTATGCATGAGAGTGAACTTCCCTAGATGGGAAGAAGGAGACCCGATTGGTTGGATCTCGCGCGCGGAGCGATATTTTCGGTACCACAAAATCGCGGATGTATCTATGGTGAAAATTGCAGCTATACATCTTGAAGGGGATGCTATACAGTGGTTTGACTGGTTTGAACATACTTATGGAGTCCTTTCATGGCGATAATTCAAAGAAGGACTGCTGATTCGCTTCAGACCAACCGATTACGAGAATATTGTCGAACAACTAGCAAAGATCTGACAAACCTCCACCATTCAGGAGTACCAAACCAGGTTTGAAAGGTTATCTAATCAAACTCATGATTGGTCTCAAAAACAGCTATTGAGGACCTTCATTGAGGGCTTGAAGCCGGAGATCCGAGGAGAAGTTAAAGCGCGACAACCGTATACACTTATGGCAGCCATCTCTTTCGCACAACATCAAAAGGAGCAATTGAACAATGAAGCTCGTAGGACTAGGGTCACTCCTCAACCAGTAATATTGAATTCCTCAGCCCACCCTACTATTGACCAAGTCCCTACACCAAAGAAGTCAACAAGAGAAGAGCTTCGGGAGCGATATACGAAGGGGTTATGTTGGCATTGTGATGAGCCATGGAGCCGTGAGCATCGCTGTAGTAAAGGGAGACTTCTTATGAAGAAGAGGTCATTGAACATCCAGAAGAGAGCCTTGAACATGAAGAAGAAGATGCAGAAGAAGACCCACAACCGACTGAAGTTACGGTAAATGCATTAGCCGGCTACTCAAACCCGCAAACGATGAAAGTTGGAGGCCTTCTCAAACAAAAACCGATCACTGTTCTCGTCGACACGGGCAGTTCTAATAACTTTCTAAATAGTAAGGTTACTATCCAGATGGCCTGACCTATTGAGAATTACAGCAGGTTTAACGTTAAGGTCGTCGACGGATGGATTTTGAATTGTGATCGTAGGCGCCCGCAGGAGAAACTATTGCTGTAGGACCAAGAGATAATTGCATATTTCTTCCTTCTCCCTCTTAATGATCATGAGGCCATGCTCATAATTAAATGGTTGACGACATTATGTGATATTTCTTGGAATTTTATGCAACTAATTATGAAATTTTATAGTAAGGAGAAACAGGTGATACTGAACGGGAAACGTGAGGGCGACATAACGACAATTTGCACACAACAAATGAAGAAGGATTTGCATAAAGTATGCAGCGGCCTTTTGGTACAACTTGAGCAGCAAACTGAGGGAGAGCCAACAAAATTTGAAGATCCAAATCTACTTCCTTTGCTTGCTGAATTTTCAGATATATTTGACGAACCGTGCAACCTACCTCTTACCCGTTGGCATGATCATTGTATAACGATTCTTCCAGGAAAATCTGCAGCAAATGCTCAACCATATCAGTATCCACATCTCCAGAAGGATGAAATAGAAAGGATTGTAAAAGAGATGATCAAAACAGGTGTTATTCGGCCATGTTGCAGCCCTTACACTTCACCGGTGCTCCTCATACGAAAGAAGGATGGAATATGGCGATTATGTGTTGATTACCGAGCTCTCAATGGCATAACCATCAAGGATAAATACCCTATTCCAGTAGTAGATGAGTTGCTAAGGGAGCACAAATCATCACAAAGCTGGACCTTCGATCCGGGTATCATTAAATACGAGTTTGCGAAGAAGACATACCGAAAACCACCTTTTGAACACACAACAACCACTATGAATTTTTGCTTTCTTCAAAAGAAGGTGGAATATCTTGGGCATATCATATCAGAGAAAGGTGTGGCAGTAGACCCCTTCAAAATTGGAGCAATGCAAAACTAGCTGACCCCGAGGAACATAAAATTGCTACATGGCTTTCTGGGTTTAACAGGCTACTACTGCAAGTTCGTGAAAAACTATGGAGAGATTAGTGCACCAGTTACTTCCTTACTGAAAAAAGATGTCTTCCAATGGTCTGACAGAGCCTCCGCTGCCTTCGACAAACTTAAGGCAGCCATGACGACGATGCCGGTGCTAACACTACCAGATTTCAACCGACCCTTCATTATTGAGGCCGACACATCTGGAGTCAGAATTGGAGTCTTTCTCATGCAAGATGGTCGACCACTCGCATACACTAGCAAGGCATTATCTCCCTCCTATCAAAATAAGTTAGCATATGATAAGGAGATGCTCGCTATTGTGCGCACAGCAACGCGGTAGAGACCCTACTTGATTGGTCGACGATTTCAAATTAAAACCTACCATAAAAGCCTCAAGTACTTTTTGGAGCAAAAGATATCATTCCCTGAGTAGCAAAAATGGGTAACAAAACTTCTTGGATTTGATTATGAAATAACTTACAAAAGGTGGAAAGAGAATATTGTTGCAGATGCGCTTTCGCAGCTACCTAAGCAAGCTGAATTTTCGGTCGTTTTACTTACAACCAACGACTTCCTTGAGGATATTAAGATATAATGGCAGGAAGATTCGGAGACCAGTAAGATACAAAAAAAATTAGAGGAAGCACCAAGCTCCATGGCTCATTACAATCGGGACTCAAAAGAATTATGCTATAAGGGACGCATTGTGCTTGTGACAAATTCTACTTGCATCTTCAAGAGCAGATTTTGGACAAAGTTATTCCATATATAGGGTACTAAATTAGAAAGGAGTACGAGATATCACCCATAAACCAACAACCAGACGGAAGTTTTAAATAGGTGCTTGGAGACAGCCCAAAGCCACCCACCAAATATGACTACCCAAAGAGAACTCCAAACCCAGCCAAGTGCCATTATTGATCGACGGATAGTGACTCGACGACGACGACCCACTAATGAAGTGCTAATACAGTGGACGAACCTACCAATAGAAGATGCCACTTGGGAGAACTATGACGACTTGAAGATCAAATTCCCAGAATTCACGAATCATCAGCCTCGAGGACAAGGCTAATTTGAAGAGGGCAAGTCTGTTAGGACTCTAGCTTGGAGAGTCCTAATTGAGAGGGACATTCATGTAAACTATTAGGACTCTAGTTAGGAGAGTCCTAATTGAGAGGGACATTCTGTTAGGACTCTAGCTAGGAGAGTCCTAATTGAGAGGGGCATTCATGTAGGAGGTGTTTTCTTATAGAAGAATTAGGAGTTGTAAGGGAATAGGAGTCTTGACTAGGAGTTGCTTAGAAGTAAGAGTCTTAAATAGGAGTCCTATTAGGAGTTAGGGTTTAGAAGCCCTATAAATAGCCATGTATTCCTTCTCTTTTGATAAGCAATAGATTAATCTTTTCTACAGCCTTTGAGCAGCAACTTGGAGGGAGGAACCCCTATAGAGTTCCAAGGAGGCCGATCCCCTAAAGAGATCAACCCCAAGTTTAGAATCTGCAAGGGTTCTACCAAAATTTCAGTCCCTATTTTGCAGAATCTGTAAGGTTAATTTAAATAGAAGTCTAACACATGGTATCAGAGCAGCGTTCTTGGCGTATCGCTGCCCTTCCATAGCCATCCATCAACCCTCCACAACCATCCAAAGCAATTCTCACAATTGCTTAAAAGATCGTCACCGAATTCCGTCATCATCTCCACCACCACGGATCATCCTTTGATCTCCCCGTGAATTGCAACAGGTTCTGGTTTCCTACCTTACTACTGCTGCAATTTAGTTATCCTTATTTGAAAATCCAAAAAAAAAAAAAAATCGTTCCTATATTGCTGCATAAACTTTTCGTCACAAAGTTTTCATCTCTACGACGAAAGATACATTGCAGAATTCTAGCCGCATAACACCATCTGTTTGATCTTGCAACTGTGCTTTTTCTATCCAAATTTTTATGACATCTTTGACACTTCTTAACAGTGGATTTCCCTTTGGTTTCATCAAAAAATTCTCAATATAAACTACTGATCTTTTATGTCCAATCTGCTGCACTTGAATTGCAGAATTCAAGCCGCATAGCACCATCTGTTTGATCTTGCTACTGTGCTTTTTCTATCCAAATTTCTACGAAATTTTTATGACATCTTTGACACTTCCTAACAGTAGATTTCCCTTTGGTTTCATCGAAAAATTCTCAATATAAACTACTGATCTTTTATCGTCCAATCTGCTGCACTTGAAAATCTATGCTGCAGAAAATTTCAACTGCATATCGTTGCCTTAACCCATCTATTTACAATCTTTTTGAATGAAATTTCTTATACACTTCATAGATCATCTTGGCTTCCATCTAAGATTGATCTATTGAGAAATTCATCTCTAAAAACGATTTTATGTTGCTGCAAATTTTCATCGTAACCCGCTGAAATTTTTCGACGATAATTCTGCAATTGCAACTTGCACCAATTTCCTTGCTGTTATACTACCGAAATTTTCTTGATTAAATAAGATATCCTTGCTGTCATATAAACTGTGATTTTGCTATCAATTCCCTCCTCAATTCTCCCATGTTTTTGGTGGAAATTACGTCGAGAAACCATTGTTTCTTCGACGACAATTCTACTCTTACAAGACAGCACATACTTGCTGCAACTTCCATGGATTTCTGTCAAACCTTTGCTACCATCTACCACAGATCCAAAACTTTCATCCACAGCCCTAAAACTCTACTAAACCACACCCTCAAACTGCACCCAAAACAGCCACAAAACAAGCCTAAACCGCAGCCTATACAGCCAATCCACCAACACTTTTGACCATCACTTCTCTCAACCTATACATGCCTTTAACCCAATCGCAAAAGAGAGATCTTAATATCATTGATTTGGGGCCATATACTATGGCATCTAAGGAGGCAATCAATGCTAAATTCGAAGCCTTGGAGGCACGAATAGAGGATAAGATTCGGACACTCTTTACCGAACTCAGATTGGGCCGACCACTAAGCCCGAAAAAATCATATCAAGGAGAGAGCTTTGCCCAATCACACCAAGCCCGAAGAGATGACTTCCAAGGGAGGAGATGCTCTATGACCGACCCCAACTATCCATGCATGAGAGTGGACTTCCCTAGATGCGAAGGAGACCCGATTGGTTGGATCTCACGTGCGGAGCGATATTTTCGGTACCACAAAATCGCAGATGCATCTATGGTGAAAATTACAGCTATACATCTTGAAGGGGATGCTATACAATGGTTTAAACAGTTTGAACATACTTATGGAGTCCTTTCATGGTAACAATTCAAAGAAGGACAGCTGATCCGCTTCAGACCAACCGATTACGGGAATATTGACGAACAACTAGCAAAGATCCGACAAACCTCCACCATTCAGGAGTACCAAACCAGGTTTGAAAGGTTATCTAATCAAAATCATGATTGGTCTCAAAAACAACTATTGAGGACCTTCATTGAGGGCTTGAAGCCGGAGATCCGAGGAGAAGTTAAAGCGCGACAACCGTACACGCTTATGGTAGCCATCTCTTTCGCACGACATCAAGAGGAGCAATTGAACCATGAAGCTCGGAGGACTAGGGTCGCTCCTCAACTAGTAATATTGAAGCCCTCAGCCCCCCCTACTGTCGACCAAGGCCCTGCACCAAAGAGATTAACAGGAGAAGAGCTTCGGGAGTGATATGCGAAGGGGTTTTGTTGGCATTGTGACGAGCCGTGGAGCCGTGAGCATCGCTGTAGTAAAGGAGGACTTCTTATGATTGAACCGATAGAAGAAGAGGTCATTGAACATTCAGAAGAGAGCCTTGAACATGAAGAAAAAGATGCAGAAGAAGAGCCACAACCGACCGAAGTTACGGTACAAACACTAGCTGGCTACTCAAACCCGCAAACGATGAAAGTTGGAGGCCTTCTCAAACAACAACCGATCACTGTTCTCATCGAGGCGGGTAGCACTAATAACTTCCTAAACAGTAAGGTTGCTGTCCATATGAACTTACCTATTGAGAATTGCAGCAGGTTTATCGTTACGGTCGCCAACGAACGGATTTTGAAGTGTGATCATAGGTGCCCGCAGGTGAAACTGTTGCTGCAGGACCAAGAGATAATTGCAGATTTCTTCCTCCTCCCTCTTGATGATCATGAGGCCATACTCAGAATTATATGGTTGATGAAATTAGGTGATATTTCTTGAAATTTTATACAATTATTTATAAAATTTTACAGTAAGGAGAAATAGGTGATACTGCATGGGAAACGTGAGGGCGACGTAACAACGATTTGCACACAACAAATGGAGAAGGTTTTGCATAAAGCATGCAGCGGCTTTTTGGTACAACTTGAGCAGCAAACTAAGGGAGAGCTAACAAAATTTGAAGATCCAAATCTACTTCCTTTGCTTGCTGAATTTTCAGATATATTTGACGAACTGCGCAACCTACCTCTTACCCGTCGGCATGATCATTGTATAACGATTCTTCCAGGCAAATCTCCAGCAAATGCTCAGCCATATCAGTATTCACATCTCCAGAAGGATGAAATAGAAAGGATTGTAAATGAGATGCTCAAAACAGGAGTTATTCGGCCATGTTGCAGCCCTTACTCTTCACCGGTGCTCCTCATACGAAAGAAGGATAGAATATGGCGATTATGTGTTGATTACCGAGCTCTCAATGGCATAACCATCAAGGATAAATACCCTATTCTAGTAGTAGATGAGTTGCTAAGGGAGCACAAATCTTCACAAAGCTGGACCTTCGATCCGGGTATCATCAAATACGAGTATGCGAAGAAGACATACCGAAAACCATCTTTTGAACACACAATAACCACTATGAATTTTCGCTTTCTTCAAAAGAAGTTGGAATATCTTGGGCATATCATATCAGAGGAAGGTGTGGCAGTAGATCCCCTTCAAAATTGGAGCAATGCAAAACTGGCTGACCCCGAGGAACATAAAATTGCTACATGGCTTTCTGGGTTTAACAGGCTACTACTGCAAGTTCGTGAAAAACTATGGAGAGATTAGTGCACCAATTACTTCCTTATTGAAAAAAGATGTCTTCCAATTGTCGGACACAGCCTCCGCTGCCTTCGACAAACTTAAGACAGCCATGACGACGACGCCGGTGCTAATACTACTAGATTTCAACCGACCCTTCATTATTGAGGCCGACGCATCTGGAGTCAGAATTGGAGCCATTCTCATGCAAGATGGTCAACCACTCACATACACTAGTAAGGCATTATCTCCCTCCCATCAAAATAAGTCAACATATGATAAGGAGATGCTTGCCATTGTGCGCGCAGCAACGAGGTGGAGACCTTACTTGATTGGTCAACGATTTCAAATTAAAACCGACCATAAAAGCCTCAAGTACTTTTTGGAGCGAAAGATATCATCCCCTAAGCAGCAAAAATGGGTAATAAAACTTCTTAGATTTGATTATGAAATAATTTACAAAAAGGGGAAAGAGAATGTTCTTGTAGATGCGCTTTCGCAGCTACCCGAGCAAGCTGAAGTTTCGGCCATTTCACTTCCGACCAGCAACTTTCTTAAGGATATTAAGATGGAATGGCAGGAAGATTCAGAGACTAGTAATATTATAAAAAAATTGGAGGAAGCACCAAGCTCCGTGGCTCATTACAATTGGGACTCAAAAGAATTACACTATAAGGGACGCATTGTGCTTATGATAAAATCTACTTGCATCTTCACTAGTAGATTTTGGACCAAGTTATTCTATATGCAGGGTACTAAATTGAAAAGGAGTATGGCATATCACCCACAAATTGACGGTGAGACAGTTGTAAATAGGTGCTTGGAGACAGCTCAAGGCCACCCACCAAATATGACTACCCAAAGAGAACTCCAGACCCAGCGAAGTGCCATTATTGATCGACGGATCGTGACTCGACGACGACGACCCACTAATGAAGTTCTAATACAATGGGCGAACCTACCAATAGAAGATGTCACTTGGGAGAACTATGACGACTTGAAGATCAAATTTCCAGAATTCATGAATCATCAGCCTCGAGGACAAGGCTGATTTGAAGAGGGCGGGTCTGTTAGGACTCTAGCTTGGAGAGTCCTAATTGAGAGGGACATTCATGTAAAACTGTTAGGACTCTAGCTAGGAGAGTCCTAATTGAGAGGGACATTCTATTAGGACTATAGTTAGGAGAGTCCTAATTGAGAGGGGCATTCATGTAGGAGGTGTTTTCTTAGAAAAGAATTAGGAGTTGTAAGGGAATATGAGTCTTGACTATGAGTCATATTAGTAGTTGGTTAGAAGTAAGAGTCTTAAGTAGGAGTCCTATTAGTAGTTAGGGTTTAGAAGCCCTATAAATAGCCATGTATTCCTTCTCATTTCATAAGCAATAGATGAATCTTTTTTACAGCCTTTGAGTAGCAACTTGGAGGGAGGAACCCCTATAGAGTTCCAAGGAGGCCGATCCCCTAAAGAGATCAACCCCAAGTTTAGAATCTGCAAGGGTTCTAACATATGATAGGAAGTTTACTTTATCTCACTACAACTAGACCAGATATCATGTTCAGTGTAGGACTTTGTGCTAGATTTCAATCAAAACCTAAGATATCTAATCTCAAAGTAGTTAAAAGAATACTTAGATATCTTAATGGTACCACAAATCTAGGATTATGGTACCCAAAATCAGAGAATCTTGAGTTAATTGCTTATGCTGATGCGGACTTTGCTAGCTGTAGACTAGATAGAAAAAGCACATCAGGAACATGTCAATTTTTAGGACATGCCCTTGATTCCTGGTCATCTAAGAAATAAAACTCGGTTGCACTTTCAACAACCGAAGCTGAATATATTGCAGCAAGTGCATGTTGTGCACAAGTTGTATGGATGAAAAAAACCTTAAAAGATTATAAAATTCATCTTTAAAATATTCCTATTAAATGTGATAACACAAGTGCAATAATGCTTAACAAAAAATCCTATATAACACTCAAGAACAAAACATATTGATATAAGACATCACTTTATACGAGATCATGTTACTAATCATGATGTAATAATAGAATTCATGTTGATATTTATACTAAACATCAACTAGCTGATATTTTTACAAAACCTCTAAGTGAAGAACAATTTGATTTCATAAGAAGAGAGTTAGGAATGTTGATGTGTCCGAATACATGAACTAGTTAAAATTATTTTTCGGACTTAATTGAATTATCAAATCACTTGATTGCCATTACATGCCTAAATAACATGTTGGAAATTATTTTTTTTGGTAAGTAAAAGTAAATTGATTGTGTAAAGTTTCTACAAATAGCTTTATCTATACAAGTCATAGACAAAGCCAAGTAACTCGTAGAGTGCGAATGCGATAGTTATGACTACACATGCTGTAGACTATAACTCCTAATTATAATCAATATAGAAAATATTTATCCAGATATATCAAAACTACCTGTGGGTACATAATTTGGCATCATTCCTAAGATCTTTAGCTAATAGCAAAATTAAATTTGATAAAAATATATTTTTCTCTTTGGGTAAAGTGCTCCGTTTTCAGATCTTGCTCCATACAGGATCTTGAGTCTCTAATAATCTCTTTCAATAATTGAGCATTGTTTGTGTGTTGGCATTCAAATATTCTGTTACATCTCTCCTTCCACATCCACCAAATAGCGCATCTGAAAGTAACCTTTGCCAGTTGTGTTAGAGGCCCTTTTCTTGAGAAACATTGCATGAGGTCGCTTAGTTCTTGGTGCAAGTTAGGTTGCAGTAGTCTATTGAGTTCAAATCGCTGGAGAATCTCCTTCCATATCCATTTTGTATAATCACAAGCAAAATAGAGGTGGTCAACAATTTCTTCTTGTTGCATACAAAGGGAGCATCGGTTAACATGATAGATACCTCTTCTTTTCATATTGTCTATTGTCGGTAGTTTATTGAGAAGAGCCTGCCATGTACATAAGGAATGTCTTTGTGATCCCGGTCGATCCCATGTCCAACTGCTTGGGACCCACTTGTTATTTCTTTGCCTAATTTGATTCCATGCGGATGTGGCACTAAATTTACCATTGTCATGAGGCCAAATAAGTATATCTGAAGAGTTTTTGCTGATTGGAATAGCTATAATAGTCGGCCAAAGTGATAACATTTCAGGAGAAATAGGATTAGGGAGACACCAAGCACCGTTAGCAATGAACTCAGAAACATTCCAATCTTTGGGAGCCCCAAGATCTTTTCGTATTCTGTCACCATATAATTGAAATATACTCTTCCCATTTACCCAAGGATCAAACCACATATTTGTACTAGTACCAGAAGAGATTGCATAGGAAATGTGTTAGATTAGCCAATTCCTTGCCTTTAAAATTTCTTTCCAAGCTGGAGAGTAGTATGTTCTTGTTGAAATTTCCCAGATTGATTCCTTTGAAAGATACCTAGCAGAAACGCAATGTGACCATAAGGAACATTTGTTTTGCAAAAGATCCCACAATTGCTGTACCAGACAAGCTTGATTCCAATCTCTAATATTTCTCAAGTTTAGCCCCCCTTCATCTTTCGGTTTGCAAATGCTATCCCAATTTACCATATGCATTGCCTTATCATTTGTGTCATTCCAGAAGAAGTTCATTCATAACCGTTCAATATCATGGAGAAGTCCAGCAGGCAGAAGAAATGCATTACACCAATATATAGAGTAGGAGTGCAATACCGAACGGATGAGTTCGAGTCGTCCTGCTTTTGATAGAAACCTATTTTTCCAAGAAGAAATTCTATTCTTTATTTTTTGCAAGATAGGCTGACAATGGGTTTTGTGAATGCCTGTGGATATGAGCGGGAGACCCAAATAAAGAACTGGCAAGCTTCCCTCACTAACCCCCAAAGTTTGCACAATAAAGACCTTATTCTCAACGTAAGGGCTCATATATACTTTACTTTTCGCATGATTTAACTGAAGTCCAGAAACCATACCAAAGTCATTCATAATAGTAGCCAGGTTCTTTACTGAAGTTGGTTCATTTTGGAGAAAGATAAGTAAGTCATCTGCAAATGTTATATGTGATATATGAACAGAACTAGCAATGGGTACCTTAATGCTGCCATTTAAGACTGCGTGTTCTAACATACAGCTAAGTCCTTCCATCGCAATAGTAAAAAGATACGGAGATAGTGGATCACCTTGTCGGATGCCATTCGTGCTCCCAAAAAAACCAATAGGTGAGCCATTAAAGAGTATCAAAAACTTTGGAGTTTCCAAGCAAGATTGAATCCAATTAACCCATTGCTGTGGGAAGTTCAAATCGAGGAGCATCTTATAGATAAACTTCCTATTAACTGAATCAAAGGCTTTCCGTAAATCAGCTTTAAAACAGATTTTTGTCCCTCTTGCTTTTGAATGCAAATCTTTGACCAAGTCATTAGCAAGCAAAATGTTATGATGTATACTTCTCCCTTTGATGAAAGCAGCTTGATTTGGGCTAATAATCTTGTGTATTACCTTTTGCATTCTATTTGCCAATACTTTGGAGATGATCTTGTAAACAAAGTTGCATAATGATATGGGTGGATAGTTCTCTAGTGAATCAGCCCCTGCATTCTTCGGAATTAAAGAAATAAAAGTGCAATTCATCTCTCTAAGAATATGACCTGAAGAGAAGAAATGTTGGCAAGCCTTGGTCACATCATTTCCAATAATAGACCAAGCAGTTTGGTAAAATTCAGCTGGAAATCCATCTAGACCTGGGCTTTTGTGCTTTGGTGACTTAAAGACAACACGTACAATTTCGTCATCTGTAATTGGGGCATTGAGGATTGAAATAGCTTCCGAATCAAGTTTTCTAGTCGGCTCCACATGAATGTTATTAGGTTTCCCAGCTTGATTGAGTAAGGAATAAAAAAATTGCTCTGTGTGTGCTTTAACCTCATCTAAATTCTCAATAAGATTATCATCTTTGTCTCTGCATTTGCTGATACGGTTAATAGCCCTTCGAGTAGCAATTGAAGCATAGAAAAATTTAGTATTGGAATCCCCTAGTGTAAGCCAATTCTGTCGAGACTTCTGCTTTGCAAAACTTTCCTCCTGTTTTAAGGCTTGCATGAAGTTATTTCTGGCTTCTGTCTCTTTGTAGATAATATTTTCATCATTTGGCTGAAGTTGCAGCTCATGTTGCAATGACATTAGTTCATTTCTGCAAAATTGAACTCTGGTGTTAATATTTCCAAAGGTATTTGTATTCCACTCCTTTAGTGCTGCTTTACAGGCTTTGAGCTTTTGACATAAGATGTAAGGGGGGGATCCATGCACATTAACATTCCAAGCAGATCTGATAATATCAAGTAATTGAGGATGAGTACTCCACATGTTAAAGAATCTATGGTCAGAAAATAAAGGAGCACCATACTCAAGAAGTGAATCTGGGTAAACTGTTAACCATTCATGATTAATCAAACACCTATCAAGTCAAGCCATTATTTTTCTGTTAGCAGCACCTTGATTACTCCAGGAGAGCCAATTACCCCCTCTTTTTCATTTGTGTACCGAACAGTATTAAAGTCTCCAAGAACAATCCAAGGTACATTGAGACAGCCATTTAAAATATTAGTCAGGTCAGACCAAAGAGTATTTCTTTCTTGCATACTGTTTGAAGCATATATACCAGTGAGATTGAATTGATAGCCATTCTTTTTATCCTCTACCTTAAGATGAATGAGTTGATCAGTAGCAGAAATAAGCATATATACAAGATCTTCCGATGAAGATCTTCCTAACGAGGTTTTCTATCGTGATCTTGACGGGAACACTCGGAAGGTACATGTCTCATATTCTTGGAAGCCACAACGATGTCAGCGTTGCTTATCTTTTGGTCATGCAAATGGAGCTTGTCAACAAACCCCAAAACCAACCACAAAGGTCTATCGACCACGTCAAGTGCCTCAGCAACAAAGTGATTCTTCTCTAATGGCAGTAGCACCGATGGTGGCAAAAACTATTGAGCACTCCGACTCGCAAGGAAAGCACCGCGGATAGAAGGACAATTCTAAAACTTTATCTCTTCCTATAATGGCCGAGCCTTCCACAACAGAGGTTTCCCATGGTACTAGTGGACAGGAGAAGCATAAGTCAGGAACTTCATCTCTTCCAATACCATCGGATCCATCTACAATCGCTCAACGAACTCAGGTCCAAGCAAATCTCGTCAGCAAGGATATTCTTCCTCAACAAACTCAGGCCTCAACAAACATCGCCAACAAGGATATTCTGTCTCAACAAACTCATGCCCCAACAAACCTCTCTAGCCAGGCTGCTCCAATAAGTACTATCTAGGATATTGTGCTGCAACAATCTTATCGAGCTTCAACAAACCCTGCCAATCAAGACCACATGATTCAAGGTACTTTAAAGTTTAAAAATCTGTAAGCTGTAGATGAAGTGGATAAATATAGGAATAAAGCCATAAAAGGTAAGGATATTGTGCGGGAGGAAAATACAAAACCGAAGGATAAGAAAAAGGATGGTACAATCCATCCAAAGTCATAGGATGAATTCCTTACTACCTTTTCATTTGTTTATTACTAATGAAGATAACATGCTGGAATGTTCGCGGACTTAATAAGCCAGAGAAATGTCGGGAGCTCAACAGAATAATCAAGTCTGCCGCATGTGATATTGTTATTCTAGTGGAAACGAAAATTAAACAATCGCGCGTTCAAGCTCAAAAGAATTTAATATGGCCGGACGCAGAATTGTTTACCAATGACTCAAATGAAACTTTTGGTAGAATATGGGTCTTATGGCATCCTAACTCTATTAATGCTTGGAAATTATGTGTTGAATACAAAAATTTCCATAAGAATAAGCATGTTTTGTCTTCATGATTGTATTTGAAAATCTGTAGCATAGTCTTGACCGAATGCATGAAAGTGTTCATTTTATTTTCGGATTCGCTTAACAATTGGTATGCTAAAAATCGGATTTTCTCATACACTTATATGAAAAATATTTTTCTGACTTACCAAAAAAATATGAGCTTACCAAAAAATATATATATATTTTTTTCTGAAATGGATTTGATGAAATGATTCCTGCTTATGAATTCCATCTTGAAATATGGATGATAGTGTTTTTACTTGCAAAGAGTTGTTTCACACACATATCTTGACTCAAAGTAAACTAAAAAATTACTGGTATCACAAATGGCTTTCCTCCTTCATGCAAAAAAATTATAACAAATAAAAAGGAAGAAGTATTCAAAGCAATCTACGTATCATGCTTTCCTTTATATGCTTGTATAATTGATTTCCTATCACTCATTATTGGAAAATAACATGAACCGAGTAAAGGCATGAACAATTATCGCACTTATGCTCAAAATTTGCTTATATTGTCCTCCTGGTATCACAATTACCAAGCTTTTTGTTGATGACAAAGGGGGAGAAATATATGAGTATTAATGCCATGCTTACATCACCAAGAGATATATGAATAGATGCTATTATTTGCATTATGCCTTGTATCGTGTCAAGATATCAAACAAAAAACTTGCATCGTAATTTTACATATTGATATCTTACCGTGTGATGAAATGCAATAATTACTAAATCATTTGAAATGTGTGCATCATGTAATGATATCAAAATCTTACTTCGTAGTTTCACATGTTGATATCTTACAACATGATGAATTGCTACTATTACCATCATTCAAACTTTTAATGAAAATGAATGTCAAGCCTTGACATTATCTTCAGAGAGATACATCATTATGATGGGAGTATTGATAAGTTTAAATGATTTTAACTTATCAATATGTCTCATGAATTCAATGGTTTTGAATTCAAGAAAGACTTATCTCAAGTATGGCATATAGACAGGGAGTTAAGGTTAACTCCATTATCAATTGATTGTCATCATCAAAAAGGGGGAGATTGTTGAATCTCGGATTTTGATGATGAAGTCAATTGTCATTTGTTATCTAATCCATATGTTGAGATAAGTGTGCAGGATTAACTACGATAAAAGTAAGACATGCAGCAGGAGTTGCGCCGGAGTCAAGACAATGATCACGTTGGGAGTTCGAGAGTTCGACGGAAGTTCGGACAGTCGTCGGAGGTTCTATAAGAACAAATCCGAGAAGTCCATGAGCTTGCCAAAGAAGCTCGTCGGAACTCACCAAGTGGATCGTCGCAAGTCCAGGAGTTTGCCGGAAGTCCGTAGGAGCATCACCGAGGGTTCATCGGATGATCGACGGAAGTTCACCGGAAGCTCGCCGGAAGAAGCGATTGACGCACCGGAGCAAGTTGCAGTAAATGTCTTAGGGAATGTCGTAGTTAGCACAATGATTAAGATGGAAATGGGAGGTGATCCCATTAACTTAATCTTGGGGCAATTGGGCCCTTGGAAAACCCAAATTGGGCCGAATGGATCAACCCATTCGGACCCTGATTTCTGCCGGGCGGTTGAACCGCCCACGGCGCAGGAGGTTGCACCGCTTGGGCTCAGTCTCCGAGCGAGACTAGGAGGTGCAACCGCTCCAGCCAGGCGGTGGCACCGCTTGGGCTCAGTCTCCGAGCGAGACTGGGCGGTGCAACCTCCCCTAACAGGAGGTGGCACCGCTTGGGCTCAGTCTCCGAGCACTGGCTGCTTGTGTAGTCAGATCCAACTCTATAACCCTAAAATAAATACTAGTGCATGAAACAACCCTTCATGCATAGGAAATTTCGAAATTAAGTGCTTTACAGCTGCCAACCAACTCCATTAATGAATTCCTTAGCCATGAAGAAAAGCACCATGATACAGCTATACCGAAATCCTGATCTTATTCTATGATTTTTAGAGCTCAAAATTGTTGTAAAGGCCAAAAGTTCTTCTCCCTATTTTCTTCCAAGTTCTGATCTTTAAAGAGAGGAGAGAAAATTCTGTAACAACTTCCCTCTTGAAGAACTAATCGGGTACGAGATGACTTGCAAAGCTCATGAAGAGCAAGAAGACATTATTCCAAAAAACAGGAAGGATATGACACTTAGGACTTCAGAAGACCACTTGAGAGAAAACTCAAGTGATGAGGACTATGACGATGACTTGGCACTTCTAACAAGAAAATTTAAAAAATTCATTAAAAGAAACAAGTTTAAGAATGAAACAAAAAATAAATTTGAACCCAAGAAGGACCAAGTTATTTGCTATGAGTGCAAAAATCCGAGACACTACAAGATGTTAGGATTAAGAGCACTAAGAGGGGGGGGGGGGGGGGTGAATTAGTGCAGCGGAAAACATTCTGCGATTAAAATCGAAAACTACGTTCGTTCGATAGAAGTTATTTTGGTAAGAAAGTCGATTCATAAATCACTTCAACTTTTGACTAGGAGAGATGCAACAAAGATATGAACTCAATTTGCAGTTATGATGGAAATCAGAATATAAGTGCAAACTGAAATACGACGTTCGTATGATAAAAGCGATTTCGGTATAAAAGCTGATTCATAAACCACTTTAACTTGAGATAAGGTGAGATGCAGTTAAGGCAAAGGTATAAAGGCAGTTTGCAGTTATAATGGAAATCAGAACGTAAACGCAAACTGAAATACGACGTTCGTACGATAAAACTGAATTGCATCTTAAACCTCGATTCGGAAAGCACTGAACTTTGAAACACGTTCGTAAAAACACAAAAGACAGTAAGCTATTGAGGAGGTTTGCAGTAAAGATAAGATGCTAAAAATAAATGCAAACCAAGATTTAGAGTGGTTCGGTCAATCTTGACCTACTCCACTTTTGGCTTCCTCCACCGACGAGGTCACCGACGTCAACTAGAGGCCTTCCTACAATAGGCGAAGGCCAACCACCCTTTTATAGTTTCACTCCTTTTGACGGGCTTAGAAGACAACCCTTACAGAATTTTCTCTCCTCTCTTTACAACTCCGAACTTGAAAGAAAAGAGGGAGAAGAACTTTTGGCCTTTACATCAATTTTGAGCTCTAAGAATCACAGAAAAAGATCAAGATTTTGGTGTAAGTTCATGCCATTTCAGTGCTGAATGGGTGGGGTATTTATAGGCCCCAACCCAGTTCAAATTTGGAGCTCAAAACTGTCAATTCATGGAATTTCGGGATCAGGCAGTTGCACCTCCAGACTGAGGTGGTTGCACCGCCTGGCAGAGCTCGAAGACTGAGCCTCTGGGCGGTGCTACCTCCTGTCAGGGGCAGTTGCACCTCCTGCCAGAGCTCGAAGACCGAGCTCAGGCGGTTGCACCTCCTGACTGAGGCGGTTGCACCGCCTGGCAGAGCTCGAAGACCGAGCTCAGGCGGTGCCACCTCCTGTCAGGGGAGGTTGCACCGTCCAGTCTCGCTCGGAGACTGAGCCTAGGCGGTCCCACCGCTTGGCTGGAGCGGTTGCACCTCCCAGTCTCGCTCGGAGACTGAGCCCAGTCGGTGCAACCTCGCGCCTTGGGCGGTTCAACCGCCTGGCAGAAATCAGGGTCCGAATGGGTTGATCCATTCGGTCCAATTTGGGTTTTTTAGGGGCCCAATTGCCCCAAGATTAAGTTAATGGGATTAACTCCCATTTCTAACTTAATCATTGTGCTAACTACGATATTCCCTAAGACATTTACTGCAACTTGCTTCGGTGCGTCAATCGCTTCTTTCGGCGAACTTCCGTCGATCATCCGATGAACCCTCGGTGATGCTCCTGCGGACTTCCGGCAAACTCTTGGACTTGCGTCGATTCACTTGGCGAGTTCCGACGAGCTTCTTTGGCAATCTTATGGACTTCTCGGATTTGTTCCCGCAGAACCTCCGACGATTGTCCGAACTTCCGTCAAACTCTCGAACTCCCAATGTGATCATTGTCTTGACTCCGGTGCAACTCCTGCCGCATGTCTTACTTTCATCGTAGTTAATTCTGTACACTTATCTCAACATATATAGATTAGATAACAAATGACAATTGACTTTATCATCGAAATTCGAGATTCAACACAAGAGTGATTGTCCCCAAGTCAAAAATAGAACATCAAAGAAGAAGGCGTTCAAAGCAAGGAGGACTCGAGAGCGTCCGAAGAAGAGGAGTCCAACACTAAGTAAGTTGCTCATTACGCCATAATGACCATCGGGGAGGAGGTAACGAATTTAATAGATGTAGATTTATCATTTGACGAATTATTAAATACCTTCCATGACTTATTTGATGAATGCAAGATTATTAGTACAAAATACAAATTGCTAAAAAATGAGCATGATAGTCTTACTTGTAATCTTGATAAGTTAAAAACTGAATATCATGATAGTTTAGGTTCATGCATAAAATGCCATGATCTAGAAACTCTCCAAAAGGAAAACTTGCTACTTAAAAACACCTTGAAGAAATTCGAGGTTGGTAGCAAGTCTTTAAACATGTGTTGGGACTCTAGCTTGGAGAGTCCTAATTGAGAATGTTATGACTCTAGCTAAGAGAGTCCTAATTGAGAGGGACATTCTGTTAGGACTCTAGCTAGGAGAGTCCTAATTGAGAGGGGCATTCAAGTAGGAGGTGTTTTCTTAGAGAAGAATTAGGAGTTGAAAGGGAATAGGAGTCTAGACTATGAGTCCTACTAGGAGTTGGTTAGAAGTAAGAGTCTTAAGTAGGAGTTCTATTAGGAGTTATGGTTTAGAAGCCCTATAAATAGCCATGTATTTCTTCTCTTTTCATAAGCAATAGATGAATCTTTTCTGCAGCCTTTGAGCAGCAACTCGGAGGGAGGAACCCCTATAGAGTTCCAAGGAGGCCGATCCCCTAAAGAGATCAACCCCAAGTTTAGAATCTGCAAGGGTTCTAACACCTGGTATCAGAGCAGCGTTCTTGGTGTCTCGCTACCCTTCTACAGCCATCCATCAACCCTCTACAACGATCCAAAGCAATTCCTACAATTGCTTAAAAGATCGTCATCGAATTCCGTCATCATCTCCACCACCACGAATCATCCTTTGATCTCCCTGTGAATTGCAACAGGTTCTGGTTTCCTACCTTACTGCTGCTGCAATTTAGTTATCCTTATTTGAAAATCCAAAAAAAAAAAAAAATCGTTCCTATATTGCTGCATAAACTTTTCGTCACAAAGTTTTCATCTCTACGACAAAAGATACATTGCAGAATTCCAACCGCATAGCACCATCTGTTTGATCTTGCTACTGTGCTTTTTAAATCCAAATTTCTACGAAATTTTTATGACATCTTTGACACTTCTTAACAGTGGATTTCCCTTTGGTTTCATCAAAAAATTCTCAATATAAACTATTGATCTTTTATGTCCAATCTGCTGCACTTGAATTGCAGAATTCAAGCCGCATAGCACCATCTGTTTGATCTTGCTACTGTGCTTTTTCTATCCAAATTTCTACGAAATTTTTATGACATCTTTGACACTTCCTAACAGTAGATTTCCCTTTGGTTTTATCGAAAAGTTCTCAATATAAACTACTGATCTTTTATGTCCAATCTGCTGCACTTGAAAATCTATGCTACCGAAAATTTCAGCTGCATATCGTTGCCTTAACCCATCTATTTGCAATCTTTTTTGAATGAAATTTCTTATACACTTGATAGATCATCTTGGATTCCATCTAAGATTGATCTATTAAGAAATTCATCTCTAAAAACGATTTTATGTTACTGTAAATTTTCATCGTAACCCACTGAAATTTTTTGACGACAATTCTGCAATTGCAACTTGCACCAATTTCCTTGCTGTTATACTGCCGAGATTTTCTTGATTAAATTAGATATCCTTGCTGTCATATAAATTGTGATTTTGCTATCAATTCCCTCCTCAATTCTCTCATGTTTTTAGTAGAAATTACGTCGAGAAACCGTTGTTTCTTCGACGACAATTCTACTCTTACAAGACAGCACATACTTGCTGCAACTTCCACGGATTTCTGTCAAACCTTTGCTACCATCTACCACAGATCCAAAACTTTCATCCACAGCCCTATCTACTTTTGTTACTTCTTCTTCCGGTGGTATTAGAATATCGTAGGCTTTCAGTATTCTAGTGATTATACCACCATATGGAGCATCATGTCTTTCTTAGATAGTTCTAACATGTTTTGCTGGATAAGATAACCAAGACAGATGTCATGTCCTTTCATGATCAAATACATAGTTCCTAATTCTAATTGGCTTACTTTATCATGATGGTATTGTTTAGGGAGAATGATGCTAGTTAGGATATGATGAAGTACCTTAGTGTTCAGTGGCAGTAGATGTTCATAACTTTTAGGAACAAAAGTTAAGTTGGGATTGGCGAAAATAGTTTCTAATTCATCATCCCATGATCCTCTAAAGTAAAGTCCTCTACTTTTTATGGGAATTCCTATCATGTCGCAAATGAATTTATCCGTAATGGAGATGTGTTGTCCTAAGAGATAGGTAGACATTCTTTCTTCTTCATCTACTTGTATGTTGTTGTAAAACAATCTAACAAGTCTTGGATAGATGGGTTAATTAATTTATAAAATAGCGAGGGTCGATGGATCGAGCGATCAAACACGGGCGAAGGCATAATTAGGGATAAATTACTATAATTTTCGATATGAACTTCCCACAGCAATGGGTTAATTGGATTCAATCTTGCTTGGAAACTCCAAAGTTTTCGATACTCTTTAATGGCTCACCTATTGGTTTTTTTGGGAGCACGAATGACATTCGACAAGGTGATCCACTCTCTCCGTATCTCTTTACTATTGCGATGGAAGGACTTAGCTGTATGTTGGAACATGCAGTCTTAAATGGCAGCATTAAGGTACCCAATGCTGGCTCTATTCATATATCACACATAACATTTTCTATATTGATTATAATTAGGAGTTATAGTCTACAGCATGTGTAGTCATAACTATCACATTCACACTCTATGAGTTACTTGGCTTTGTCTATAACTTGTATAGATAAAGCTATTTGTAGAAACTTTACACATAATCAATTTACTTTTACTTACAAAAAAAAAAACATTTGCAGATGATTTACTTATCTTTCTCCAAAATGATCCAACTTCAGTAAAGAACCTGGCTACTATTATGAATGACTTTGGTATGGTTTCTGGACTTTAGTTAAATCATGCTAAAAGTAAAGTATATATGAGCCCTTACGTTGAGGATAAGGTCTTTATTGCACAATCTTTGGGGGTTAGTGAGGGAAGCCTGCTAGTTCCTTATTTGGGTCTCCCGCTCATATCCACAGGCATTCACAAAACCCACTGTCAGCCTATCCTGCAAAAAATAAAGAATAGAATTTCTTCTTGGAAAAATTGGCTTCTATCAAAAGCAGGACGACTCGAACTCATCCGTTCTGTATTGCACTCCTACTCTATATATTGGTGTAATGCATTTCTTCTGCCTGCTGGACTTCTCCAAGATATTGAACGATTATTAATGAACTTCTTCTGGAATGGCACAAATGACAAGGCAATGCATATGGTAAATTGGGATAGCATTTGCAAACCGAAAGATGAAGGGGGGCTAAACTTGAGAAATACTAGAGATTGGAATCAAGCATGCCTGGTACAACAACTGTGGGATCTTTTGCAAAACAAATGTCCCTTCCACAGCCATCCATCAACCTTCTACAACCATCCAAAGCAATTCACACAATTGCTTAAAAGATCGTCACCGAATTCCGCCATCATCTCCACCACCACGGATCTTCCTTTAATCTCCCCGTGAATTGCAACAGATTCTGGTTTCCTACCTTACTGCTGTTGCAATTTAGTTATCCTTATTCGAAAATCCAAAAAAAAAAAAAAAAATTGTTCCTATATTGTTACATAAACTTTTCATCACAAAGTTTTCATCTCTATGACGAAAGATACATTGCAGAATTCCAGCCGCATAACACCATCTTTTTGATCTTGCTACTGTGCTTTTTCTATCCAAATTTCTACGAAATTTGTATGACATCTTTGACACTTCCTAACAGTGGATTTCCCTTTGGTTTCATTAAAAAATTCTCTTTTTTTTGGTAAGTAAAAGTAAAATTCATTATGTGTAAAGTTTCTACAAATAGCTTTATCTATACAAGTCATAGACAAAGCCAAGTAACTCATAGAGTGCTAATGCGATAGTTATGACTACACATGCTGTAGACTATAACTACCTGTGGGTACATTATTTGGCATCATTCCCAAGATCTTTAGCTAATAGCAAAATTAAATTTGATAAAAATATCTTTTTCTCTTCGGGTGAAGTGCTCGGTTTTGAGTTCATGCTCCATACAGGATCTTGAGTCTCTAATAATCTCTTTCAAGAGCTGAGCATTGTTTGTGTGTTGACATTCAAAGATTCTATTACATCTCTCCTTCCACATCCACCAAATAGCACATCTGAAAATAACCTTTGCCAGTTGTGTAAGAGGCCCTTTTCTTGAGAAACATTGCATAAGGTCGCCTAATTCTTGGTGCAAGTTTGGTTGCGGCAGTCTATTGAGTTCAAATCGCTAGAGAATCTCCTTCCATATCCATTTTGTATAATCACAAGCAAAATAGAGGTGGTCAACAGTTTCTTCTTGTTGCAAACAAAGGGAGCATCGGTTAACATGATAGATACCTCTTCTTTTCATATTGTCTATTGTAGGTAGTTTATTGAGAAGGGCCTGCCATGTACATAAGGAGTGTCTTTGTGATCCCGGTCGATCCCATGTCCAACTGCTTGGGACCCACTTGTTATTTCTTTGCCTAATTTGATTCCATGCGGATGTGGCACTAAATTTACCATTGTCATGAGGCCAAATAAGTATATCTGAAGAGTTGTTCCTGATTCGAATAGCTATGATAGTCGGCCAAAGTGATAACATTTCAGGAGAAATAGGATTAGGGAGACACCAAGTACCGTTAGCGATGAACTCGGAAACCTTCCAGTCTTTGGGAGCCCCAAGATCTTTTCGTATTCTGTCGCCATATAATTGAAATATACTCTTCCCATTCACCCAAGGATCTGTTAGGACTCTAGCTTGGAGAGTCCTAATTGAGAGGGACATTCATGTAAAACTGTTAGGACTCTATCTAGGAGAGTCCTAATTGAGATGGACATTATGTTAGGACTCTAGCTAGGAGAGTCCTAATTGAGAGGGGCATTCATGTAGGAGGTTTTTCTTAGAGAAGAATTAGGAGTTGTAAGGGAATAGGAGTCTTGAGTAGGAGTCCTATTAGGAGTTGGTTAGAAGTAAGAGTCTTAAGTAGGAGTCCTATTAGGAGTTAGGGTTTAGAAGCCCTATAAATAGCCATGTATTCCATCTCTTTTGATAAGCAATAGATGAATCTTTTCTGCAGCCTTTGAGCAGCAACTTGGAGGGAGGAACCCCTATAGAGTTCCAAGGAGGCCGATCCCCTAAAGAGATCAACCCCAAGTTTAGAATCTGCAAGGGTTCTAACACCTGGTATCAGAGCAGCGTTCTTGGCGTCTCGCTGCCCTTCCACAGCCATCCATCAACCCTCTACAACCATCCAAAGCAATTCCCACAATTGCTTAAAAGATCGTCACCGAATTCCATCATCATCTCCACCACCACGGATCATCCTTTGATCTCCCCGTGAATTGCAACAGGTTCTGGTTTCCTACCTTACTGCTGCTGCAATTTAGTTATCCTTATTCGAAAATCCAAAAAAAAAAAAAAATCGTTCCTATATTGCTGCATAAACTTTTCGTCACAAAGTTTTCATCTCTACGACGAAAGATACATTGCAGAATTCCAGCCGCATAGCACCATCTGTTTAATCTTGCTACTATGCTTTTTCTATCCAAATTTCTACGAAATTTTTATGACATCTTTGACACTTCCTAACAGTAGATTTTCCTTTGGTTTCATCAAAAAATTCGAAATATAAACTACTGATCTTTTATGTCCAATCTGCTGCACTTGAAAATCTATGCTGCAGAAAATTTCAGCTGCATATTATTGCCTTAACCCATCTATTTGCAATCTTTTTTGAATGAAATTTCTTATACACTTCATATATCATCTTGGCTTCTATCTAAGATTGATCTATTAAGAAAATTCATCTAAAAAAACGATTTTATGTTGCTGCAAATTTTCGTCGTATCCTGCTGAAATTTTTCGACGAGAATTCTGCAATTGCAACTTGCACCAATTTCCTTGCTGTTATACTGCCGAAATTTTCTTGATTAAATTAGATATCCTTGCTGTCATATAAATTGTGATTTTGCTATCAATTCCCTCCTCAATTCTCTCACGTTTTTGGTGGGAATTACGTCGAGAAACCGTTGTTTCTTCGACGACAATTCTACTCTTACAAGACAGCACATACTTACTGCAACTTCCATTGATTTCTACCAAACCTTTGCTACCATCTACCACATATCCAAAACTTTTAACTACCGCCCTAAAACTCTACCAAACCACACCCTCAACCTGCACCCAAAATAGCCACAAAACGAGCCTAAATCGTAGCCTACATCCACCAATCTACCAACCCTTTCGACCATCACCTTTCTTAACCAATACATACCTTTAACCCGACAACAAAAGAGAGATCTTGATATCACAGATTAGATGGCATATACTATGATATCTGAGGAGGTATTCAATGCTAAATTCGAAGCCTTCGAGGCGCGAATGGAGGATAAGATTGGGATGCTCTTTACCGAACTCAGATTGGGCCGACCACTAAGCCCGAAGAAATCACATCAAGGAGAGAGCTTTACCCAATCGCACCAAGCCCAAAGATATGACTTCCAAGAGAGGAGAAGCTCTATGACCAACCTCAACTATCCATGCATGAGAGTGGACTTCCCTAGATGGGAAGAAGGAGACCCGATTGGTTGGATCTCACACGTGGAGCGATATTTTCGGTACCACAAACTCGCAGATGCATCTTTGGTGAAAATTGCAGCTATACATCTTGAAGGGGATGCTATACAGTGGTTTAAACAGTTTGAACATACTTATGGAGTCCTTTCATGGCAACAATTCAAAGAAGGACTACTGATCCGCTTCAGACCAACCGATTACGAGAATATTGACGAACAACTAGCAAAGATCCGACAAACCTCCACCATTCAGGAGTACCAAACCAGGTTTGAAAGGTTATCTAATCAAAATCATGATTGGTCTCAAAAACAGCTATTGAGGACCTTCATTGAGGGCTTGAAGCCGGAGATCCGAGGAGAAGTTAAAGCGCGACAACCGTATACGCTTATGGCAGCCATCTCTTTCGCACAACATCAAGAGGAGCAATTGAACCATGAAGCTCGGAGGACTAGGGTCGTCCCTCAACCAGTAATATTGAAGCCCTCAAACCCCCCTACTGTCGACCAAGTCCCTACACCAAAGAGGTTAATAAGAGAAGAGCTTTGGGAGCGATATACGAAGGGGTTATGTTGGCATTGTGACGAGCAGTGGAGCCGTGAGCATCGCTGTAGTAAAGGGGGACTTCTTATGATTGAACTGATAGAAGAAGAGGTCATTGAACATTCAGAAGAGAGCCTTGAAGAAAAAGATGCAGAAGAAGAGCCACAACCGACTGAAGTTACGGTACATACACTAGCTGGTTACTCAAACCCGCAAACGATGAAAGTTGAAGGCCTTCTCAAACAACAACCAATCACTGTTCTCATCGACACGGGAAGTACTACTAACTTCCTAAATAGTAAGCTTGCTGTTCGAATATCATTACCTATCAAGAATCGCTGCAGGTTTGATATTAAGGTCACAGATGGACGGATTTTAAATTGTGATCATAGGCACCCGCAGGAGAAACTATTGCTGCAGGACCAAGAGATAATTGCAGATTTCTTCCTTCTCCCTCTTAATAATCATGAGGCCATGCTCAGAATTAAATGGTTGACGACATTAGGTGATATTTCTTGGAATTTTATGAAACTAATTATGAAATTTTACAGTAAGGAGAAACAGGTGACATTGCATGGGAAACGTGGGGGCGACATAACAACGATTTGCACACAACAAATGGAGAATGTTTTGCATAAAGTATACAGCGGTTTTTTGGTACAACTTGAGCAGCAAACTAAGGGAGAGCCAACAGAATTTGAAGATCCAAATCTACTTCCTTTGCTTACTGAATTTTCAAATATATTTGACGAACCGCGCAACCTACCTCTTACCTGTTGGCATGATCATTGTATAATGATTCTTCCAGGCAAATCTTCAGCAAATGCTCAGCCATATCAGTATCAACATCTCCAGAAGGATGAAATAGAAAGGATTATAAAAGAGATGCTCGAAACAGGAGTTATTCAGCCAAGTTGCAACCTCTACTCTTCGCCGGTGCTACTTGTACGCAAGAAGGACGGAACAAGGCGAATATGTGTTGATTACCGAGCTCTCAATGGCATAATCATCAAGGACAAATACTTTATTCCAATAGTAGATGAATTGCTAGATGAAAGGGAGCACAAATCTTTACAAAGCTGGACCTTTGATCCGGGTATCATCAAATACGAGCATGCGAAGAAGACATACGGAAAACCACCTTTTGAACACACAACAACCATGAATTTTTGCTTTCTTCAACAAAAGGTGGAATATCTTGGGCATATCATATCAGAGGAAGGTGTGGCAGTGGACCCCTTCAAAATTGGAGTAATGCAAAACTGGCCGACCTCGAGAAACATAAAATTGCTACATGGCTTTCTGGGTTTAACAGGCTACTACCACAAGTTCGTGAAAAACTATAGAAAGATCAGTGCACCACTTACTTCCTTACTAGAAAAAGATGTCTTCCAATGGTTGGACAGAGCCTCCACTGCCTTCGACAAACTTAAGGCAGCCATGACGACGACGCCGGTGCTAACACTACCAGATTTCAACCGACCCTTCATTATTGAGGCCGACACATCTGGAGTCAGAATTGGAGTCATTCTCATGCAAGATGGTCGACCACTCGCATATACTAGCAAGGCATTATCTCCCTCCCATCAAAATAAGTCAACATATGATAAGGAGATGCTCGCCATTGTGCGCGCAGCAACGAGGTGGAGACCCTACTTGATTGGTCGACGATTTCAAAATAAAACCGACCATAAATGCCTCAAGTACTTTTTGGAGCAAAAGATACCATCCCCTGAGCAGCAAAAATGGGTAACAAAACTTCTTGGATTTGATTATGAAATAACTTACAAAATGTGGAAAGAGAATATTGTTGCAGATGCGCTTTCGCAGCTACTTGAGCAAGCTGAATTTTCGGTCGTTTTACTTCCAACCAACGACTTTCTTGAGGATATTAAGATGGAATGGCAGGAAGATTCGGAGACCAGTAAGATACAAAAAAAATTAGAGGAAGCACCAAGCTCCGTGGCTCATTACAATCGGGACTCAAAAGAATTATGTTATAAGGGACGCATTGTGCTTGTGACAAATTCTACTTGCAATTTCAAGAGCAGATTTTGGACAAAGTTATTCTATATGCAGGGTACTAAATTAGAAAGGAGTACAACATATCACCCACAAACCAAGAGCCAGACGGAAGTTTTAAATAGGTGCTTGGAGACAGCCCAAAGCCACCCACCAAATATGACTACCCAAAGAGAACTCCAGACCCAGCCAAGTGCCATTATTGATCGACGGATCGTGACTCGACGACGACGACCCACTAATGAAGTGCTAATACAGTGGACGAACCTACCAATAGAAGATGTCACTTGGGAGAACTATGACGACTTGAAGATCAAATTCCCAGAATTCACGAATCATCAGCCTCGAGGACAAGGCTGATTTGAAGAGGGCGGGTCTGTTAGGACTCTAGCTTGGAGAGTCCTAATTGAGAGGGACATTCATGTAAAACTGTTAGGACTCTATCTAGGAGAGTCCTAATTGAGATGGACATTATGTTAGGACTCTAGCTAGGAGAGTCCTAATTGAGAGGGGCATTCATATAGGGGGTTTTTCTTAGAGAAGAATTAGGAGTTGTAAGGGAATAGGAGTCTTGAGTAGGAGTCCTATTAGGAGTTGGTTAGAAGTAAGAGTCTTAAGTAGGAGTCCTATTAGGAGTTAGGGTTTAGAAGCCCTATAAATAGCCATGTATTCCATCTCTTTTGATAAGCAATAGATGAATCTTTTCTGCAGCCTTTGAGCAGCAACTTGGAGGGAGGAACCCCTATAGAGTTCCAAGGAGGCCGATCCCCTAAAGAGATCAACCCCAAGTTTAGAATCTGCAAGGGTTCTAACAGGATCGTACCACATATTAGTACTAGTTCCAGAAGAGATTGCATACGAAATGTGTTTGATTAGCCAATTCCTTGCCTTTAAAATTCCTTTCCAAGCTGCAGAGTGGTATGTTCTTGTTGAAATTTCCCATATTGATTCCTTTGAGAGATACATAGCAAAAACCCAATGTTACCATAAGGAACATTTGTTTTGCAAAAGATCCCACAATTGCTGGACCAAACATGCTTGATTCCAATCTCTAGTATTTCTCAAATTTAGCCCCCCTTCATCTTTCGGTTTGCAAATGCTATCCCAATTTACCATATGCATTACCTTATCATTTGTGCCATTCCAGAAGAAGTTCATTAATAACCGTTCAATATCTTGGAGAAGTCCAGCAGGCAGAAGAAATGCATTACACCAATATATAGAGTAGGAGTGCAATACCGAACGGATGAGTTTGAGTCGTCCTACTTTTGATAGAAACCTATTTTTCCAAGAAGAAATTCTATTCTTTATTTTTTGCAAGATAGGTTGACAGTGGGTTTTGTGAATGCCTGTGGATATGAGCGGGAGACCCAAATAAGGAACTGGCAAGCTTCCTTCACTAACCCCCAAAGTTTGTGAAATAAAGACCTTATCCTCAACGTAAGGGCTCATATATACTTTACTTTTCGCATGATTTAACTGAAGTCCAGAAACCATACCAAAGTCATTCATAATAGTAGCCAGGTTCTTTACTGAAGTTGGTTCATTTTGGAGAAAGATAAGTAAGTCATCTGCAAATGTTATATGTGATATATGAACAGAACCAGCACTGGGTACCTTAATGCTGCCATTTAAGACTGCGTGTTTCAACATACAGCTAAGTCCTTCCATCACAATAGTAAAGAGATACGGAGAGAGTGGATCACCTTGTCGGATGCCATTCGTGCTCCCAAAAAAACCAATAGGTGAGCCATTAAAGAGTATCGAAAACTTTGGAGTTTCTAGGCAAGATTGAATCCAATTAATCCATTGCTGTGGGAAGTTCATATCAAGGAGCATCTTATAGATAAATTTCCTATTAACTGAATCAAAGACTTTCCTTAGATCAGCTTTAATGCAGATTTTTGTCCCTCTTGCTTTTGAATGCAAATCTTTGACCAAGTCATTAGCAAGCAAAATGTTATGATGTATACTTCTCCCTTTGATGAAAGCAGCTTGATTTGGGCTAATGATCTTGTGTAATACCTTTTGCATTCTATTTGCCAATACTTTGGAGATGATCTTGTATATAAAGTTGCATAATGATATGGGTCGATAGTTCTCTAGTGAATCAGCCCCTGCATTCTTCGGAATTAAAGAAATAAAGGTGCAATTCATCTCTCTAAGAATATGACCTGAAGAGAAAAAATGTTGGCAAGCTTTGATCACATCATTTCCAATAATAGACCAAGCAGTTTGGTAAAATTCAGCTGGAAATCCATCTGGACCTGGGCTTTTGTGCTTTGGTGACTTAAAGACAACACATACAATTTCGTCATCTGTAATTGGGGCATTGAGGATTGAAATAGCTTCCGAATCAAGTTTTCTAGTCGGCTCCACATGAATGTTATTAGGTTTCCCAGCTTGATTGAGTAAGGAATAAAAAAATTGCTCTGTGTGTGCTTTAACCTCATCTAAATTCTCAATAAGATTATCATCTTTGTCTCTGCATTTGCTGATACGGTTAACAGCCCTTCGAGTAGCAATTGAAGCATAGAAAAATTTAGTATTAGAATCCCCTAGTGTAAGCCAATGCTGTCGAGACTTCTGCTTTGCAAAACTTTCCTCCTGTTTTAAGGCTTGCATGAAGTTATTTCTGGCTTCCGTCTCTTTGTAGATAATATTTTCATCATTTGGCTGAAGTTGCAGCTCATGTTGCAATGACATTAGTTCCTTTCTGCAAAATTGAACTCTGGTGGTAATATTGCCAAAGGTATTTGTATTCCACTCCTTTAGTGCTGCTTTACAGGCTTTGAGCTTTTGACATAAGATGTAAGGGGGAGATCCATGCACATTAACATTCCAAGCAGATCTGATAACATCAAGAAATTGAGGATGAGTACTCCACATGTTAAAGAATCTAAACGGTTTCTTGCCTCTTGGTGTCGCTTTTTCTACGTGTATATACATTAAAGAATGGTCAGAAAACAAAGGAGCACCATACTCAAGAAGTGAATCTGGGTAAACTGTTAACCATTCATGGTTAATCAAACACCTATCAAGTCGAGCCATTATTTTTCTGTTAGCAGCACCTTGATTACTCCAGGAGAGCCAATTACCCACAGATTTCATATCAAACAATGCTGCAGTGTCAATGTAATCATTAAAACTTTGAAGCTGACTTTCTGAAAGTTGTCTACCCCCCACTTTTTCATTTGTGTACCGAACAGTATTAAAGTCTCTAAGAACAATCCAAGGTACATTGAGACAGCCATTTACAATATTAGTCGGTCAGACCAAAGAGTATTTCTTTCTTGCATACTGTTTGAAGCATATATACCAGTGAAATTGAATTGACAGCATTCTTTTTATCCTCTACCTTAAGACGAATGAATTGATCAGTAGCAGAAATAAACCAAGCATTAATAGAGTTAGGATTCCATAAGACCCATATTCTGCCAAAAGTTTCATTTGAGTCATTGGTAAACAGTTCTGCGTCCGGCCATATGAAATTCTTTTGAGCTTGAACGCGCGATTGTTTAATTTTCGTTTCCACTAGAATAACAATATCACATGCGGCAGACTTGATTATTCTGTTGAGCTCCCGACATTTCTCCGACTTATTAAGTCCGCGAACATTCCAGCATGTTATCTTCATTAGTAATAAACAAATGAAAAGGTAGTAAGGTATTCATCCTACGACTTTAGATGGATTGTACCATCCTTTTTCTTATCCTTCGGTTTTGTATTTTCCTCCCGCACAATATCCTTACCTTTTATGGCTTTATTCCTATATTTATCCACTTCATCTACAGCTTGCAGATTTTTAAACTTTAAAGTACCTTGAATAATGTGGTCTTGATTGGCAGGGTTTGTTGAAGCTCGATAAGATTGTTGCAGCACAATATCCTGGATAGTACTTGTTGGAGCAGCGTGGCTAGAGAGGTTTGTTGGGGCATGAGTTTGTTGAGTCGGAATATCTTTGTTGGCGATGTTTGTTGTGGCCTGAGTTTGTTGAGGAAGAATATCGTTGCTGGCGAGATTTGCTTGGGCCTGAGTTCGTTGAGCTATTGTGGATGGATCCGATGATATTAGAAGAGATGAAGTTCCTGACTTATGTATCTCCTGTCCACTAGTACCATGGGAAACCTCTGTTGTGGAAGGCTCTGACATTATAGGAAGAGATAAAGTTTTGGAATTGTCCTTCTGTCCGCGGTGCTTTCCTTGCGAGTCGGAATGCTCAATAGTTTTCGCCACCATCGGTGCTACTGCCATTAGAGAAGAATCACTTTGTTGCTGAGGTGCTTGACGTGGTTGATAGACCTTTGTGGTTGGTTGTGGGGTTTGCTGACAAGCTCCATTTGCATGACCAAAAGATAAGCAACGCTGACATCGTTGTGGCTTTCAGGAATATGAGACATGTACCTTCCGAGTGTTCCCGTCAAGATCGCGATAAAAAACTTCATTAGGAAGATCTTCATCGGAAGAAACCAGCACACATGCTCGTGCAAATGCTAATCTCGTCTGAGCTGCTGTTGCTTTGTCGATGTAGAGTGGCTGTCCCAGAGTGCTGCATAACTTTGCAATAAAACGTCGACTCCAAAGATGTAGAGGTAGTCCTTGAAAGGATACCCATAATGGAATAGACTGTAGGCTATCTAACTCCAAACGGACATCAGGAGACCAACGTCATAAAATCATTGGATGACCGCGGATAGTCCAGAATCCTTCGAGGATTCGTTGCAAATCTTCTTCAGAGTATAGCTTGCAAACAAAGAATCCGTTCTCCAGCATATGAAGATCAAATGACGATATTCCCCATCGAGTTTTGATAAATGAGGATAATGGGAAATAAGATGTTTTGAGACCTACCACATAGCCAACAATCGCCATTGACCATGTCTCAATAAGCTCTGTTGAATCAGCAGTCTCGTATACAGCAATCTTCTTATCAGCCTGAACTTCTGGCGTAATGAATTCCAAGCTTAGATCTGGACTTCCAACCGGAGCCTTGAATAGGCTAGTCCAAGGCCGAGGGTCATTGGAAATTAGAGCAGGCTGCCGCGATCTAGAGCGCGACCTGCTTCGATGCTGCTTCATCGAAGGAGTTTCTCTCTGGAGAGGATATGGTGGAGGAGCAACTTGAGGGATAACGGTAGGGAGTCTTGCCATCGTTTCAACCCTCCCGCCACCGTCGCCAGCCCTAGGGGCCGTCGATGCCATGTTTGATCCCTCTTCTGGTCACCGCTACAGAATCGTCACCATAGGGAAAAGTCACCGCTGCAGAATTTCAGATCGTCGCTACAGTACTGTCGCCCTAGATCTGGTCGCCGCTGCAGTGTCGTCGCCGCTACAGTACCGTCGAACCAGATCTGGTCGCGCTGCAGTGTCGTCGGCGCTACAGTACGTCGACCTAGATCTGGATCTGGTCGCCGCTGCAGTGTCGCCGCCGCTACAGTACCGTCGCCCTAGATCTGGTCGCCGCTGCAGTATCGTCACCGCTACAGTACCGTCGACCTAGATCTGGTCGCCGCTGCAGTGTCGTCGCCGCTACAGTACGTCGACCCAGATCTGGTCGCCGCTGCAGTGTCGTCGGCGCTACAGTACGTCGACCTAGATCTAGATCTGGTCGTGTCGCCCTAGATCTGGTCGCCGCTGCAGTGTCGCCCGCCGCTACAGTAACGTCGACCCAGATCTGGTCGCCGCTGCAGTGTCGCCGCCGCTACAGTACCGTCGCCCTAGATCTGGTCGCGCTACAGTGTCGCCGCCGCTACAGTATCTCCTGTGTAATGCATTTCTGAACCTTCAGTATCTCCTGTGTAATGCATTTTCATTAAAAAATTCTCAATATAAACTACTGATCTCTTATGTCCAATCTGCTGCACTTGAATTGCAGAATTCAAGCCGCATAGCACCATCTGTTTGATCTTGCTACTATACTTTTTCTATCCAAATTTCTACGATTTTTTTATGACATCTTTGACACTTCCTAACAGTAGATTTCCCTTTGGGTTCATCGAAAAATTCTCAATATAAACTACTGATCTTTTATGTCCAATCTGCTGCACTTGAAAATCTATGCTGCCGAAAATTTCAGCTACATATCGTTGCCTTAACCCATCTATTTACAATCTTTTTTGAATGAAATTTCTTATACACTTCATAGATCATCTTGGATTCCATCTAAGATTGATCTATTAAGAAATTCATCTCTAAAAACGATTTTATGTTGCTGCAAATTTTCATCGAAACCCACTCAAATTTTTCGACGACAATTCTGCAATTGCAACTTGCACCAATTTCCTTGCTATTATACTGCCGAGATTTTCTTGATTAAATTAGATATCCTTGCTGTCATATAAACTGTGATTTAGCTATCAATTCCCTCCTCAATTCTCTCATGTTTTTGGTGGAAATTACGTCGAGAAACCGTTGTTTCTTCGACGACAATTCTACTCTTACAAGACAGCACATACTTGCTGCAACTTCCACGGATTTCTGTCAAACCTTTGCTACCATCTACCACAGATCGAAAACTTTCATCCACAGCCCTAAAACTCTACCAAACCACACCCTCAAACTGCACCCAAAACAGTCACAAAACAAGCCTAAACCGCAGCCTACATCCACCAATCCACCAACACTTTCGACCATCACTTCTCTCAACCTATACATGCCTTTAACCCAACAGCAAAAGAGAGATCTTAACATCATTGATTTGGGGCCATATACTATGGCATCCAAGGAGGCAATCAATGCTAAATTCGAAGCCTTGGAGGCACGAATGGACGATAAGATTCGGACACTCTTTACCGAACTCAGATTGGGCCGACCACTAAGCCCGAAAAAATCATATCACGGAGAGAGCTTTGCCCAATCGCACCAGGCTCGAAGAGATGAGTTCCAAGGGAGGGGAGGCTCTATGACTGAACCCAACTATCCATGCATGAGAGTAGACTTCTCTAGATGGGAAGAAGGAGACCCGATTGGTTGGACTCGCGCGCGGAGCGATATTTTCAGTACCATAAAACCGCGGATACATTTATGGTGAAAATTGCAGCTATACATCTTGAAGGGGATGCTATACAGTGGTTTGACTAGTTTGAACATACTTACGGAGTCCTTTCATGGCAACAATTCAAAGAAGGACTGCTGATCCGCTTCAGACCAATCGATTACGAGAATATTGATGGACAACTAGCAAAGATCCGACAAACTTCCACCATTCAGGAGTACCAAACCAGGTTTGAAAGGTTATCTAATCAAACTCATGATTGGTCTCAAAAATAGCTATTGAGGACCTTCATTGAGGGCTTGAAGCCGGAGATCCGAAGAGAAGTTAAAGCGCGACAACCGTATACGCTTATGGCAGCCATCTCTTTCACACGACATCAAGAGGAGAAATTGAACCATGAAGCTCGAAGGACTAGGGTCACTCCTCAACCAGCAATATTGAAGCCCTTAGCCCCCCCTACTATTGACCGAGTCCCTGCACCAAAATGGTTGACAAGAGAAGAGCTTCAGGAGCGATCTGCGAAGGGGTTATGTTGGCATTGCGACGAGCCGTGGAGCCATGAGCATCGCTGTTGTAAAGGGAGACTTTTTATCATTGAACCAGTAGAAGAACAGGTCATTAAATATCCAGAAGAGAGCATTGAACATAAAGAAGAAGATGCACTTCACCCGAAGATGTTTCTTCGACGACACTGTAGCGGCGACACTGTAGCGGCGGCGGCGACACTGCAGCGGCGACCAGATCTAGGGCGACGGTACTGTAGCGGCGGCGACACTGCAGCGGCGACCAGATCTAGGGCGACACAACCAGATCTAGATCTAGGTCGACGTACTGTAGCGCCGACGACACTGCAGCGGCGACCAGATCTGGGTCGACGTTACTGTAGCGGCGACGACACTGCAGCGACGACCAGATCTAGGTCGACGGTACTGTAGCGGCGACGATACTGCAGCGGCGACCAGATCTAGGGCGATGGTACTGTAGCGGCGGCGACACTGCAGCGGCGACCAGATCCAGATCTAGGTCGACGTACTGTAGCGCCGACGACACTGCTGCGCGACCAGATCTGGTTCGACGGTACTGTAGCGGCGACGACACTGCAGAGCGACGGTACTGTAGCGACGATATGAAATTCTGCAGCGGTGACTTTTCCCTATGGTGACAATTCTGTAGCGGTGACCAGAAGAGGGATCAAACATGGCATCGACGGCCCCTAGGGCTGGCGACGGTGGCGGGAGGGTTGAAACGATGGCAAGACTCCCTACCGTTATCCCTCAAGTTGCTCCTCCACCATATCCTCTCCAGAGAGAAACTCCTTCGATGAAGCAGCATCGAAGCAGGTCGCGCTCTAGATCGCGGCAGCCTGCTCTAATTTCCAATAACCCTCGGCCTTGGACTAGCCTATTCAAGGCTCCGGTTGGAAGTCCAGATCTAAGCTTGGAATTCATTACGCCAGAAGTTCAGGCTGATAAGAAGATTGCTGTATACGAGACTGCTGATTCAGCAGAGCTTATTGAGACATGGTCAATGGCGATTGTTGGCTATGTGGTAGGTCTCAAAACATCTTATTTCCCATTATCCTCATTTATCAAAACTCGATGGGGAATATCGTCATTTGATCTTCATATGCTGGAGAACGGATTCTTTGTTTGCAAGCTATACTCTGAAGAAGATTTGCAACGAATCCTCGAAGGATTCTGGACTATCCGCGGTCATCCAATGATTTTACGACGTTGGTCTCCTGATGTCCGTTTGGAGTTAGATAGCCTACAGTCTATTCCATTATGGGTATCCTTTCAAGGACTGCCTCTACATCTTTGGAGTCGACGTTTTATTGCAAAGTTATGCAGCACTCTGGGACAGCCACTCTACATCGACAAAGCAACAGCAGCTCAGACGAGATTAGCATTTGCACGAGCATGTGTGCTGGTTTCTTCCGATGAAGATCTTCCTAATGAAGTTTTCTATCGCGATCTTGACGGGAACACTCGGAAGGTACATGTCTCATATTCCTGGAAGCCACAACGATGTCAGCGTTGCTTATCTTTTGGTCATGCAAATGGAGCTTGTCAGCAAACCCCACAACCAACCACAAAGGTCTATCGACCACGTCAAGCACCTCAGCAACAAAGTGATTCTTCTCTAATGGCAGTAGCACCGATGGTGGCGAAAACTATTAAGCATTCCGACTCGCAAGGAAAGCACCGCGGACAGAAGGACAATTCCAAAACTTTATCTCTTCCTATAATGTCAGAGCCTTCCACAACAGAGGTTTCCCATGGTACTAGTGGACAGGAGAAACATAAGTCAGGAACTTCATCTCTTCTAATATCATCGGATCCATCCACAATAGCTCAACGAACTCAGGCCCAAGCAAATCTCGCCAGCAACGATATTCTTCCTCAACAAACTCAGGCCACAACAAACATCGCCAACAAGGATATTCCGACTCAACAAACTCATGCCCCAACAAACCTCTCTAGCCACGCTGCTCCAACAAGTACTATCCAGGATATTGTGCTGCAACAATCTTATCGAGCTTCAACAAACCCTGCCAATCAAGACCACATGATTCAAGGTACTTTAAAGTTTAAAAATCTGCAAGCTGTAGATGAAGTGGATAAATATAGGAATAAAGCCATAAAAGGTAAGGATATTGTGCGGGAGGAAAATACAAAACCGAAGGATAAGAAAAAGGATGGTACAATCTATCCAAAGTCGTAGGATGAATACCTTACTACTTTTTCATTTGTTTATTACTAATGAAGATAACATGCTGGAATGTTCGCGGACTTAATAAGTCGGAGAAATGTCGGGAGCTCAACAGAATAATCAAGTCTGCCGCATGTGATATTGTTATTCTAGTGGAAACGAAAATTAAACAATCGCGCGTTCAAGCTCAAAAGAATTTAATATGGCCGGACGCAGAACTGTTTACCAATGACTCAAATGAAACTTTTGGCAGAATATGGGTCTTATGGAATCCTAACTCTATTAATGCTTGGTTTATTTCTGCTACTGATCAATTCATTCGTCTTAAGGTAGAGGATAAAAAGAATGGCTGTCAATTCAATTTCACTGGTATATATGCTTCAAACAGTATGCAAGAAAGAAATACTCTTTGGTCTGACCGACTAATATTGTAAATGGCTGTCTCAATGTACCTTGGATTGTTCTTAGAGACTTTAATACTGTTCGGTACACAAATGAAAAAGTGGGGGGTAGACAACTTTCAGAAAGTCAGCTTCAAAGTTTTAATGATTACATTGACACTGCAGCATTGTTTGATATGAAATCTGTGGGTAATTGGCTCTCCTGGAGTAATCAAGGTGCTGCTAACAGAAAAATAATGGCTCGACTTGATAGGTGTTTGATTAACCATGAATGGTTAACAGTTTACCCAGATTCACTTCTTGAGTATGGTGCTCCTTTGTTTTCTGACCATTCTTTAATGTATATACACGTAGAAAAAGCGACACCAAGAGGCAAGAAACCGTTTAGATTCTTTAACATGTGGAGTACTCATCCTCAATTTCTTGATGTTATCAGATCTGCTTGGAATGTTAATGTGCATGGATCTCCCCCTTACATCTTATGTCAAAAGCTCAAAGCCTGTAAAGCAGCACTAAAGGAGTGGAATACAAATACCTTTGGCAATATTACCACCAGAGTTCAATTTTGCAGAAAGGAACTAATGTCATTGCAACATGAGCTGCAACTTCAGCCAAATGATGAAAATATTATCTACAAAGAGACGGAAGCCAGAAATAACTTCATGCAAGCCTTAAAACAGGAGGAAAGTTTTGCAAAGCAGAAGTCTCGACAGCATTGGCTTACACTAGGGGATTCTAATACTAAATTTTTCTATGCTTCAATTGCTACTCGAAGGGCTGTTAACCGTATCAGCAAATGCAGAGACAAAGATGATAATCTTATTGAGAATTTAGATGAGGTTAAAGCACACACAGAGCAATTTTTTTATTCCTTACTCAATCAAGCTGGGAAACCTAATAACATTCATGTGGAGCCGACTAGAAAACTTGATTCGGAAGCTATTTCAATCCTCAATGCCCCAATTACAGATGACGAAATTGTATGTGTTGTCTTTAAGTCACCAAAGCACAAAAGCCCAGGTCCAGATGGATTTCCAGCTGAATTTTACCAAACTGCTTGGTCTATTATTGGAAATGATGTGATCAAAGCTTGCCAACATTTTTTCTCTTCAGGTCATATTCTTAGAGAGATGAATTGCACCTTTATTTCTTTAATTCTGAAGAATGCAGGGGCTGATTCACTAGAGAACTATCGACCCATATCATTATGCAACTTTATATACAAGATCATCTCCAAAGTATTGGCAAATAGAATGCAAAAGGTATTACACAAGATCATTAGCCCAAATCAAGCTGCTTTCATCAAAGGGAGAAGTATACATCATAACATTTTGCTTGCTAATGACTTGGTCAAAGATTTGCATTCAAAAGCAAGAGGGACAAAAATCTGCATTAAAGCTGATCTAAGGAAAGCCTTTGATTCAGTTAATAGGAAATTTATCTATAAGATGCTCCTTGATATGAACTTCCCACAGCAATGGATTAATTGGATTCAATCTTGCCTAGAAACTCCAAAGTTTTCGATACTCTTTAATGGCTCACCTATTGGTTTTTTTGGGAGCACGAATGGCATCCGACAAGGTGATCCACTCTCTCCGTATCTCTTTACTATTGCGATGGAAGGACTTAGCTGTATGTTGGAACACGCAGTCTTAAATGGCAGCATTAAGGTACCCAGTGCTGGTTCTGTTCATATATCACATATAACATTTGCAGATGACTTACTTATCTTTCTCCAAAATGAACCAACTTCAGTAAAGAACCTGGCTACCATTATGAATGACTTTGGTATGGTTTCTGGACTTCAGTTAAATCATGCGAAAAGTAAAGTATATATGAGCCCTTACGTTGAGGATAAGGTCTTTATTTCACAAACTTTGGGGGTTAGTGAAGGAAGCTTGCCAGTTCCTTATTTGGGTCTCCCGCTCATATCCACAGGCATTCACAAAACCCACTGTCAACCTATCTTGCAAAAAATAAAGAATAGAATTTCTTCTTGGAAAAATAGGTTTCTATCAAAAGCAGGACGACTCGAACTCATCCGTTCGGTATTGCACTCCTACTCTATATATTGGTGTAATGCATTTCTTCTGCCTGCTGGACTTCTCCAAGATATTGAACGGTTATTAATGAACTTCTTCTGGAATGGCACAAATGATAAGGCAATGCATATGGTAAATTGGGATAGCATTTGCAAACCGAAAGATGAAGGGGGGCTAAATTTGAGAAATACTAGAGATTGAAATCAAGCATGTTTGGTACAGCAATTGTGGGATCTTTTGCAAAACAAATGTTCCTTATGGTCACATTGGGTTTCTGCTAAGTATCTCTCAAAGGAATCAATATGGGAAATTTCAACAAGAACATACCACTCTGCAGCTTGGAAAGGAATTTTAAAGGCAAGGAATTGGCTAATCAAACACATTTCGTATGCAATCTCTTCTGGAACTAGTACTAATATGTGGTACGATCCTTGGGTGAATGGGAAGAGTATATTTCAATTATATGGCGACAGAATACGAAAAGATCTTGGGGCTCCCAAAGATTGGAAGGTTTCCGAGTTCATCGCTAACGGTACTTGGTGTCTCCCTAATCCTATTTCTCCTGAAATGTTATCACTTTGGCCGACTATCATAGCTATTCGAATCAGGAACAACTCTTCAGATATACTTATTTGGCCTCATGACAATGGTAAATTTAGTGCCACATCCGCATGGAATCAAATTAGGCAAAGAAATAACAAGTGGGTCCCAAGCAGTTGGACATGGGATCGATCGGGATCACAAAGACACTCCTTATGTACATGGCAGGCCCTTCTCAATAAACTACCTACAATAGACAATATGAAAAGAAGAGGTATCTATCATGTTAACCGATGCTCCCTTTGTTTGCAACAAGAAGAAACTGTTGACCACCTCTATTTTGCTTGTGATTATACAAAATGGATATGGAAGGAGATTCTCCAGCGATTTGAACTCAATAGACTGCCGCAACCAAACTTGCACCAAGAACTAGGCGACCTTATGCAATGTTTCTCAAGAAAAGGGCCTCTTACACAACTGGCAAAGGTTATTTTCAGATGTGCTATTTGGTGGATGTGGAAGGAGAGATATAATAGAATCTTTGAATGTCAACACACTAACAATGCTCAACTCTTGAAAGAGATTATTAGAGACTCAAGATTCTGTATGGAGCATGAACTCAAAACCGAGCACTTCACCCGAAGAGAAAAAGATATTTTTATCAAATTTAATTTTGCTATTAGCTAAGGATCTTGGGAATGATGCCAAATAATGTACCCACAGGTAGTTATAGTCTACAGCATGTGTAGTCATAACTATCGCATTAGCACTCTATGAGTTACTTGGCTTTGTCTATGACTTGTATAGATAAAGCTATTTGTAGAAACTTTACACATAATGAATTTTACTTTTACTTACCAAAAAAAAAAAAGATATTTTTATCAAATTTAATTTTGCTATATTAGCTAAAGATCTTGGGAATGATGCCAAATAATGTACCCACAGTTAGTTATAGTCTACAGCATGTGTAGTCATAACTATCGCATACGCACTCTATGAGTTACTTGGCTTTGTCTATGACTTGTATAGATAAAACTATTTGTAGAAACTTTACACATAATCAATTTACTTTTACTTACCAAAAAAAAAAAGAAGATGCAGAAGAAGAGCCACAACCGACCGAAGTTACGGTACATGCACTAGCCAACTACTCAAACCCGCAAACGATGAAAGTTGGAGGCCTTCTCAAACAACAACCGATCACTGTTTTCATCGACACGGGCAGCACTAATAATATCCTAAACAGTAAGGTTGCTATCCGAATGGCATTACCTATCGAGAATCGCTGCAGGTTTGATGTTAAGGTCACCGACAGACAGATTTTGAAGTGTGATCGTAGGCGCCCGTAGGAGAAACTATTGTTCTAGGACCAAGAGATAATTGTAGATTTCTTCCTTCTTCCTCTTGATGATCATGAGGCCATGCTCAGAATTAAATGGTTGACAACATTAGGTGATTTTTCTTGGAATTTTATGAAACTAATTATGAAATTTTACAGTAAGGAGAAATAGGTGATACTGCACGGGAAACGTGGGGGCGACGTAACGATGATTTGCACACAACAAATGAAGAAGGTTTTGCATAAAGCATGCAGTGGCTTTTTGGTACAACTTGAGCAGCAAACTAAGGGAGAGTCAACAGAATTTGAAGATCCAAATCTACTTCCTTTGCTTGCTGAATTTTTAGATATATTTGACGAACCGCGCAACCTACCTCTTACCCGCCGGCATGATTATTATATAATGATTATTCTAGGCAAACCTCCAGCAAATGCTCAGCCATATCAGTATCCACATCTCCAGAAGGATGAAATAGAATGGATTGTAAAAGAGATTCTCGAAACAGGAGTTATTCGGCCATGTTGCAGCCCCTACTCTTCACCGATGCTCCCCATACGAAAGAAGGACAGAACATGACGATTATGTGTTGACTACCGAGCTCTTAATGGCATAACCATCAAGGATAAATACCCTATTCTAGTAGTAGATGAATTGCTTGATGAAAGGGAGCACAAATCTTCACAAAGCTGGACCTTCGATCCGGGTTTCATCAAATACAAGTATGTGAATAAGACATACCGAAAGCCACCTTTTGAACACACAACAACCACTATGAATTTTTGCTTTCTTCAAAAGAAGGTGGAATATCTTGGGCATATCATATCAGAGGAAGGTGTGGCAGAAGACCCCTTCAAAATTGAAGCAATGCAAAACTGGCCTACCCCGAGGAACATAAAATTGCTACATGGCTTTCTGGGTTTAACAGGCTACTACTGCAAGTTCGTGAAAAACTATGGCGACATTAGTGCACCACTTACTTCCTTACTGAAAAAAGATATCCTCCAATGGTCGGATAGAGCCTCCGTTGCCTTCGACAAACTTAAGGCAGCCATGACGACGACGCCGGTGCTAACACTACCATATTTTAACCGACCCTTCATTATTGAGGCCGATGCATCTGGAGTTATAATTGGAGCCATTCTCATGCAAGATGGTCGACCACTCGTATACACTAGCAAGGCATTATCTCCCTCCCATCAAAATAAGTCAACATATGATAAGGAGATGCTCGCCATTATGCGCGTAGCAACGAGGTGGAGAATGTTCTTTTTGGAGCGAAAGATACCATCCCCTGAGCAGAAAAAATGGGTAACAAAACTTTTTGGAATTGATTTTGAAATAACTTACAAAAAGGGGAAAGAGAATGTTCTTGCAGATGCGCTTTCGCAGCTACCCGAGCAAGTTGAAGTTTCGGTCGTTTCACTTTTGATCAGCGACTTCCTTGAGGATATTAAGATGGAATGGCAGGAAGATTCAGATACTAGTAAGATTTTAAAAAAAATATTGGAGGAAGCACCAAACCCCATGGCTCATTACAATCGGGACTCAAAAGAATTATGCTATAAGGGATGCATTGTGCTTGTGACAAATTCTACTTGTATCTTCAAGAGTAGATTTTGGACAATGTTATTCCATATGCAGGGTACTAAATTGAAAAGGAGTATGACATATCACCCACAAACCAACAGCCAGACGAAAGTTTTAAATAGGTGCTTGGAGACAGCCCAAAGCCACCCACCAAATATGACTACCCAAAGAGAACTCCAGACCCAGCCAAGTGCCATTATTGATCGATGGATCGTGACTCGACGAAGACGACCCACTAATGAAGTGCTAATAAAGTGGGTGAATCTACCAATAGAAGATGCCACTTGGGAGAACTATGACGACTTGAAGAACAAATTCCCAGAATTCATGAATCATCAGCCTCGAGGACAAGGCTGATTTGAAGAGGGCGGGTCTGTTAGGACTCTAGCTTGGAGAGTCCTAATTGAGAGAGACATTCATGTAAAACTGTTAGGACTCTAGCTAAGAGAGTCCTAATTGAGAGGGACATTCTGTTAGGACTCTAGCTAGGAGAGTCCTAATTGAGAGGGGCATTCAAGTATGAGGTGTTTTCTTAGAGAAGAATTATGAGTTGTAAGGGAATAGGAGTCTTGACTATGAGTCATACTAGGAGTTGGTTAGAAGTAAGAGTCTTAAGTAGGAGTCCTATTAGGAGTTAGGGTTTAGAAGCCCTATAAATAGCCATGTATTCCTTCTCTTTTCATAAGCAATAGATGAATCTTTTCTACAGCCTTTGAGCAGCAACTTGGAGGGAGGAACCCCTATAGAGTTCCAAGGAGGCCGATCCCCTAAAGAGATCAACCCCAAGTTTAGAATCTGCAAGGGTTCTAACAACATGATCCTTGCAAACAAGGGTCACGTTCCCAAAAGAAGTGGAATCGGATTTGTGAGAAGTGCTCACCAAAATCCAACCACCTTCATAAAAGGCCCCATCTTACATGTTCGATACCAAAGCAAATGCAACTTTTGTTGCAAACTGACACGAGAGTGTCTAATTTGCTACAATCTGCTCATATGGATCATACTGATAATATGATATTTTTTTCAGCCAACAATATTGCTACATAATCTTCAACTCAGCCTACTCAGATAAGACAGCTCATCAGCATATTCCCAGCACAAAGGAATACATTAATGGAGTTGGTTGGCAACTGTAAAGCTATATCATGGTGCTTTTCTTCATGGCTAAGGAATTCATTAATAGAGTTGGTTGGCAGCTGTAAAGCATTTAATTTCGAAATTTCCTATGCATGAAGGGTTGTTTCATGCACTAGTATTTATTTTGGGGTTTAGGGCTTAGAAAAGACTTTAGAAAACTGAGGATATTGGTAGAAGCTCTCTTGGAGTGCTCTTTTGAACTCTGTATCTCTTGGATGCGTCCTTCAGTTGTGAGTCTTTTGCTTTCAGTTTTATATCCTTGTTTATTATCATTAGGGTGGTGATCTTAGAAGTATCCCTTTTGATTTTTAAACTTGGTGGTGAGCTATATTTCGTTTTACCGAAGTTTCTTCAAGAGTTCGTTCATTGCCTTCTGAGATATTTTCTATCTGTACAACTGTTTTATTGGTGTTTTTTCGAAATCCATTCTGCATTTTTACCCTCCTCGGTATCACAAACTTGGACACAAAACGCATTATTGTCCATTCAAGAAAATTAGTCCGAACAAATTAATTTGGGTTCCTATGCAACATGATAAACAATGTAGATCTATTTTTTAGGCACCCAAAAGCAAATGGGTACCTAAAAATCATCCTTTCTTGTAAAGACGTAAAACATCATAAGCTGGGAGCAAGAAATAATATCATGCTCTTTGGATTCTCGATATTCATGACCCGAGATCCAAAAAGAACACTTGATGCAATCCCATTTGTTCCCTCAAAATTGAAAACCCATGATTCTCCCTTCACATATCCTCTGGATTTTCGAACCCATCGATTTCATTCGTTTATAACTTTCGAATCCAACTATATCATGAACTGACTAAGTTTGTCATGAACTTGCAAGGCTTACCAACTTGAACAATCTGTCACAAACATGTGTACGACATTAAGAGTATGCACGTCAAAAGATCTATCTTGATTGTGCAAAAGTTCTTATCTTAAAATGAAAATTCTTACGTAATTACGTAATTAAAGTTTATTGATCCACAATTAAAAATTCATCTCAAAGTCAAAAATATTCAAATCAGACCACACAGCAGTCAGAACCATGCTCACTGCCTGCAGTAGTTGCACCGGCCCAGCTAGAGGTAGCACCTCCGGCTATCACGTATTGCAAGCGGTTGCACCACCCCAACCAGCGGTGCAACCGCCCGCAATCCTGCCCCCTTTTAACCCGAGCTAGGGCCGGCGGTGGAACCGACCCCAACTCACTCCCTTCCCCTCTTTACTCTTCCAAAGCTTCTCCACCTCCATTTCTCCCCTCACAGCATCCCAAATACTCCTCATTTCAAAGCAAAAGATCAATAATCTCTCCTTCTCTTGAAGATCTCACTAAGGTATTCTCTAAGACGCCCTTAAATTCTATTTTTGATTCATTTACTCTTGCTCATTACTATCCTCCTAAACAGCAATAGTTATGAGGTCTAGAAGATCATCAAGGGACAAAGGGAAGAGGAGATTAGTGGAAGACTTTGATCTTACCCTTTTCGATTCAAAATATCATGCTGAAAAGTTTTCCTCTTTCGAATTTAGAAGTGTCAATAAGGGAAAACATGTAGATTTAGATGAACTAAGAGACTTAGACACAATCAAATGGTTTGGAAACCTAGATCTACTCCCTATTTTATAAATTAATGAACCCATCTATCCAAGACTTGTTAGATTGTTTTACAACAATATACAAGTAGATGAAGAAGAAAGAATGTCTACCTATCTCTTAGGACAACACATCTCCATTATGGATAAACTCATTTGTGACATGATAGGCATTCCCATAAAAAATAGAGGACTTTACTTTAGAGGATCATGGGATGATGAAACTGTTGGGACAACATATGTTGAAGCCTTAGGAACAATTTTCGCCAATCCCAATTTAGCGATTGTTCCTAAAAGTTGTGAACATCTATTACCACTAAACACTTAGGTACTTCATCATATCCTAACTAGCATCATTCTCCCTAAACAATACCATCATGATGAAGTAAGCCAAATAGAATTAGGAACTATGTATTGGATCATGAAAGGACATGACATCTGTCTTGGTTATCTTATCCAACAAAACATGTTAGAACTATCTAAGAAAGACATGATGCTTCCATATGGTGGGATAATCACTAGAATACTGAAAGCCTACGATATTCTAATACCATCCGACGATGAAGTAATAAAAGTAGATAGGTTTAGCATAATAAATAAAAATCTACTTCACCGATTGACATGTGTTTATAGAAACGGTAACTGGGTTAGAATGCCTAGAAGAACCGATCCCCCTCAACATGAACCAGAACCGGAAACACCAGTCTTTAGGGGTACCCAATCTCCTTCGATCTGTCCCATTGAGGATGTTGAATCTCATATTTTGATGATGAAACTACTTGATATATGTTTATGATTTAATTTACGTTTTGAGTGATGCAGGATGCTTCGATCAGGATGAGACAATTAAAGTAGGAAAATCATGTTATGCCGGAGGAACATGTCAGAAGATTGGGCGTCGGGCTGGTGGATCGGTCGACGTATCGACAGAAGGCTTCGGGTCATGGACTCGGGCATCGGGCCAAGAAGAGCGGGTATTGTGCCAAGGATATCGGAGTTACGGAGTCAACTGGCCGATTGGGCAATAGGCTGCAGGAAAGGACGATGCGATGAAGAATCAGACGAAGCGTCGAGGGACCCATGACATGCCGGACAACTTGGTTAATTGCTTAGGATTAATTATCTCAATCGAAGTTTTTGTTTTGAGAGTGCAGGATTAACTACGATGGAAGAAACACATGCAGTAGGAGTTACGCCGGAGTCAAGACAATGATCACGTTGGGAGTTCGAGAGTTCTACGGAAGTTCGGACGGTCGTTGGAGGTTCTGCGGGAACAAATCCGAGAAGTCCAGGAGCTTGCCAAAGAAGCTCGTCGGAACTCGCCAAGTTGATCGTCGCAAGTCCAGGAGTTTGCCGAAAGTCCGCAGGAGAATCACCGAGGGTTCATCGGATGATCGACGGAAGATCGCTGGAAACTCGCCGGAAGATGCGATTGACACACCGGAGCAAGCAACAGAAATTGTCTTAGGATTTATCGTAGTTAGCACAATGATTAAGTTGGTAATGGGAGGTGATCCCATTGGCTTAATCTTGGGGCAATTGGGCCCCTGAAAGACCCAATTTGGGCCGAATGGATCTACCCATTCGGACCCCGATTACTGTAGGAGGTGCTACCGCCCAAGCCAGGAGGTGCAACCGCCTGGACTAAGTCTCCTAGGGAGACTGGGCGGTGCAACCGCCCTAGCCAGGAGGTGCAACCGCCTAGGCTCAGTCTCCAAGCGAGACTGGGCAGTGCAACCTCTCTTGACAGGAGGTAGCACCGCTTGAGCTCGGTCTTCGAGCTTTGGCAGGCGGTGCAACCGCCTGAGCTCGGTCTTCGAGCTCTGGCAGAGAGGTGCAACCGCCCCTGACAAAGGTGGCACCGCTCAGAGGCTCAGTCTTCGAGCTCTGCCAGGCGGTGCAACCACCCCAGTCAGGAGGTGCAACCGTCTGATCCCGGAATTCCGGGAATTGACAGTTTTGAGCTCCAAATTTGAACTGGGTTGGGGCCTATAAATACCCCACCCATTCAGCACAGAAAGGAGCAACTAACACTCGAAATCTTGACATCTTTCTGTGATTCTTAGAGCTCAAAATTGTTGTAAAGGCCAAAAGTACTCCTCCCTCTATTCTTCATGTTTTGAGTTGTAAAGAGAGGAGAGAAAATTTATGTAAGGGTTGTCTCCTAAGCCCGTCAAAAGGAGTGAAACTGTAAAAGGGTGGTTGGCCTTCGCCTATTGAAGGAAGGCCTCTAGTTGACGTCGGTGACCTCGTCGGTGGAGGAAGCCAAAAGTGGAGTAGGTCAAGATTGACCGAACCACTCTAAATCTCGGTTTGCATTTACTTTGAGCATATTATCTTTACTGCAAACCTCCTCTGAAGCTTATTGCCTTCTGCGCTTTTACGATCGGATTTCAAGCCTTTTACTTTCCGAATCAGCGTTTAGACGTAAATCTGCTTTTTCGTACGATCATCCTATTGCAGATTGGATTTACGTTTTGAGCTTTACCATAACTGCAAACTGCCCTCATACTCTTGCTTAAACTGCATCTTGCCTAATCAAGTGATTTACAAATAAATCAGTTTTTTTCGTACGAACGTCGGATTTCAGCTTACGCCTATATTCTGGTTTTCATCATAGCTGCAAACTCCATGCATAGATTAACTTTAATATCATCTTGCTTAGAATCGGATTTTACACGGAAATCGTTTTTATCGTTCGAACGCAGCTTTCGATTTTAATCGCGGAAAGTTTTTTTTTTGGTAAGTAAAAGTAAAATTCATTATGTGTAAAGTTTCTACAAATAGCTTTATCTATACAAGTCATAGACAAAGCCAAGTAACTCATAGAGTGCTAATGCGATAGTTATGACTACACATGCTGTAGACTATAACTACCTGTGGGTACATTATTTGGCATCATTCCCAAGATCCTTAGCTAATAGCAAAATTAAATTTGATAAAAATATCTTTTTCTCTTCGGGTGAAGTGCTCGGTTTTGAGTTCATGCTCTATACAGAATCTTGAGTCTCTAATAATCTCTTTCAAGAGCTGAGCATTGTTTGTGTGTTGACATTCAAAGATTCTATTACATCTCTCCTTCCACATCCACCAAATAGCACATCTGAAAATAACCTTTGCCAGTTGTGTAAGAGGCCCTTTTCTTGAGAAACATTGCATAAGGTCGCCTAGTTCTTGGTGCAAGTTTGGTTGCGGCAGTCTATTGAGTTCAAATCGCTGGAGAATCTCCTTCCATATCCATTTTGTATAATCACAAGCAAAATAGAGGTGGTCAACAGTTTCTTCTTGTTGCAAACAAAGGGAGCATCGGTTAACATGATAGATACCTCTTCTTTTCATATTGTCTATTGTAGGTAGTTTATTGAGAAGGGCCTGCCATGTACATAAGGAGTGTCTTTGTGATCCCGGTCGATCCCATGTCCAACTGCTTGGGACCCACTTGTTATTTCTTTGCCTAATTTGATTCCATGCGGATGTGGCACTAAATTTACCATTGTCATGAGGCCAAATAAGTATATCTGAAGAGTTGTTCCTGATTCGAATAGCTATGATAGTCGGCCAAAGTGATAACATTTCAGGAGAAATAGGATTAGGGAGACACCAAGTACCGTTAGCGATGAACTCGGAAACCTTCCAATCTTTGGGAGCCCCAAGATCTTTTCGTATTCTGTCGCCATATAATTGAAATATACTCTTCCCATTCACCCAAGGATCGTACCACATATTAGTACTAGTTCCAGAAGAGATTGCATACGAAATGTGTTTGATTAGCCAATTCCTTGCCTTTAAAATTCCTTTCCAAGCTGCAGAGTGGTATGTTCTTGTTGAAATTTCCCATATTGATTCCTTTGAGAGATACTTAGCAGAAACCCAATGTGACCATAAGGAACATTTGTTTTGCAAAAGATCCCACAATTGCTGTACCAAACATGCTTGATTTCAATCTCTAGTATTTCTCAAATTTAGCCCCCCTTCATCTTTCGGTTTGCAAATGCTATCCCAATTTACCATATGCATTGCCTTATCATTTGTGCCATTCCAGAAGAAGTTCATTAATAACCGTTCAATATCTTGGAGAAGTCCAGCAGGCAGAAGAAATGCATTACACCAATATATAGAGTAGGAGTGCAATACCGAACGGATGAGTTCGAGTCGTCCTGCTTTTGATAGAAACCTATTTTTCCAAGAAGAAATTCTATTCTTTATTTTTTGCAAGATAGGTTGACAGTGGGTTTTGTGAATGCCTGTGGATATGAGCGGGAGACCCAAATAAGGAACTGGCAAGCTTCCTTCACTAACCCCCAAAGTTTGTGAAATAAAGACCTTATCCTCAACGTAAGGGCTCATATATACTTTACTTTTCGCATGATTTAACTGAAGTCTAGAAACCATACCAAAGTCATTCATAATGGTAGCCAGGTTCTTTACTGAAGTTGGTTCATTTTGGAGAAAGATAAGTAAGTCATCTGCAAATGTTATATGTGATATATGAACAGAACCAGCACTGGGTACCTTAATGCTGCCATTTAAGACTGCGTGTTCCAACATACAGCTAAGTCCTTCCATCGCAATAGTAAAGAGATACGGAGAGAGTGGATCACCTTGTCGGATGCCATTCGTGCTCCCAAAAAAACCAATAGGTGAGCCATTAAAGAGTATCGAAAACTTTGGAGTTTCTAGGCAAGATTGAATCCAATTAATCCATTGCTGTGGGAAGTTCATATCAAGGAGCATCTTATAGATAAATTTCCTATTAACTGAATCAAAGGCTTTCCTTAGATCAGCTTTAATGCAGATTTTTGTCCCTCTTGCTTTTGAATGCAAATCTTTGACCAAGTCATTAGCAAGCAAAATGTTATGATGTATACTTCTCCCTTTGATGAAAGCAGCTTGATTTGGGCTAATGATCTTGTGTAATACCTTTTGCATTCTATTTGCCAATACTTTGGAGATGATCTTATATATAAAGTTGCATAATGATATGGGTCGATAGTTCCCTAGTGAATCAGCCCCTGCATTCTTCGGAATTAAAGAAATAAAAGTGCAATTCATCTCTCTAAGAATATGACCTGAAGAGAAAAAATGTTGGCAAGCTTTGATCACATCATTTCCAATAATAGACCAAGCAGTTTGGTAAAATTCAGCTGGAAATCCATCTGGACCTGGGCTTTTGTGCTTTGGTGACTTGAAGACAACACATACAATTTCGTCATCTGTAATTGGGGCATTGAGGATTGAAATAGCTTCCGAATCAAGTTTTCTAGTCGGCTCCACATGAATGTTATTAGGTTTCCCAGCTTGATTGAGTAAGGAATAAAAAAATTGCTCTGTGTGTGCTTTAACCTCATCTAAATTCTCAATAAGATTATCATCTTTGTCTCTGCATTTGCTGATACGGTTAACAGCCCTTCGAGTAGCAATTGAAGCATAGAAAAATTTAGTATTGGAATCCCCTAGTGTAAGCCAATGCTGTCGAGACTTCTGCTTTGCAAAACTTTCCTCCTGTTTTAAGGCTTGCATGAAGTTATTTCTGGCTTCCGTCTCTTTGTAGATAATATTTTCATCATTTGGCTAAAGTTGCAGCTCATGTTGCAATGACATTAGTTCCTTTCTGCAAAATTGAACTCTGGTGGTAATATTGCCAAAGGTATTTGTATTCCACTCCTTTAGTGCTGCTTTACAGGCTTTGAGCTTTTGACATAAGATGTAAGGGGGAGATCCATGCACATTAACATTCCAAGCAGATCTGATAACATCAAGAAATTGAGGATGAGTACTCCACATGTTAAAGAATCTAAACGGTTTCTTGCCTCTTGGTGTCGCTTTTTCTGCGTGTATATACATTAAAGAATGGTCAGAAAACAAAGGAGCACCATACTCAAGAAGTGAATCTGGGTAAACTGTTAACCATTCATGGTTAATCAAACACCTATCAAATCGAGCCATTATTTTTCTGTTAGCAGCACCTTGATTACTCCAGGAGAGCCAATTACCCACAGATTTCATATCAAACAATGCTGCAGTGTCAATGTAATCATTAAAACTTTGAAGCTGACTTTCTGAAAGTTGTCTACCCCCCACTTTTTCATTTGTGTACCGAACAGTATTAAAGTCTCCAAGAACAATCCAAGGTACATTGAGCCAGCCATTTACAATATTAGTCAGGTCAGACCAAAGAGTATTTCTTTCTTGCATACTGTTTGAAGCATATATACCAGTGAAATTGAATTGACAGCCATTCTTTTTATCCTCTACCTTAAGATGAATGAATTGATCAGTAGCAGAAATAAACCAAGCATTAATAGAGTTAGGATTCCATAAGACCCATATTCTACCAAAAGTTTCATTTGAGTCATTGGTAAACAGTTCTGCGTCCGGCCATATTAAATTCTTTTGAGCTTGAACGCGCGATTGTTTAATTTTCGTTTCCACTAGAATAACAATATCACATGCGGCAGACTTGATTATTCTGTTGAGCTCCCGATATTTCTCCGACTTATTAAGTCCGCGAACATTCCAGCATGTTATCTTCATTAGTAATAAACAAATGAAAAAGTAGTAAGGTATTCATCCTACGACTTTGGATAGATTGTACCATCCTTTTTCTTATCCTTCGGTTTTGTATTTTCCTCCCGCACAATATCCTTACCTTTTATGGCTTTATTCCTATATTTATCCACTTCATCTACAGCTTGCAGATTTTTAAACTTTAAAGTACCTTGAATCATGTGGTCTTGATTGGCAGGGTTTGTTGAAGCTCGATAAGATTGTTGCAGCACAATATCCTGGATAGTACTTGTTGGAGCAGCGTGGCTAGAGAGGTTTGTTGGGGCATGAGTTTGTTGAGTCGGAATATCCTTGTTGGCGATGTTTGTTGTGGCCTGAGTTTGTTGAGGAAGAATATCGTTGCTGGCGAGATTTTCTTGGGCCTGAGTTCGTTGAGCTATTGTGGATGGATCCGATGATATTAGAAGAGATGAAGTTCCTGACTTATGTTTCTCCTGTCCACTAGTACCATGGGAAACCTCTGTTGTGGAAGGCTCTGACATTATAGGAAGAGATAAAGTTTTGGAATTGTCCTTCTGTCCGCGGTGCTTTCCTTGCGAGTCGGAATGCTCAATAGTTTTCGCCACCATCGGTGCTACTGCCATTAGAGAAGAATCACTTTGTTGTTGAGGTGCTTGACGTGGTCGATAGACCTTTGTGGTTGGTTGTGGGGTTTGCTGACAAGCTCCATTTGCATGACCAAAAGATAAGCAACGCTGACATCGTTGTGGCTTCCAGGAATATGAGACATGTACCTTCCGAGTGTTCCCGTCAAGATCGCGATAGAAAACTTCATTAGGAAGATCTTCATCGGAAGAAACCAGCACACATGCTCGTGCAAATGCTAATCTCGTCTGAGCTGCTGTTGCTTTGTCGATGTAGAGTGGCTGTCCCAGAGTGCTGCATAACTTTGCAATAAAACGTCGACTCCAAAGATGTAGAGGCAGTCCTTGAAAGGATACCCATAATGGAATAGACTGTAGGCTATCTAACTCCAAACGGACATCAGGAGACCAACGTCGTAAAATCATTGGATGACCGCGGATAGTCCAGAATCCTTCGAGGATTCGTTGCAAATCTTCTTCAGAGTATAGCTTGCAAACAAAGAATCCGTTCTCCAGCATATGAAGATCAAATGACGATATTCCCCATCGAGTTTTGATAAATGAGGATAATGGGAAATAAGATGTTTTGAGACCTACCACATAGCCAACAATCGCCATTGACCATGTCTCAATAAGCTCTGCTGAATCAGCAGTCTCGTATACAGCAATCTTCTTATCAGCCTGAACTTCTGGCGTAATGAATTCCAAGCTTAGATCTGGACTTCCAACCGGAGCCTTGAATAGGCTAGTCCAAGGCCGAGGGTTATTGGAAATTAGAGCAGGCTGCCGCGATCTAGAGCGCGACCTGCTTCGATGCTGCTTCATCGAAGGAGTTTCTCTCTGGAGAGGATATGGTGGAGGAGCAACTTGAGGGATAACGGTAGGGAGTCTTGCCATCGTTTCAACCCTCCCGCCACCGTCGCCAGCCCTAGGGGCCGTCGATGCCATGTTTGATCCCTCTTCTGGTCACCGCTACAGAATCGTCACCATAGGGAAAAGTCACCGCTGCAGAATTTCAGATCGTCGCTACAGTACCGTCGCTCTGCAGTGTCGTCGCTGCTACAGTACCGTCGAACCAGATCTGGTCGCGCAGCAGTGTCGTCGGCGCTACAGTACGTCGACCTAGATCTGGATCTGGTCGCCGCTGCAGTGTCGCCGCCGCTACAGTACCGTCGCCCTAGATCTGGTCGCCGCTGCAGTATCGTCGCCGCTACAGTACCGTCGACCTAGATCTGGTCGCCGCTGCAGTGTCGTCGCTGCTACAGTACGTCGACCCAGATCTGGTCGCCGCTGCAGTGTCGTCGGCGCTACAGTACGTCGACCTAGATCTAGATCTGGTTGTGTCGCCCTAGATCTAGATCGCGGAAAGTTTTCCGCTGCACTAATTCACCTCTTAGTGCTCTCGATCCTAACAATTGGTATCAGAGCCTGGTATTTCTCATTTCGGATTTACACCCGAGAGAAATGGCTTTTCATGGCTTGCAAGAGGGTTTATCAGTTTTTCATCCACCGTTGTTTAACGGATTGGACTACACTTATTGGAAAAATTGAATGAGAGTTTTCTTGACTTCTATGAATTTGGATTTATGGAATATCGGTGAAAATGATTTTCAACTTCCCTCTAAACCGATGAACGAATAGTCAGATTTGGATAAGAAGTATTTTTCTTTAAACGCGAAGGCTATGAATGCCTTATTTTTACTTACCAAAAAAAAATATGAATGCCTTATTTTGCGCTTTAGACAAAAATGAGTTCAATCGGATTTCTACGTGCGAAATGGCTTTTGACATTTGGCGAACACTTAAAATCATGCACGAGGGAACTAGTAGAGTCAAAGACTCGAAAGTTAACATTTTATTGCATAATTTTGAGCTTTTTCGAATGCAACCAAGCGAGACTATAGGCGACTTTTCACGGATGTCGTCAATAGTTTAAGAGTTCTTGGAAAATATTTTTCAGATTTTGAACTCATAAACAAGATTTTGCGCTCACTTTCTAAACCATGGGATTCAAAAGTAACTGCTATTCAAGAATCGAAAAACTTGAACCAATTTCCACTTGAAGAACTAATTGGTTCCTTGATCACATATGAAATGACGTGCAATGCACGTGAAGAACTTGAGAACCACTGTTAGGACTCTAGCTTGGAGAGTCCTAATTGAGAGGGACATTCATGTAAAACTGTTAGGACTTTAGCTAGGAGAGTCCTAATTGAGAGGGACATTCTGTTAGGACTCTAGTTAGGAGAGTCCTAATTGAGAGGGACATTCAAGTAGGAGGTTTTTTCTTAGAGAAGAATTAGGAGTTGTAAGGGAATAGGAGTCTTGAGTAGGAGTCCTATTAGGAGTTGGTTAGAAGTAAGAGTCTTAAGTAGGAGTCCTATTAGGAGTTAGGGTTTAGAAGCCCTATAAATAGCCATGTATTCCTCCTCTTTTCGCAAGCAATAGATGAATCTTTTTTGCAGCCTTTGAGCAGCAACTTGGAGGGAGGAACCCCTATAGAGTTCCAAGGAGGCCGATCCCCTAAAGAGATCAACCCCAAGTTTAGAATCTGCAAGGGTTCTATCACCTGGTATCAGAGCAGCGTTCTTGGCGTCTCGCTGCCCTTCCACAGCCATCCATCAACCCTCTACAACCATCCCAAGCAATTCCCACAATTGCTTAAAAGATCGTCACCGAATTCCGCCATCATCTCCACCACCGCGGATCATCCTTTGATCTCCCCGTGAATTGCAACAGGTTCTGGTTTCCTACCTTACTGCTGCTGCAATTTAGTTATCCTTATTTGAAAAAAAAAAAAAAAAAAAAAAATCGTTCTTATATTGCTGCATAAACTTTTCGTCACAAAGTTTTCATCTCTTCGACGAAAGATACATTGCAGAATTCCAGCCGCATAGCACCATCTGTTTGATCTTGCTACTGTGCTTTTTATATCCAAATTTCTACGAAATTTTTATGACATCTTTGACACTTCTTAATAGTGGATTTCCCTTTGGTTTCATCAAAAAATTCTTAATATAAACTACTGATCTTTTATGTCCAATCTGCTGCACTTGAATTGCAGAATTCAAGCCGCATAGAACCATCTGTTTGATCTTGCTACTATGCTTTTTCTATCCAAATTTCTACGAAATTTTTATGACATCTTTGACACTTCCTAACAGTAGATTTCCCTTTGGTTTCATCGAAAAATTCGAAATATAAACTACTGATCTTTTATGTCCAATCTGCTGCACTTGAAAATCTATGCTGCAGAAAATTTCAGCCGCATATTATTGCCTTAACCCATCTATTTGCAATCTTTTTTGAATGAAATTTCTTATACACTTCATATATCATCTTGGCTTCTATCTAAGATTGATCTATTAAGAAAATTCATCTCAAAAAATGATTTTATGTTGCTGCAAATTTTCGTCGTATCCTGCTGAAATTTTTCGACGAGAATTCTGCAATTGCAACTTGCACCAATTTCCTTGCTGTTATACTGCCGAAATTTTCTTGATTAAATTAGATATCCTTGCTGTCATATAAATTGTGATTTTGCTATCAATTCCCTCCTCAATTCTCTCACGTTTTTGGTGGGAATTACGTCGAGAAACCGTTGTTTCTTCGACGACAATTCTACTCTTACAAGACAGCACATACTTACTGCAACTTCCATTGATTTCTACCAAACCTTTGCTACCATCTACCACATATCCAAAACTTTTAACTACCGCCCTAAAACTCTACCAAACCACACCCTCAACCTGCACCCAAAATAGCCACAAAACGAGCCTAAATCGTAGCCTACATCCACCAATCTACCAACCCTTTCGACCATCACCTTTCTTAACCAATACATACCTTTAACCCGACAACAAAAGAGAGATCTTGATATCACAGATTAGACGGCATATACTATGATATCTGAGGAGGTATTCAATGCTAAATTCGAAGCCTTCGAGGCGCGAATGGAGGATAAGATTGGGATGCTCTTTACCGAACTCAGATTGGGCCGACCACTAAGCCCGAAGAAATCACATCAAGGAGAGAGCTTTACCCAATCGCACCAAGCCCAAAGATATGACTTCCAAGAGAGGAGAAGCTCTATGACCAACCTCAACTATCCATGCATGAGAGTGGACTTCCCTAGATGGGAAGAAGGAGACCCGATTGGTTGGATCTCACACGCGGAGCGATATTTTCGGTACCACAAAATCGCAGATGCATCTTTGGTGAAAATTGCAGCTATACATCTTGAAGGGGATGCTATACAGTGGTTTAAACAGTTTGAACATACTTATGGAGTCCTTTCATGGCAACAATTCAAAGAAGGACTACTGATCCGCTTCAGACCAACCGATTACGAGAATATTGACGAACAACTAGCAAAGATCCGACAAACCTCCACCATTCAGGAGTACCAAACTAGGTTTGAAAGGTTATCTAATCAAAATCATGATTGGTCTCAAAAACAGCTATTGAGGACCTTCATTGAGGGCTTGAAGCCGGAGATCCGAGGAGAAGTTAAAGCGCGACAACCGTATACGCTTATGGCAGCCATCTCTTTCGCACAACATCAAGAGGAGCAATTGAACCATGAAGCTCGGAGGACTAGGGTTGTTCCTCAACCAGTAATATTGAAGCCCTCAACCCCCCCTACTGTCGACCAAGTCCCTACACCAAAGAGGTTAATAAGAGAAGAGCTTCGGGAGCGATATACGAAGGGGTTATGTTGGCATTGTGATGAGCAGTGGAGCCGTGAGCATCGCTGTCGTAAAGGGGGACTTCTTATGATTGAACCGATAGAAGAAGAGGTCATTGAACATTCAGAAGAGAGCCTTGAAGAAAAAGATGCAGAAGAAGAGCCACAACCGACTGAAGTTACGGTACATACACTAGCTGGTTACTCAAACCCGCAAACGATGAAAGTTGAAGACCTTCTCAAACAACAACCAATCACTGTTCTCATCGACACGGGAAGTACTACTAACTTCCTAAATAGTAAGCTTGCTGTTCGAATATCATTACCTATCAAGAATCGCTGCAGGTTTGATATTAAGGTCACAGATGGACGGATTTTAAATTGTGATCATAGGCACCCGCAGGAGAAACTATTGCTGCAGGACCAAGAGATAATTGCATATTTCTTCCTCCTCCCTCTTGATGATCATGAGGCCATACTCAGAATTAAATGATTGATGACATTAGGTGATATTTCTTGGAATTTTATACAACTATTTATAAAATTTTACAGTAAGGAGAAACAGGTGACATTGCACGGGAAACGTGGGGGCGACATAACAACGATTTGCACACAACAAATGGAGAATGTTTTGCATAAAGCATGCAGTGACTTTTTGGTACAACTTGAGCAGCAAACTAAGGGAGAGCCAACAGAATTTGAAGATCCAAATCTACTTCCTTTGCTTACTGAATTTTCAAATATATTTGACGAACCGCGCAACCTACCTCTTACTTGTCGGCATGATCATTGTATAATGATTCTTCCAGGCAAATCTTCAGCAAATGCTCAGCCATATCAGTATCCACATCTCCAGAAGGATGAAATAGAAAGGATTATAAAAGAGATGCTCGAAACAGGAGTTATTCGGCCAAGTTGCAACCTCTACTCTTCGCCGGTGCTACTTGTACGCAAGAAGGACGGAACAAGACGAATATGTGTTGATTACCGAGCTCTCAATGGCATAATCATCAAGGACAAATACTTTATTCCAATAGTAGATGAATTGCTAGATGAAAGGGAGCACAAATCTTTACAAAGCTGGACCTTTGATCCGGGTATCATCAAATACGAGCATGCGAAGAAGACATACAGAAAACCACCTTTTGAACACACAACAACCACGAATTTTTGCTTTCTTCAACAAAAGGTGGAATATCTTCGGCATATCATATCAGAGGAAGGTGTGGCAGTGGACCCCTTCAAAATTGGAGTAATGCAAAACTGGCCGACCTCGAGAAACATAAAATTGCTACATGGCTTTCTGGGTTTAACAGGCTACTACCGCAAGTTCATGAAAATCTATGGAAAGATCAGTACACCACTTACTTCCTTACTAGAAAAAGATGTCTTCCAATGGTTGGACAGAGCCTCCGCTGTCTTCGACAAACTTAAGGCAGCCATGATGACGACGCCGGTGCTAACACTACCAGATTTCAACCGACCCTTCATTATTGAGGCCAACACATCTGGAGTCAGAATTAGAGCCATTCTCATTCAAGATGGTCAACAACTCGCATACACTAGCAAGGCATTATCTCCCTCCGATCAAAATATATCAACATATGATAAGGAGATGCTCGCCATTATGCGCGCAGCAACGAGGTGGAGATTGTACTTGATCAAGCGATACTTTCAAATCAAGACCGACCATAAAAGCCTAAAATATCTCTTGGAGCAGAAGATATCTTCCCCCGAGCAGCAAAAATGGGTAACAAAACTTCTTGGATTTGATTTTGAAATAACTTACAAAAAGGGGAAAGAGAATGTTCTTGCAGATGCGCTTTCACAGCTACCCGAGCAAGTTAAAGTTTCGACCGTTTCACTTCCGACCAGCGACTTCCTTGAGGATATTAAGATGGAATGGCAGGAAGATTCAGATACTAGTAAGATTATAAAAAAATTGGAGGAAGCACCAAGCCCCATGGCTCATTATAATTGGGACTTAAAAGAATTTCACTATAAGGGACGCATTGTGCTTGTGACAAATTCTACTTGCATCTTCAATAGCAGATTTTGGACAAAGTTATTCTATATGCAGGGTACTAAATTGAAAAGGAGTACGACATATCACCCACAAACCAACAGCCAACCGGAAGTTTTAAATAGGTGCTTGGAGACAGCCCAAAGCCACCCACCAAATATGACTACCCAAAGAGAACTCCAGACCCAGCCAAGTGCCATTATTGATCGACGGATCGTGACTCGACGATGACGACCCACTAATGAAGTTCTAATACAATGGGCGAACCTACCAATAGAAGATGCCACTTGGGAGAACTATGACGACTTGAAGATCAAATTCCCAGAATTCATGAATCATCAGCCTCGAGGACAAGGCTGATTTGAAGAGGTCGGGTCTGTTAGGACTCTAGCTTGGAGAGTCCTAATTGAGAGGGACATTCATGTAAAACTGTTAGGACTTTAGCTAGGAGAGTCCTAATTGAGAGGGACATTCTGTTAGGACTCTAGTTAGGAGAGTCCTAATTGAGAGGGACATTCAAGTAGGAGGTTTTTTCTTAGAGAAGAATTAGGAGTTGTAAGGGAATAGGAGTCTTGAGTAGGAGTCCTATTAGGAGTTGGTTAGAAGTAAGAGTCTTAAGTAGGAGTCCTATTAGGAGTTAGGGTTTAGAAGCCCTATAAATAGCCATGTATTCCTCCTCTTTTCGCAAGCAATAGATGAATCTTTTTTGCAGCCTTTGAGCAGCAACTTGGAGGGAGGAACCCCTATAGAGTTCCAAGGAGGCCGATCCCCTAAAGAGATCAACCCCAAGTTTAGAATCTGCAAGGGTTCTATCAACCACCTTTCAAAAAAAAGGAAGGATTTGGGACATAGAACATTTGAAGACCAATCGAGCATAAGCTCAAGTGATGGTGAACTTAAACTACAAATAAATAAAAAATTAAAAAGTAAGAAGAACGGAACTACTTGCTTTGAACGCAAGAAGAAGAACAAAAATTGGGATGAATCGAGCTCCTCTAAAGACGAGGAGAAAATCAACAAAGGCGAGGTGGCAAACTACGCCTTTACGCCTTTCGACGCTGAGGTAATCAAAATGCCTTTAATTTACTTCGAAATTACATGATGCTTTTCATGATGCATTTTTCTTTTTTCTTTAAATTTTCTTGAAAATTACATTTTTAATAATTTAATAATGAAAATGTAAAAATATGATCATGCTTGTAATTTTGAAAATGATCATGAAAATTGCATGTTTATGATAAACAAAATGATTTTGATTAAAAATACCTTATGAAATCTTGCTATATGTGGTTGAGAAGTAATAATGTGTATCATGTTGATTTCCATTGTTATTTCTCGATTTTGAGTATATGAAATCATGTTTAATTTGAAGTTATGATTAATGAGTATATATTTTGTATAGATAAAGCTATTTGTAGAAACTTTACACATAATCAATTTACTTTTCATTACCAAAAAAATTAATGAGTATATATGTTTGAAATTATACATGATGATTCTTGATAACTATCGCATGTGTAGTCATAACTATCGCATTCGCACTCTATGAGTTACTTGGCTTTGTATATGACTTGTATAGATAAAGCTATTTGTAGAAACTTTACACATAATCAATTTACTTTTACTTACAAAAAAAAAAGATTCTTGATATTTATGGATTATCGATTTTCATGATAATAACAGTGGCTTTAAAAAAATTGATGCATGTTTTCATAAATGAAAATGCATGCTAACATGAAATCGACCACTTAAAATGAAACACTTAAAAAGGGGGAAAATATATTATCAATGAAATCATGAATCTATTTATGTTATAAATTTTGTGAGCCATAAAAATGATTTTGATGATTTAAATTTGAAATGAGTTTTATCAAAATCATGATCTTGATTTATCAAATTGAATGAATTGAAAATGAATGATGATTTTTCTCTTAAATGATTGTGACTTGTATTCGTTGTATTCATGATATGATTTTTATGTAATTCTTTATATTCATGAAATATTTATCTCATCACCCAATTATTTCTTTTCAATATTTTTTTTGATAAGTAAAAGTAAATTGATTTTGGACCAGATCTGGGGCGACGACACTGTAGCGGCGGCGACACTGTAGCGGCGGCGGCGACACTGCAGCGGCGACCAGATCTAGGGCGACGGTACTGTAGCGGCGGCGACACTGCAGCGGCGACCAGATCTAGGGCGACACAACCAGATCTAGATCTAGGTCGACGTACTGTAGCGCCGACGACACTGCAGCGGCGACCAGATCTGGGTCGACGTACTGTAGCGGCGACGACACTGCAGCGGCGACCAGATCTAGGTCGACGGTACTGTAGCGGCGACGATACTACAGCGGCGACCAGATCTAGGGCGACGGTACTGTAGCGGCGGCGACACTGCAGCGGCGACCAGATCCAGATCTAGGTCGACGTACTGTAGCGCCGACGACACTGCTGCGCGACCAGATCTGGTTCGACGGTACTGTAGCAGCGACGACACTGCAGAGCGACGGTACTGTAGCGACGATCTGAAATTCTGCAGCGGTGACTTTTCCCTATGGTGACGATTCTGTAGCGGTGACCAGAAGAGGGATCAAACATGGCATCGACGGCCCCTAGGGCTGGCGACGGTGGCGGGAGGGTTGAAACGATGGCAAGACTCCCTACCGTTATCCCTCAAGTTGCTCCTCCACCATATCCTCTCCAGAGAGAAACTCCTTCGATGAAGCAGCATCGAAGCAGGTCGCGCTCTAGATCGCGGCAGCCTGCTCTAATTTCCAATAACCCTCGGCCTTGGACTAGCCTATTCAAGGCTCCGGTTGGAAGTCCAGATCTAAGCTTGGAATTCATTACGCCAGAAGTTCAGGCTGATAAGAAGATTGCTGTATACGAGACTACTGATTCAGCAGAGCTTATTGAGACATGGTCAATGGCGATTGTTGGCTATGTGGTAGGTCTCAAAACATCTTATTTCCCATTATCCTCATTTATCAAAACTCGATGGGGAATATCGTCATTTGATCTTCATATGCTGGAGAACGGATTCTTTATTTGCAAGCTATACTCTGAAGAAGATTTGCAACGAATCCTCGAAGGATTCTGGACTATCCGCGGTCATCCAATGATTTTACGACGTTGGTCTCCTGATGTCCGTTTGGAGTTAGATAGCCTACAGTCTATTCCATTATGGGTATCCTTTCAAGGACTGCCTCTACATCTTTGGAGTCGACGTTTTATTGCAAAGTTATGCAGCACTCTGGGACAGCCACTCTACATCGACAAAGCAACAGCAGCTCAAACGAGATTAGCATTTGCACGAGCATGTGTGCTGGTTTCTTCCGATGAAGATCTTCCTAATGAAGTTTTCTATCGCGATCTTGACGGGAACACTCGGAAGGTACATGTCTCATATTCCTGGAAGCCACAACGATGTCAGCGTTGCTTATCTTTTGGTCATGCAAATGGAGCTTGTCAGCAAACCCCACAACCAACCACAAAGGTCTATCGACCACGTCAAGCACCTCAGCAACAAAGTGATTCTTCTCTAATGGCAGTAGCACCGATGGTGGCGAAAACTATTGAGCATTCCGACTCGCAAGGAAAGCACCGCGGACAGAAGGACAATTCCAAAACTTTATCTCTTCCTATAATGTCAGAGCCTTCCACAACAGAGGTTTCCCATGGTACTAGTGGACAGGAGAAACATAAGTCAGGAACTTCATCTCTTCTAATATCATCGGATCCATCCACAATAGCTCAACGAACTCAGGCCCAAGAAAATCTCGCCAGCAACGATATTCTTCCTCAACAAACTCAGGCCACAACAAACATCGCCAACAAGGATATTCCGACTCAACAAACTCATGCCCCAACAAACCTCTCTAGCCACGCTGCTCCAACAAATACTATCCAGGATATTGTGCTGCAACAATCTTATCGAGCTTCAACAAACCCTGCCAATCAAGACCACATGATTCAAGGTACTTTAAAGTTTAAAAATCTGCAAGCTGTAGATGAAGTGGATAAATATAGGAATAAAGCCATAAAAGGTAAGGATATTGTGCGGGAGGAAAATACAAAACCGAAGGATAAGAAAAAGGATGGTACAATCTATCCAAAGTCGTAGGATGAATACCTTACTACTTTTTCATTTGTTTATTACTAATGAAGATAACATGCTGGAATGTTCGCGGACTTAATAAGTCGGAGAAATGTCGGGAGCTCAACAGAATAATCAAGTCTGCCGCATGTGATATTGTTATTCTAGTGGAAACGAAAATTAAACAATCGCGCGTTCAAGCTCAAAAGAATTTAATATGGCCGGACGTAGAACTGTTTACCAATGACTCAAATGAAACTTTTGGTAGAATATGGGTCTTATGGAATCCTAACTCTATTAATGCTTGGTTTATTTCTGCTACTGATCAATTCATTCATCTTAAGGTAGAGGATAAAAAGAATGGCTGTCAATTCAATTTCACTGGTATATATGCTTCAAACAGTATGCAAGAAAGAAATACTCTTTGGTCTGACCTGACTAATATTGTAAATGGCTGGCTCAATGTACCTTGGATTGTTCTTGGAGACTTTAATACTGTTCGGTACACAAATGAAAAAGTGGGGGGTAGACAACTTTCAGAAAGTCAGCTTCAAAGTTTTAATGATTACATTGACACTGCAGCATTGTTTGATATGAAATCTGTGGGTAATTGGCTCTCCTGGAGTAATCAAGGTGCTGCTAACAGAAAAATAATGGCTCGACTTGATAGGTGTTTGATTAACCATGAATGGTTAACAGTTTACCCAGATTCACTTCTTGAGTATGGTGCTCCTTTGTTTTCTGACCATTCTTTAATGTATATACACGCAGAAAAAGCGACACCAAGAGGCAAGAAACCGTTTAGATTCTTTAACATGTGGAGTACTCATCCTCAATTTCTTGATGTTATCAGATCTGCTTGGAATGTTAATGTGCATGGATCTCCCCCTTACATCTTATGTCAAAAGCTCAAAGCCTGTAAAGCAGCACTAAAGGAGTGGAATACAAATACCTTTGGCAATATTACCACCAGAGTTCAATTTTGCAGAAAGGAACTAATGTCATTGCAACATGAGCTGCAACTTCAGCCAAATGATGAAAATATTATCTACAAAGAGACGGAAGCCAGAAATAACTTCATGCAAGCCTTAAAACAGGAGGAAAGTTTTGCAAAGCAGAAGTCTCGACAGCATTGGCTTACACTAGGGGATTCCAATACTAAATTTTTCTATGCTTCAATTGCTACTCGAAGGGCTGTTAACCGTATCAGCAAATGCAGAGACAAAGATGATAATCTTATTGAGAATTTAGATGAGGTTAAAGCACACACAGAGCAATTTTTTTATTCCTTACTCAATCAAGTTGGGAAACCTAATAACATTCATGTGGAGCCGACTAGAAAACTTGATTCGGAAGCTATTTCAATCCTCAATGCCCCAATTACAGATGACGAAATTGTATGTGTTGTCTTCAAGTCACCAAAGCACAAAAGCCCAGGTCCAGATGGATTTCCAGCTGAATTTTACCAAACTGCTTGGTCTATTATTGGAAATGATGTGATCAAAGCTTGCCAACATTTTTTCTCTTCAGGTCATATTCTTAGAGAGATGAATTGCACTTTTATTTCTTTAATTCCGAAGAATGCAGGGGCTGATTCACTAGAGAACTATCGACCCATATCATTATGCAACTTTATATATAAGATCATCTCCAAAGTATTGGCAAATAGAATGCAAAAGGTATTACACAAGATCATTAGCCCAAATCAAGCTGCTTTCATCAAAGGGAGAAGTATACATCATAACATTTTGCTTGCTAATGACTTGGTCAAAGATTTGCATTCAAAAGCAAGAGGGACAAAAATCTGCATTAAAGCTGATCTAAGGAAAGCCTTTGATTCAGTTAATAGGAAATTTATCTATAAGATGCTCCTTGATATGAACTTCCCACAGCAATGGATTAATTGGATTCAATCTTGCCTAGAAACTCCAAAGTTTTCGATACTCTTTAATGGCTCACCTATTGGTTTTTTTGGGAGCACGAATGGCATCCGACAAGGTGATCCACTCTCTCCGTATCTCTTTACTATTGCGATGGAAGGACTTAGCTGTATGTTGGAACACGCAGTCTTAAATGGCAGCATTAAGGTACCCAGTGCTGGTTCTGTTCATATATCACATATAACATTTGCAGATGACTTACTTATCTTTCTCCAAAATGAACCAACTTCAGTAAAGAACCTGGCTACCATTATTAATGACTTTGGTATGGTTTCTGGACTTTAGTTAAATCATGCGAAAAGTAAAGTATATATGAGCCCTTACGTTGAGGATAAGGTCTTTATTTCACAAACTTTGGGGGTTAGTGAAGGAAGCTTGCCAGTTCCTTATTTGGGTCTCCCGCTCATATCCACAGGCATTCACAAAACCCACTGTCAACCTATCTTGCAAAAAATAAAGAATAGAATTTCTTCTTGGAAAAATAGGTTTCTATCAAAAGCAGGACGACTCGAACTCATCCGTTCGGTATTGCACTCCTACTCTATATATTGGTGTAATGCATTTCTTCTGCCTGCTGGACTTCTCCAAGATATTGAACGGTTATTAATGAACTTCTTCTGGAATGGCACAAATGATAAGGCAATGCATATGGTAAATTGGGATAGCATTTGCAAACTGAAAGATGAAGGGGGGCTAAATTTGAGAAATACTAGAGATTGGAATCAAGCATGTTTGGTACAGCAATTGTGGGATCTTTTGCAAAACAAATGTTCCTTATGGTCACATTGGGTTTCTGCTAAGTATCTCTCAAAGGAATCAATATGGGAAATTTCAACAAGAACATACCACTCTGCAGCTTGGAAAGGAATTTTAAAGGCAAGGAATTGGCTAATCAAACACATTTCGTATGCAATCTCTTCTGGAACTAGTACTAATATATGGTACGATCCTTGGGTGAATGGGAAGAGTATATTTCAATTATATGGCGATAGAATACGAAAAGATCTTGGGGCTCCCAAAGATTGGAAGGTTTCCGAGTTCATCGCTAACGGTACTTGGTATCTCCCTAATCCTATTTCTCCTGAAATGTTATCACTTTGGCCGACTATCATAGCTATTCGAATCAGGAACAACTCTTCAGATATACTTATTTGGCCTCATGACAATGGTAAATTTAGTGCCACATCCGCATGGAATCAAATTAGGCAAAGAAATAACAAGTGGGTCCCAAGCAGTTGGACATGGGATCGACCGGGATCACAAAGACACTCCTTATGTACATGGCAGGCCCTTCTCAATAAACTACCTACAATAGACAATATGAAAAGAAGAGGTATCTATCATGTTAACCGATGCTCCCTTTGTTTGCAACAAGAAGAAACTGTTGACCACCTCTATTTTGCTTGTGATTATACAAAATGGATATGGAAGGAGATTCTCCAGCGATTTGAACTCAATAGACTGCCGCAACCAAACTTGCACCAAGAACTAGGCGACCTTATGCAATGTTTCTCAAGAAAAGGGCCTCTTACACAACTGGCAAAGGTTATTTTCAGATGTGCTATTTGGTGGATGTGGAAGGAGAGATGTAATAGAATCTTTGAATGTCAACACACAAACCGAGCACTTCACCCGAAGAGAAAAAGATATTTTTATCAAATTTAATTTTGCTATTAGCTAAGGATCTTGGGAATGATGCCAAATAATGTACCCACAGGTAGTTATAGTCTACAGCATGTGTAGTCATAACTATCGCATTAGCACTCTATGAGTTACTTGGCTTTGTCTATGACTTGTATAGATAAAGCTATTTGTAGAAACTTTACACATAATGAATTTTACTTTTACTTACCAAAAAAAAAAAGTAAATTGATTTTGTGTAATGTTTCTACAAATAGCTTTGTCTATACAAGTTATAGACGAAGCTAGGTAACTCATAGAGTATTCATGCGGTAGTTATGACTACACATGTTGTAGACTAGAACTCTTAACTGTGGCCAACAAATAAAATTTAAAGTCCAAATATGCCAATATTTCCTGTGGGTATAGCTATTACCATCCTTCCCAAGATCTTTAGCTGATAGCAAAATTGAATTTGATAAAAATATCTTTTTCTCTTTGGGTAAGGTGCTCCATTTTGAGATCGTTCTCCATACATGATCTTGAGTCTCTAATAATCTCTGTCAAGAGCTGAGCATTGTTTGTGTGTTGACACTCAAAGATTCTGTTACATCTCTCCTTCCACATCCACCAAATAGCGCATTTGAAAGTAACCTTTGCCAGTTGTGTGAGAGGCCCTTTTATTGAGAAACATTGCATGAGATTGCCTAGTTCTTGGTGCAAGTTTGGTTGCGGCAGTCTATTGAGTTCAAATCGCTGGAGAATCTCCTTCCATATCCATTTTGTATAATCACAAGCAAAATAGAGGTGGTCAATAGTTTCTTCTTGTTGCATACAAAGGGAGCATCGGTTAACATGATAGATACATTTTCTTTTCATATTATCTATTGTAGGTAGTTTATTGAGAAGGGCCTGCCATGTACATAAGGAATGTCTTTGTGATCCCGGTCGATCCCATGTCCAACTGCTTGGGACACACTTGTTATTTCTTTGCCTAATTTGATTCCATGCGGATGTGGCACTAAATTTACCGTTGTCATGAGGCATTCAATATTCCTCAAGTGATTATATGAATGCATGAGATATTCATGAATTTATTTTGATGTATGCAAATGAGAAGTTTCGATCATGCATGGTAGGATGCAATGTGACAAATTAATACCAAGATGATTTGAAATATTTATGATTTGGAATGATGCATATGCTTTTTATTATGATAATGTATGATGTGTATCATGAATGCTTAAAAAAATTAAATAAATAAATATTTATATTATGTTAGATAGTTTTACATATTATGCATGATAAGATATAGTGATGAGACTTACCAAAAAAAAAAAAGCTATAGTGATGAGTGAAACAATGATTGAAATAATATGAATGATGATTTGGAATCATGCATATAATAATGAGTTTATATGTTTTGAAAATGTGCATGTTTTAATTTAAAAATATAATGATACACAAATGAGATTGATACTAACCTTTGTCATGATTTAAAAATTGATGTAAAGGGTTTTTCCCTTCTTTTTGAAATGACAAAGGGGGAGAAAGATTGCTAGCACAATTCAAGAAAAAGGTAAAAAAAAAAAAATACACTTCTCGAAAGAGAAGAAATTGCCATCTTGAACATCACCGATAATTGCTAGCTTGAAATGTCAAGAAAATGTAAAAACTTGTTCATTTTCTTGCACATCTAAAGAGAAGATGTAAATGTCACACTTGCCAAATTGTTTGTATGCCTCGTGTAAAACGTTATCTCTTGCTAGTTTGGCATTTTGCTAGCTTGCACTTTGCAAAGAAAGCAAAAATGACACTTCTCAAAAGAGAAGAAAGAGCTTGTTATCTTGAACATCACAAGCTTGCCAAACAAAAATTGCAAAAGTGCTATCTTGCCTATCTCAAGAAGCAAAACTTGCATATCGTAAAAATTTGCTAGCTTGCAACTTGCATATTTCAAGAAGCAAGAGTTGCCTTCTTGAACATCTCTAAATTGATAGCTTGCAAGTTCTAAAATGTTGTACCATTGCTAGCTTGCATGCTCTAAAAGTGCTATCTTGTATGCTGTAAAACTTGCATATCTAAAACTTGATAGCTTGAATGTTCGAAGCATGATGTAACATTTGCTAAATTTTCTGGGTTCAAAACTGCATGATGATAAAACTTGATATTATGTTTTTCATGCAATAAGTTAAACCAATATCACAAACACTTGATTGTGGTACTTTTCCTTTTTGTTGATGACAAAGGGAGAGAAGTATGATGTTATGCATAAGTTTATGCATAAGTTCATGATGACGTGTTGTAAGTATTCATGATGAATATTGCAATGACTTGAATTCAGTTTGAATTCAAGGTTCTATCAATAAGGCATATTGATAGGGGGAGTTTGTTTAAACTCCGGGAGTTAGGTTTAACTCCGTCATCAAGTGGTTGTCATCATCAAAAAGGGGGAGATTGTTGAATCTCGTATTTTGATGATGAAACTACTTGATATATGTTTTGATTTAATCTGTGTTTTGAGTGACGCAGGATGCTTCGATCAGGATGAGACAATTAAAGCAGGAAAATCATGTTGTGCCGGAGGAACATGTCAGAAGATTGGACATCGGGCTGGTGGATCGGTCGACGTATCGATAGAAGGCATCGGGCCGTGGACTCGGGCATCGGGCAAAGAAGAGCGGGTATTGTGCCAAGGATATCGGAGTTGCGGAGTCAACTGGCCGATTGGGCAATTGTAGGAAAGGACGATGCGCCGAAGAATCGGACGAAGCGTCGAGGGACCAATGACATGCTGGACAACTTGGTTAATTGCTTAGGATTAATTGTCTCGATCGACGTTTTTGTTTTGAGTGTGCAGGATTAACTACGATGGAAGAAAGACATGCAGCAGGAGTTGCGCCGGAGTCAAGACAATGATCATGTTGGGAGTTCGAGAGTTCTACGGAAGTTCGGACGGTCATCGGAGGTTCTACGGGAACAAATCCGAGAAGTCCAGGAGCTTGCCAAAGAAGCTCTTCGTAACTCGCCAAGTGGATCGTCACAAGTCCAGGAGTTTGCCGGAAGTCTGCAAGAGAATCACCTAGGGTTCATCGGATGATTGACGGAAGATCGCCGGAAGATGCGATTGACGCACCGGAGCAAGCAGTAGAAATTGTCTTAGGATTTATCGTAGTTAGCATAATGATTAAGTTGGTAATAGGAGGTGATCCCATTGGCTTAATATTAGGGCAATTGGGTCCCTGAAAGACCCAATTTGGGTCGAATGGATCTACCTATTCGAACCCTGATTACTGTAGGAGGTGCAACCGCCTGGGCTAAGTCTCCCAGGGAGACTGGGCGGTGCAACCGCCCCAGCCAGGAGGTGCAACCGCCTGGGCTCAGTTTCCAAGCGAGACTGGGCGGTGCAACCTCTCTTGACTGTCACGCCCCCCCGAATATAATCTTCATTCAGGAGGTGTGAACCTAATTCAAGATTGATAATATTTAATTCAACAAACAATCTAGGATCCAATCACACATTTGAGGTCACTAAGAAAAACATTCAAGTCATTCACCTCTACAATCCACAATTCACAAAACCAGTGCAGTTTATAATCATACATCATATCACTAGATGATTCTTAAAATCCAAAAGCAACTTAACTAAACCATAACTATATCATAAATCCATAAGCGCGGCAATTAACGCAATCACAAAACCAACATGTACTACATATTTATATCAGTACACAGTTTAGACTTAACATTTCCAAAATCCTGACGTAAGAAGTACTTTTCAAATATTTACAATATACATCAATCTAGATTTGTCATTGATATTTCATTACACCCAAAAAGAACTTATACAACATCAACCTATCAAGTACAAAATATTTGCCCCAAAATCTTCTAGTCTTCCACTGCCTCAACCCAATTTACACATTCTAGTGAGCGATAAGCTATCCTGAAAAATTTATATAGCAATGGGGTGAGCATATAAAGCTCAGCAAATGACTAACATATCCATAGCAAAGAGGACATTTTTCAAACAAATGAGGTATCAAAATACGAAGTAGAGATACAAAATGAAACAGTAGAGCATGTTTTGTTTGAATGCAGAATTACAATATCATATCGTTCGAAGCACATTTTATTCATATAATCGAGGAAAGGTAATTGGAGCATATCATTGGCATAAGGAGCATATCGATGACATATGGTAATTTCAAGGCATAACAAAGACGTAAGGAGCATTTTGGATATCATGAATGCAGAATTACGATATCATTTCGTTCGAAGCACGTTTTGTTTATACAATCGATGAAAGATAATTGGAGCATATCATTGGCATAAGGAGCATACGATGACATATGGTAGCTTTCAAGGTATAACAAAGTCTTATAACATTTCAGAAATATATCAAAGAACAAAACATGAATAGAAGCTCAAATGTCACATAACGATGCATTCATTTCATTCTTATCCAAAGCATGCATAGAAACATAGCCAAAGCTTTGGATATCATATCAAACACATAGAAGGTGAAGTGGGATCATAACATAATATGGTCCATCCATTTCTAAATGACCAACAAACATAAGTCTCCCACGTCTGGGAGCTCCATCCACCCACGTCTGAGTGAAGTCATAGGGGGCCGGCAGAGCATCGCGGGCTCTAAGCATAACTCCCTTTACCATTTCTGGCAAAGGTTCACATTTATCCCACAAACACCAGAGCACAAAGGGACAGTATGAATAATGAAATTAGCATATATTGGAAGCACATGCGGAATAATGAAATGTACATATGCCTTTTGAGTCAATACGATACAAACATAATCTTTCACAATGTATTCAGATTTAAAAGGAAACAAAAGCAAGTGCATACAAGGATTTCAAGAAACCATATATAGCTCAATTGAAATAAGAAAGTTAGATAAGTTCAATGTCCAAAGAAATGAAACTGGAAGAGGCACATATCGAAAGCAAATGCGGAACAATGGGATGCATGTGCCGAATCATTACGATGCAAACATGATCTTTAGATGATAGCTGCAGATGTACAAATAAATAAAGGACAAAAGTATACAGGAATTTAAGGTAATAATGTAAAGCTTAAATGAAGTAAGAGTTTTTGCCGAAATCGATTTCCAAAGAGAAGAAACAAGGAAAGCCGAAATCGACCAAAGCTCGATTCTGGTAGAATTTGATAGGAACATTGTATGAACTATTTGGATAACCAATTATGCTCTAATTTATACAAAATAGATGTCATTAGAAAGCTTTTTCAACCTAGTTTTAGGCAAATCAAGTTTAATAAGAATTGGAATTTACAACAGATCTTGGGAATGATGCCAAATAATATAATTTTGCTATTAGCTAAAGATCTTGGGAATGATCTTGGGAATGATGCCAAATAATGTACCCACAGATAGTTATAGTCTACAGCATGTGTAGTCATAACTATCGCATTAGCACTCTATGAGTTACTTGGCTTTGTCTATGACTTATATAGATAAAGCTATTTGTAGAAACTTTACACATAATGAATTTTACTTTATTTACCAAAAAAAAAAAAGAATTTACAACAGGGAGTTACAGATAATTTCGTAGCCAAAGGTCTGAAAATATTTGCTTTGTTTTACTGAATCCATAGGGTCGATGAAAGCAGATGTTTAAGTTAGCAATTGTACTCCAAAAATTTCAAATCAAGTATATAAGAAAGAATTTTGAGTCTAACTTCGAATAAATCATACTTTGTATGAATCTGAGTTCACAGAAGAAAGTTATAAGTAGTTAAGCAACAAGAGGTCAGAAATTTTAGTCCTTGTTTTGTATAATCTGTAGGGTTAATTTAAACAGAAGTCTTAGTAGGCATTTAAACTCCAAATCATTCGATCTTAGGATCAAAATAAAGATTATTTTGTCTACTTTCAAATGGAATAGGTCTTGTCTAAATCAGTGTTTATTACAAAATGTTATGACCGAAACATTGCATAGAGGTCAGATTACCGAAAAATTACAGATTCATAGCTTTATATCAAAACGAAAGAAGGTTTGGTTCTCAGTTGAAATCTTTCAAATTTTGCAGAATAAAAATGGATACAGAGATTAAGGTTACTGTGGGATGGGGTTAGAACATTTGCCTTAAAATTATTTAAATCCCAAAGGTGAGAAAATTGGTGAAAAACCTCAACCTCTTCTTCTTCTTCTTCTTCCCTTCTCTTCTCAAACTCACGTTGGCTGCAACTCTTCAAGTTTGTTTTCTTTAACCTTTCATCTAATTATTTGGGTTTTGGCTAATGCAAAAGTTGCAAGGTGTCATGCATGCATGAAAGGGGCTAGGTGTCATCTTTAGAGCAAAGATAAGTTGCACTCTTAGGTTAGCTAGTGACACATGTCCACTATATATATATATATATATATATATATATATATATATATATATATATATATTTTAACTTAAATCTGAATCTTTCATAAATTATATCAAACTTCTAATATTTACTCTTAGGTCCCTAGCCATAAACTTTTAATATAATATCATTGAATATAAAATAATTATTAAATAATCCTTATTTTTACAAGCAAACCTTTTACTAATTTTTTTTTTTAAATGGGGGATGTTACAATGACAGGAGGTAGCACCGCCTGAGCTCAGTCTTCGAGCTCTGGCAGGCGGTGCAACCGCCCCAGTCAGGAGGTGCAACCGCTTGAGCTCGGTCTTCGAGCTCTAACAGAGAGGTACAACCGCCCCTGACAGAGGTGGCACCGCCCAGAGGCTCAGTCTTCGAGCTCTGCCAGGCGGTACAACCGCCCCAGTCAGGAGGTGCAACTGCCTGATCCCGGAATTCCGGGAATTAACAGTTTTGAACTCCAAATTTGAACTGGGTTGGGGCCTATAAATACCCCACCCATTCAACACTAAAAGGAGCAACTAACACTCGAAATCTTGACATCTTTCTGTGATTCTTAGAGCTCAAAATTATTGTAAAGGCCAAAAGTTCTCCTCCCTCTGTTCTTCAAGTTTTGAGTTGTAAAGAGAGGAGAGAAAATTTCTGTAAGGGTTTTCTCCTAAGCCCGTCAAAAGGAGTGAAACTGTAAAAGGGTGGTTGGCCTTCGCCTATTGAAGGAAGGCCTCTAGTTGACGTCGGTGGAGGAAGCCAAAAGTGGAGTAGGTCAAGATTGACCGAACCACTCTAAATCTTGGTTTGTATTTACTTTGAGCATATTATCTTTACTGCAAACCTCCTCTGAAGCTTACTGCCTTCTGCGCTTTTACGATCGGATTTCAAGCCTTTTACTTTCCAAATTAGTGTTTAGACGTAAATATGCTTTTTCGTACGATCATCCTATTGCAAACTGCCTTCATACTCTTGCTTAAATTGCATCTTGCCTAATCAAGTGATTTACAAATCAGCACTTAGACGTAAATCAGTTTCTTCATACGAACGTCGGATTTCAGCTTGCGCCTATATTATGATTTTCATCATAGCTGCAAACTCCCTGCATAGATTAACTTTAACATCATCTTGCTTAGAATCGGATTTTACACAGAAATCGTTTTTGTCGTTCGAACGCAGCTTTCGATTTTAATCGCAGAAAGTTTTCCGCTGCACTAATTCACCTCTTAGTGCTCTCGATCCTAACAGAGGAAACACATTCATTTGAGCAAGCTCCTACATCATCTGTCGAAGATATTGGGATTCGGATGGACCGATTTGAACAAAGACAAGAACGGCTTGAACATCGACAAGATCAAATCCTATCTAAGCTACAGCAAATTCATCGAAAATTTGACTCTTTATTTTGTTGAATCTCTTATTTTGATGATGAAACCACTTGATATGTGTTTATGATTTAAACTGCATTTTGAGCGATGCAGGTCTACTCGATCAGGTTTAGACAGTTGACGCAGGAGGAATTGACGTTGCGTCGAAAGAGATCACGTCAGGATATTGGATGGCTGAATGCTTCGGACGTCGAGCATCAGGCCAAGGATGGCGAAATTACGCCAAGGATATCGGGGTTGCGGAGGTCAACAGTCGATTGGGCAACAAGTTGCAAGAGAGGATGATGCACCGAAGAATCGGACGAAGCGCCAACCAATGACGTGCCGGGCAACAGAATGTCAATTCGTGTTGTAATAATTGTCTAGATCGGAGTTTAGTTTTGGTTTGTGTGTGCAGGATTAACTACGATAACGATGAAGACATAAAGCGAAACAAAGTGCTGGAGTCAAGCGCGAAGGATTCGTTGGGAGTTCGAGAGTTCGACGGAAGTCCAAAGGTTCATCGGGAATGCTACCGGAACTAGCCGAGAATGAGTAGGGAGCTTGCCGAAGGGTTTTTCGGAAGCTCACCGGAAGGTTCGTTGGAAGTTCGTGGAGCTCACCGAGAAAGATCGGAGCTTACCGAAGAAGCTCGTTGGAACTAGCCAAGATCAAATTGTGATGTCTAGGAGCTTGCCCGGAGTCCGCAGAATGGTTTCCGAGAGTTTATCGGAAGACCGTCGGAAGTTCGCCGGAAGAAGTCTTGACTTACGAACTTTGTAATAGCTTAGAAAATGTCTTTAAATTAGTAGTTAGCACATTAATTAGGGTTAGGATTAGGTGTTAATTCTATAACCCAAGTAGGGGCCAATTGGGCCTGAGTTCGGACTGGTTTGGGCCAAGTTTGGAGCCCAACCAGTGAGTTGAATTGGCCTAGGCGGTGGCACCACCCAGCACCCGAGAGCTGGGCGGTGGCACTACCCAGCACTGTCAATGTCTGACAGTGACAGGCGGTGGCACCGTCAGCATCGGGAACCCAAAGAGAATTCAAATTTTGGAGCCCAAATTTGAATCCTCTTGAAGCCTATAAATACCCCTCAATTCTCAGCTGAGATTACAACTTTTTGAGCAGCAATTGTTTGAGAGAAAGGTCTTAAAAAAGTCTTTGCTAGTCTTGTTTTCAATTTGCTAGTGTTCACCTCCTTCTTTCTTGCTGAAAATCTGTAAGAGAGTGAACCGCTTGTAAAAAGTTGTAAGAGGGGTATTTGCCCTTCCATTTCAAGAGATTTGCTAGTGGAAGGTGGGCGCCTCATCGAAGAGGGGCCTCGCAAGTGGATGTAGGCAAAGGTTATTTTCAGATGTGCTATTTGGTGGATGTGGAAGGAGAGATGTAATAGAATCTTTGAATGTCAACACACAAACAATGCTCAGCTCTTGAAAGAGATTATTAGAGACTCAAGATCCTGTATGGAGCATGAACTCAAAACCGAGCACTTCACCCGAAGAGAAAAAGATATTTTTATCAAATTTAATTTTGCTATTAGCTAAAGATCTTGGGAATGATGCCAAATAATGTACCCACAGGTAGTTATAGTCTATAGCATGTGTAGTCATAACTATCGCATTCGCACTCTATGAGTTACTTGGCTTTGTCTATGACTTGTATAGATAAAGCTATTTGTAGAAACTTTACACATAATCAATTTACTTTTACTTACAAAAAAAAAAAACTTCCTTTTAAACCGATTAACGAATGTCGGATTTGGAGAAGAAGTATTTTTCTTTAAATGCAAAGGCTATGAATGTCTTATTTTCGCTTTGGACAAAAATGAGTTCAGTCAGATTTCTACGTGCGAAACGGCTTTTGATATTTGGCGAACACTTGAAATCACGCACGAGGCTACTAGTAGAGTCAAAGACTCGAAAGTTAATATTTTATTGCATGATTTTGAGCTTTATCGAATACAACCAAGCGAGACTATAGGCGACCTGTACACCCTTTCACAGATGTCGTCAATAATCTAAGAGTTCTTGGTAAATCTTTTTTGAATTTTGATCTCGTAAGCAAGATCTTAAGATCCCTTCCAAAAAGGTGGGATCCTAAAATAACCGTAATACAAGAAACAAAAGATTTAAATATTTTTCCACTTGAAAAACGAATTGATTTGTTGATGATATATGAAATGGTGCGCAATGCACAAGATGAACACAATGAACACTTGAACCACCTTCCAAAGAACAGGAAGGATTTGGAACCCCGGACAAATGAATACCACTTGAGCAATGACTCAAGTGATGAGGACAATGATGAACTTGAACATCGAACACTAAATCTTAATAAGTTTATTAAACAAAAATCTAAAATAAACAATGAACTTGAACGGAGGGAGAGGCCAAAGAAGATGAAGGCAACCAAGGATGAATCAAGAACTTCCAAAGGTGATTTAGTGTCATGCATAATGATCATGCTTAATAAATTTCAAAATTATGCATATGAATCTTGTGATTTATGGATTATTGATTTTTACCATAATGAAAGTGCCTTATTAATCTTTGTTGTAATAAATCTTATACTTTCGGTTTTAAACATTATACATGTTTTTATTTGGTATAAGTGAAATAAAATCATATGAATTGAAACAACTAAAAAGAGGAAAATATTTTTTCCTTGAAAAATTATTTTTCTCTATCCTATTGATCTTGATGTTTATTATGATAAATCTATGTATACCATTTTGAATCTCTTGAAAGTAATGTTGATATTTTGATGATTTAAATTTGAAATGAGTTTTATCAAAATCATGATATTGATTTCTTGGAATAACATGAGATTACCTTTGATGATCATTTTGATTCATGGAATTTTGGATTCATGACTTGGTCTTACATTTGTTTATGAGATGGTTGAAATCTTTGTACGTTTGAATTCTTCCCTTCTCCTTTCAATTTATGCATGTTATATGTTAAAGATTTAAAACCATGTTTTGGTATCATGCATATCTAAGAAATATTAATGTGACAAATTGAATAAGTTGAAAATGAATGATGATTTTTCTCTTGAATATAACTTGTGATATTTTTTATATAAATCATCATTTTGATTTCTCGACATTCGATACATGAGATTTTATTATAAATCAAAATTTCTCATTAATCGATCTTCTACGATTTTACTTGATATTCTCTTGAGAGGAGATTTTCTAAATGAATCATGATTTTTCCTTGTGAGTTCTTGGAGTTATTACTTGATTTTTCTTTTAAAACAAGATCTCTTCTTTGTACTCCTATGATTTTTCTTGATATTTTATTTAAAGAAGATATTTACTATATGAATCATGTCTTTTGGTATTCAAATGATTTTATCCTTCATGACATGATTTCTTTGTATTTATGGCTTGCATGGCTTGAAATGTTTTGGTATAATGCATGCAATGATGAAATATTCATAAAGTTAAAATGATGTATGCAATACTTATGATAATGATGTACATGATGTATTTATTGCATATGATGTGTATCATAAATGCTTTAAATGATGAATGTTTGGTATTATGATCAACATGTTGATAAATGCTTAAAAATTTTAATGTTTGAGTATCATGTATGATATGCTTATTAATGATGATTGATTTATTTTTCGGTATCATGCATGAAAAATAAGGTTATTGAAATTGTGTATGTTTTAATTTGAATATATAATGATGCACAAATAAGAATGATACTTACCTTTGTCATAATATGAAAATTGATATAAGGGTCTTCTCTTCTTTTTGACAATGACAAAGGGGGAGCAAGAATTTCTAGCGTGGACATCATGAAAAGAGGCAAACTAACTAGCTTGCACAATTCAAGATGAAAGAAAAAATTGCACTTCTCAAAAGAGAAGATGCAAATGTAACATTTGCCAAATTGTTTGCTTGCCTCATGTAAAACATTATCTCTTGCTAGTTTGGCATTTTTGCTAGCTTGTATGTTGTAAAACTTGATCACTTTTTCAAACATTTTGCTAGCTTACACTTTGCAAAAAAAGCAAAAATGACACTTCTAGAAGAAAGAGCTTGTTATTTTGAACATCACAAGCTTGCCTATCTTAAGAAACAAAAATTGCAAAAGTGCTATCTTGCCTATCTCAAGAAGCAAAACTTACAACTTGCACATTGCAATAGGAAGCAAGAATTATGAGCTTACACAAGAAAGCTATCTTGCATTTGCTTTCGAAATTTTTGCAAGCTTGTTTATTGTGAAACTTAAATATCATAAAAATTGCTAGCTTGTAGTCTAAAGAGAAGCAAAAAGTTGCTATCTCAAAAGAAGCAAATGTGCTATCTTGCCTATCTTAAGAGGCAAAAATGCTAACTTGCACATCTAGCAAAACTTGACAAATTTACATATTTCAAGAAGCAAGAGTTGCTTTCTTGAACATCTCAATATTGCTAGCTTGTATGATGTAGAACTTGCTATCTTGAACATTACCAAAAGTGCTATCTTGTATGCCGTAAAACTTGTATATCTAAAATCTTGATAGCTTGAATGTCCTAAGCATGATGCATTACTTGCTAAATTTTCTAGCTTCAAAACTGCATGATGATAAAACTTAATATTATGTTTTTCATGCAATGAGTTGAACTTATATTTCAAACACAAAGAATAGTTGTACTTCTCCTTTGGCCGACTATCATAGCTATTCCAATCAGGAACAACTCTTCAGATATACTTATTTGGCCTCATGACAATGGCAAATTTAGGGCCACATCCGCATGGAATCAAATTAGGCAAAGAAATAACAAGTGAGTCCCAAGCAGTTGGACATGGGATCGACCGGGATCACAAAGACACTCCTTATGTACATGGCAGGCCCTTCTCAATAAACTACCTACAATAGACAATATGAAAGAAGAGGTATCTATCATGTTAACCGATGCTCCCTTTGTTTGCAACAAGAAGAAACTGTTGATCACCTCTATTTTGCTTGTGATTATACAAAATGGATATGGAAGGAGATTCTCCAGCGATTTGAACTCAATAAACTGCCGCAACCAAACTTGCACCAAGAACTAGGCGACCTCACGCAATGTTTCTCAAGAAAAGAGCCTCTTACACAACTAGCAAAGGTTACTTTCAGGTGCGCTATTTGGTGGATGTGGAAGGAGAGATGTAATAGAATCTTTGAAGGTCAACACACAAACAATGCTCAGCTATTGAAAGAGATTATTAGAGACTCAAGATCCTGTATGGAGCATGATCTCAAAACCGAGCACTTCACCCGAAGAGAAAAAGATATTTTTATCAAATTTAATTTTGCTATTAGCTAAAGATCTTGGAAATGATGCCAAATAATGTACCCACATATAGTTATAGTCTACAGCATGTGTAGTCATAACTATCGCATTCGCACTCTATGAGTTACTTGGCTTTGTCTATAACTTGTATAGATAAAGCTATTTGTAGAAACTTTACACATAATCAATTTACTTTTACTTACCAAAAAAAAGAGAAGTATGTTGATGACATGATATGCATAAGTTTATGCATATGTTCATGATGATGTGTTGCAAGTATTCATGATGAATATTGCAATGACTTGAATTCAGTTTGAATTCAAGGTTCTATGAATATGGCATATTGATAGGAGGAGTTTGTTTAAACTCCGGGAGTTAAGGTTAACTCCGTCATCAAGTGGTTGTCATCATCAAAAAGGGGTAGATTGTTGAATCTCGTATTTTGATGATGAAACCACTTGATATGTGTTTATGATTTAAACTGCATTTTGAGCGATGTAGGTCTACTCGATCAGGTGTAGACAGTTGACGCAGGAGGAATTGACGTTGCGCCGGAAGAGATCACGTCAGGATATTGGATGGCTGAATGCTTCGGACATTTGGCATCGGGCCAAGGAGAGCGAAATTGCGCCAAGGATATCGGGGTTGTGGAGGTCAACCGCCGATTGGGCAACAAGCCGCAAGAGAGGACGATGCACCGAAGAATCGGATGAAGCGCCAACCAATGACGTGCCGGGCAACAGAATGTCAATTCGCGTTGTAATAATTGTCTAGATCGGAGTTGAGTTTTGGTTTGTGTGTGCAAGATTAACTACGATAACGATGAAGACATAAAGCGAAACAAAGTGCTGGAGTCAAGCGCGAAGGATTCATTGGGAGTTCGAGAGTTCGACGGAAGTCCAAAGGTTTGTCGGGAATGCTGTTGGAACTAGCCGAGAATGAGTAGGGAGCTTGCCGAAGGGTTTTTAGGAGGCTCGCTGAAGGTTCGTTGGAAGTTCGCGGAGCTCACCGAGAAAGATCGGAGCTTACCGAAGAAGCTCATTGCAACTCGCCAAGATCAAATCGTGAAGTCTAGGAGCTTGCCAGGAGTCTGCAGAATGGTTTCTGAGAGTTTATCGGAAGACCGTCGGAAGTTCGCCGGAAGCTCGCCGGAAGAAGTCTTGACTTATGGACTTTAAAATTGTTAGGATCGAGAGCACTAAGAGGGGGGGGGGGTGAATTAGTGCAGCGGAAATCTTACAGCAATTTAAAAACGAAAGCTGCGTTCGTCCGATAAAAAACGGTTTCGATATAAAAGCAGAATCACAGTGCAGTTTGCGTCTAAGCGCAGTTTTGCGTCTAAGCGCAGTTTGCGTCTAAACACAGTTTGCGTCTAAGCGCAGTTTGCGTCTAAGCACAGTTTGCGTCTAAGCGCAGTTTGCGTCTAAGCGCAGTTTGCGTCTAAGCGCAGTTTCCGTCTAAACTCAGTTTTACGTCCAAACGCAGTTTAACGTCTAAATGCAGTTTTACGTCTAAACGCAATTTTACGTCTAAACGCAGTTTTGCGTCTAAACGCAGTTTTGCGTCTAAACGCAGTTTTACGTCTAAACGCAGTTTTACGTCTAAACGTAATTTTACGTCTAAATGTAGTTTTGCGTCTAAAAGCAGTTTTGAACCTGAAAAAGCGTTTTACGTAGAAAGCAATTTGCAGTTATAAATGGAATCCGAATGTAAGCGTAAACTGCAGTGTGAAGATCGTACGAAAACACGATTTACGTTTGAATGTAGATTCTGAAAGATCAGAGCTTAGAAACTCGTTCGTAAAGGCGCAGAGGGCAGTAGCAATGTAGGAGGTTTGCAGTAATGGAAAAGTGCTCAAGGTAAAAGCAAACCAGAGATTTAGAGTGGTTCGGTCAGTCTTGACCTACTCCACTTTTGGCTTCCTCCTCCGACGAGGTCACCGACGTCAACTAGCTGCCTTCCTTCAATGGGCGAAGGCTAACTGCCCTTTTACAGTTTCTCTCCTTTTGACAGGCTTAGGAGACAACCTTTACAGATCCTTTCTCTCCTCTCTTTACAACTCAAGACTTAAAGAACAGAAGGAGGAGAACTTTAGGACTTTACACAAATTTGAGCTCTTAGAATCACTGAAAAGATCAAGAATTCGGTGTGGATCTATATACTTTCAGTGTTGAATGGGTGGGGTATTTATAGGCCCCAACCCAATTCAAATTTGGAGCTCAAAACGATCAAATCCCAGAATTCCGAGATCAGGCGGTTGCACCTCTTGACTGGAGAGGTGGCACCGCCTGGCAGAGCTCGAAGACTAAGCTCAGGCGATTGCACCTCTCTGCCAGAGCTCGAAGACTGAGCTCGGTGTTTGCACCGCCTGGCAAAGCTCGAAGACTGAGCTCGGTGGTTGCATCACCTGGCAGAGCTCAAAACTGAGCTCAGGCTGATGCACCTCTCTGCCAGAGCTCGAAACTTGAGCTCTGGCGGTGCTACCTCTTGACAGAGGAGGTTGCACCGCCCAGTCTAGCTCGAAGACTGAGCCCTGGGCGGTTGCACCTCTTGGCTGGGGCGGTTGCACCGCCCAGTCCCGCTGGAAGACATGGCCTGGGCGATTGCACCGCCTGGCTGGGGCGGTTGCACCGCCTAGTCCCGCAGCCCTGGCGGTTGCACCTCCTGGCCTAGGCGGTTGCACCGCCTGGTGCAATCAGGGTCCGAATGGTTCGCTCCATTCGGCCCAATTTGAATGTTTTCAGGGGCCCAATTGCCCCAAGATTAAGCTAATGGGATCACCTCCCATTTTCAAGCTTAATCATCGTGCTAACTACGATTAACTCTAAGACAACTTCTGCAGCTATGCTCCGATGCGTCAATCGCTTCTTCCGGCGAGTTTCCGGCGAACTTCCGTCGATCATCCGATAAACCCTCGGTGATCCTTCTGCGGACATCCGGCATACTCCTGGACTTTGCGACGAACCACTTGGCGAGTTCCGACGAGCTTCGCTTGGCAAGCTTCTGGACTTCTCGGATCTGTTCTCGCTGAACCTCCGACGACCGTCCGAACTTCCGTCGAACTCTCGAACTCCCAATGTGATCATGATCTTGACTCCGGCGCAACACCTGCTGCTTGTCTTACTCTCATCGTAGTTAATCCTGCACACTTATCTCAAACACATAGATTAGATAACAAATAACAATTGACTTCATCATCAAAATCCGAGATTCAACAATCTCCCCCTTTTTGATGATGACAATCAATTGATAAAGGAGTTGTCCTTAACTCCCCCTATCTATATGCCATAGTTGAGATAAGTCAACCTTGAATTCAAAACCTAAGAATTCAAGTGACGTATTGATAAGTTAGATCAGTTAAACTTATCAATGCTCCCATCATGATGCCCATCATGATGTATCTCTTCAAGAATGATGTCAAGGCATGACATACATCATCAAGTTTGTATGATAGTGTTTGTAACTATTCATCATGTAATCATATAAAGCTACGAAGGACTTTTTACATGATGCACACATTTGAGATTTTCTAGCAAGTTTGCATTTACTTCACAATATAGAATATCAAATCAAGACATGATGCAAACTATAGCACATGTTCACATATCTCTTGGTGATGCAAGGATGGCATAACTATAACATTGTTTATAGCATCACTCAAGTATTTGCAACTATGACATAGACATGATTATGGCAGTTCAGCTATGACATAGTGTTTATCAATTCATATGTTTCTCCCCCTTTGTCATCAACAAAAAACATGATAGCATTATCAAGCACATAAAGGAAGTCATGACACATATAATTCTTTGAATATCTCTTTATTGTTTGTTGCTTGAAGGAGGAAAGTCATTTTTCAAAAAGTTTTCATAAGAGTGTACAGGAAAATCCCATTTTTAGCATACAAATCGAAAAATGAACTTCTTACATGCATTTGGTTAAAAATATTTGTCACATAATTTGCAACATGTTATTTGATCAAGCGTTGTCAAGGCATGTAATAGTAATAACTTCCGAAAAATAATTTTAACTAGTTTAAGTATTCGGACACATCAACATTCCTAATTCTCTTCTTATGTAATCAAATTGTTCTTCACATAGGGGTTTTGTAAAGATATCAGCTAGTTGATGTTTGGTATCAATAAACTCTATGGTTACATCATGATTAGTGACATGATCTCGTATAAAGTGATGTCTAATATCAATGTGTTTTGTTCTTGAGTGTTGTATAGGATTTTTAGTTAAGCATATTGCACTCGTGTTATCACATTTAATGGGAATATCTTTAAGATTCACTTTGTATTCTTCTAAAGTGTTTTTCATCCATACAACTTGTGCACAGCATGCACTTGCTGCAATGTATTCAGCTTCGGTTGTTGATAGAGCAACCGAGTTTTGTTTCTTAGATGACCAGGATACAAGGGCATGTCCTAAAAATTGACATGATCCTGATGTGCTTTTTCTGTCTAGTCTACAGCCAGCGAAGTCCGCATCAGCATAAGCTGTTAATTCAAAATTTTCTGATTTTGGGTACCATAACCCTAGATTGGTAGTTCCATTAAGATATCTGAGTATTCTTTTGACTGCTTTGAGATGAGATATCTTAGGGTCTGATTGAAATCTAGCACAAAGTCCTACACTGAACATGATGTCTGGTCTGGTGGTAGTGAGGTAAAGTAAACTTCCTATCATACCCCTATAGGTTTTTTGATCGAAGCTTTCTCCATTCTCATCAATTTCTAACTTAGTGGAGGTGCTCATAGGAGTGTCAATGGATTTTGATTTATTCATTTTGAACTTCTTTAGCAAACTCACAGCATATTTGGTTTGACTAATAAAGATGCCATTGCTTAGTTGTTTGATTTGTAGGCCTAAGAAGAATGTTAACTCTCCCATTAAACTCATTTCGAATTCACGACTCATAGTTTTCGCAAAGGATTCACAAAGAGATTCATTTGTAGAACCAAAGATAATATCATCAACATAAACTTGAACAATGAGAAAATTGTTTTCAAAGTTCTTGATGAATAATGTAGTATCAACCTTGCCTTTTATGAAATTATTTTCAATAAGAAAAGAACTAAGTCTCTCATACCAAGCCCTAGGAGCTTGTTTTAAACCATAGAGAGCTTTAGTTAATCTAAACACATGATTAGGGAGACTATTATTTTCAAATCCAGGAGGTTGTTCAACATAGACTTCTTCGGAAATAAAGCCATTAAGAAAGGCGCTTTTAACATCCATTTGAAACAACTTAAAATTATTACTGCTAGCGTAGGCAAGGAGCATCCTTATGGCTTCCAATCGCGCCACAGGAGCGAAGGTTTCTTCGTAATCGATACCTTCTTCTTGGTTGAAACCTTTGGCCACTAATCTAGCCTTGTTTCTAACCACGATACCATTTTCATTTTGCTTGTTTCTGAAGACCCATTTAGTACCAATAACTAGATGATCATTTGGTCTAGGAACAAGCTTCCACACTTCATTTCTCTCAAATTGATTTAATTCATCTTGCATTGCGATAATCCATGAATCATCTTTCATGGCTTCATCAACGCATTTGGGTTCAATTTGGGAGAGAAAGGCAGTATTTGCACAAAAGGTTTTAAGAGAAGATCGTGTTTGAACTCCCTTTGATGTGTCTCCTAAGATTAGCTCCTTAGGATGAGCATCTACATACTTCCAATCCTTGAGTAAGGAAATCTGAGAAGTGGATGCATCCAAGTTGCTAGTTGGAGACGGGGTCTCGTTTAAATTTAAAGAGTCCAAATTAACATCATCGTCAAGATCATTTTTCGTGATTTCAGAAGTCTCATTGAAAACAACATGAATGGATTCTTCAATAATTAGAGTTCTTTTATTAAAGATACGAAAGGCTTTAGAAACTGTAGAATAACTAAGAAAGATTCCTTCATCGGATTTAGCATCAAATTTTCCTAAGTTGTCTTTTTCATTCAAGATAAAACACTTACACCCAAAGACTTTGAAATATGAAACGTTGGGTTTTTTATTGTTCCATAACTCATAGGGAGTTTTGGTTAGTAGAGGTCTCACTAGAACTCTATTTAAGATATAGCATGCAGTATTTACGGCTTCGGCCCAAAAATATTTGGGTAGGTTATGTTCATTCAACATGGTTCTTGCCATTTCTTGTAAATTTCGATTTTTTCTTTCTACAACTCCATTTTGTTGAGGGTTTCTAGGAGTAGAGAAATTATGGTTGTATCCATTGAGTTCACAAAATTCTTGGAAATCATGGTTTTGAAATTCACCACCATGATCACTTCTAATTGACGAAATCATAGAACCTTTCTCATTCTGAACGAGTTTGCAAAACTTGGTAAAAGATCTAAGGCATTCACTTTTCTGTTTTAAAAAGTAAGTCCATGTGTATCTGCTATAGTCATCTATGATGACGAAAGCGTATTTGCTACCTCCTAGGCTTGATGTGGAGATGGGTCCGAACAAGTCCATATGGATCAATTGTAAGGGCCTAGAGGTGCTTACTTGATTTTTAGATTTGAAGCTACTCTTAATTTGTTTACCTAATTGGCAGGCATCACATACATTATCTTTGATGAACTTGATATGAGGAATTCCTCTTACAAGTTCTTTGGATGATATTTGAGTGATTAGCTTCATGCTAGCATGACCTAATCTTCTGTGCCATATCCAAGCATTCTCATTTAAAGCAGAAAAACATATTTCATTACATAAATAATCGATTTTTTTTTTTTTTGGTAAGTAAAAGTAAAATTCATTATGTGTAAAGTTTCTACAAATAGCTTTATCTATACAAGTCATAGACAAAGCCAAGTACCTCATAGAGTGCTAATGCGATAGTTATGACTACACATGCTGTAGACTATAACTACCTGTGGGTACATTATTTGGCATCATTCCCAAGATCCTTAGCTAATAGCAAAATTAAATTTGATAAAAATATCTTTTTCTCTTCGGGTGAAGTGCTCGGTTTTGAGTTCATGCTCCATACAGAATCTTGAGTCTCTAATAATCTCTTTCAAGAGCTGAGCATTGTTTGTGTGTTGACATTCAAAGATTCTATTACATCTCTCCTTCCACATCCACCAAATAGCACATCTGAAAATAACCTTTGCCAGTTGTGTAAGAGGCCCTTTTCTTGAGAAACATTGCATAAGGTCGCCTAGTTCTTGGTGCAAGTTTGGTTGCGGCAGTCTATTGAGTTCAAATCGCTGGAGAATCTCCTTCCATATCCATTTTGTATAATCACAAGCAAAATAGAGGTGGTCAACAGTTTCTTCTTGTTGCAAACAAAGGGAGCATCGGTTAACATGATAGATACCTCTTCTTTTCATATTGTTTATTGTAGGTAGTTTATTGAGAAGGGCCTGCCATGTACATAAGGAGTGTCTTTGTGATCCCGGTCGATCCCATGTCCAACTGCTTGGGACCCACTTGTTATTTCTTTGCCTAATTTGATTCCATGCGGATGTGGCACTAAATTTACCATTGTCATGAGGCCAAATAAGTATATCTGAAGAGTTGTTCCTGATTCGAATAGCTATGATAGTCGGCCAAAGTGATAACATTTCAGGAGAAATAGGATTAGGGAGACACCAAGTACCGTTAGCGATGAACTCGGAAACCTTCCAATCTTTGGGAGCCCCAAGATCTTTTCGTATTCTGTCGCCATATAATTGAAATATACTCTTCCCATTCACCCAAGGATCGTACCACATATTAGTACTAGTTCCAGAAGAGATTGCATACGAAATGTGTTTGATTAGCCAATTCCTTGCCTTTAAAATTCCTTTCCAAGCTGCAGAGTGGTATGTTCTTGTTGAAATTTCCCATATTGATTCCTTTGAGAGATACTTAGCAGAAACCCAATGTGACCATAAGGAACATTTGTTTTGCAAAAGATCCCACAATTGCTGTACCAAACATGCTTGATTCCAATCTCTAGTATTTCTCAAATTTAGCCCCCCTTCATCTTTCGGTTTGCAAATGCTATCCCAATTTACCATATGCATTGCCTTATCATTTGTGCCATTCCAGAAGAAGTTCATTAATAACCGTTCAATATCTTGGAGAAGTCCAGCAGGTAGAAGAAATGCATTACACCAATATATAGAGTAGGAGTGCAATACCAAACGGATGAGTTCGAGTCGTCCTGCTTTTGATAGAAACCTATTTTTCCAAGAAGAAATTCTATTCTTTATTTTTTGCAAGATAGGTTGACAGTGGGTTTTGTGAATGCCTGTGGATATGAGCGGGAGACCCAAATAAGGAACTGGCAAGCTTCCTTCACTAACCCCCAAAGTTTGTGAAATAAAGACCTTATCCTCAACGTAAGGGCTCATATATACTTTACTTTTCGCATGATTTAACTGAAGTCCAGAAACCATACCAAAGTCATTAATAATGGTAGCCAGGTTCTTTACTGAAGTTGGTTCATTTTGGAGAAAAATAAGTAAGTCATCTGCAAATGTTATATGTGATATATGAACAGAACCAGCACTGGGTACCTTAATGCTGCCATTTAAGACTGTGTGTTCCAACATACAGCTAAGTCCTTCCATCGCAATAGTAAAGAGATACGGAGAGAGTGGATCACCTTGTCGGATGCCATTCGTGCTCCCAAAAAAACCAATAGGTGAGCCATTAAAGAGTATCGAAAACTTTGGAGTTTCTAGGCAAGATTGAATCCAATTAATCCATTGCTGTGGGAAGTTCATATCAAGGAGCATCTTATAGATAAATTTCCTATTAACTGAATCAAAGGCTTTCCTTAGATCAGCTTTAATGCAGATTTTTGTCCCTCTTGCTTTTGAATGCAAATCTTTGACCAAGTCATTAGCAAGCAAAATGTTATGATGTATACTTCTCCCTTTGATGAAAGCAGCTTGATTTGGGCTAATGATCTTGTGTAATACCTTTTGCATTCTATTTGCCAATACTTTGGAGATGATCTTATATATAAAGTTGCATAATGATATGGGTCGATAGTTCTCTAGTGAATCAGCCCCTGCATTCTTCGGAATTAAAGAAATAAAAGTGCAATTCATCTCTCTAAGAATATGACCTGAAGAGAAAAAATGTTGGCAAGCTTTGATCACATCATTTCCAATAATAGACCAAGCAGTTTGGTAAAATTCAGCTGGAAATCCATCTGGACCTGGGCTTTTGTGCTTTGGTGACTTAAAGACAACACATACAATTTCGTCATCTGTAATTGGGGCATTGAGGATTGAAATAGCTTCCGAATCAAGTTTTCTAGTCGGCTCCACATGAATGTTATTAGGTTTCCCAGCTTGATTGAGTAAGGAATAAAAAAATTGCTCTGTGTGTACTTTAACCTCATCTAAATTCTCAATAAGATTATCATCTTTGTCTCTGCATTTGCTGATACGGTTAACAGCCCTTCGAGTAGCAATTGAAGCATAGAAAAATTTAGTATTGGAATCCCCTAGTGTAAGCCAATGCTGTCGAGACTTCTGCTTTGCAAAACTTTCCTCCTGTTTTAAGGCTTGCATGAAGTTATTTCTGGCTTCCGTCTCTTTGTAGATAATATTTTCATCATTTGGCTGAAGTTGCAGCTCATGTTGCAATGACATTAGCTCCTTTCTGCAAAATTGAACTCTGGTGGTAATATTGCCAAAGGTATTTGTATTCCACTCCTTTAGTGCTGCTTTACAGGCTTTGAGCTTTTGACATAAGATGTAAGGGGGAGATCCATGCACATTAACATTCCAAGCAGATCTGATAACATCAAGAAATTGAGGATGAGTACTCCACATGTTAAAGAATCTAAACGGTTTCTTGCCTCTTGGTGTCGCTTTTTCTGCGTGTATATACATTAAAGAATGGTCAGAAAACAAAGGAGCACCATACTCAAGAAGTGAATCTGGGTAAACTGTTAACCATTCATGGTTAATCAAACACCTATCAAGTCGAGCCATTATTTTTCTGTTAGCAGCACCTTGATTACTCCAGGAGAGCCAATTACCCACAGATTTCATATCAAACAATGCTGCAGTGTCAATGTAATCATTAAAACTTTGAAGCTGACTTTCTGAAAGTTGTCTACCCCCCACTTTTTCATTTGTGTACCGAACAGTATTAAAGTCTCCAAGAACAATCCAAGGTACATTGAGACAGCCATTTACAATATTAGTCAGGTCAGACCAAAGAGTATTTCTTTCTTGCATACTGTTTGAAGCATATATACCAGTGAAAATGAATTGACAGCCATTCTTTTTATCCTCTACCTTAAGATGAATGAATTGATCAGTAGCAGAAATAAACCAAGCATTAATAGAGTTAGGATTCCATAAGACCCATATTCTACCAAAAGTTTCATTTGAGTCATTGGTAAACAGTTCTGCGTCCGGCCATATTAAATTCTTTTGAGCTTGAACGCGCGATTGTTTAATTTTCGTTTCCACTAGAATAACAATATCACATGCGGCAGACTTGATTATTCTGTTGAGCTCCCGACATTTCTCCGACTTATTAAGTCCGCGAACATTCCAGCATGTTATCTTCATTAGTAATAAACAAATGAAAAAGTAGTAAGGTATTCATCCTACGACTTTGGATAGATTGTACCATCCTTTTTCTTATCCTTCGGTTTTGTATTTTCCTCCCGCACAATATCCTTACCTTTTATGGCTTTATTCCTATATTTATCCACTTCATCTACAGCTTGCAGATTTTTAAACTTTAAAGTACCTTGAATCATGTGGTCTTGATTGGCAGGGTTTGTTGAAGCTCGATAAGATTGTTGCAGCACAATATCCTGGATAGTACTTGTTGGAGCAGCGTGGCTAGAGAGGTTTGTTGGGGCATGAGTTTGTTGAGTCGGAATATCCTTGTTGGCGATGTTTGTTGTGGCCTGAGTTTGTTGAGGAAGAATATCGTTGCTGGCGAGATTTGCTTGGGCCTGAGTTCGTTGAGCTATTGTGGATGGATCCGATGATATTAGAAGAGATGAAGTTCCTGACTTATGTTTCTCCTGTCCACTAGTACCATGGGAAACCTCTGTTGTGGAAGGCTCTGACATTATAGGAAGAGATAAAGTTTTGGAATTGTCCTTCTATCCGCGGTGCTTTCCTTGCGAATCGGAATGCTCAATAGTTTTCGCCACCATCGGTGCTACTGCCATTAGAGAAGAATCACTTTGTTGCTGAGGTGCTTGACGTGGTCGATAGACCTTTGTGGTTGGTTGTGGGGTTTGCTGACAAGCTCCATTTGCATGACCAAAAGATAAGCAACGCTGACATCGTTGTGGCTTCCAGGAATATGAGACATGTACCTTCCGAGTGTTCCCGTCAAGATCGCGATAGAAAACTTCATTAGGAAGATCTTCATCGGAAGAAACCAGCACACATGCTCGTGCAAATGCTAATCTCGTCTGAGCTGCTGTTGCTTTGTCGATGTAGAGTGGCTGTCCCAGAGTGCTGCATAACTTTGCAATAAAACGTCGACTCCAAAGATGTAGAGGCAGTTCTTGAAAGGATACCCATAATGGAATAGACTGTAGGCTATCTAACTCCAAACGGACATCAGGAGACCAACGTCGTAAAATCATTGGATGACCGCGGATAGTCCAGAATCCTTCGAGGATTCGTTGCAAATCTTCTTCAGAGTATAGCTTGCAAACAAAGAATCCGTTCTCCAGCATATGAAGATCAAATGACGATATTCCCCATCGAGTTTTGATAAATGAGGATAATGGGAAATAAGATGTTTTGAGACCTACCACATAGCCAACAATCGCCATTGACCATGTCTCAATAAGCTCTGCTGAATCAGCAGTCTCGTATACAGCAATCTTCTTATCAGCCTGAACTTCTGGCGTAATGAATTCCAAGCTTAGATCTGGACTTCCAACCGGAGCCTTGAATAGGCTAGTCCAAGGCCGAGGGTTATTGGAAATTAGAGCAGGCTGCCGCGATCTAGAGCGCGACCTGCTTCGATGCTGCTTCATCGAAGGAGTTTCTCTCTGGAGAGGATATGGTGGAGGAGCAACTTGAGGGATAACGGTAGGGAGTCTTGCCATCGTTTCAACCCTCCCGCCACCGTCGCCAGCCCTAGGGGCCGTCGATGCCATGTTTGATCCCTCTTCTGGTCACCGCTACAGAATCGTCACCATAGGGAAAAGTCACCGCTGCAGAATTTCAGATCGTCGCTACAGTACCGTCGAACCAGATCTGGTCGCGCAGCAGTGTCGTCGGCGCTACAGTACGTCGACCTAGATCTGGATCTGGTCGCCGCTGCAGTGTCGCCGCCGCTACAGTACCGTCGCCCTAGATCTGGTCGCCGCTGCAGTGTCGTCGCCGCTGCAGTGTCGTCGGCGCTACAGTACGTCGACCTAGATCTAGATCTGGTTGTGTCGCCCTAGATCTGGTCGCCGCTGCAGTGTCGCCGCCGCCGCTACAGTGTCGCCGCCGCTACAGTGTCGTCGCCCCAGATCTAGTCGTGTCGCCCTAGATCTGGTCGCCGCTGCAGTGTCGTCGCCGCTACAGTAACGTCGACCCAGATCTGGTCGCCGCTGCAGTGTCGTCGGCGCTACAGTACGTCGCCCTAGATCTGGTCGCGCTGCAGTGTCGCCGCCGCTACAGTACCGTCGCCCTAGATCTGGTCGCCGCTGCAGTGTCGCCGCCGCCGCTACAGTGTCGCCGCCGCTACAGTGTCGTCGCCGCTACAGTGTCGTCTCCAAGCATTCATACATAAATCATCGATGTCAATAGTGTATACGTTATTTTGTTTTAATGCAATCATAGATATGTTTTTGTGAGGTTTTTCAATGACGCAAGCATTAGATTCAATTTTGATGATATATCCTTTATCACATAATTGACTAATGCTTAGGAGGTTATGTTTTAGACCATCAACTAGCAAAACATCTTCAATAGAAAAGTTGGATTTGTTACCTATGGTTCCTTTGCCAATGATTTTACCCTTGTTGTTGTCTCCGAAGGTGACATATCCTTCGTTTATGCTAGAGAGCTTAGAGAATTGGGATGAATCTCCGGTCATATGCCTTGAGCATCCACTGTCAAGGTACCATCTCTTGCTCCTAGCTTGCGATGGTTTAGTTTTCTACAAGAAAGGATGATGTTTAGGTACCCATTTGCTTTTGGGTTCCTCACAAATAGATCTACATTTTTTATCATGTTGCATAGAATTTGTCATGGTTCCTTTAGGAACCCATATCAATTTGTTTGGACTCCATTTCCTGAATGGACAATAATGTGTCTTGTGACCAAACTTGCAACAAAAGTTGCATTTGCTTCTAACATGTAAGATGGGGCCTTTTACAAAGGTAGTTGGATTTTGGTGAGGACTCCTCACAAATCCAATCCCACTTCTTTTGGGAGCATGACCCTTGTTTGTAAGGATCATGTTTAATGACTTGCTACCAACCTCGAATTTCTTCAAGGTGTCCTTAAGTAGCAAGTTTTCTTTTTGACAGATTTCTAGATCATGACATTTTATACATGAATTTAAACTATCATGATATTCGATTTTTAACTTATTAAAATCACAAGTAAGACTATCATGTACCTTTTTTAGTAATTTGTATTTTCTATTTATAACTTTGCATTCATCAAATAAATCATGGAAGACATTTAATAATTCATCGAAAGATAAATCAGCATCTAATAAATTCGTTACCTCCTCTCCGATGGCCATTAAGGCGTAATGAGCAACTTGCTCGGTGTTGGACTCCTCTTCTTCAGATGCGCTCGAGTCATCCCATGTTGCTTGAAGAGCCTTCTTCTTTGATGTTCTTCTTTTGACTTGGGGACAATCATTCTTGTAGTGTCCCGGCTTTTTACATTCGTAGCAGATCACTTGGTCCTTCTTGGGTTCAAGTTTATTTTTCACATCGTTTTTAAACTTGTTTCTTTTGAAGAATTTCTTAAACTTTCTTGTCAAAAGTGCCAAGTCATCATCACAGTCCTCATCACTTGAGTTTTCTCTCAAGTGGCATTCAGAAGTTTTAAGTGCCATATCCTTCCTGTTCTTTGGAAGGATGTCTTCTTGCTCTTCATGAGCTTTGCAAGTCATTTCGTAGGTCATTAATGACCCGATTAGTTCTTCAAGAGGGAAGTTGCGCAGATCTTTTGCCTCTTGAATAGCAGTGACTTTAGGATCCCAACTTTTAGGAAGGGATCTTAGTATTTTATTTACGAGTTCAAAATCCGAAAAACTTTTTCCGAGTCCTTTTAGACCGTTGACGACATCCGTGAAACGGGTAAACATGTCGCCAATGGTTTCACTCGGTTTCATTCGGAAAAGTTCAAAAGAATGCAGCAACAGATTGATTTTTGACTCTTTCACTCTACTTGTGCCCTCGTGGGTCACTTCAAGTGTGTGCCAAATATCAAATGCAGTTTCGCAAGTTGAAACACGATTAAACTCATTTTTATCAAGTGCGCAAAATAAAGCATTAATAGCCTTTGCATTAAGAGCGAAAGCCTTCTTCTCCAAATCGTTCCAATCGATCATTGGAAGAGAAGACTTTGAAAATCCATTTTCAACAAAGTTCCACAGTTCAAAATCCATAGAAATAAGAAAGATCCTCATTCGGGTCTTCCAGTAGGTGTAGTCCGTTCCACTGAACATGGGTGGACGTGTAATAGAATGCCCCTCTTGGTTTCCGGCGTAAGCCATCTCTCTTGGGTTTTAATCCTTTAGAGAGTTAACCTCGCTCTGATACCAATTGTTAGGATCGAGAGCACTAAGAGGGGGGGGGGTGAATTAGTGCAGCGGAAATCTTACAGCAATTTAAAAACGAAAGCTGCGTTCGTCCGATAAAAAACGGTTTCGATATAAAAGCAGAATCACAGTGTAGTTTGCGTCTAAGCGCAGTTTTGCGTCTAAGCGCAGTTTTGCGTCTAAGCGCAGTTTGCGTCTAAGCACAGTTTACGTCTAAGCGCAGTTTGCTTCTAAGCGCAGTTTGCGTCTAAGCGCAGTTTGCGTCTAAGCACAGTTTGCGTCTAAGCGCAGTTTGCTTCTAAGCGCAGTTTGCGTCTAAACTCAGTTTTACGTCCAAACGCAGTTTAACGTCTAAACGCAGTTTTACGTCTAAACGCAGTTTTGCGTCTAAACGCAGTTTTACGTCTAAACGCAGTTTTACGTCTAAACGCAGTTTTGCGTCTAAACGCAGTTTTACGTCTAAACGTAATTTTACGTCTAAATGTAGTTTTGCGTCTAAAAGCAGTTTTGAACCTGAAAAAGCGTTTTACGTAGAAAGCAATTTGCAGTTATAAATGGAATCCGAATGTAAGCGTAAACTGCAGTGTGAAGATCGTACGAAAACACGATTTACGTTTGAATGCAGATTCTGAAAGATCAGAGCTTAGAAACTCGTTCGTAAAGGCGCAGAAGGTAGTAGCAATGTAGGAGGTTTGCAGTAATGGAAAAGTGATCAAGGTAAAAGCAAACCAGAGATTTAGAGTGGTTCGGTCAGTCTTGACCTACTCCACTTTTGGCTTCCTCCTCCGACGAGGTCACCGACGTCAACTAGCTGTCTTCCTTCAATGGGCGAAGGCTAACTGCCCTTTTACAGTTTCTCTCCTTTTGACAGGCTTAGGAGACAACCTTTACAGATCCTTTCTCTCCTCTCTTTACAACTCAAGACTTAAAGAACAAAAGGAGGAGAACTTTAGGACTTTACACAAATTTGAGCTCTTAGAATCACTGAAAAGATCAAGAATTCGGTGTGGATCTATATACTTTCAGTGTTGAATGGGTGGGGTATTTATAGGCCCCAACCCAATTCAAATTTGGAGCTCAAAACGATCAAATCCCGGAATTCCGGGATCAGGCGGTTGCACCTCTTGACTGGAGAGGTGGCACCGCCTGGCAGAGCTCGAAGACTGAGCTCAGGCGATTGCACCTCTCTGCCAGAGCTCGAAGACTGAGCTCGATGGTTGCACCGCCTGGCAGAGCTCGAAGACTGAGCTCAGGCGATTGCACCTCTCTGCCAGAGCTCGAAGACTGAGCTCGATGGTTGCACCGCCTGGCAGAGCTCGAAGACTGAGCTCGGTGGTTGCATCACCTGGCAGAGCTCAAAACTGAGCTCAGGCTGATGCACCTCTCTGCCAGAGCTCGAAACTTGAGCTCTGGCGGTGCTACCTCTTGATAGAGGAGGTTGCACCGCCCAGTCTAGCTCGAAGACTGAGCCCTGGGCGGTTGCACCTCTTGGCTGGGGCGGTTGCACCGCCTAGTCCCGCTGGAAGACATGGCCTGGGCGGTTGCACCGCCTGGCTGGGGCGGTTGCACCGCCTAGTCCCGCAGCCCTGGCGGTTGCACCTCCTGGCCTAGGCGGTTGCACCGCCTAGTGCAATAAGGGTCCGAATGGTTCGCTCCATTCGGCCCAATTTGAATCTTTTCAGGGGCCCAATTGCCCCAAGATTAAGCTAATGGGATCACCTCCCATTTTCAAGCTTAATCATCGTGCTAACTACGATTAACTCTAAGACAACTTCTGCAGCTATGCTCCGATGCGTCAATCGCTTCTTCCGGCGAGTTTCCGGTGAACTTCCGTCGATCATCCGATAAACCCTCGGTGATCCTTCTGCGGACATCCGGCATACTCCTGGACTTTGCGACGATCCACTTGGCGAGTTCCGACGAGCTTCGCTTGGCAAGCTTCTGGACTTCTCGGATCTGTTCTCGCTGAACCTCCGACGACCGTCCGAACTTCCGTCGAACTCTCGAACTCCCAACGTGATCATGATCTTGACTCCGACGCAACACCTGCTGCTTGTCTTACTCTCATCGTAGTTAATCCTGCACACTTATCTCAAACACATAGATTAGATAACAAATGACAATTGACTTCATCATCAAAATCTAAGATTCAACAAAAATATCTTTAAATTCGTAGTTAGCACATTAATTAGGGTTAGGATTAGGTGTTAATCCTATAACCCAAGTAGGGGCCAATTGGGCCTGAGTTCGGACTGGTTTGGGCCAAGTTTGGAGCCCAACCAGTGAGCTGAATTGGCCTAGGCGGTGGCACCGCCCAGCACTGTCAATGTCTGACAGTGACAGGCAGTGGCACCGCCACTGACAGGCGGTGGCCCCGCCAGCATCGGGAACCGAAAGAGAATTCAAATTTTGGAGTCCAAATTTGAATCATCTTGAAGCCTATAAATACCCCTCAAATCTCAGTTGAGATTATAACTTTTTGAGCAGCAATTGTTTGAGAGAATGGTCTTAGAAAAGTCTTTGCTAGTCTTGTTTTCAATTTGCTAGTGTCCTTCTTTCTTGCTGAAAATCTGTAAGAGAGTGAACCGCTTGTAAAAAGTTGTAAGTGGGGTATTTGCCATTCCATTTCAAGAGATTTGCTAGTGGAAGGTGGGAGCCTCATCGAAGAGGGGCCTCGCAAGTGGATGTAGGTCATTTGACCGAACCACTGTAAAATTGGCGTGATCTCTGGTTTGCATTTACTTATTGTTATATCATTTTTACAAGTAGTTGATATTTTTACAAAATCTCTAAGTGAAGAACAATTTGATTTCATAAGAAGACAATTAGGAATGTTGATGTGTCCGAATACATAAACTAGTTAAAATTATTTTTCGGACTTTATTGAATGATCAAATCACTTTATTGCCTTTATATGCCTAAATAACGTGTTGGAAATTATGTGTTGAATACAAAAAATTTCATAATAATAAGCATATTTTGTCTTCATGATTGTATTTGAAAATCTATAGCATAGTCTTGTCCGACTGCATGAAAGTGTTAATTTAATTTTAGGATTCGCTTAACAATTGGTATCCTAACAATCGGATTTTCTCATACACTTATTATATGAAAAATATTTTTCTGAAATGGATTTGATGAAATGATTCCTGCTTATAAATTCCACCTTGAAATATGGATGATAGTGTTTTTACTTGCAAAGATTTGTTTCACATACATATCTTGATCCTTGTAAAAATGAAGCATGATTTAATCTCTCATCGATTTTAACTTCACTCAAAGTAAACTCACAAATAGCCTTCCTCCTTGATGCAAAAAGATTATAACAAATAAAAAGGAAGAAGTACTGTAGCGGCGGCCAGATCTAGGGCGACCACTGTAGCGGCGACGACACTGTAGTGGCGACCAGATCTAGGGCGACCACTGTAGCGGCGGCCAGATCTCCCTAGGGCGATCTGACTCCTGCAGCATCGGCTTTCTCCCACGGGCGACAACATTGTAGCGGTGATCTGATTTCCTACAGCGTCAGCTGTTTCCCAAGGGCGACGGTACTGTAGCGGTGGCGACGACATTGTAGCGGCGACGAGATCTCCCTACGGCGATCTGACTCCTACAGCGTTGGTTTTCTCCCACGGGCGACGATACTATAGCAACTATCTGATCTCCCTTACTGTAGTGGTGATCGGATCTCCTGCAGCGTCGACTTTCTCCCAAGGGCGACGATACTATAGCGGCGACCAGATCTCCCTAGGGCGACGGTACTGTATCGGCGATCTGATATACAACGATGATGGCTTTTCCCAATGGAGACGATTCTATAGTCGCGACCAGAAGAGGGATCAAACATGGCAGCGACGGCCCCAAGGGCTGGCGACGGTGGCGGGAGGGTTGATACGATGGTAAGACTCCCTACTGTTTCCCCTCAATTGGCTCCTCCTCCATATCCTCTCCAGAGAGAAACTCCTTCGATGAAATAGTATCGAAGTAGGTCGCGCTCTAGATCGCGGTAGCCTGCCCTCATTTCCAGTGACCCTAGGCCTTGGACTAGCCTCTTCAAGGCTCCGGTTGGAAGTCCAGATCTAAGCTTGGAATTCTTTACTCCAGAAGTTCAGTATGATAAGAAGATTGCTGTATACGAGACTGCTGATTCAGCAGAGCTTATTGAGACATGGTCTATGGCGATTGTTGGCTATGTGGTAGGTCTGAAAACATCTTATTTCCCACTATCCTCATTTATCAAAACTCGATGGGGAATATCGTCATTTGATCTTCATATGCTGGAGAACGGATTCTTTGTTTGCAAGCTATACTCTGAAGAAGATTTACAACGAGTCCTCGAAGGATTCTGGACTATTCGCGACCATCCAATGATTCTACGACGCTGGTCTCCTGATGTCTGTTTGGAGTTAGATAGCATACGGTCTATTCCATTATGGGTATCCTTTCAAGGTCTTCCTCTATATCTTTGGAGTCAACGTTTTATTGCAAAGTTATGCAGCACTCTGGGACAGCCACTCTACATCGACAAAGCAACAACTGCTCAGACGAGATTAGCATTTGCACGAGCATGTGTACTAGTTTCTTCCGACGAAGATCTTCCAAATGAGGTTTTCTATCGTGATCTTGATGGGAACACTCGGAAGGTACATGTCTCATATTCCTGGAAGCCACAACGATGTCAGCATTGCTTATCTTTTGGTCATGCAAATGGAGCTTGTCAGCAAACTCTAAAACAAATCACAAAGTTTAAAAATCTGTAAGCTGTAGATGAAGTGGATAAATATAGGAATAAAGCCATAAAAGGTAAGGATATTGTGCAGGAGGAAAATACAAAACCGAAGGATAAGAAAAAGGATGGTACAATCCATCCAAAGTCGTAGGATGTATTCCTTACTACCTTTTCATTTGTTTATTACTAATGAAGATAACATGCTGGAATGTTCGCGGACTTAATAAGCCGGAGAAATGTCGGGAGCTCAACAGAATAATCAAGTCTGCCGCAAGTGATATTGTTATTCTAGTGGAAACGAAAATTAAACAATCACGCGTTCAAGCTCAAAAGAATTTAATATGGCCGGACGCAGAATTGTCTGACCATAGATTCTTTAACATGTGGAGTACTCATCCTCAATTTCTTGATATTATCAGATCTGCTTGGAATGTTAATGTGCATGGATCCCCCCCTTACATCTTATGTCAAAAGCTCAAAGCCTGTAAAGCAGCACTAAAGGAGTGGAATACAAATACCTTTGGCAATATTAACACCAGAGTTCAATTTTGCAGAAATGAACTAATGTCATTGCAACATGAGCTGCAACTTCAGCCAAATGATGAAAATATTATCTACAAAGAGACAGAAGCCAGAAATAACTTCATGCAAGCCTTAAAACAGGAGGAAAGTTTTGCAAAGCAGAAGTCTCGACAGAATTGGCTTACACTAGGGGATTCCAATACTAAATTTTTCTATGCTTCAATTGCTACTCGAAGGGCTGTTAACCGTATCAGCAAATGCAGAGACAAAGATGATAATCTTATTGAGAATTTAGATGAGGTTAAAGCACACACAGAGCAATTTTTTTATTCCTTACTCAATCAAGCTGGGAAACCTAATAACATTCATGTGGAGCCGACTAGAAAACTTGATTCGGAAGCTATTTCAATCCTCAATGCCCCAATTACATATGACGAAATTATACTTGTTGTCTTTAAGTCACCAAAGCACAAAAGCCCAGGTCCAGATGGATTTCCAGCTGAATTTTACCAAACTGCTTGGTCTATTATTGGAAATGATGTGATCAAGGCTTGCCAACATTTCTTCTCTTCAGGTCATATTCTTAGAGAGATGAATTGCACTTTTATTTCTTTAATTCCGAAGAATGCAGGGGCTGATTCACTAGAGAACTATCGACCCATATCATTATGCAACTTTGTTTACAAGATCATCTCCAAAGTATCGGCAAATAGAATGCAAAAGGTAATACACAAGATTATTAGCCCAAATCAAGCTGCTTTCATCAAAGGGAGAAGTATACATCATAACATTTTGCTTGCTAATGACTTGGTCAAAGATTTGCATTCAAAAGCAAGAGGGACAAAAATCTGCATTAAAGCTGATCTAAGGAAAGCCTTTGATTCAGTTAATAGGAAATTTATCTATAAGATGCTCCTTGATATGAACTTCCCACAGCAATGGGTTAATTGGATTCAATCTTGCTTGGAAACTCCAAAGTTTTCGATACTTTTTAATGGCTCACCTGTTGGTTTTTTTGGGAGCACGAATGACATCCGACATAGTGATCCACTATCTCCATATCTTTTTACTATTGCGATAGAAGGACTTAGCTGTATGTTAGAACATGCAGTCTTAAATGGCAGCATTAAGGTACCCATTGCTGGTTCTGTTCATATATCACATATAACATTTGCAGATGATTTACTTATTTTTCTCCAAAATGATACAACTTCAGTAAAGAACCTAGCTACCATTATGAATGACTTTGGTATGGTTTCTGGACTTCAGTTAAATCATGCGAAAAGTAAAGTATATATGAGCCCTTACGTTGAGGATAAGGTCTTTATTGCACAAACTTTGGGGGTTAGTGAGGGAAGCCTGCCAGTTCTTTATTTGGGTCTCCTGCTCATATCCACAGGCATTCACAAAACCCATTGTCAGCCTATCCTACAAAAAATAAAGAATATAATTTCTTCTTGGAAAAATAAGCTTCTATCAAAAGCAGGACGACTCGAACTCATCCGTTCTGTATTGCACTCCTACTCTATATATTGGTGTAATGCATTTCTTCTGCCTGCTGGACTTCTCCAAGATATTGAACGGTTATTAATGAACTTCTTCTAGAATGGAACAAATGATAAGGCAATGCATATGGTAAATTGGGATAACATTTGCAAACCGAAAGATGAAGGGGGGCTAAACTTGAGAAATACTAGAGATTGGAATCAAGCATGCTTGGTACAACAATTGTGGGATCTTTTGCGAAACAAATGTTCCTTATGGTCACAATGTGTTTCTGCTAGGTATCTTTCAAAGGAATCAATCTGGGAAATTTCAACAAGAACATACCACTCTGCAGCTTGGAAAGGAATTTTAAAGGCAAGGAATTGGCTAATCAAACACATTTCGTATGCAATCTCTTCTGGAAATAGTACTAATATGTGGTACGATCCTTGGGTGAATGGGAAGAGTATATTTCAATTATATGGCGACAGAATACGAAAAGATCTTGGGGCTCCTAAAGATTGAAAGGATTCCGAGTTCATTGCTAACGGTACCTGGTGTCTCCCTAATCCTATTTCTCCCGAAATATTATCACTTTGGCCGACTATCATAGCTATTCCAATCAGGAACAACTCTTCAGATATACTTATTTGGCCTCATGACAATGTCAAATTTAGTGTCACATCCGCATGGAATCAAATTAGGCAAAGAAATAACAAGTGGGTCCCAAGCAGTTGGACATGGGATCGACCGGGATCACAAAGACACTCCTTATGTACATGGAAGGCCCTTCTCAATAAACTACCTACAATAGACAATATGAAAAGAAGAGGTATCTATCATGTTAACCGATGCTCCCTTTGTTTGCAACAAGAAGAAACTGTTGACCACCTCTATTTTGCTTGTGATTATACAAAATGGATATGGAAGGAGATTCTCCAGCGATTTGAACTCAATAGACTACCGCAACCAAACTTGCACCAAGAACTAGGTGACCTTATGCAATGTTTCTCAAGAAAAGGGCCTCTTACACAACTGGCAAAGGTTACTTTCAGATGCGCTATTTGGTGGATGTGGAAGGAGAGATGTAATATAATCTTTGAATGTCAACACACAAACAATGCTCAGCTCTTGAAAGAGATTATTAGAGACTCAAGATCCTGTATGGAGCATGATCTCAAAACCGAGCACTTCACCCGAAGAGAAAAAAGATATTTTTATCAAATTTAATTTTGTTTTTAGCTAAAGATCTTGGGAATGATGCCAAATAATGTACCCACAGGTAGTTATAGTTTACAGCATGTGTAGTCATAACTATCGCATTCGCACTCTATGAGTTACTTGGTTTTGTCTATGACTTGTATAGATAAAGCTATTTGTAGAAACTTTACACATAATCAATTTACTTTTACTTACCAGAAAAAAAAGGAAGAAGTACTCAAAGCGATCTACATATCATGCTTTCCTTTATATGCTTGTATAATTGATTTCCTATCACTCACTATTGGAAAATAACATGAACATAGTAAAGGCATGAACAAGTATCACACTTATGCTCAAAATTTACTTATATTATTCTCCTGGTATCACAATTACCACACTTTTTGTTGATGACAAAGGGGGAGAAATATATGAGTATCAATGCTATGCTATGCCTTATTTGTATCGTGTCAAGATATCATCAAACAAAAACTTGCATCGTAATTTTACGTATTGATATCTTACCATGTGATGAAATGCAATAATTGCTAAAGCATTTGAAATGTGTGCATCATGTAATGATATTAAAATCTTTCTTCGCAGTTTTACATGTTGACATATTACAATATGATGAATTGCTACTATTACCATCATTCAAACTTGTAATGTAAAATTTGAAAATGAATGTCAAGCCTTGACATCATCTTTAGAGAGAAACATCATGATGGGAATCATGATGGGAGTATTGATAAGTTTAAATGATTTTAACTTATCAATATGTCTCTTGAATTTAAAGGTTTTGAATTCAAGAATAACTTATCTCAAGTATGGCATATAGATAGGGGGAGTTAAGGTTAACTCCATTATCAATTGATTGTCATCATCAAAAAGGGGGAGATTGTTGAATCTCGGATTTTGATGATGAAGTCAATTGTCATTTGTTATCTAATCTATATGTTGAGATAAGTGTGCAGGATTAACTATGATGAAAGTAAGATATATAGCAGGAGTTGCGCTAGAATCAAGACAATGATCAGGTTGGGAGTTCGAGAGTTCGACGGAAGTTCGGACAGTCGTCGGAGGTTCTGCGGGAACAAATCCGAGAAGTCCATGAGCTTGCCAAAGAATCTCGTCGGAACTCGCCAAGTGGATCGTCCCAAGTCCAGGAGTTTGCCGGAAGTCCGTAGGAGCATCACCGAGGGTTCATCGGATGATCGACGAAAGTTCATCGGAAGAAGCGATTGACGCAACGGAGCAAGTTGCAGTAAATGTCTTAGGAAATATCATAGTTAGCACAATGATTAAGTTGGAAATAGGAGGTAATCCCATTAACTTAATCTTGGGGCAATTGGGCCCCTGAAAAACCCAAATTGGGCCGAATGGATCAACCCATTCGGACCCTGATTTTTGCCAGGCAGTTGAACCGCCCTTGTCAGGCGATGGCACCACCTAAGCTCGGTCTTCGAGCTCTGGCAGGAGGTGCAACCGCCCCTGACAGGAGGTGGCACCGCCCAGAGGCTCAGTCTTCGAGCTCTGCTAGGTGGTGCAACAGCCTCAGTCAGGGGGTGCAACCGGTAGATCCCGAAATTCCGGGAATTGACAATTTTGAGCTCGAAATTCAAACTGGGTTGGGGCCTATAAATACGCCACCCTTTCTGTTGGGAAATCATCGGGGGCGACATCATATGCGCAGCGGAAGAACAAGAAAACAAAAATCCCTGATTCCCAAAAAAATGTTCGTCGCCGTGCGAAGATTGGTGCGCAAAAAATCCGCAAAACACAAAACTGCGTATAGAGATTGTGTTACCTAGGGAGATCGTATATCCCTGTTTCCTTCCAGATCCTTAGGAGAGGGTGAAGGAGGTCAAGCGTCCTCCTCTCTAGCGGTGATCCACACAGCAGGGTTGCGACGACGCTCCTCAAAACTTCAGGCCTACTCTGAGGTGGAGAGGGAGAGGAGAATAGGAAAGGCAAGCAAAGACTCTAGCCTATGAGGCTGTGAATCCCTCCTATTTATAGAGATTTCGAGTCAAAACCCTAATGGGTCCTTCCCTAGTGGGTATTGGATCTGCATCCAATAAGACAAGGGCTCCGTCGGATATCTCATATCCGAACCTCTACTCATCGCAATGCCTACCATATGTGTGTGACCCTCTAGGCCCAATATCGAGCTGGCCGTGAGTCATACCTGTCAGAACTCCTTCTAACTCAGTGAATTATTATCTCTGTAATAATTCACTCGACTCATCGACTACGAACGTACTAGGCCACTACGCCGTAGTCCCAAGACGATACAGGGGAATCCAATCCATTGGACCTGTCTGTCCTCAGTTACCATGTACCTATAGTCTCTCATCCATCTAATATCCCAGAGACCGTATATCGAGCATGGTGCTGTCAGACCCATACGGTTTCTACTCGAGTCTCGCTCTAATCGGATTCTCCCGGAGAACTCTTTCTCTCTCAACCCGAATGACCCTGGCCAGGGATTTGTCTGAGCAAGAACAAATGAGATATTCCTCTCATGACGCCGAGAGTGAATGATCCTCTATCGACACTCAATAGCCCTCGTAAGGTCGACTACCACTCCCAATGACCAGCTATACTAGATCCGGGATAGCCAAACCTATAAGTCTGGTATCAAAGAGTGGAGCACTCATACAGGACATCCTTGGTGTCTCAAGTCTAAGGACCAGATACACCACTAGGACTACGGAATCGCTGTCTGACAATAAGGCATCATCAACCATCCAGCATTCCGTAAGCGGATCAATCAGTGAACTCATTCTCCAATGAGCACCTGTACTGTATCCTTAGTGTCCCTACACGAGCAGCTATGAGACCAGCTGCATCCATCATATGGACGGGTATACAGCACACCAGTCTATCCGGTTATCACGATGTCCCTCTCGAGTAACCTATGACCGGGATTATTTAGGATATGTGTTTAAAGGTGAATCGATCTCATTATCGTGATCTCATCACGATCCGATTCCCATTGCACAAATCCAAGGACATCACAATATATATGCATTTATGCAATAGTTATAAAGTGATATATGCCAAAATATAATAAGCAAAAAGATTCTGTATCAAGTCACACGTGCCATCACTCACGTGATTGGCTTGCTGGGCACCTATGACTAGCAATCTCCCGCTTGACCTAAAGCCAATCACCTATGTGTTTGATCCCCATCAGACCCCTGTGACGCTCAAAGACAATCTGAGACAACGGCTTTGTCAGTGGATCTACAATGTTATCTTCGGATGGAACTCTTTCCACTGCTATATCTCCTCGGGTTACGATCTCTCTTATAAGCTGGAACCTCCTCAGAACACTTCTGATAAGACCCAGGTCCCCTTATTTGAGTAATCACCCCATAGTTGTCGCAATATAAGGAAGTCGACTTGTCGCTATCTGTATCGACTCCCAAATCTGTGATGAACTTCTTCATCCAGACTCCCTCCTTTGCTGCATCTAATGCAGCAATGTACTCCGCCTCTGTGGTCGAGTCAGCAGTGGTATCTTGCTTGGAACTCTTCCAGCACACTGCTCCTCCATTCAACGTGTACACATACCCTGAATTCGACTTGCTATCATCGACATCAGACTGAAAACTTGAATCAGTGTAGCCTTCAACATTAAGGCTATTGTTAGGATCGAGAGCACTAAGAGGGGGGGGGGGTGAATTAGTGCAGCGGAAATCTTACAGCGATTAAAAACCAAAAGCTGCGTTCGTTCAAAAACTATTATGATGCAAAAGCTAATTCTCAGTTTGTATCTAAGTGCAGTTTGCGTCTAAGCGCAGATTGCGTCTAAGCGCAGTTTTGCGTCTAAGTGCAGTTTACGTCTAAACTCAAATTTACGTCTAAACGCAGTTTTACGTCTAAACACAGATTTACGTCTAAACGCAGATTTACGTCTAAACGCAGATTTACGTCTAAACTCAGATTTACGTCTAAACTCAGATTTACGTCTAAACGTAGATTTACGTCTAAACGCAGTTTTACGTCTAAACGTAGATTTACGTCTAAACACAGTTTTACGTCTAGACGCAGATTTACGTCTAAACTTTGAAACTCGTTTGTATACTCGTAGAAAGCAGTATGCAGTTGAAATCAAGACGTAAACGTAAACTGAGATCTGATGATTGTGCGAGGAAAGCCGATTTACGTCTGAATGCAGTTTTACGTCTAAATGTTGAAATTCGTTCGTAAAATTGTAGAGGACAGTTTGCAGTTATCAATATGATCAAAATGTAAGGGTAAACTGCAAAGAAGCTCGTTCGTAAAAGCACGGAAGATAGTTCTGCAGAATCAAACGTAAACGTAAACTGTAATGTATGAAAATACGAATTTACGTCTGAATGCAGATTCGGAAGAACAGCACTTAGAACTTGTTCGTGAAAGCGCAGAGAGCAGTAGTAATGAAGGAGGTTTGCAGTAATGATAAAGTGCTCGAGAATAAACGCAAACCAAAGATTTAGAGTGGTTCGGTCAGCCTTGACCTACTCCACTTTTGGCTTCCTCCACCGACGAGGTTGCCGACGTCAACTAGGTGCCTTCCTTCAATGGGCGAAGGCTAACTGCCCTTTTACAGTTTCTCTCCTTTTGACAGGCTCAGGAGACAACCTTTACAGACCTTTCTCTCCTCACTTTACAACTGAAAACTTGAAGAACAGAAGGAGGAAACTTAAAGGCTTTACAACACTTTTGAGCTCTTAGAATCACAGAAAAGATCAAGATTTCGGTGTAGGTCTGTATCTTTTCAGTGCTGAATGGGTGGGGTATTTATAGGCCCCAACCCAGTTCAAAATTCGAGCTCAAAACCATCAAATCCCGGAATTCCGGGATCAGGCGGTTGCACCTCTTGACTGGAGAGGTTGCACCGCCTGGCAAAGCTCGAAGACTGAGCTCAGGCGGATGCACCTTTCGGTCAGGGGTGGTTGCACCTTCCTGCCAGAGCTCGAAGACCGAGCTCAGGCGATGCATCACCTATCCAAGGAGGTTGCATCACTCTGCCAGAGCTCGGAGACCGAGCTCGGTGGTTGCACCTCTCGGCAGAGCTCGGAACTTGAGCTCTGGCGGTGCTACCTCTTGACAGAGGAGGTTGCACCGCCCAGTCTCACTTGGAGACTGAGCCGTGGGCGGTTGCACCTCCTGGCTGGAGCGGTTGCACCGCCCAGTCTCGCTGGGAGACTTAGCCTAGGCGGTTGCACCTCCCACAGCTACTTGGGTTCGAATGGGTTGAACCATTCGACCCAACTTGAGTTCTTCAGGGGCCCAATTGCCCTAGGATTAAGCTAATGGGATCACCTCCCATTTCTAACTTAATCACCGTGCTAACTACGATTAAATCTAAGACAAATTCTGCAGCTCTGCTTCGGTACGTCAATCGCTTCTTCCGGCGAGTTTCCGGCGAACTTCCGTCGATCATCCGATGAACCCTCGGTGATGCTTCTGCGGACTTCCGGCAAACTCCTGGACTTTGCGACGATCCACTTGGCGAGTTCCGACGAGCTTCGCTTGGCAAGCTTCTGGACTTCTCGGATCTGTTCTCGCTGAACCTCCGACGACCGTCCGAACTTCCGTCGAACTCTAGAACTCCCAACGTGATCATGATCTTGACTCCGGCGCAACACCTGCTGCTTGTCTAAGTTTCATCGTAGTTAATCCTGCACAACAAAACAAAAACTTCGATCGAGACAATTAGTTCTAAGCAATTAACCAAGTTGTCCGGCATGTCATTGGTCTCTCGACGCTTCGTCCGATTCTTCGGCGCATCGTCCTCTTCTGCAGCCTATTGCCCAATCGGCCAGTCGACTCTGCAACTCCGATATCCTTGGCACAATACCCGCTCTTCTTGGCCCGATGCCCGAGTCCACGACCCGAAGCCTTCTGTCGATACGTCGACCGATCCACCGGCCCGACGTCCAATCTTCTGACATGTTCCTCTGGCACAACATGATGTTCCTGCTTTAATTGTCTCATCCTGATCAAAGCATCCTGCGTCACTCAAAACACAGATTAAATCATAAACATATATCAAGTAGTTTCATCATCAAAATACGAGATTCAACAATCTCCCCCTTTTTGATGATGACAACCACTTGATGACGGAGTTAAGCTTAACTCCCAGAGTTTAAACAAACTCCCCCTATCAATATGCCATATTGATAGAACCTTGAATTCAAACTGAATTCATGTCATTGCAATATTCATCATGAATACTTGCAACACGACAACATGAACTTATGCATAAACTTATGCATCACATGTCATGTCATCAACATACTTCTCCCCCTTTGTCATCAACAAAAAGGAGAAGTACTACACTCAAGTGTGTGTGATATTGGTTCAACTCATTGCATGAAAATCATAATGTCAAGTTTGCTAATATCAAATACCAACATGAAAAATTGCGATGTAAGCTTTTGATATCATAATGCAAACATTTCAAGTGTTTATCAATTATAGCATTTCATCACATGGTATAATACAAGTTTGGCAATCATATCAATTCATATATTTCTCATCATGGCAGTTCAGCTATGACATAGTGTTTATCAATTCATATGTTTCTCCCCCTTTGTCAACAACAAAAAGGAGAAGTATCACAATCAAGTGTTTGTGATATTGATTCAACTCATTGCATGAAAAACATAGTATCAAGTTTTATCATCATGCAATCTTGGAGCTAGAAGATTTAGCAAGTGTTATATCATGCTTAGAACATTCATGCTATCAAGTTTTAGATATTCAAGTTTTATAGCATCTAAGATAGCACTTTTGGTAATGTTCAAGATAGCAAGTTCTATATCATGCAAGCTAGCAAATTAGAGATGTTCAAGAAGGCAACTCTTGCTTCTTGAAAATTTTGCTCACTTTGCTAGATGCGCAAGTTAGCATTTTTGCCTCTTGAGATAGGCAAGATAGCATATTTGCTTCTTTTGAGATAGCAACTTTTTGCTTCTCTTTAGACCAACAAGCTAGCAATTTTTATGATATACAAGTTTCACAATATATAAGCTAGCAAAAATTTCGAAAGCAAATGCAAGATAAATTTCTTGTGTAAGCTCATGATTCTTGCTTCCTATTGCAATGTGCAAATTGCAAGTTTTGCTTCTTGAGATATTCAAGATAGTGATGTTCAAGAAGACAATTTTTCTTCTTGAAATAAGCAAGTTAGCAATCTTTGCTTCTTAAAATAGGTAAGCTAGCAATCAAGTTTATGCATCTTCTTGACTTGTACAAGCTAGCTATCTCTCCCTTTGTCATTGTAAAAAAAGAAAGAGAGAATACAGTTTTGTAGTTCTCTTTTCCTTTTACAACGATTTCAAAATCATGACAAATGATGAATAATCAAGTTATGAATGTCAAGATAATTTTTCATCATGAATATTTTATCATTGCATGCATCATTATCATAAATTGAAGTATTACATGCATGATATCATATCACCATTCATAATTACATTAATATTTCAATATAACAATTTCTTCTCAAAATGTGTAACTTGGCACTCATAGCATTTTAAATCATGATTTACATCATATGTAATACATCACATCATAATTAGAAAGCACAAGTATTGCATGCATAATTGTACATCATAAATGTTTCATATCATGATGGTATCAATTTTGTCAAATTATATCCTACCATGCATGATCAAAACTTCTCCCCATTTTATCATTGAAAACAAGAAGAAAGTAGGGGGTAGAGCATAAAAGTGTTAAATATTTCAATCATTTCAAGGCATTTATATCATAGACCAAGTCATGATTCGTAATTCATCATAAAGCATATTAGTTTTCAATCATCACATAAGGCTTTTAAGGAATTTTTGAAACATAGGAGAATGATTAAATTAAGCATACAATGTTTCAATCCAATTCAAGTCATTAATATCAATGCTTTCATATTGTGAGTATCAATTCATGAATACCACAAGATATTATTTGTGACTTCAATTTTGCAAGATCAAGATTATGATTTAGATAAAACTTATTCAAATCAAATCATTAACTTGAAATTCATAATCAAGTCATTAAAATTAATTTCGAGATTCACAAAATATCATGAAATCATTAATCTCGATCAGATGGGAAAAGCATTTTTTAAGAGATTCTTTTTCACCTAAGCATGCCTTAGTCTTTATATGCCAAATTAAGATAAGCATTAAAGTTCAAGACATAAGGCAAAGAAATCTTGTATTATGAAATATATGATATCAAGGCTCATGATTCATTCGAAAAGATATAGTACAAGGAGCAACTTGAAACATTCTTATCAAGATCACATTTTAAAATATTCCAAGTTTCAAGATATCAATATGACACTTCAGTGAATTGCATTTCATTTGAAGAACTCCTTTTTGATAAATGTAGGGAGCATAATGAACGATCTTGATTCATAAAGAGCTTCATGTTATCAAGATCATGATTTTAATAATTATTCTCTTTAGCAAAGAATCACAAAAGCACTTTATTTTTGCATAAGAAATCACATTGTGTTATGATTTATAAATTCTTTTTCTGCACACGAATCATAGGAGATATGAATGTGAAACAAATCTTTGCAAGCAAAAACACTATCATTCATATTTCAAGATGGAGTTTATAAGCATGAATCATTTCATCAAATCCATTTTAGAAAAATATTTTTCATAAGTGTATGAGAAAATCTGATTGTTAGGATACCAATTGTTAAGTGAATCCGAAAATGAAATTAACACTTTCATATATTCAAACATGATTTTTGCTATAGATCTTGAAATTAAGTCAAGAAGATCAAACAAGCTCATGATCATGGATAACTTAAAATCACATGCATAAAATTGTTAATAACCATTTCATATTACATCTTTATGCATTACTTTAAATCAAACGTGATTTCATTCAACAATGTTAATCAAACATGATACACATTATTACTTCTTAATCATGATCAAAATCATTTTGTTTGTTTATCATAAAATATGCAATATTATTTTCGAAATTATCAGCATGATCATAATTTTTGTATTTTTATTTTTAAACATGTAATTTTCAAGAAAATTAATTCTAAACTAAAAAGAAAATATATCATGAAAGCATCAAGTAATTTCAAAATAAACCAAAGGCATTTTAATTACCTCAATGTCGTAGGCTAGTAAGGCGTAGTTTGCCGCCTCGCTTTTGTTGACTTTCTCGTCTTCAGATGAGCTCGATTCATCCCAATTTTTGTTCTTCTTCTTGCGTTTAAAGCAAGTAGTTCCATTCTTTTTGCTTTTTAATTTTCGTTTCATTTGTAGTTTAAGTTCACCATCACTTGAGCTTATGCTCGAGTGGTCTTCAAATGTTCTATGTCCCAAATCCTTCCTGTTCTTTGGAAGGTGGTTCTCAAGTTCTTTACGTGCATTGCACGTCATTTCATATGTGATCAATGAACCAATTAGTTCTTCAAGTGGAAATTGGTTCAAGTTTTTCGATTCTTGAATAGCAGTTACTTTTGAATCCCAAGTTTTAGAAAAAGTGAGCGCAAAACTTTGTTAACGAGTTCAAAATCCGAAAAGCTTTTACCAAGTGATTTTAAACCATTGACGACATCCGTAAAACGGGTGTACATGTCAACAACGGTTTCGCTTGGTTTCATATGAAAAAGCTCGAAATCAAGCAGTAAAATATTAACTTTCGAGTCTTTGACTCTACTAGTTCCCTCGTGCGTGATTTCAAGAGTGCGCCAAATATCGAAAGCCGTTTCACACGTAGAAATCCGATTGAACTCATTTTTGTCCAATGCGCAAAATAAGGCATTCATAGCCTTTGCGTTTAAAGAAAAATTCTTCTTCTCCAAATCCGACCATTCGTTCATCGGTTTGGAGGGAAGTTGAAAACCGTTTTCAATGATATTCCATAAGTCCAGATTTAGAGAAATTAAGAAAACTCTCATTCGAGTTTTCCAATAAGTGTAGTCCAATCCGTTAAAGAACGGTGGACGAAAGACCGAACAGCCCTCTTGAAAAGTCATTTCTCTCGGGTGTAAATCCGAAATGAGAAATACCCCGCTCTGATACCAATTGTTAGGATCGAGAGCACTAAGAGGGGGGGGGGTGAATTAGTGCAGCGGAAATCTTACAGCGATTAAAAACCAAAAGCTGCGTTCGTTCAAAAACTATTATGATGCAAAAGCTAATTCTCAGTTTGTATCTAAGTGCAGTTTGCGTCTAAGCACAGATTGCGTCTAAGCGCAGTTTTGCGTCTAAGCGCAGTTTATGTCTAAACTCAGATTTACGTCTAAACGCAGTTTTACGTCTAAACGCAGATTTACGTCTAAACGCAGATTTACGTCTAAACGCAGATTTACGTCTAAACTCAGATTTACGTCTAAACTCAGATTTATGTCTAAACGTAGATTTACGTCTAAACGCAGTTTTACGTCTAAACGCAGATTTACGTCTAAACGCAGTTTTACGTCTAGACGCAGATTTACGTCTAAACTTTGAAACTCGTTTGTATACTCGCAGAAAGCAGTATGCAGTTGAAATCAAGACGTAAACGTAAACTGAGATCTGATGATTGTGCGAGGAAAGCCGATTTACGTCTGAATGCAGTTTTACGTCTAAATGTTGAAACTCGTTCATAAAATTGTAGAGGACAGTTTGCAGTTATCAATAGGATCAAAATGTAAGGGTAAACTATAAAGAAGCTCGTTCGTAAAAGCACGGAAGACAGTTCTGCAGAATCAAACGTAAACGTAAACTGTAATGTATGAAAATACGAATTTACGTCTGAATGCAGATTCGGAAGAACAGCACTTAGAACTTGTTCGTGAAAGCGCAGAGAGCAGTAGTAATGAAGGAGGTTTGCAGTAATGATAAAGTGCTCGAGAATAAACGCAAACCAGAGATTTAGAGTGGTTCGGTCAGCCTTGACCTACTCCACTTTTGGCTTCCTCCACCGACGAGGTTGCCGACGTCAACTAGGTGCCTTCCTTCAAAGGGCGAAGGCTAACTGCCCTTTTACAGTTTCTCTCCTTTTGACAGGCTCAGGAGACAACCTTTACAGACCTTTCTCTCCTCACTTTACAACTGAAAACTTGAAGAACAGAAGGAGGAAACTTAAAGGCTTTACAACACTTTTGAGCTCTTAGAATCACAGAAAAGATCAAGATTTCGGTGTAGGTCTGTATCTTTTCAGTGCTGAATGGGTGGGGTATTTATAGGCCCCAACCCAGTTCAAAATTTGAGCTCAAAACCATAAAATCCCGGAATTCCGGGATCAGGCGGTTGCACCTCTTGACTGGAGAGGTTGCACCGCCTGGCAGAGCTCGAAGACTGAGTTCAGGCGGATGCACCTTTCGGTCAGGGGTGGTTGCACCTTCCTGCCAGAGCTCGAAGACCGAGCTCAGGCGATGCATCACCTGTCCAAGGAGGTTGCATCACTCTGCCAGAGCTCGGAGACCGAGCTCGGTGGTTGCACCTCTCGGCAGAGCTCGGAACTTGAGCTCTGGCGGTGCTACCTCTTGACAGAGGAGGTTGCACCGCCCAGTCTCACTTGGAGACTGAGCCGTGGGCGGTTGCACCTCCTGGCTGGAGCGGTTGCACCTCCCTGCCTGGGCGGTTGCACCTCCCACAGCTACTTGGGTTCGAATGGGTTGAACCATTCGACCCAACTTGAGTTATTCAGGGGCCCAATTGCCCCAGGATTAAGCTAATGGGATCACCTCCCATTTCTAACTTAATCACCGTGCTAACTACGATTAAATCTAAGACAAATTCTGCAGCTCTGCTTCGGTACGTCAATCGCTTCTTCCGGCGAGTTTCCGGCGAACTTCCGTCGATCATCCGATGAACCCTCGGTGATGCTTCTGCGGACTTCCGGCAAACTCCTGGACTTTGCGACGATCCACTTGGCGAGTTCCGACGAGCTTCGCTTGGCAAGCTTCTGGACTTCTCGGATCTGTTCTCGCTGAACCTCCGACGACCGTCCGAACTTCCGTCGAACTCTAGAACTCCCAACGTGATCATGATCTTGACTCCGGCGCAACACCTGCTGCTTGTCTAAGTTTCATCGTAGTTAATCCTACACAACAAAACAAAAACTTCGATCGAGACAATTAGTTCTAAGCAATTAACCAAGTTGTCCGGCATGTCATTGGTCTCTCGACGCTTCGTCCGATTCTTCGGCGCATCGTCCTCTTCTGCAGCCTATTGCCCAATCGGCCAGTCGACTCTGCAACTCCGATATCCTTGGCACAATACCCGCTCTTCTTGGCCCGATGCCCGAGTCCACGACCCGAAGCCTTCTGTCGATACGTCGACCGATCCACCGGCCCGACGTCCAATCTTCTGACATGTTCCTCCGGCACAACATGATGTTCCTGCTTTAATTGTCTCATCCTGATCGAAGCATCCTGCGTCACTCAAAACGCAGATTAAATCATAAACATATATCAAGTAGTTTCATCATCAAAATACGAGATTCAACAGCTATTACCTCCATATACTAGCAAAAGATCCTTCTTCTCAAGTACTTAAGGATACACTTTACTTCTTTCCAGTGCTCCAAGCCTGGATCCGCTTGATACCTGCTCGTGACACTCAGAGCATGCGCTATATCAGGCCTAGTACATAGCATGGCATACATGATAGACACTATTGCTGAGGCATAAGGTATCATATTCATGTTTGTCCTTTGGAATTTTCCATGTCAAACCTTTTGACAATGGTTTATATGTACCTGGACTGTGACAAGCCAAGCATCCTCTTGGATCTATCTCTATAGATTCTAATCCCCAAGATATAGGATGCTTCCCCTAAGTCCTTTATGGAGAAGTGTCTAGATAACCAAGTCTTTACTGTGGATAGCATTCCTACGTCATTCCCAATGATGAGGATGTCATCCACATATAACACCAAAAAGGTGATAGCGCTCCCACTTACCTTCCTGTACACACAAGGCTCATCTTCGTTCTTAACGAAGTCATAAGATCTGATTGACTCATCAAATCTTATGTTCCAACTTCGGGAAGCTTGCTTTAGTCCATAAATGTATTTAAGCAACCTACACACTTTATCTGGGCAGTTCTTGGACACGAATCCCTCAGGTTGCATCATATATACCTCCTCCTCGAGGTTCCCATTGAGGAATGCAGTTTTCACATCCATCTGCCAGATCTCATAATCATAGTGTGCTGCAATAGCCAATAGAATTCTGATGGATTTTAGCATTGCTACGGGTGAGAAGGTTTCGTCGTAGTCAACACCTTACCTTTGACGATACCCTTTAGCCACTAGCCTTGCTTTATAGGTCTCTACCTTTCCATCTACTCCGATCTTTTTCTTAAAGATTCATTTGCAACCGATGGGTACAATACCTTCGGGCGCATCAACTAGGTTCCAAACCTTATTGGAGTACATAGAATCCATCTCAGAATTCATGGCTTCTTGCCACTTCCCGGAGTCTATACTCATAATAGCCTCCTCGTAGGTTTGAGGATCAATATCCTCAGCATCCTCTCCTCTAATATGTCCCACATATCTCTCAGGAGGGTGAGATACTCTATCAGACCTGCGTAAAGTTGAAACTTGTGTATTAAGTACCTGAACAGACTCGGGCTGTAGAGTGGTGGCTTGAGCTTGGTTCTCTAACTTCGCTCAACTCTATCATTCTCCCACTGTCTCCGCTAAGAATGTGTTCCTTCTCCAGGAACACTGCTCTCTTAGCTACAAAGACCTTTTGGTCCTCGAGATGATAGAAGTAATACCCACAAGTTTCCTTGGGGTATCCCATAAATATGCATCGCTCTGTCCTTGATTCTAACTTATCGGGGTTGTGTCTTTTAACGTGGGCTGGGCAGCCCCAAATCTTAACAACCTTAAGATCAGGTTTCTTCCCTTTCCATATCTCATATGGTGTAGACACTATCGACTTAGTTGGAACTCTGTTCAGAAGGTAAGCTGCGGTTTCTAGGGCATATCCCCAGAATGAGATGGGTAGGTCAGCGAAACTCATCATGGACCGTACAATATCTAATAAAGTACGATTTCTCCTTTCAAAGACACCATTGAGTTGAGGTGTGTAAGGAGGTGTCCATTGGGATAATATCCCATAGTCCTTGAGGAACTGAGTAAACTCTGTACTTAAGTACTCATCTCCTCGATCTGATCGAAGAGTTTTGATACTCTTTCCAGTTTAGTTCTCCACCTTATTCTTATACTCTCCGAATTTCTCAAAGGCCTCGGACTTGTACTTCATTAAGTACACATATCCATACCTTGAGAAATCATCAGTAAATGTAATGAAGTAGGAGTAACCTCCAATGGCATGAGTTGACATGGGTCCACATACATCACTATGTATGAGTTCCAACAACTCAGTGGCTCTCTCTCTAGTTCCACTAAATGGAGAGTTGGTCAATTTTCCATGAATGCAAGGCTCACAAGTTGCATAAGACATATAGTCAAATGGATCTAGATATCCATCATTTAGCAACTTTTGAATCCTTTTTTCATGGATGTGACCTAGCCTACAATGCCACAAGTATGCACTGTTCAACTCATCTCGTTTCCTTTTGGACACATTTACATTCATGATATGTGGAGTGGTGTCTAACATAAATAAACCATTATGCAATGTTCTTTTCGTGATGATCTTATCATCTAATAATATCGAACAACCATTGTTCTCAAAAACAAATTTATATCCACTAACTGTTAAACATGAAATGGAGATAATGTTTTTGATAATAGAAGGAATAAAATAACATGCATCTAATGCAATAAAAGCTCCACTAGGCAGATGTAGGGCGACCTCGCCAACAGCTAATAAAGCAACTTTTGCTCCATTACCCATCTTGGGGTCCATCTTGCCTCTCTCTAGTCTCCTAGGCCTTGCCAGAACCTGAACAAAATTGCATATATGATAAGCACTACCGGTATCCAATACCCATGTGTTATCATAAGAGTCTGACAAATGGAGACTGATCATGAATGTACCTGAAGCTTCATTAAGCTTTTGTTTTGCCCTTTCTGCAAGGTACTCTTTTCAGTTTCTCTTCTAATGCCCATCTTTACCACAGTGGAAGCACTGGCCTTTGTCCTTTGCTGGGTCTTTCTTAGCAATCTTTGCTTTACCTTGTTTTCCCTTGCCCTTTCCCTTCTTAAGGGACCTTTCTGCTTTCCTTTTCTTTCTGGTCTCACTAGTGTAGAGAACTGGCTTCTCTTTCTTAATAGTACTCTCTGCCTCCCTCAACATATTGAGGAGCTCTAGGAGAGTCACCTCAAGCTTGTTCATATTAAAATTCATTATGAACTGTGAAAAGGAATTTGGTAGGGACTGAAGCACAATGTCCACACACAAGTTATCCTCTAGGACCATTCCTAGACCTGTGAGTTTCTCTATCCACTCAATCATCTTTAGGACATGGTTCTGAACCGGTGTCCCCTCAGTCATCCTAGCGCGGAAAAGGCTCTTGGATATCTCATATCGTTAAGTCCTTCCCTGTTCCTCAAACAATTTGCGGACATGTAGGAGAATGGATCTGGCATCCATCTTTTCATGTTGTCTCTGTAACTCTGGAGTCATAGAGCCCAACATATAGCACTGAGCAAGAGTGGAGTCATCAATGTACTTCACGTAGCGAGCGATCTCATCCTCACTTGCCCCTTCTTCGGGAGTAGGCATCACTGTATCAAGGACGTACATGATTTTCTACGCTGTGAGAACAATTCTCAAGTTACGGAGCCAATCCGGATAATTTGGACCAATGAGGCGGTTGACATCAAGTATGCCACGTAAGGGATTTGAAAGCGACATTTTCTGAAAATAAAGATGTAGCAAAAATGAATAACATGCAGATTTTGCAAGAAATAAACTATCAAGATATGGACTTCTATCTTAATATGCTCCCACTATTTTACTATCGAGTCACGCGACACCCTCAGCACGTAAAACGGAAGTCTCCGGCAGACTTCTAGTGGGGATCAGGATCCAATCAGCGTCTTAGTGTAACCTCAAGGGACTCGACCAATCACACTAAGCCTAAAAGGTAGGTAACTCTTGCCGATCACAACTCCTTGTGATTCCCGTCTTGTTCGACCTCTGAATCACCATGGCCTCGAGGGACTCGACCAACCATGATGCTCGGTTAAGTCAACACCTTCGTTACAAGATGAGTCTGATTTGATGATATACCCTCGAGGGACTCGACCAAGCATACCATGCCCTTAGGTCACCGGTGATATCTCTATGTCGTAAGCAAGATAGTGAATCGCGATATAGGTGAGTCTCGAGGGACTCAACCAACTCAACCTACACCGGGAATCGTTCATACTCATAACGATGGAAGGCCATGTGGGTCAATCTAATTGCCTCACGTTTACCGACTTAATATTATCGAGAGATGTTTCTATAATTTGGTCTCCTAATATGACATGTTATACATATCTTGTATGTGTATAAGCAATCACATCAGATGATCATGGACCACAACCTAATATGATTAGGCCCGAGCTAGTAGGCCTAATCACTCACATCAAGATCTATGTGTGCAACGGTGCATCTCCATGCCCTGTGATCGTCCATCTCGTCCACGTCGGTTCCGTCGACATCTTGATGCATTTCCATGCATCACGATCGTCCGTCTCGTGGGTCCCGCTATTGCATCCACGCTCCCGCTGCGCCTCCTCATGTGATTACAACTTAATCATAGGCACGCAGACCCGACAATAAACGAGAAATATAATGGAGGTTCGCATACCTCAACAATAATAATCACAAGTACACACATCACACGGTCCATGATCATCCGTCCACACATCATACATCACATGTATAAATAATCATCATCATGTAGGACTACTAGATAATAATAAAAATAATAATCAACTAAACCTTTTAATTAATTAATATTTTCCTGAAATCAGGGACATGTAGGGAATTTCTCAATTCCTAAGGGTATTTTCGTAATTTGGACAAAAGACAGAAAATGGAATTTCTCAAATTCCGTGGGGCAAAACTGTCTTTTGCCCAAAAAACCCTAATACCCTTTCCCCTCTTCGCCCTGTGCGGCGGGGCGAGGGCACTGCCCTCGCCTGCAGGCGGCACGCCCGCTAGCGGCGCTGCCGCTGCAGGTGGGCTCCCCCGCGGGCGCCGCTGCCTCCGCAGGCGGTGCTGTCCCGCCGGGCGGCCGCCCCTGTAGGGGGGGGGGGGGGGTTTCGCCGTCGGGAGCAGCGGCGGTAGGCGTCGCTGCCCTGCGGCGGCAGGCGCCGCTTCCCTGCGGCGCCTCTGCCCGTGGGCTGCCAGCCCCGCTAGCAGCAAGGCTACTGCAAGCAGGCCGCTGACCGGCTACTGTAGACGCAGCCCCTGTGCTTCCCGCCTTCGGCTGCGCTTCACGCACGCAGATCGAGGGCAGCAACTGTTGCTGCCCTTTCTCGCTTTTGCGTCAACGATTTTGACGTCAAAATTCTTCCTAAACACAACACACGCAGTTCAAAACCAATCATTCGCATGAACAACCTGGCTCTGATACCACTGTTGGGAAATCATGGGGGGCGACATCATATGCGTAGCGGAAGAACATGAAAACCAAAATCCCCGATTCCCAAAAAAATGTTCGTCGTCGTGCGAAGATTGGTGCGCAAAAAATCCGCAAAACACAAAACTACGGATAGAGATTGTGTTACCTAGGGAGATCGTATATCCCTGTTTCCTTGCAGATCCTTAGGAGAGGGTGAAGGAGGTCAAGCGTCCTCCTCTCTAGTGGTGATCCACACAGTAGGGTTGCGACGACGCTCCTCAAAACTCTAGGCCTACTCTGAGGTAGAGAGGGAGAGGAGAATAGGAAAGGCAAGCAGAGACTCTAGCCTATGAGGCTGTGAATCCCTCCTATTTATAGAGATCCCGTGTCAAAACCCTAATGGGTCCTTCCCTAGTGGGTATTGGATCTGCATCCAATAAGACAAGGGCTCCGTCGGATATCTCATATCCGAACCTCTACTCATCGCAATGCCTACCATATGTGTGTGACCCTCTAGGCCCAATATCGAGCTGGCCGTGAGTCATACCTGTCAGAACTCCTTCTAACTCAGTGAATTATTATCTTTGTAATAATTCACTCGACTCATCGACTACGGACGTACTAGGCCACTACGCCGTAGTCCCCAGACGATACAGGGGAATCCAATCCATTGGACCTGTCTGTCCTCAGTTACAATGTACCAATAGTCCCTCATCCATCTAATATCCTAGAGACCATATATCGAGCATGATGCTGTCAGACCCATATGGTTTCTACTCGAGTCTCGCTCTAATCAGATTCTCCCGGAGAACTCTTTCTCTCTCAACCCGAATGACCCTGGCTAGGGATTTGTCTGAGCAAGAACACATGAGATATTCTTCTCATGACGTCGAGAGTGGATCTCTATCGACACTCAATAGCCCTCGTAAGGTCGACTACCACTCCCAATGACCAACTGTACTAGATCTGGGACAGCCAAACCTATAAGTCTGGTATCAAAGAGTGGAGCACTCATACAGGACATCCTTGGTTCTCAAGTCTAAGGACCAGATACACCACTAGGACTACGGAATCGCTGTCTGACAATAAGGCATCATCAACCATCCAGCATTCCGTAAGCGGATCAATCAGTGAACTCATTCTCCAATGAGCATCTATACTGTATCCTTAGTGTCCCTACATGAGCAGCTATGAGACCAGCTGCATCCATCATATGGACGGGTATACAGCACACTAGTCTATCCGGTTATCACGATGTCCCTCTCGAGTAACCTATGACTGGGATTATTTAGGATATGTGTTTAAAGGTGAATCGATCTCATCATCGTGATCTCATCACGATCTGATTCCCATTGCACAAATCCAAGGACATCACAATATATATGCATTTATGCAATAGTTATAAAGTGATATGCGTCAAAATATAATAAGCAAAAAGATTCTGTATCAAGTCACACGTGCCATCACTCACGTGATTGGCTTGCTGGGCACCTATGACTAGCACTTTCAGCACTGAAAGAGCACAAAAAATACACCGAAATCCTGATCTTATTCTGTGATTTTTAGAGCTCAAAATTGTTGTAATGGCCAAAAGTTCTTCTCCCTCTTTTCTTCCAAGTTCTGATCTTTAAAGAGAGGAGAGAAAATTGTGTAAGGGTTGTCTCCTAAGCCCGTCAAAAGGAGTGAAACTGTAAAAGGGTGGTTGGCCTTCGCCTATTGAAGGAAGGCCTTTAGTAGTCGTCGGTGACCTCGTCGGTGGAGGAAGCCAAAAGTGGATGTAGGTCATGATTGACTGAACCCCTCTAAATCTTGGTTTGCATTTACTTTGAGCATCTTATCCTTACTGCAAACCTCCTCAATAGCTTACTGCCTTCTGCACATTTACGATCGTGTTTTAAAGTTCAGTATTTTTCGAATCGGTGTTTAGACGTAAATCAGTTTTATCGTACGAACATCATATTTCAGTTTGTGCTTACATTTTAACTTTCATCATAACTGCAAACTGCCTTTATAGATTTTATTAGAACCCTTGCAGATTCTAAACTTGGGGTTGATCTCTTTAGGGAATCGGCCTCCTTGGAACTCTATAGAGGTTCCTCCCTCCAAGTTGCTGCTCAAAGGTTGTAGAAAAGATTCATCTATTGCTTATGAAAAGAGAAGGAATACATGGCTATTTATAGGGCTTCTAAACCCTAACTTCTAATAGGACTCCTACTTAAGACTCTTACTTCTAACAAACTCTTAATAGGACTCCTACTCAAGACTCCTATTCCCTTACAACTCCTAATTCTTCTCTAAGAAAAAACTCATACATGAATGCCCCTCTCAATTAGGACTCTCCAAGCTAGAGTCCTAACAGACCCGCCCTCTTCAAATCAGCCTTATCCTCGAGGCTGATGATTCGTGAATTTTGAGAATTTAATCTTCAAGTCATCATAGTTCTCCCAAGTGGCATCTTCTATTGGTAGGTTCGCCCACTGTATTAGCACTTCATTAGTGGGTCGTCGTTGTCGAGTCACGATCCGTCGATCAATAATGGCACTTGGCTGGGTCTGGAGTTCTCTTTGTGTAGTCATATTTGGTGTGTGGCTTTGGACTGTCTCGAAGCACCTATTTAAAACTTTAGTCTGGCTGTTTGTTTGTGGGTGTTATGTCATACTCCTTTTCAATTTAGTACCCTGCATATGGAATAATTTTGTCCAAAATCTGCTCTTGAATATGCAAGTAGAATTTGTCACAAGCACAATGCGTCCCTTATAGCATAATTCTTTTGAGTCCCGATTGTAATGAGCCACGGAGCTTGGTGCTTCCTCTAATTTTTTTTTTTTTCTTACTGGTCTTCGAATCTTCCTGCCATTTCATCTTAATATCCTCAAGGAAGTTGCTGGTCGGAAGTGAAACGGTCGAAACTTCAACTTGCTCGGGTAGTTGCGAAAGTGCATATGCAAGAACATTCTCTTTCCCCTTTTTGTAAGTTATTTCATAATCAAATCGAAGAAGTTTTATTACCCATTTTTGCTACTCAGGGGATGATATCTTTCGCTCCAAAAATTACTTGAGGCTTTTATGGTCGGTTTTAATTTGAAATCGTCGACCAATCAAGTAGGGTCTCCACCTCGTTGCTGCAAGGACAATGGCGAGCATCTCCTTATCATATGTTGACTTATTTTGATGGGAGAGAGATAATGCCTTGCTAGTGTATGTGAGTGGTCGACCATCTTACATGAGAATGGCACCAATTCCAACTCCAGATGCGTCGGCCTCAATAATGAAGGGTCGGTTGAAATCTAGTAGTGTTAGCACCGGCGTCGTCGTCATGGCTGCCTTAAGTTTATCAAAGGCAGCGAAGGCTTTGTCCGACCATTGGAAGACATCTTTTTTTAGTAAGGAAGTAAGTGGTGCACTGATCTCTCCATAGTTTTTCACGAACTTGCAGTAGTAGCCTGTTAAACCCAGAAAGCCATGTAACAATTTTATGTTCCTCGGGGTTAGCCAGTTTTGCATTGTTCCAATTTTGAAGGGATCTACTACCACACCTTCCTCTGATATGATATGCCCAAGGCACCTTCTTTTGAAGAAAGCAAAAATTCATAGTGGTTGTTGTGTGTTCAAAAGGTGGTTTTCGGTATGTCTTCTTCGCATACTCGTATTTGATGATACCAGGATCGAAGATCCAGCTTTGTGAAGATTTGTGCTCCCTTAGCAACTCATCTACTACTGGAATAGGGTATTTATCCTTGATGATTATGCCATTGAGAGCTCGGTAATCAACACATAATCACCATATTCCATCCTTCTTTCGTATGAGGAGCACCGGTGAAGAGTAGGGGCAGCAACATGGCCGAATAACTCCTGTTTTGATCATCTCTTTTACAATCATTTCTATTTCATACTTCTGGACATGTGGATATTGAAGCAATAGATGAATCTTTTCTGCAGCCAGATCTAGGGCAACGACGGTACTGTAGCGGCGGCGGCGACACTGTAGCGGCGACCAGATCTAGGGCGACGGTACTGTAGCGGCGGCGACACTGCAGCGGCGACCAGATCTAGGGCGACACAACCAGATCTAGATCTAGGTCGACGTACTGTAGCGCCGACGACACTGCAGCGGCGACCAGATCTGGGTCGACGTACTGTAGCGGCGACCAGATCTAGGTCGACGGTACTGTAGCGGCGACGATACTGCAGCGGCGACCAGATCTAGGGCGACGGTACTGTAGCGGCGGCGACACTGCAGTGGCGACCAGATCCAGATCTAGGTCGACGTACTGTAGCGCCGACGACACTGCTGCGCGACCAGATCTGGTTCGACGGTACTGTAGCGGCGACGACACTGCAGAGCGACGGTACTGTAGCGACGATCTGAAATTCTGCAGCGGTGACTTTTCCCTATGGTGACGATTCTGTAGCGGTGACCAGAAGAGGGATCAAACATGGCATCGACGGCCCCTAGGGCTGGCGACGGTGGCGGGAGGGTTGAAACGATGGCAAGACTCCCTACCGTTATCCCTCAAGTTGCTCCTCCACCATATCCTCTCCAGAGAGAAACTCCTTCGATGAAGCAGCATCGAAGCAGGTCGCGCTCTAGATCGCGGCAGCCTGCTCTAATTTCCAATAACCCTCGGCCTTGGACTAGCCTATTCAAGGCTCCGGTTGGAAGTCCAGATCTAAGCTTGGAATTCATTACGCCAGAAGTTCAGGCTGATAAGAAGATTGCTGTATACGAGACTGCTGATTCAGCAGAGCTTATTGAGACATGGTCAATGGCGATTGTTGGCTATGTGGTAGGTCTCAAAACATCTTATTTCCCATTATCCTCATTTATCAAAACTCGATGGGGAATATCGTCATTTGATCTTCATATGCTGGAGAACGGATTCTTTGTTTGCAAGCTATACTCTGAAGAAGATTTGCAACGAATCCTCGAAGGATTCTGGACTATCCGCGGTCATCCAATGATTTTACGACGTTGGTCTCCTGATGTCCGTTTGGAGTTAGATAGCCTACAGTCTATTCCATTATGGGTATCCTTTCAAGGACTGCCTCTACATCTTTGGAGTCGACGTTTTATTGCAAAGTTATGCAGCACTCTGGGACAGCCACTCTACATCGACAAAGCAACAGCAGCTCAGACGAGATTAGCATTTGCACGAGCATGTGTGCTGGTTTCTTCCGATGAAGATCTTCCTAATGAAGTTTTCTATCGCGATCTTGACGGGAACACTCGGAAGGTACATGTCTCATATTCCTGGAAGCCACAACGATGTCAGCGTTGCTTATCTTTTGGTCATGCAAATGGAGCTTGTCAGCAAACCCCACAACCAACCACAAAGGTCTATCGACCACGTCAAGCACCTCAGCAACAAAGTGATTCTTCTCTAATGGCAGTAGCACCGATGGTGGCGAAAACTATTGAGCATTCCGACTCGCAAGGAAAGCACCGCGGACAGAAGGACAATTCCAAAACTTTATCTCTTCCTATAATGTCAGGGCCTTCCACAACAGAGGTTTCCCATGGTACTAGTGGACAGGAGAAACATAAGTCAGGAACTTCATCTCTTCTAATATCATCGGATCCATCCACAATAGCTCAACGAACTCAGGCCCAAGCAAATCTCGCCAGCAACGATATTCTTCCTCAACAAACTCAGGCCACAACAAACATCGCCAACAAGGATATTCCGACTCAACAAACTCATGCCCCAACAAACCTCTCTAGCCACGCTGCTCCAACAAGTACTATCCAGGATATTGTGCTGCAACAATCTTATCGAGCTTCAACAAACCCTGCCAATCTAGACCACAAGATTCAAGGTACTTTAAAGTTTAAAAATCTGCAAGCTGTAGATGAAGTGGATAAATATAGGAATAAAGCCATAAAAGGTAAGGATATTGTGCGGGAGGAAAATACAAAACCGAAGGATAAGAAAAAGGATGGTACAATCCATCCAAAGTCGTAGGATGAATACCTTACTACCTTTTCATTTGTTTATTACTAATGAAGATAATATGCTGGAATGTTTGCGGACTTAATAAGTCGGAGAAATGTCGGGAGCTCAACAGAATAATCAAGTCTGCCGCATGTGATATTGTTATTCTAGTGGAAACGAAAATTAAACAATCGCGCGTTCAAGCTCAAAAGAATTTAATATGGCCGGACGCAGAACTGTTTACCAATGACTCAAATGAAACTTTTGGTAGAATATGGGTCTTATGGAATCCTAACTCTATTAATGCTTGGTTTATTTCTGCTACTGATCAATTCATTCATCTTAAGGTAGAGGATAAAAAGAATGGCTGTCAATTCAATTTCACTGGTATATATGCTTCAAACAGTATGCAAGAAAGAAATACTCTTTGGTCTGACATGACTAATATTGTAAATGGCTGTCTCAATGTACCTTGGATTGTTCTTGGAGACTTTAATACTGTTCGGTACACAAATGAAAAAGTGGGGGGTAGACAACTTTCAGAAAGTCAGCTTCAAAGTTTTAATGATTACATTGACACTACAGCATTGTTTGATATGAAATCTGTGGGTAATTGGCTCTCCTGGAGTAATCAAGGTGCTGCTAACAGAAAAATAATGGCTCGACTTGATAGGTGTTTGATTAACCATGAATGGTTAACAGTTTACCCAGATTCACTTCTTGAGTATGGTGCTCCTTTGTTTTCTGACCATTCTTTAATGTATATACACGCAGAAAAAGCGACACCAAGAGGCAAGAAACCATTTAGATTCTTTAACATGTGGAGTACTCATCCTCAATTTCTTGATGTTATCAGATCTGCTTGGAATGTTAATGTGCATGGATCTCCCCCTTACATCTTATGTCAAAAGCTCAAAGCCTATAAAGCAGCACTAAAGGAGTGGAATACAAATACCTTTGGCAATATTACCACCAGAGTTCAATTTTGCAGAAAGGAACTAATGTCATTGCAACATGAGCTGCAACTTCAGCCAAATGATGAAAATATTATCTACAAAGAGACGGAAGCCAGAAATAACTTCATGCAAGCCTTAAAACAGGAGGAAAGTTTTGCAAAGCAGAAGTCTCGACAGCATTGGCTTACACTAGGGGATTCCAATACTAAATTTTTCTATGCTTCAATTGCTACTCGAAGGGCCGTTAACCGTATCAGCAAATGCAGAGACAAAGATGATAATCTTATTGAGAATTTAGATGAGGTTAAAGCACACACAGAGCAATTTTTTTATTCCTTACTCAATCAAGCTGGGAAACCTAATAACATTCATGTGGAGCCGACTAGAAAACTTGATTCGAAAGCTATTTCAATCCTCAGTGCCCCAATTACAGATGACGAAATTGTATGTGTTGTCTTTAAGTCACCAAAGCACAAAAGCCCAGGTCCAGATGGATTTCCAGCTGAATTTTACCAAACTGCTTGGTCTATTATTGGAAATGATGTGATCAAAGCTTGCCAACATTTTTTCTCTTCAGGTCATATTCTTAGAGAGATGAATTGCACTTTTATTTCTTTAATTCCGAAGAATGCAGGGGCTGATTCACTAGAGAACTATCGACCCATATCATTATGCAACTTTATATATAAGATCATCTCCAAAGTATTGGCAAATAGAATGCAAAAGGTATTACACAAGATCATTAGCCCAAATCAAGCTGCTTTCATCAAAGGGAGAAGTATACATCATAACATTTTGCTTGCTAATGACTTGGTCAAAGATTTGCATTCAAAAGCAAGAGGGACAAAAATCTGCATTAAAGCTGATCTAAGGAAAGCCTTTGATTCAGTTAATAGGAAATTTATCTATAAGATGCTCCTTGATATGAACTTCCCACAGCAATGGATTAATTGGATTCAATCTTGCCTAGAAACTCCAAAGTTTTCGATACTCTTTAATGGCTCACCTATTGGTTTTTTTGGGAGCACGAATGGCATCCGACAAGGTGATCCACTCTCTCCGTATCTCTTTACTATTGTGATGGAAGGACTTAGCTGTATGTTGGAACACGCAGTCTTAAATGACAGCATTAAGGTACCCAGTGCTGGTTCTGTTCATATATCACATATAACATTTGCAGATGACTTACTTATCTTTCTCCAAAATGAACCAACTTCAGTAAAGAACCTGGCTACTATTATGAATGACTTTGGTATGGTTTCTGGACTTTAGTTAAATCATGCGAAAAGTAAAGTATATATGAGCCCTTACGTTGAGGATAAGGTCTTTATTTCACAAACTTTGGGGGTTAGTGAAGGAAGCTTGCCAGTTCCTTATTTGGGTCTCCCGCTCATATCCACAAGCATTCACAAAACCCACTATCAACCTATCTTGCAAAAAATAAAGAATAGAATTTCTTCTTGGAAAAATAGGTTTCTATCAAAAGCAGGACGACTCGAACTCATCCGTTCGGTATTGCACTCCTACTCTATATATTGGTGTAATGCATTTCTTCTGCCTGCTGGACTTCTCCAAGATATTGAACGATTATTAATGAACTTCTTCTGGAATGGCAAAAATGATAAGGCAATGCATATGGTAAATTGGGATAGTATTTGCAAACCGAAAGATGAAGGGGGGCTAAATTTGAGAAATACTAGAGATTGGAATCAAGCATGTTTGGTACAGCAATTGTGGGATCTTTTGCAAAACAAATGTTCCTTATGGTCACATTGGGTTTCTGCTAAGTATCTCTCAAAGGAATCAATATGGGAAATTTCAACAAGAACATACCACTCTGCAGCTTGGAAAGGAATTTTAAAGGCAAGGAATTGGCTAATCAAACACATTTCGTATGCAATTTCTTCTGGAACTAGTACTAATATGTGGTACGATCCTTGGGTGAATGGGAAGAGTATATTTCAATTATATGGCGACAGAATACGAAAAGATCTTGGGGCTCCCAAAGATTGGAAGGTTTCCGAGTTCATCGCTAACGGTACTTGGTGTCTCCCTAATCCTATTTCTCCTGAAATGTTATCACTTTGGTCGACTATCATAGCTATTCGAATCAGGAACAACTCTTCAGATATACTTATTTGGCCTCATGACAATGGTAAATTTAGTGCCACATCCGCATGGAATCAAATTAGGCAAAGAAATAACAAGTGGGTCCCAAGCAGTTGGACATGTGATCGACCGGGTTCACAAAGACACTCCTTATGTACATGACAGGCCCTTCTCAATAAACTACCTACAATAGACAATATGAAAAGAAGAGGTATCTATCATGTTAACCGAT